>NC_090442.1:684565008-685165008 GCF_031143425.1 Pleurodeles waltl
AGCCTGCCCAATAAGGGAACCGACCCTGCCTTGCTCGCTCTGGCCTAGGGGCACCCACAGCCCACATCCCCCACAACCTTAACGGGTGCAAAGTCATGAATCTGAATCTGTACTCACCCCCTTGTGGCTGCTGTGATGCCTTTAAGCACCCATCCAACTCCGGATAGGCCACCACCAGGATGCAGAACATCAGGGGGGTCAGGGTACAATGGGTACCCCTTCCTCGTTCGGAGGCCAGCCCAAGTTGGGCCTCCGCCGTCTTCCTTGCCCAGCGGTGCAGGTCCTCCCATCGTTTGCGGCAGAGGTTGCTCCTCCTGTCAAAGACCCCACACCTCCTTGGCAATGGCACCCCAAATACACTTTTTCTGATGGGCACTGACCTGCAGGAAAAAGATAAACAGCAGAAAAGGGATTAGTCATACCGTCCGGACTGTCATTCTCATGCCCCACCAGATCCCTCCCATCCCCTTACGCACATACATTGACCACCATACATGCAGCACTCTGCCCAGGACCCCTCAGGACCCCCAACATGAGACTTACACACACAGCACTCCATACATTCATGGCCCACACATCATGCTCACAGTGTACTCCACCTGTTTATCAGGAGGACCATAGAGTAAAGTGTATTGGGGTAGGAGCCCATCTACCAGCCTCTCCAACTCTTCCGAAGTGCAGGTAGGGGCCCTTTCCCCAGACACTTGAGCCGTTGTCGCTTCCAGGCAGAGGTCACAGCAGCATTTGCAGTGTAGGACCTCTCCTGATGAAGGTCAGGTAGCAAGTGAGTAAACAGATAGAAAATGGCGGGCACGTCCGCAGCGATGCGTACCGTCATCGCCGGCGTACATCCAAATTGGCTCCTGGAACCCATAGGGCCTAATGTTAACCAATGCGAAGTTGCTCGGCGATCATTGACCACCGACCGCTATGGCGCACAACGCCAGCGGAATTACTTCATTTCCACTTGTCTCTCCTCAGAGGTCTGGCAGCTGCCATTTCATGGGGGCACAGGCCATGGCACCTAACTGCATCACAGTAGACATTGGCACATCAACTGACTCTCGAATTCACATACTGTTTCTGTAAAGGAAGAAATGCATCATTATTTCAACAGATGTGTGAATATGACCCTCTGCTCACCGTTTTTCTCCCTAGACTTCAACCGCTGAGGATGAATATGAGATGGAGATCTCCTCCTGTGTACAAACCCCTGGTGGACCTGGTGACAATGGAGGACAGACACATTATCCTAGCTACAGACTTGATAGGGACACAATCCAAGAACTGTGTGCCCAATTGGAGCCAGACCTGATTTCAGCTATCCGCCAGCCCACAGGTATCCCCCCCTTGTGCAGGTCCTGTCAGTGCTCCATTTCCTGGCAAGTGGTTAATTCCAAGCGACAGTGGCCATGGCATCAGGGATGTCACAGCTTATGTTCTCAAACGTGTTGACCAGAGTGTTGTCTGCCCTGCTGAAACACATGCGCAGCTACATCGTGCTCCCCAGGTGGAGAATTTGGCCACAGTGAAAGCTGACTTCTGTGCCCTGGGAGTTATCCACAACATCATTGGTGCCATTGATGGTGCATATGTAGCATTTGTTACCCCCCCGGAGGAATGAACAAGTGTTCAGGAATAGAAAAAGCTATCATTCTCTGAATGTGCAGATGGTGTGTTTGGCAGACAAGTACATCTCCCATGTGAATGCCAAGTATCCTGGCTCTGTGCATGATGCCTTCATCTTGAGGAATAGCAGCATCCCAAAGCCAAACCATCAAGTTAACACATTGACCACCATGGCGGTAACGACTGCCAGGCTGGAGACTACAGTCTCCAGCCCGGCAGCCTTCACTAGATCGCCCATGGAATTTTGACCGCACCCACCACCATGGTTTCCGTGGTTTCTGTACTGCCGCAAAAACCATGGCGGTACACAGTATCAGTGCCAGGAAATTACTTCCCTGGCACTGATAGGGGTCTCCTCCGCCCCTCTCCTCTTCACAGAATGCTCGCCCACCCTCCCTCTGCCCCTCCCAGTCCCCCCATATATACACACATACACGCACATACATACACACTCATACACACACGCATACACACACATTCACCGACGCATGCATACATTCATACACACTCACAGCAACACTCACGGACATACATCCAGGCTCACACGCAATCACACGACACAACATGCACGTACACTCACACCCATTCATGCACACACACATTACACACGCATGCACACATTCAAGCACAGTCACACACACCCCTACACACACCACCCCCTCTCCTGTCAGATAACCCGACTAACCTGCTTGCAGGGGGTCCTCCGGCAGGAGACAGAAGGCAGCGCTGCTGCCAGCAGCAGGCAGCAGCATCAGCCAGCAGAACACCGCCAGGCCGTATCATGGGACATGATACGGTGTGTGGCGGTCTACTGGTGTGGCACTGCTGCTGGCAGCAGCGCCACCTTACCACTGTCTACCGCCATGACCGTAGCCGGAATTCCGCCTGCCTTCTGGTGGAATTCTGGCTACAGTCATAATTTGGTGGATGGTCGGTAGCCTCGGCGAGAGTATGTTGGCGGCCGTCGCCGTGGCGGTAGGCGGCATTTGCCGCCAATCTTATAATGAGGTCCTTAGTCAAAACCTCCAACCTGAGACTAACTGTTAGAAAGCACGTCTGCTTATTATGGAACAAAGTCATAGGCCACCACAGAGGCCACTGTGAAAGGAAAAAGAGAAGAATCTTGCAGAAAAAAAATTGCAAAACGCTTTTTTTCGTGCTCCCCTGAGGAATAAATAGAGAAAGGTGATTCACGTGCTCATGCTCTTAATAAATGGTCCTAATAATAGCCCAAGACCATATTCAAGGTCACATACCATATTAGTTAGGGACTTAAATCTCGTGCCACACGAAGGTATATAATATCTTACAGGGCAATGCTGAAGATAAAAAGATACTCTCAGTTCTTTGAAGAACTGAGTAAATGACCAGATGCTGTAAGGCGAGGAAAACAAAACAAAATGAGGTTGTAACAACAGATCAGCTATCGTCCCTCCAATAAAATATTTAGAATAATCAGGAAGTAGCACATTCCCGATGTTTAAATACTAAGATGATAGGTAACAACAGGGCGTGCTAAAGCTGAAAAACAGGATGGATAAAGTTCTGTAGAAGTATGTCATAAATATAGCAGCTATGTAACAATGCAACTCTAAAATAGGACTGATGGGCCATATAGTCGGGGGCTGTCAGCGTACCTTAAGCATGGCGCCAGCAACCCCAACTGCTACATTAAAAGTGAAAGGCATATTATTAAAACAGAGCATACACGTGTGATGCCTGTTCAGAAGGCCGCAGACCCCCAACAGAGATCAAAAGCTATACTTTCAAAAAGAAAACTCCTACGCCTTATGCCAGGTGGTGGAATTCCTCACAGTCAGTATTTCCAACAGTTTGAAACGAAGTCCTAACTTTTTACTGAACTTTATTCAGCTCATTCTCTTATCTCATCTCCTGGCTTAAACCGCCTTACCTGTTGGGATCGCTCCCCCTTTATATCTCCTGCCCCTTCTTTCCCAGTCGAATAACTAAAGCTGGCTACTCACAAGGGACTTTTGACATACTCAGCCATTTTGTAGATAACCACTTCATCAACAGGGCTCTTTACTCTCTTCCTCAATTGTGCCTCTTCTGACCCTCTATCTTTTCAATCTCTCTTGTACCTTCTCAACACTTTGCGGTGACCTTAGGCTGACATAAAGCACCACACAAGTAAACATTAAATGGTCATGTATATCAGCTGTGAATTGCTCATCTTATCATAATTTCATTTTCTTTGCATCATAAAGCTGCCATAAAACGGGACTTGACTGAGGAACACGAATCGTTTATAGGGCTTTGAGTGAGATTTTTCTGATTAAACAACTGAAAAGTTTGTGATGTTCATCTTCAGATAAATTGAGACAAACTGCATACCGTGTTTTGTTTTCAGAATCGAAAAGTTATTTATACAGAGGGTTACCATACTGAACAACAAATTTGCATTGCAAATACAGAGTAACCTTCAACCAAACACTAATGTTTTGTGACGTTCATCAACTTTCTGACTACCTGTGTACTGGCTAGGAAACATGCACACTGCATGCTAAGGAATGTGATTGATTCGCTAGTAAACAGCTATTTACTGATTCGGCAGATCTTGGATGTATAGCGAATGCATGTCTATAATATATAACCTTGTACATGTGGCTTTTTTTAGCAGAATCCACAACAGTGCTGTCTGTGCATCTTGAAAACATAACTTAAATAGATTATCGTGCATGGTTTTATCTATTCTGCCCTAGTTCGCGTATTCAATTATTGGTAGCCATCAATTAATTTTTGGTCTGGCCGAAATGCAAAATAGCTACTGTTTTGTTGCAGCGTCAATTAAATGGTGGGTCAGCCCATAGAAACGCATTTCTATAGTGTGTGTATGAGTTAGCCCTTCTTAGTTATTACTTTGCTCAGAGTGTCGATCATATTTTGAATCAAGGACAAGTGCTTGCTAACTTTAGTGTTAAATATGTTGGGTGATGGCATTTTGCTTGTGCAGGGGGTGTATGATTTTATTGGGAGCCAGAGTGTATGAATACCTCTGCAGGAGTAATTTTTTTATCTGTCCTTTATTGGAGCAAAGTTGGAATCGTTCACAAACTTTTGGTGGTCATTACAACCCTGACGTTTGATGTTAAAGCGGCGGTAAAACCGCCAACAGGCTGACCGTCAAAAAAATTGAATCACGACCGTGGCGGAAACCGCCAACATAGACAGCCACTTTAACACTCCGACCGCCACGGCGGTACAAACAAACACCGCAGCGGTAACTGCCAACAGACAGGCGGAAGACAATGTACCGTCCTCACTATTACAACAGCCCAATCCGCCACCTTTTCCGGGGTGGATTCACCACAAACAAAAATACGGTGGAAACAGGACTTGGAAGGGAAAACGCTCACCTCTACACACCCCACGAGGAACCAGGACGCCATGGAACTGGAACTCCAGATTCTCCCTGCCTTTGTCTTCCTGCTCCTCTACCAGGAGCACGAACACCAGCGGCAACGACCATGGTGAGTACTGCACCTACGACACAGGGGAGGGGCGAGGGAAAAAAGAGTGACACACACATGCAACACCCACACCCACACCCCCACCCTCACCCACTATAACACACACACTAATACATATTGATACATTACATTTACATCCCACACCCCACCCCGGAAGAATGCGGAGACAAAAGGAAATTATTTGAACGTTTGTAATCTATTAAAATCCAGTACTCAAAAAATATATATACACTACAAACAAATATATAAACCAAGAATACAAGTCCAGGTATTGCACCATTAAAGTCTGTGGACCACTGGGCCCAAAATGCATGAGCGAGGCCCACACTCAATACCTGATCAAAATGGAGAGAACACTGCAGGGGCATCAGATAGAAATACAACAGGCACCTCAGGGGGAAGCGAAGGGGGGGCACCTCATCCGGATGAGTTCACGATGCCAGATCCACAAGGGGGCTCCATGCCCACTGCTGTATCCTGGGGAGTGCAAAGCCACAGTCTCACAAGTCTTTTCAGTGGGTGGGTTGCCCACTGCTTTATCCTGGGGAGTGCAAAGCCACAGTCTCACAAGTCTCTTCAGTGGGTGGGTTGCCCACTGCTTTATCGTGGGGAGTGCAAAGCCACAGTCTCACAAGTCTTTTCAGTGGGTGGGTTGCCCACTGCTTTATCCTGGGGAGTGCAAAGCCACAGTCTCACAAGTCTCTCAAGTGGGTGCGTTGCCCACTGCTTTATCCTGGGAAGTGCAAAGCCACAGTCTCTCAAGTGGATAATAGTCTCCACTGGTTCTGGAGGGGGCTTTGTGCCCAGAGTGCTTCATCCTGCCAAGGACAGAGGTAGTGGATGTCTTTCTCCACTGGTTCTGGAGGGGGCTTTGTGCCCAGAGTGCCAAGGACAGAGGTAGTGGATGCCTTTCTCCACTGGTTCTGGAGGGGGCTTTGTGCCCAGAGTCTTCATCCTGCCAAGGACAGAGGTAGTGGATGCCTTTCTTTACTGGTTCTGGAGGGGGCTTTGTGCCCAGAGTGCTTCATCCTGCCAAGGACAGAGGTAGTGGATGTGTTTCTCCACTGGTTCTGGAGGGGGCTTTGTGCCCATAGTGCTTCATCCTGCCAAGGACAGAGGTAGTGGATGCCTTTCTCCACTGGTTCTGGAGAGTGCTTTGTGCCCAGAGTGCTACAACCTGCTCGTGGCGGACTCAGTAGCGTCAGAGCTTTCTGCGCTCATTGGCCTGCAGTGCTGGTGGAGGCAGTGTCCTGTGAAGCGGTGCTGGTGGCGGCGGCGTCCTTGGCAGCGGTGCCGGTGGCGGCGGTGTCCTTGGCAGCGGTGCTGGTGGTGGCGGTTTCCTTGGCAGTGGAGCTGGTGGCGCCGGTGTCCTGTGAAGCGGTGCTGGTGGCGGCGGTGTCCTTGACAACGGTGCTGGTGGCGCCGGTGTCCTGTGAAGCGGTGCTGGTGGTGGCGGTGTCCTGTGAAGTGGAGCTGTTGGCGGCGGTGTCCTTGGCAGCGGTGCTGGTGGCCGTCTTGTCCACCATGAAGGTTTGCGGCGACTTGCCTTTCTTTCTGTGCCCTTTCCCCACCTTAGATGGTGGCGCACCTGTCTTCCCACTCGCAACTGTACTCCTGGGAGAGCCTTTGGTGCCAGATGTGTTGCCTTTCTCCCGCTGGGCAGTGGTCAACTTTTTATGCTTCTGAGGTGGGGGACTGTCCGTGGTCTGGCTCCTTGGCACACTGGCTGCCCTGCTGCTTGGCGCACTCCAGAAGCCGGTTACTGCTGGCACCACTGTTCCCGGTGATGTGGTGGCTGAGATGCTGGGTTGGGACCTGCAAAGGTGGGCCCTAGGGGACTGAAGGAGTGGGGGAGGTGAGGGGAAGAGGTCAAGGTTGGTCAGGAAAAGGTTTTTGGACACAATGGGATGGGTAGCTGGAGGGGGTTTGGGAGTGGAGGAAGAGGTAGTTGTTGTAGGAGGTGTACGTTTGCTGACTTTGGGTGAAGGTGCATGGGCTGGAGGCTGTCATGAGGTGGAAGGCTGTTGGGTGGGTGTGTGCCTGCGTTTGTGTAGTTTGGGAGGTGGGCTCACAGACACACTGGGAGAGGACACAGGGGATGTGTGAATGGTAGTAGGGGTGGTGATTGCACGTGAGCGGGGTGTGGTGATGGGTGTGCTACTGATGGACGTAGTGGCTGAAGATGTAGTGCATGCAGGTGTGAGTGAAGACAAGACAGGGAGGGAGAAGGGAGACGAGGAGTAGGGGAACACAGTGGAGGCAGTGGATGTTGGTATGTGTGCATGGGTATGATGCTTGTGTGAGTACCTGTGGGATGTGTGGTGCTTATGTTTGCCAGAGCTTCCCTTGTGTGTTGAGGTGTGTGCATGCTGGTCTGATGGTATGTTTGGGATGGGCTAAGGTACAGGGGACTGGGGCTGGGTGGAGGAAGTTGGAGGGGGGAGGCTAGAGACAGGGGCAATGGCTGCCATCAGTGCTGAGGCCAGAGCCTGAAAAGCTGTTGCTATTGGGCTGCCTGACCAGAATGAATGCCCTCCAGGTATACATTGGTCTGTTGCAACTGCCTCTCTACATCCTGGATGGCATTCAAAATGGTAGACTGCCCAACATTGAGGGATCTGAGGAGGTCAATGGCCTCCTCACTGAGGGCAGCAGGGCTGACAGGGGCGGGGGCTGAGGTGCCTGGGGCGAAGGATATGCCCACCCACCTGGGTGAACGGCCACGGGGCACACGCTGAGAGGCTGCTGGGAGGGCAGTGCTGGTAGGGGGGTGGCGGCTGTACCTGTAGATGCTGGGGGCACAGAGGGGCCCGCCACGGCAAGGGAGCTCCCATCAGAGGAGGAGTCCGTGTCGCTGGCCTCAGCTCCCGTCCCCGCCGTGGAGCTCCCCTCGCCCTCCGTCCCACTGGTGGCTTCAGACTCCATTGTGTCGCCCTCCAGGACCATGTGGGATGCAGCTCTCTCCTGCTCCTGTGGCACAGCTCCTCTGCCTGATTATGCTAATGCACACAAGAACAGGGAGACCACAAAAAGGGGGGGTGAACAGAAGAAAAATATGTTCAGTGCATGCAATACCGCTACCGTCGGCGGACACTACAGACACAGAAGCCCCCTGCACTACGCCGTGCACTTTGAGTACCCTAATTAATCACAGGGACATGGGTTACAAGGCCTATGCCCGATTGCTGCACACATGGAAGTCACAGGAGCCTGACTAGGTGTAGTTGTCTCTGAACACAGGTGGGGGGGAGCCACATGTCCTGCCTTCTGAGGGGACCTTGTCTACTAAACACGTCCTAGCCTAGGGGAATCCACAGCCCACCTCTCCCACCCAGACACCTCCAATGCGCGCTGAATCAGCTGAATCAGAGTGTCCTCACCCCCTTGTGGCTGCTGTGATGCCCTCAAGTGCCCATCCAACTCCGGATACGCCACCGCCAGGATCCGGAACATCAGGGGGGTCATGGTGCAACGGGCACCCCTCCCACATTGGGAGGCCATCCCCAGCTGGGCCTCTGCCGTCTTCGTGCTCCAGCGGCAAATGTCCTCCCATCTTTTCCGGCAATGGGTGCTCCGTCTGTGGTGGACCCCAGGGTCCGGACTTCCTTGGCGATGGCACGCCAAATATCCTTCTTCTGGTGGGCGCTGACCTACAGGAATAGTACAGGGGAAAAGGAGAAGATAAAACCGTCCGCACCGTCATAGTCATTGGCCCGCATCCCTACCCTTGCCATGACGCACATCCACTCACCGTTGTTTCATGCACGCCACATTCTCCCCCCCTATCTTCCCTCCACACCACTCCACACAGGCATTGCCCATACAGCATTCTCACAGTGTACTTACCTGTTTGTCTGGAGGAACGTAGAGTAGCGTGTAATGGGGTAGGATCCCATCCACTAGTTTCTCCAACTCCTCCATGCTGAAGGCAGGGGCCCTTTTCCCAGACACATGAGCCATTGTTTCTTCCAGACTGAGGTCACAGCAGCACTTGCAGTGTAGGTCCTCTCCTGTCGAAGATCAGGTATCAAGTGAGTGAACAGAGAGAAAATGGCGGTCACGTCTGCAGCTGTGCTTAACGTCACCGCCGGCGTATGTCATCATTGGCTCCTGGGACGCATAGGGTCCAATGTTAACCAATGCAGGATTGCGCCACGGTCTTCGACCGCCTACCCCGACGGTGTACAACGCCAGCGCAGTTACCTCATATCCCCTTGCCCCACATTACAGGTCAAGCAGCCGTCATTTCAGGGGTCCACACGGCATTAATTTTAAATGCATCACACATATCTAGGCCTTGCATACACACTAAGACAGGCACATAGCGGATTTAAAAATTTGTGGAATAAAGTTGTGTTTTCGTACCTCAATGTTGGCTGACTCTCTGCTCGCTGTTCTCCTCCACAGAGCACGTCCGCTGGGGCAGGTGAGGAGATGGCGGCATCCTCTGGTGTACAGACCGCTGGTGGACCTGTCGACAATGGAAGAGCGACATGTAATTGTCACCTTCAGACTGGACTGTGCCACAATCCAGGAACTTTGTGCCCAGTTGGAGCCAGACCTGATGTCAGCTATCCGCCATCCCACAAGGATACCCCATCTAGTGCAGGTCCTGTCAGTACTCCAATTCCTGGCAAGTGGGTCTTTTCAAACAGCAGTGGCCATAGCATCAGGGATGTCTCAGCCTATGTTCTCCAACATGTTGTCTAAAGTGTTGTCTGCCCTGCTGAAACACATGTGCAGCTACATTGTGTTCCCTCAGGTGGAGGATTTGCCTACAGTGAAAGGTGACTTCTATGCCCTGGGACATATCCCCAACATCATTGGTGCCATTGATGGGACACATGTGGCCTTGGTCCCCCCCGCAGGAGTAAACAGGTGTACAGAAACCCAAAGAGTTACCATTCGATGAATGTGCAGATGGTGTGTTTGGCCGACCAGCACATGTCCCATGGGAATGATGAGGAATAGCAGCATCCCTTATGTGATGGGGCAACTCCAGAGGTACCGTGTGTGGCTATTAGGTGAGGACATGGACCCTATACAGTGTGAGTAGGTCTCTGGGTTTGGGGATATCCCTAAGAGTTAGTGTGTGTCTAACAGATTTCCCTCGACATTTGCAAGTGACTCTGGTTACCCCAACCTGTCATGGCTACTGACCCCAGTGAGGAATCCCAGCACAAGGGCAGAGGAACGCTGCAATGAGGCCCATGGGCGAACTAGGAGGGTTACAGAGAGGACCTTCGGCCTCCTGAAGGCCAGGTTCAGGTGCCTCCATCAGACAGGTGGTTCCCTATTCTACTCACCAAAGAAGGTGTGCCAGATCATCGTGGCCTGCTGTATGCTTCACAACTTGGCTTTGTGATGACAGGTGCCTTTTCTGCAGGAGTATGGTCCAGATGGAGGTCTTGTGGCAGCTGTGGAGCCTGTGGACAGTGAAGACGAGGAAGCAGAAGAAGAAACACAGTGATTCATCAATACTTTCAGTGAGACACAGGTAAGAAGACATCACTGCCTGCTACATCTGATACCCTTCTACCTCTCATCTGTCTGTCACTTTCACCCAATGTATGGACCCTGAGTTGTCACTTTCCCTTTCAATTTCACAGATGTGGGTCCCACTGTGTGACATCTGCTTTGTTTCCTCATGGACTAGAGCTGTGTGACATAGGTATGTTGACAATACAATAGATATAGTGGTTTTCCACAGTTATTGCAAATAAACATTTTCGAAAGCACAGACTGACTCCAGATAGTTTTGTGATTTAAGGGTGTTTATTTAAGTGTTAAATAGTGCAGGGGGTTGTAAAATGGTCACGGGTGATGGTGGAGGAATGTCCATGGCAGAGTCCAGTCTATTAGTCTCACAGGTGCATTGTCCAAAGGGCCATAGGAAGTGGAGCTGGGGCAGTTTAAGGATGGACAGGGTGACATAGTGGGACAAAAGGATGACAATCAGGGTGGTCTCATTTCTTGGTGGGGGTCTTGGCATTGTTCTCTGTCTTTGTCCTGGATCTCAGGGACCGCTTGAGGGGTGGTTCTCCATCTGCAGGGGGTGGGGTGCTGGTGTCGTGTCATGATTATTGCATCTGTGTGTGCCATGGTGTGCAGTGGGTGGGTGACTCCTGTACCCCAGTGCTTGCATTCTTGTGTAGGACCTTGTGTGCTAAATGTTTAGGGGTGTGTGGGGGTATGTGCAGTGGACATGCATTGGTGATGGGTGTCCATGCTTTGTTGTTGCATGCAGGGCTTGGTGTTGGGATGTGTGGTTTGTGATAGTGGGACATGTGTGAGGAGTTGGAGTGATGGGGGTGAGGGCAAGGGCGGGGGTTTGTGATAGCATGCAGGTAGGGTGGGGGGGGATATAGTAGTAAAGATTTGTCTTACCAGAGTTCATTCCTCCAGCTACTCCTGCGAGGCCCTCAGGATGCAGTATAGCCAAGACATGCTCCTCCCATGTTGTTAGTTGTGGGGGAGGAGGTGGGGGTCCGCCGCCAGTCCTCTGAACTGCAAGCGGGTGTCTTGAGACCACGGAACGTACCTTCCCCCGTAGGTCATTCCACCTCTTCCTGATGTCATCCTGTGTTCTTGGGTGCTGTCCCACAGCGTTGACCCTGTCCACGATTCGGTGCCATAGCTCCATCTTCCTAGCTATGGTGGTGTGCTGCACCTGTGATCCGAATAGCTGTGGCTATACCCGGATGATTTCCTCCACCATGACCCTGAGCTCCTCCTCAGAAAACCTGGGGTGTCTTTGCGGTGCCATGGGGTGGTGTGGGTGATGTGTGGGGTGGTGTGTGTTGTGATGTGTGGGGTGATGTTTAGGGGTGTGTGGTGTTTTGTGCGTGGATGTTGTGTGAGTGATGGTGTTGAGTGCCTGTGGATGCTAGTTTGTAGATGGTGGTGTCTCTCTTTGGCCTTCAGTCATAATTGTGGTCGTAAGGGTTTTTGGGTGATGTGGGTGTGTGTTTTACATTGTATTGGATGTGTGGGAGTGGTGTGTGTATGTGTATCAGGTGTGTGTATTTCGAATTGTCCAATGTGATAGTGTTTTGTAAATGTGTGTGTATTTTGAGCGCAGCGGTGTGTACCGCCAATGGAATACCGCAGTTGAAAGACCGCCACGTGGATTTGTGGGTCATGATAGTGTGGGCGTATCCCTGTTGGCGTGACGGTGAAGGTTTTGTTATCGCCATTTTATCACTGACCTTTGGTGTGGCAGACTTGTGTGGGTGTCTGGATTTTGGCAGATTCCGGGCTGTGGGTCATACTAGCTGTGGC
This sequence comes from Pleurodeles waltl, assembly GCF_031143425.1. Taxonomy (NCBI): domain Eukaryota; kingdom Metazoa; phylum Chordata; class Amphibia; order Caudata; family Salamandridae; genus Pleurodeles; species Pleurodeles waltl. The sequence goes on from NC_090442.1 coordinate 684,577,410, forward strand.
GGAATTCCGCGGCCGCTGCAGTGTGTTGGCGGTCTTCTGCATGGTGGTAAGTGGCTTTTACCGCCAATGTTGTAATGACCCCCTTTGTTTTTTGGCAGCAGTTATACGTAGTGGTGTGGAGTGCGCTTGTTTGCAAAACAAATCTTAGGTAAGTGTCAAAGTGTTGCATTGCTAAGTAGTTAAATGATTTGCTGTTAATTTTCTTTTATCAAATTTGAATGTTTTTTTTCAAGAATAGTATGAGTTTAGTATAGACAACTTTATCCAGCAAATATATTAAACGGCAGGATATCTATCATGTATCTTGAAACAGTGAGTATGGAACGCAAGCTTCCCTAATAGGAAATTTGTGGATTGGGGTAATTTTATTTTTATCATTGATGTTGTAAAAAACTTAATCTGCATAGATCCTAGAAATAATTTAAATTGTTGCTCGACATAGCCCTACATTCCATAATGTTGCATTTTCTGAGCACTTTTAATATCAGATATTATGCTTGGGAGGCCTGCATTTTTTCTTTTTGAAAAGCTTCCACTACGTAATTGTGGACTTAATAAACGCCACATTGACGGCTTTCTTGTGGCATGAATGATCTTGGTAAAACAGTTAAACACACTTAAAACGTTCCAGGAAGTCAGAGCCAGACCTATTGGCTATCCATGTGCTTGTTCCTGTCTTGTTCTTTGATTAAAGTAAAAAATGTTCATGTGCATTGATAATCCTATTTAACCTCCGCATTTTGTTAAAGGATTTCCACATGACTTTGTAAATTTGAGGCAGCCTGGGAACATACACCGCAACGCCCAAGGAACACCTCCTTGACACAAAGTAAGACATACTCCATATTTATGAGGCCATGCAAAGCCGTGCATGGCGATTGAGAGGACTGCACCCCTGGAACATCTAAAAAAGTGATGCTCCGGCAGTCAGGGTTTCTTCTAAATAACCCCCTAAGTTTACTGTCTCACTTTGACTCACTCAGTCTCACTAATTCACACAGTCTTACTCATTCTACTCTGACCCACTCTGTCTTCCTCAGTCCCACTGATTTTCACTCACTTTAAATTAATTAGTCTTACTATGTATCACGCACAGTAGCACTCAGTTACACTGTCATTCTCCCTTACTCACTCACATTCATTCTCACACATACTAGTCCTTACTGTCACTGTTTCTCACTCACTGACTTACTCCTTCACTGACTCTCATTTTAACTCACACACATAGTCACACAGACATGCTCACTGTGCTGGGAAGGTGCAGGCACCTTCATGCCCCTGTGTCAGCAATGAAACAATGTCACTAGTTGCCTCAGTTTGTTGCTGGCCCGAAGCAGTTCTGCATTTTTTTTTTATTGTACCAAAAATGAATAATTATTCACTCTTGTTACAATAAAAATTAACTACAAAAAAGGAGAATGTAGTGTAGCTGTGGAGCCCATAAAGGGGAGCCACCACTGTTCGAAGGACACCCATCCATCAAATCAATCCATCGACTCAATTATCCATCCTTTCAATCATCCATCCATTCTTTCAATCATCCATCCATTCTTTTGCTCACCCATCCACCCTTTTGCTCCATCTATCCATCCTTTCACTTCATCCAGCCATTATCCTACCTTTGGCTCATCCATGTATCTACCCTTTCACTCAGCCATTCCTACTTACACCCATCACCCACCCTTCGTCCTATCCATCTATTCATCATCCATCCATCCATCAATCCATCCATTCATCCATCCCTCAAATTACCCTTTCATCCATCCTTTCAATCATTCATCCATCTATCCATCTATTCATCCATCCATCCATCCATCAATTCACCCTTTCACTCACCCATCCATCCTGTCATCCAGACATCCATCTAACCTGCCTTTCACTCATCCATCCATCGTTTTACTCATCGATCTTTACATAAATCCTTTCACTGATCCATCTGTTCGCTCATCCATCAACATTTTCACTCCATCCATTCATTCACTTATCCATCCATTTACGCTTCCACTCATCCATCTATCTTTTCACTCATTCTTCCATCCATCCATCCTTTCTCTCATCATCCAACAATCTATCATTTCACTCCTCCCTCCATTCACCCTTCCATCCATCAATCCACCCTCTCTTCCTTTCACTCTGCCATTCTTACATCAATCCTTACACTCATTCATCCAAGCATCTATCCATCCACCATTTCATCAATCAATCCATACATCCATCCTTTCTTTCACTCACTCACCCTTCCAAGTTCATTATATATCTTTGCCAGGTTGCAGACAGAAGAGGCCCATAAAGAACACCACCCACTAGGAGCTGCTAAAACAAGGGGGTGGAGGGTGATGATGCCCCAATGCAGAAGCTTAATGGCACACTTACCTTTTAGTCCACTAGTGCATTTGTTGTCCGCAGCTGTTTCCTTCCTTCTCTTGGGCCTCCACAGAGTCGAGGTAAGGAAGCACTCAGTCATGCTCAGCTCATAATGTTTTTTTCAAAGTAACACTAAATGCAGTACTAAAGACATGTTACTCTCAGGAGAGCAGCCCCCTGACCTGTCCTACAGCCTGTCTGTGATGATTAACAAATTGTTGCAACCCACTCCCTCCTTGTCCTCCTCAGCTTGCCCCACCCTCAGCCACTGAAGTGAATAGATGTTTGCCGCCTCCTGCCAGGACCACTGTTTATGCACCCCAAAGGCAACCGGATCAATGGATTTCTAATTCAGCACACCCTCTCCTGTGATATCACTGCTGTAGCTTCTGCCTGCAGATCAAAGAATACCTGATCCTGGCTGGCATATGCTCAGTTGGACATCTGCAAAGTTCACTAGAGTTCACCCAGGAGATTCTGCACAATGTCTTGCAGCAGTGATTTCTCTTCAGCTTTTCTGTGTTTATTTCTCTGTTTTTGCTCTCCCCCAAGGGTGGCAGGAGAACACCCCTTTTTCCCATGAATACCAGTTGCCCCTGGTCTAAATGTGTGCCCACAGTATCTTTTTGCATCTATTTATTCCCTGAAATCATTGGCAGGTGCACTCCAATGCAATTCTATTTAAATAGAGTTCATATTTGACCAATAATATTTTTTCAGTGTAGTATGTTATCCTTTATCATAAGAACTATAAATAATTCATGGGCTACTGATACCCTATCCCATTAAAATGTCCTTTAAATCTTTTATACATTTAACACAGTTTAATGTTACAGTGTACCATTTGCCACGACATTTTAGAACAAATTCATACCAGTGAACCCACAAAGCTTTCTGTCATATTATTTCTAAATTCTTTCTAGTTTTTACCAATTGTATTGCCCCAATGTGCTTTAAATATCCCAAAATGTATTATTTAATGGGTTATAAAACCTGATAGTAGACAATCAATTTGCAACTGTGAAACCCATCTTTTTCAGGGAATGTCTGAAGTATTTTGGGCTATGTCAGGGATGCAGTGGTATTTACCTTGTTTGCTCTTAGTTCCATAGAAAAAATGCTAGATTACAGATTTACTTTGTTGCTCAGAGTATTTCTATATAGTCTACTGTTGGTAATCTACAGTGCTACCTTCACAACCCTATAGTGTAAGGTTTGTCAGCTTGGATCCCCTTAAATTATAATATCTTATTACATTGTACTCAACTACTGACTGGCAGTACTGGTCTTAAAAGGTCATCTATCTGATTGATAGGCCTGAATGGCAGGTGAGACCCCATGATAGGAAGATCATCTTTAACTACTTGTATAGGTCATGGCTAAAGGGCTATAATGCTATTGAAACACTGAGGGCCTCATTACGGTTTTGGCGGTCTGTTAAACAAACAGCTGAAGCCACTACAGTCGCCAGTGCTGGCAGTCTGTTGACCACCATGTTAGGAGTCCTGCTTGGACTTCCTCCCATTTATGGGCAAAAGTCTGACAGAGTTAAAGATGCGGTTTCACCACCAGCACTGCCATGGCAACAAGACACTGCCTGCCGTATTACGATACGCAATATGGCGTAGCGGAGTCCTGTTGACGGTGCTGTGCTGGTGGTGGAATACGCCAGGAACCATCCCTTCCCCGATGACCACCTCACCTAAAAAGGTAAGTTGAGCATCCGAAGGGGGGGGGAGGGGTATTTTGGGTGCATGTGTGTGGTGTGTGCGTGTATGTGTGCCTGAATGGGTGTGTGCGTATGTATGTGTGCGTGGAGGACTGTGTGTGTCTGCATGTATGCAGGGGGAAGGGGTTGTGTCAGCTGCAAGTGCGTGTGTGTTTGTATGCAGAGGGATGGGGGCATCTGTCTGAGTGCATGTATGTGTGTGAATGGGGGTGTCTGAGTGCATGATTGTGAGCAAGCAAGTGGGGATGTCTGGATGTATGCATGCAGTAGGGGGTGTGAGTCTGCATGTATGCACAGAGGAGGGCGGTGTGTTGGGTGTGAGTGAATAGGTGTGTGTATTGGGATGAATGTGAGTGGGGGTGTCTGTGTGCAAGTGTGCGAGTGAGGTAGGTGTCTGTGTGTAAGTGTGCAGATGACGGGGGTGTGTGCAAGTGTATGGATGGGGGTTTGCAAGTGTGCAGATGAGGAGAGGTGTGTGCAAGTGTGCGAATGAGGGTGGTGCAAGTGTGTGGATGAGGGTGTGTGTGTTCAAATGTGCGTATGCGGAGGGGGATGTGTGAATATATGCATGTGTTGAGGAGGTGGGGTATACAAGAACTTGGAGGTGTGAATGATTGCAGAGGGGGTTCATATGTGTGAGTGAGAGTGGGGGGGTGTGTATGTCAGGGTGGGGGTGCTTGTATGGTTATGTGCAGTTGAGTTAGGGGTGTTTGCAAGTATGTGGAAGGGTGGGTACATGGAGGTTTGTGGATGATGTTGGGGTGCATGAAGTTGTGTGCTGGCAACAGGAATGGGTATTACTGTCACCGGGTGCGTGACCACAAGGGTTTTCGTGGCGGGGTGACTGACACGGAAAGCCTGGCCATCTGCTGCATTGTAATCCGGCTGGCAGGCCACGTCGGTGCAACTGCACGGGCGGGTAAGGTGGCGTTGTGGTGGTTTGGCTTTGGCCAAACCTTAAAACTTGTAATGTGGCGTCTTTACCGCCAGGCCTGCAGCGGTGCAACTGACACCTCCACCGCGGTGGTCCACTGACCGCCAAAATCAAAATGGGGCCCTGAGTGTAGAAGGCTATAAATTAAGTGGAGAGAAACAGAAAGACAGGCATTGGAATGATGAAACACTAGTTATATATGTGCCCTTATTAGTATATGTTGTGCTGTGTGTGTTGTGTACCACTCAACTACCCTATCATTTATTTTTGGAGTCAAGACAGGAATCCTGACTTAACACCATGTGTACATTAAAGGTATAAGTCAGCGACTGACTGAATGCAATGCCAAGGCTATTCATAGGTCACATCCATCTGATAAGGGAATGTTTTATTAACTTTCTAATCTAGACCAAGGAATAATAATTGTATCAGCTTAACTGTAAGTATTTTCAACCCTCCTTTTTGGATCATGCTAAGAAATGTCTGATGTATCTATCTATATGTGAGATTTTGAGCCTCTCTTTGCATCTTACCTCCCAAAACAGGAGCTGATTAGTTTAATCAGTCAATAATATGTATATCCTTCTAAAAAATGAAGGTTTTCTTTCATTTTCCATGATCTCAGTCTTCAGACACCTCTATGCTCAGTTTGTTTGCCTGTCTCATTTGTTCTCATTGCTGAACTCTTTGTAAAATCCTATAACTGTGTGTTCAGCCTTTGTAAAGTGAGTGTATTTTGTTCCCAGCATTCTAAGGCACTCCTGTTAAGTTAGATATATGATTTACAGACTATTAGTTATTCTTTTGTTAATAAATCCTTTCAAATTGTGATAGACAAGTGTGAAGAGTTTTTTGACAAAATCATTAAATCTGCTTCCTCCATAATGTTTTCTGGGTGCCCAGAACCATCACCCTATTTAGAAATGCTTATCTCAAGGAACAAAATGGGTGGTGGCTCTTAAAGATGCACAGCAGCAACAAATGCAGAGTCACTAACCTAAATTGCATCCTCTATGAGACGGTCAAATAACACAGGGAGCAGTTTGACTTTATCATCTATCCTTGCCACTAGAGATGAAGACATCTGCTGACAAGGCATGCACTCCACTAAACTAGTGATCTCAGTAGTATAAGCATAATGAGACTATTTTGTTTGTCATAATGATACATTTTGTGTGAGACGGAAATGGAAGAATTTCCTTGGCAATATGAGAAGGAAAATAAGAAGAGAATAACATGATTATCTTAGTCCCTAGCAAAAAGCTGATTATCAATCAAGAAGCCCCATTCATCTACCAAAGACAAACAGGATCAACACATACTTTACTTGCTTGCCAAAAGTAGAGTGGCCACATAGTATTGCATCTCTCCCCCCTGTACCTATGTCTTCAACCAGCGGGCAATCAGTTTAAAACAGATACCCTCAGCAGACCCTTCAATGCTCCCCAAAAACTGACCAATCTTCTTGTTACTATTCCTGGACAAGGGCATAGCGAAAATCATCAAAAGACACCCCACCCAGCTAGAACCTGGAAATTGCCCTCATCAATTCTACTGATGACAGCCGCATGACTCTGGACAGAGAAGACACAATGGCCCTCATCATCCTGTCACAGCATTTGACACAGTCTCCCTTCCAATTCTCATCCAAAACCAACACAACATCAGAATCCATGGACAGCCACTTCAATGGATCGCCTACCTCCTGACTGGAAGGACCCTGTCAGTCAACCTCTCATGGTTTTCTTCAGACACCCGCAATCTCATCTACAAAGTTCCACAAGGATTGTCCCTCTTGAATGCACACATGCATCATTAGCTGTTGTGATTTCAGCATCCTCTCCTACACCGATGTCACACAGCTCATTCTCTCCCTCACAGAAGTCTAGTACCAGGATCACGTTCAGTGCCTCCTGACTGAAATCACCCAGTAGATTAACACCAGCTGTCTAAAGCTGACCACCAACAAGACCAAAATGTTGGTCTTCTGGAAGAGCACATCAATTTGGGGCTCCAGCTGGTGGCAAACAGAGCAAGTACTGACAACGCCACAAACCTCTGTATCACCTAAGGCAGGAAACTTGACATGATCGTCTATGTCAATGCTGTCATCGCCTCATGCTTCCATACTCTGAAGATGCTAAGCAAGATTTTCAAATGGCTCCCAATCAGCCCCCAGAAAACCATCAGGCAATCCTTGGTCACAAGCAAGCTGGGCTATGAGAACACTTTCTCTGCCGAGATTAGGAAAAAGTGCACCAGAAGGCTTTCACAAACCTTCTAGGTACCTCCTGTGCTCTTGACGCCTACGTGCACAGATCCCACACATACAGAAAACCAGATCTGGTGATCAAGTCTTCTCTTACATCACTCCTAAAGCAAATAATGACCTCCCACAACGCATAAGTACCTCCTCTTACCTTCTTGAATTCCACAAGACATTGAATACCTGATTTTTCAAGTAGTCCAACTAGGCTCTTGGTGAGCCAAACTCACACCTGCTCAATGTCAGAATACCCTTCCGGGTGATAGTGCATTCTACATATCTGCATAGTGTAACATAACTTCTTATAAAAGGTATTATTACAAAATGAAGTTAGGCAAAACATGATTCCTTTCCTGCCACAGAATAATCAGTTTCCTTCACCTCAATACACCATAAAAATCATTGGTGTTAAACTAAGCTGAAGTTTTTCATAGATGTAAAAAAACACTGAAACGATAAAAGCTCTTTGCTGTACCGCATAGTAGAACCATGCTGCATTGGCAGTCAGATGGCAGATGACTTAACACATTCCATACGAATCCTACTAAGATATGTCTTTTTCACGTGCTGTGATGGGAGTGTGTAATAGATCACCAGCAGAGATGTACTTGTTTCATGTCAGAACTCATGATCCCTTGATCACAATTCGCTTACGGTTCTCGTTTTAGGCTTAGGTTTAAGAATCAAATGAATGATGCCTCTCTGCATTGGGGGTGTATTTCACAGTTGGACCTAAATACAGCTGAGCAATAGTTCAGTAGGCTAAGTACCAGCTCAGCATCCATTAAAGTAAGGTTATCAACAGGTCTAATAATCAGCCTTTCACCCTTCAGTTGTGCAGGTAAGGTGTGTGCTCTTCTATTGGAGATCAATGATCTAGAAGAGTAGCAAGGGTTTTCTTTCCAGCAAGCATTTTACTTATTAGCCTCTAAATTTGAAAAGTGCACACTTCACTCCAAATAGAACTACTATGAAGTGAATGTATCCAGCTTCTCAAGAAAATGTTGAAAATGCTAACTTCTCTAGTACCATCTTATAAATTATTGTTTGCTATTTTACTCTACAAAAGGTTCAGCATACCTATAACCATTGTAGAACCAATATTGTCTAACACATAAAAAGTTCTAGGAATGGGATGTATGCCAGTCTTTATCGTTGAAGTAGGGTCTGAATAATCAAAAAAAACCACATTTCACTAGTTCTTGTCACAGGAACTACTATACTATACAGGTGACAAGTAACTTCCCAATCAGAAAAACATCATCAGATTATCTACTTTCCTTTGCATGCTGTCCTTCATTCTCTGGCAGACCTGCATGTTTTTGTGTTCTCTTGCACTCTCCTCTCATTTTCTACTTAATTTAGGCATGTTCGTTTTAGACCTGGTGGCAGATCAATCATGTAGAGTTGTGCATGATTTGCTGTTCAACTGGATGGACTGGGACACTCTTTTATTCCCTTCTCAGACCATCATTTTCACTTCAAGAAAGCAGAACCTGGAGTGATATAATGTGAATTCTAGCATATACTTAAGAAAATACATATCTCTTTTGCATGAATCAGCATACGTTTTCTCTTTGTGCACATCTAAGTTATGAACGAGTCATAGAACATGAGCTGGAAAATTGCTCTATAGTCTGATGGGAATTTCTAATCACTTTTCAAAAAATCGTATGACTACAGCCCCTTTTCCAGTTTAAGGAACTTTTACTGAGGCTAAAACTCATTCTGGTATTAACAATATCTGCCTAATAACAGGGGTGTGTTTGATGCAAACCAGTGAGAGAACATAACTTGGCTGTGCCATTATACGTTTCAGAAATGATATGAAAATATAATCAGTGACATATATAGTGTGTTCAGATGCGTTCATGTAAACATGGTGCACTGGAAAGGCATATAATTGAAGTACACTTATGACTAGAAATGTAGAAAGATGTATGCATGTTCTGAAATGACATTTACTGATTGAAGAAATACACATGTACACATTATTCAAATGTATTAGTACTGTGATATCGTAGTTGAATGACATATTTTTAAAGTTATTCATCATTTATTGTACTTATGAGAAATGCATGTATCATCATGTATTCAAATGTGCAGTGAGCTCGAGGAAGTTGAGTGTTGGCAAAGAGTCATGAAGAACTTCTCTCATGGACTCAGAAGGGATCCAAGGTCATCCTGATCTTTGGTTTGAGAGATGAAAGGCTAATGGGAGTTTCAAATTCGAACTGTGCATGGACTATGGAAAGTATACTGAAAGTTCTGCAGAGATTATAGTGGTGTTTGGTTACTTGAAAAGACAGATTCATTTTACCCTTTGACAAGGTGGAAACTTAGAGACCTAGAGAAGTATACACCTATTTTCCTTTGGCTTGGCTGATATGGCTTCATGATTCACACATCTCTCTACTACAGAACTTCTAATGATGTTTCTGTAATGCAGACACTTTTGATTCATTTTGTATTTCCATAATTTGTGGATTTCCTAAGTTTCCTTTAGTTTATCAGACTAGTTAAATTATTTAGATCCAATGATTAGGCAGAGAAATCAAGGCTTAGATTCAGAACACCAGGTGTTGTTTTTAATCTTTTGTATTGCTGCAACAGATATTTTGGGATGCCTTATGCTTGTAGTATTTAATCTAATTCAATTCAATAACTCACCTTTGGTTATTCTGTACTCATGTAGTATGTTTTTGAGACTCATTTAAATAAGTCTGACTATGAATTTGTAATAAATATTTTGATTTTTAATTCCGTCTCCAAGATTCAATGTGTGGCGAAATGAGTTACACTATGTATTGAAGGAATTGTATCCTTAACACCTGGAACTCCTAAAAATATTCATCAGACCTAGAAAAGAAGTGAATGGGCCAGGCACTGGATCAGATGGTAGCAGAGTGATGATGGGTAGGATCCCGAAGCAAGGAGATCTAAACCCCTATTTTCTAGATTAGTACATCCCCAGAGTCCAGGCCCTAGTTCCCATATCCAGATCTTGGCAGATTGGTGGAATTGTGGAGATTTAGATGCAAGTCGTTTCATTGATGGATCTATAGGGTTGTGAATTGAAACAGTTCATGCTTAGTTTGCTGTGTTTGTGGCTCTGGATGATGTCTTGCAGAGATGTTTTGAATGTAGTGTGAGTGTGGTGTAAAAAAGTTGAGAAGGTTATCGGATCCAATGTGGCCTAAGCCCAGGATACTATTAAGGAAGTCGTCTGCTAAGCTTGATTGTGTTCGTCATGAGACATCGTCATTGATACAGTCGAGATAGGGACTTATCTTTGTGTGAATGTGAGACGATTGGTATAGTGGATCTTAATGTGTGAAGTGAACCTATACTAATCTCGATGATACCTCTCAGGTCGTGGTTTCCTTTGAATTGCTTGGGAAAAGTCTTCTGTGATTTAAAACTGTTGATTCTTTAGTGGAGCATACAAAGGTTATTGTATTGTGATACATTTATCATATGTTGAAGGGAGTGCATGTAAGCAGATTGTAAAGGAAAGTGAACTGCTGCAAAGAGCGAGATTGACTTCATTTGGTACAGGTTTGTTGGTGTGTTATTGTGCTGCTGTTGGCTGAAGATGTCATAAGGACTGGCGCTGCCATTTGTGGTCATAGTAGAACAAGGGACTGAGGATACACCGTTGTTTTTGATTTTAAATGAAAATCTATTGTGATTATTGACATTTGATTGGGAAAAATGAAATGTTTCAAAATGATGCAAGATTTCTTTACAGGAAATATCCATATCTAGTAGAGAGGTAGAAGATGCACCTCCTGAAGATATCCCAGGTCATTATATGGTGATTAACATAAGGCTCCATACATGTGTTTGACTTAGTCAATGGCAAAATATCACAGAAAAAGGTGCATTTAGGTTTCCACAATGTGGCCCATTTAATGTTAGAATTATGGAGAATCTGAGGCCGGTGTTGTATGAGATAAAACTGCCTACTGGACCTGCACAATAGGAAGCATTTAATGATTGAGTACTTGCTGCTCATATCACAGAGAAGATTTCATGGTAGAGCCTGAAGAGTTCTGTGCACCTATGCAGATGCTAGTTAAGATGCACAATGGAAAAGGTTGAGAATTGATATGATAGAGGGAGTTAGACTGTATCCAATCCTAATGACTGGAGCAGCTGAGGGAGAGATGGAAAAGAAAAAGACTAAGAAACAGAAATAGGGAAAAGAAGATGAACCAGATGACATGAGTGAAGTCAGTGAAAGGGATTCTGGAGAGAGTCTTTTCAATGTGTTGCTGTCCAAATGTCCACCCCATACAATAAAGCTAGGGAAGTGGAAATGGTGCTAGTGGTAATGGAAATATTGGGGGTGATTCTGATGTTGGCGGGCGGCAGGAGCCGCCCGCCAAGCGGGAACCGCCAGAAGACCGTACTGCGGTCGAAAGACCGCGGCGGTCATTCTGGGTTTCCCACTGGGCTGGCGGGCGACCGCCAAAAGGCCGCCCGCCAGCCCAGTGGGAAACAGCCTTCCCACAAGGACGCCGGCTCAGGATTGAGCCGGCGGAGTGGGAAGGTGCGGCGGGTGCAGTGGCACCCGTCGCGTATTTCAGTGTCTGCAAAGCAGACACTGAAATACAAGGTGGGGCCCTCTTACGGGGGCCCCTGCCGTGCCCATGCCATTGGCATGGGCACTGCAGGGGCCCCCAGTGGCCCCGCGGCACCCCCTACCGCCATCCTGTTCCTGGCGGGAGACCCGCCAGGAACAGGATGGCGGTAGGGGGTGTCAGAATCCCGCCATGGAGGATTCTCAAGGGCAGCGGAAAGTCGGCGGTACACCGCCGACTTTCCGTTTCTGGCCACGGCTGAACCGCCGCAGTCAGAATGCCCAGCGGTGCACCGCCAGCCTGTTGGCGGTGCTACCGCGGTCATTCGCCCTGGCGGTTTTTACCGCCAGGGTTAGAATGACCACCATTGTGTTTGCCACTGCCCCGACATCTGTGACTCCTAATCCTGTGGGATCCACTCAAGTTATTATACCTTATGAGCCAAGGAGTGACGATTCAGGAATCTGTGCTCCAGTTGATCCTTCTATGAATAATGTTGACACTGTTTCTGTCCCAGTTACTATTGGTCCTGTGGTTTCTATGTATAGACCTGAAGGCCCAGGGAAAATTACTTATAATTTTGCCTTACCAAATAGAGTTGGTGGGCAAAGTAGAGTCCCAGCAGTGCTGATGCTAGAGAATGTGTTCCTTTAATTACAACACACACAAGATCTCCATGTGTGGTGAGTGCAGATTCAGCGTTTAATCTCACGCGATTTACTTTTGTAGGTACTTACCAGAAAATGCCAACTACTAGAATCCCTATATGGAAATTGCCTTTAAATATTAGCAGCAGTGCACATGGAAATTAGAATACGTTTAAAGTTCCTGTGGTGACTAGAACACTTAGGGCCTCATTATGACCCTGGCGGGCGGCGGAGGCCGCCCGCCAGGATCCCGCCCTCCAAATTACCGCGCCGCGGTCAAAAGACCGCGGCGGGTATTACGAGTTTTCCCCTGGGCTGGCGGGCGGTTCCAGTTAAACCGCCCACCAGCCCAGGGGAAAACGACCTTCCCACGAGGATGCCGGCTCGTAATCGAGCCGGCGGAGTGGGAAGGTGCGACGGGTGCTACTGCACCCGTCGCGTATTTCACTGTCTGCAAGGCAGACAGTGAAATACATTTTGGGGCCCTCTTACGGGGGCCCCTGCCGTGCCCATGCCATTGGCATGGGCACGGCAGGGGCCCCCAGGGGCCCCGCGACCCCCCCCTACCGCCATCCTGTTCATGGCGGCTTTCCCGCCATGAACTGGATGGCGGTAGGGGGGGTCAGAATCCTCATGGCTGCGGAGCGCGCTCCGCAGCCATGGAGGATTCCAATGAGCAGCGGAAAGTCAGCGGGAGACCGCTGACTTTCCGCTTCTGACCGCGGCTGAACCGCCGCGGTCAGAATGCTCATTGGAGCACCGCCAGCCTGTCGGCGGTGCTCCCGTGGTCGGTGGCCCTGGCGGCCACCGGCCGCCAGGGTCAGAATGACCCTCTTAGTGCAAAGGAAACAGATGAATGGGTGAAGGCTTTTAATGAAGATATCTCTTCAAAAGAAAGTGTAATTGTGAGTACAGAGTTGAGTCAGGTAACAATTCAGTCATTGCCAAGAGAGACATTAGAATTGGACAAGATGGTTAATGGGAATCTTGGATTCGATCCACTAGATACTTACCATGGGAGTGAACTTCTGTTCATGTGTAAGTACATTACCAAGTGTGCAGGTCAAATTCATGACTAATTAGCGGAATTAGCCTAAAGGTATGAGGTGAATTTCAATAAGACAGAAAGCTTTAGAGAGGAGATTTGGGTGTGTTTTATTGAAAAAGAGATAATTGACATGAGAATTTCAGGAATGAAAACCCAAAGTAGAAAATTAATTCAAAACATTCTAGAATTGAATGAATTGGATAAGTGGGAAGCTAGATTGGAGAAAAAGAAAGATTTAAAGAAACCACCAGAAGAACCACCTCCTTTAGCAGAAGAAGGGGGTGCAGCAAACGTCCCGGTAGAAGAAGTGCCTAGTGGAGGTTACGTACAGGTACCTTAAGTGTTCTTGCATCATTTACTATTGATTTCCCAAAACTGAGAGAGAAACCAGTGGAATGGTACAAACAAGGTTTGTGAAAATATCACAGTGTTGTGGGTTGATCGGACTGAACACTTTGCTTAACATTGTGTTTCCAAGAGCTTTGGGACAGAATGTAAGGTGGCTGTTAAGTGCCCTAAAACAGAACCACCAAGAAGTGCAGTGATGAAAGGTCCCTCACTCTTAGTGATGAACAGCTCATGGCATTTTTGAGGTCAAAAGTACACCCCCCAAATTTTTGATTAAGTTAACATTAACAGGACGACCATGGAACTAGAAAAATCTATTCATGCTTTTTATGAGAAACTGTCTCAGGCATCTAAGCAGCATAATGGAATGGAGACATTTTAAACCAAGGATATGGGACACTTTGTGTTGAGGTTTGTGACAGGATAGAGACCTAAGATTAATATTCTTGGACCTGACAGCCTTAGGGTGGTCATCCCTCAACTTTTTTCCTGCCTCCCTCCATTCTTCTGACACTGTTTTTGCTGGTTTTAGAACTAACTGCTAACCAGTGTTAAAGTGCACATGCTCTCTTCCTTACACATGGTAACATTGGTTCATTCCCAACTGGCATATTTGATTTACCTGTAATTCTGTAGTAAATTGAATGCTAATAGAGGGCCTGGAACACTGGTTGTGCCACCCACATAAGTAGCTCCTTAACCATGTCCCAGGCCTGCCATTGCAAGGCCTGCACGTGCAGTTTCACTGCCACTTCGATTTGGTATTGAATAGTACTTGCCAAGGCTTAAACTCCCCTTTTTCTACATATATGAAACCCCTATGGTAGGCCCTAAGTAGCTCATAGGTCAGCGTGCTGTGTAGTTAAAAGGCAGGACACGTGCATGTGCATTTTATATGTCCTGGTAGTGGAAAACTCCGAAATTCGTTTTCCACTACTGTAAGGACTGCTCCTTTCATAGGATAGCATTAGGGCTACCCTCATATACTGTTTGAGTTGTAGATTGTGATTAGAAAGGGGTAACCAGGTCATATGTAGTATGGCCAGAATGGTAATAGAAAATCCTGCTTATTGGTGAGGTTGGATTTTATGTTACTATTTTAGAAATGCCACTATTAAAAAGGGAGCATTTTGCTGTACTTAAAATCCATCTGTGCCTTATAGCCTGTCTCCAGTCAACTTCTGGGCTGGGCTGGTTGACAACTCCCTTGTGTATTTCACCCAGACAACCACAAACCCAGGACACTCAGTCACATCTGCACTCATCTGCATACTGAGTGGGTCTTCCTGGGCTGGAAGGGTGGAGGGCCTGACACTTACATTTCAAAGGCTAGTGGCCTGCCTCACACAATGGACTGCCAAATCCCCTACTTGGACCTTGGCAGACAGACCTGTTCTGAATAGGGAACTTGTGCACTTCAAAACCACTCTTTGAAGTCTCCCCTACTTCACAGGCATTTTTGGTTATATAAACTGGGTCCCTGACCCCACAGACTGAGACACTTCTGGACCTGAACCTGCAACCTGTCAAGAGGAACTGCCTACCTGCCCAAAGGACTCATCTGGACTGCTTTGCTGAGAAAGACTGCTGCCCTGCTGTTGCCCTGCTGCTTTGCTTGGATTGAGCTTGCCTCCTTTTTTCTGAAGTGTCAGCGCCAAAAAGACTTCATCTCTTTAAAAACTTGACGCACAGCCTGCTGAAAACCATGCACAGTCTGCCTTGCGACTAGAAAAATTGCCGCACAGCTGAACCAGAATGATGCAGCCCGACTTTCCGAGTGAAGAATCGATGCAGTGCCTGCCTTGTGACTGGAAATTCGATGCACCGCCCTACTGGATCGATGCACAGCTGAACCAGAACAACGCAGCCTGACTTCCCAAGTGAAGAATCAATGCAGCACCTGCCGTTCGACAGAAAATTTGACATATCGCCATACCAGATCGAAACTACGCCTGTGACTTCGTCCTGCACGACCAGTATTCCCCCGCATTGCACCTGGGCATCAAAAAGATGCCTGCATTGCAGTGTGGAACAAAGACTGCCCGCCAGAAATCAACACAAAGCCCCTTGCAGCGTGGAAAGAAAGGACGCATCGTCTGTGCCACACCTGAAAATCTGACGCACACCTTATTTTTCCATGCATCTCCTCCTCTGCGGTCTCCATGCGTGTTATTTTTTACGCATACCATATACTTTGTGCAAACAAGAGACAACTGTTGATTTCTAAGTTTTAAGACTCTTTTTAATCTTGCAAAAGTGATGTCTCAACTTGTGCTTATTGAATCCTTATCATTTTTTACATTAATTTAACAAGATAAATACAATAGATTTTTGTAAACCTGTGTGGTGTATTTTTGTGGTGTTTTCACTGTGTTACTGTATGATTTATTGCAAAAATACTTTACACATTGCCTTCTAAATTAAGTCTTACTGCTCAGTGCCAAGCTACCAGAGGGTGGGCACAGGATAACTTTGATTGTCTGTGACTTACCCTGACTAGGTTCGTGGACCCTATTTGTACAAAAGTGAATACCTCTGCCGATTAGAGACCCCATTTCTGGCAAGTATGATGATTCAGCAGCAAATGATTTGTTGGCCGAATAAGTCAGTTGGTGTTTTTTTTAGATTTTTGAGTTGCGCAAAATATTGCAGCTACAAGTTTGAGATGAAGGAGAAGGTGAAGGAGAAATTAATGGTTGCTCAGATGAAAGCAGATCAGAGAACTACTAGATTCAGCAATTTGTAGGGAATGTTGGTGCTGTGCAAAATGTCTCTCAACAAGGACCGAATCCTATGCAGGGAAGGGGTTGAAAAGTCTCTATTGATCCTAGTACTGGAATGGATGTCAATAGTCTGAAAAAGACTACCCCTTGTCACATTTGTAACAAGTTGGGACATTGTAATAGAGAATGTCTTCCTAATCCAGCAAATCATCTTCAAAATTCAGGGTTTGTGCATTCTCATAATGCTTACCCCACACAAATGCATGATGTACCAAGACAGAGATGTCAAAATGTTAATGTTCCCCAAGCTCCAGTGAAGCAAGTCCCATTACCTCTGATTCAACAACAGAATGCTCCTTATCCTAAGCTAAATTTGAATCAAGTTCCAAATATGGACATGAATGTGGTTCATGACAATAATCATGGTTTTCAATTTCCTGTGCTTGAGACCCATGAGAATTTCGGCTCCAATCAGTCAGCCTGATGGTGCCAGGGATGGGAGGAAGACGTGTACTTGGTGCAGTCCTGGAGTTAGACCAAAGTAGTCCATTGGTAGATGGTGAAGAGAATGGCCACATCATGTCATTTTTTGTTGACACTGGTGCTACCTATTCTACTCTGAGAACAGTGGAAGTTCCAGACCTACCACTCTCAGGAAAAATAGTCCAAGTTGTAGGAATAGCAAATAAACAGATGACAACTGAAGAAACTTCACGAATACCAGTGAAAATAGGGTCCTTTGAAGAGAAGCACAAATTTGTGATGTGTGATTCTAGCCTGGTAACTCATCTATGAATGGAGTTACTCTTTAAATTGAACTGCATTATCGATTGTACACCGAAAGGCATAGAGGTGCAGACTCATGATGAAGATGTCACCTTTAAACTGACAAATGATGGGTCTTACTGTGCATTGTTTACTCTGCTGACTATTGCTGATTTACTCCCAGACTTGAAAGACACAGTAAAATCCAAAGTGTGGAATTTTTCAGGAAAAGCTATTGGACTGATTAAGGGTGTTAAGTCTGTCCGAAACACAGTCTAGCCAAATGCTGAGCACTCGAGAACATCACAATATAACTTGACACCTGAGACAATTGCAGGGATAACTCCAGTAACTGAGTCTATGATACAACAGACTATTGTTAAAGAAATAATGGACAGTTCTTGCGATTCTCCTAGTATGGGCTTGCAGAAACTGAATGGGAACTACCGGATTGTACAGGACCTGCAAAGGGTGGACAACATTGTTCTTCCCTGTTGCCCTGTGGTACCGAATCCAGCTGTGATATTGTTTCAGATTCCATGTGAGGCTGAGTGGTTCACAGGCATTGATTTGTATCAAGCTTTTTTCTTGATACATTTGTGCAAAGATTGCTGATTCCTCCAAAATCCTACAAGGGTATACTGAGAGCCCATCTAATTTCAACCAGATCTTTAAGACAAATTTGGAGTCCCTGGTTATGCCCTGTAATTCAGTTCTCATACAATATATTGACACCCTATTAGTGGTGTTGAATACTCAGGAAGCTTGCAAATAGGATAATATTGCACTGTTAAACCACCTGGCTGAGAATGGGCCTAAAGTACCCCCAGGAAAGTTGAAGTATTGTCAGAAAAACGTTCAATATTTTGGACATCATATTGAGAAAGAAGCGAGGAAAGTGTCACAAGACAGAATTTCAGCCATTTTGAAAAAGAATCCGACAACCTACCAGAGAGAAATCAGAATGTTCCTGGGAATGGTGGGCTTGTCGCCAATGGCTACCCAACTTTTCCCTAGTAGCCATCCCTTTACAGAGGCTGACACACAAGGATGTGTCTGATCCAGTACCCTGAGATAACAATTGTATGAATGCCTTGCTAGGCTCTGTTGTGCCCCTGCACTGAAATGCCTGATTACAATAAGTAATTTTCACTTTGCTGCAGTCAGAAGGAGGGCTGCACTCTCTCACTGCTTACAAATATGTAAACACCATGGTTCTCTGCTACGTTTGATCCTGTAGCTTCTGCATTGCCAGCCTGTCTTAAAGATGTAGCAGCAGTCAGTGTCAGTATAGAGAGATGTGAGAATATAGTTATGGGCCACCCGTTAACTGTGTATGTTCCCCTTTCAGTGGAATTGTGATTGACAAGGACTAGAACCCAGCACCTGACAAGTAATAGTTTTACTAAATATGAGCACGTCATACTTGCTGATGAAAATGTGACTAGCAAGTGTTGTGGTGTTCTAAATCCTTTTACATTGTTGCCTGTACCTGGTCATGGAAATGATGATGAATGCAAAGTGAATCATGATTGCTTCGTTGTTACTGAACTATGCACCAAGCCAAGACCAGACATGCAAGATGAGCCATTACCTGAGTCCGATTTTGTGCTTTATGTTGATGGATCATGTTTACAAGACAGTGGAGGAAATCTGAGAGCAGCTTATGCTACTGGGGTAGGTCAACTGACTTTAGGAAATAATTATGCTGATGAGATTGCAAAGTACTATGCTCACAATGTTTGTATGTACCTTTAATCGAGAGTACACCAATGAGGGAATAAATGAGACTAACTACAACCTTTTGTTGACTACAGCTGACATGTGGGAAGAGGTTAAGAGACTTCAAGAGGAGGTGTCAGAGGTAGAACAGCGAAAGTGGGTCAGAGCAGGTTGTGTCAAGACAGATGATGACATTTGAGATAGAAGACCAGTGTTGCTGAATATTTACCCCCAGTGGCAAGGCATTTTCACAGTCAATCGCATGTTGGTAGGGATGCCATGATGAGGTTATTTAGGCAAACATGGTTTAGTCCCAAGTTTAGAGTAATGGCAGAAGTGTTGTGTAACAGATGCATTGTGTGTCCACAGAACAATATTGGAAGAGAACTGCAATTACATTGAATCACATAGGGAGGTCAGGAGGGTCCTTCAACAGAATGTAGTTGGATTTTATTGAGATGCCTGTGCACAAAGGATTGAGGTATGTCTTGGTGATTGTGTGCATCTTCTCACGTTGGGTCAAAGCGTACTTAACCAGAAGGAATGATAGTCTCATTGTAGCAAAATTGCTGTTGAGGGAACTTCTTCCTAGATTTGACTTCTCAACTTCCCTAGAATCAGATCGAGGGACTCATTTAAATACTGAGTACAAGGATTGCTGTGCACAGCATTGCAAGCAGAACAAAGATTGCACTGCATCTGTAGTTCTGAGGCTTCAGGTCTTGTTGAGCAAGTGAATGGGACACTGAAATCCAGATTGACAAAAGTGTAAGCTTCAACACCAATGAAATGGGCTGATGCTTTCCCTCTTTTGCTGATGAGCCTTTGGATTGTACCTGATCGAATGACTGGACTGTCTTCCCACTAAATCATCATGGGTAGAGTGATGAGATTGCCAGCAGTTCCTGCAAATGCACTTGTGAACATTACAGGTGATAGGGTCCTTGACTATTGGAAAGGAATAGCTGACAGGGTGCGCTCTCTGACTCATCATGTTGGAACAGCAATAGCCTTTCCGCACCAAGAGGAATTCCATGACCTCAGACCTGGCAACTGGATCTTGGTGAAGAAGCATGCAAGGAATGCGTTCCTGGAATCCCATTGGCATGGGCCGTACCAAGTCATGTTGGTCACAACATCTTCTGTGAAGTGTGGGGGTTTCCCCAGGTGGATTCAAGCTTCCCATACTTGCAGTGTTAAATGTGCCCTTGATACAACAGCACCTGTTCTAGAAGTGTCAGTGGTGACACAGAGATGACAGGAGCAGGTTAGTCAAGTGTTGGGGGTCAAACAGAACCAGAAACAGCACTTGATCAGCCTGAGGGGGGTCTTGAGCAAGCTACAATTGATGTTGAAACTGAAGCAATTGCAACCTGCCCTGTGGTGGTAAACACATCACATTCAGAATCAGACCTAGTGCTGGAAGAAAGTGAGTAAAAGCTAGAGACAGAAGAAAAGAAAGAGAGAAATTGAAGGCCTCATCTACAAGAATCTGACACATAGAGGGTCATTCTGACCCTGGCGGCCGGTGGCCGCCAGGGCCACCGACCACGGGAGCACCGCCAACAGGCTGGCGGTGCTCCAACGAGCATTCTGACCGCGGCGGTTCAGCCGCGGTCAGAAGCGGAAAGTCAGCGGTCTCCCGCTGACTTTCCGCTGCTCGTGTGAATCCTCCATGGCTGCGGAGCGCGCTCCGCAGCCATGAGGATTCTGACCCCCCCTACCGCCATCCTGTTCATGGCGGGAAAGCCGCCATGAACAGGATGGCGGTAGGGGGGGTCGCGGGGCCCCTGGGGGCCCCTGCCGTGCCCATGCCAATGGCATGGGCACGGCAGGGGCCCCCGTAAGAGGGCCCCGCAAAGTATTTCAGTGTCTGCCTTGCAGACACTGAAATACGCGACGGGTGCCACTGCACCCGTCGCACCTTCCCACTCCGCCGGCTCGATTACGAGCCGGCATCCTCGTGGGAGGTCGTTTTCCCCTGGGCTGGCGGGCGGTTTTTCAGCAACCGCCCGCCAGCCCAGGGGAAAACTTGTAATACCCGCCGCGGTCTTTTGACCGCGGCGCGGTATTTTGGAGGGCGGCATCCTGGCGGGCGGCCTCCGCCGCCCGCCAGGGTCATAATGAGGCCCATAGTCTCCGATGTGTCAGGTTTCTTGCTCTCCCCTACAACCTCCTAACAATGACATGGATGCACTGTATTTACATTACAGAGCTCCATAGCATACGTTTTCACAGATGCCTCAGAAATTCTGATGCATCTTTAGCACTAAACTGACACATTGCTGGACTAGCACCAAAAAAATGACGCTACCTTAGCAATGTGAGGAAGGCTCCCATAGAGAAAAGCCCTGCATCAGTTTTACATCTGCTCTGAGCAGGTGTTAAAATTCTGACACAGTGAAGTCGCAGAAGGACTCGTGATATGTTGTAAATTTCACTGCATCAGTTCTGAGTGGCTTTTCCTGAGGGAACACCTAACTTACATACATTATACCAGATGCAGGTATAATGTGATGCAAGGCTTTACAAACTGATGCTTTGGGCTCAATGTGTCAGTTTCCAAATGTGGAGCAGTGCTAATCACTGCTTGCTCCACCGTTCCATTAAAACAAGGACGCAATGGTGGCACAAAGGCCATGTAAATGAGGGCCTGAGTTTGCCTAAAAAAGTGTGCCACAGAAAATACCTGAAGCTACTGAGAACTCTGATCTAAGTGAAATGAGAATGAGGGTGTTGCATTGAGGAGAGAGAAGAATGCCCTTTCGGAGGTGCTCTTCATTTTGCTGCTAATGACAGAGAGAGAAAGTTTTGGGAATTTTGGGATAAAATTGTAGATCCAACTGACCCTCCTTGACCTGAACATTCTGTGTGAACTCTATTTAAAAGTTCCTGTGCAGTTGGATAGACTGAGACATTGCATTTTGGATGTGATTATTAGTAATTTTGAACTGTGCATAAATACAAATTCTAGGAAGAAGAATACCTAGGCCCAAATATAGGAAGAAGGGTTATCCTTTTGGAAGAATACAGAAGAGAGTTAAGGAAGCCCCATGAAGAATTGTATTGACATTGCAAATCATCGTTTGAACTCTGTTTGCCACTTTGCACAGGTAAAACTGATGGATAAATTACTCTGTTGTTGCTGCCTTTCACCATAAAATAGGTCTGGGTTTAGAGAAATAATGGAAGCAAATAAGAAAAGTAGACATCGGTACCTCATACGTGCAGTAGTGTTTGTTTCCCTTATGGTATTAGTAGTGCTGTTGATAGGAGCCATATTCCCTACACTTTCTGCAGAAAAAGAGTTAGCTTCTAGTGTTTCCACGCAAACCTAAGGCCCTAAAGATAGCAACCTTTAATGCCTTCGCTGCCAGACCTTCCCCCCTCAGATGCCAGGACTTTTTTTTGGCTATTTGAGACAGTTTGCGCTTAGGCCCTCATAACTTTTTGTCCACATAAGTTACCAAAGCCAAAATTGAGTCCTTTTTCCAACATCCTAGGGATTCTTGAGGTACCCAGAGTTTGTGTTTTCCCCTGGAGGAGACCAAGAAATTAGCCAAAATACAGCGAAAGGTTTGTTTTTTTTGTTTTAAAAAAAGAGAAAAAAAGGGATGCAGAACAAAGCATATGTTTTCCCCTGAAAATGGCATCAACAAAGGGTTTTTGGTTCTAAAATCACCATCTTCCCAGCTTTCAGGAACTGGCAAACTTGAATAAAAAATAAAACACATCAAAACAATTTTGGCATTTTACTTGGACATACCCCTTTTTTACTATTTTTTGCTTTCAGCCTCCTTCCAGTTAGTGACAGAAATTGTTGTGAAACCAGTGCTGGATCCCAGACAGCTAAACATTTCTGAAAAGTAGACAAAATTCTGAAATCAGCAAGGGGTCATTTGTGTAGATCCTTCAAGGGTTTCCTACAGAAAGAGTTAGCTAAAATAAAAACAATATTGAAATTGAGGTAAAAAAGAGTCATTTCTGTCCATGTTTTCTTCTATAACTTTTTCCAGCTATGGCAGATTTTTGAAAGCGATATACCATTACGCCTGCTGGACTCTTCTGGTTGCGGGGATATATAGGGCTAGTAGGTTCATGAAGAAATCCTAGGCACACAGAGCCAATAAAGGAGCTGCACCTTGCAATGGGTTTACATTATATACCAGGTATACAGAAATTCATTTGGTGAAATATAAAGAGTGAAAAAGAGGAATCAAGGAAACCTTTATATTTCCAAAATGGGCACAAGATAAGGTGTTGGGAAGCAGTGGTTATTTGTACATCTCTGAATTTCGGGGACCCCATACTAGCCTGTGAATTACAGGGCATTACTGAAATAGACGTCTTTTTTTACACTGTCTTACATTTGGAAGGGAAAAATGTAGAGAAAGACAAGGGGCAATAACACTTGTTCTTCTATTCTGCGTTCCCTCACGTCCACAGATAAAAATGGTTCCTCACTTGTGTGGGTAGGCCTAATGCCCGCAACAGGAAATGCAACATGGACACATCACATTTTTATATTAAAATCTGATGTATTTTTGGGAAAGTGCCTAGCTGTTGATTTTGGCGTCTAGCTCAGCCGGCACCTAGGGAAACCTAGCAAACCTATACATTTTTGAAAAATAGACACCTAGGCCAATTCAGAATGGGTTGACTTGTGGGGCTCTCACCAGGTTCTGTTACCCAGAATCCTTTGCAAACCTCAACATTTGGCAAAAAAACAAGTTTTCCTCACATTTTGGTGCTTCAAAGTTCTGGAATCTGAGGGGAGCCACAAATGTCCTACCCAGCGTTCCCCAGTTCTCCAGATAAGAATGGTACCTCATTTGTGTGGGTAGGCCTAGTGCTTGCGACAGGAAATGCCCCAAAACACTACGTGGACACATCAAAATTATAGAATGCAAAACAACCTGTTTTTGTGGGGGGGGCATCAGTGTTTGTGGTCCTGGGGTCAGCAGCCATCTAGGGAAACGTACCAAACCCAGACATTTCTGAAAACTAGACACTTGAGGGAGTCCAGGGAGGCATGACTTGCGTTGATCCCCCAGTGTTTTCTTACCCAGAATCCTCAGCAAACCTCAAATGTAGAAACAAAAATCAAATTTTCCCATAGTTCTGTGTGGGGTCACCACACTGGCATAAATTTCCTACCACTCAACGTTCCCCTCAGTCTCCCGATAAAAATGATTCAACACTTGTATAGGTGGGCAAAGTGCCTGGGACAGGGAAGAGCCAAAAAGATGTTGAAATTGAGGGGGAACCAAAGCGAGTACAAAAGGGCAGTTTGAGAAAAACTATTTTTAGGCTGACAAGTGTGGCATAATTTTTATCAGTATAGATGCAACAATGCTGGGTAGTAGGAATGTAGCTGATTCCTGCAGATTCCGGAATGTTCCATCACAAACATTGTGGGAGAAATATGTGATTTCAAGCAAAGTTGGAGGTTTGCAGGGCATTGTGGGTAAGAAAATGGTGCGGGTGCATGTGAAGCACACCACCTTGGACTCACCCAGATGTTTTGTTTTCAGATGTGTCTAGGTCTTGTACATTTGTCTACATGGCAGCATCCCAAAGTCCAAAAAGTGCAGCCTTCACCATTACAAGTGGGATGATTTTGAGAGCTGGACAAGTTTGGATAATATATTTTAGTGTGCCGGGGGAGAGCTGAAAGACTTTTACCCCCTTTAGTCAGGATGGGGGCATAACCATGCCCTTACTGGTTGGTAACCACCACCCCACTATTTGTTTTCTAATTTCCTGGCACCTAGTGCCAATGGTAATCACCCCATCTGCCCACTGGTGGGCAGAACAACTTTGTCCCCATTTATTTGGGTTGGGGGTATGGCCAAACCCCATCCTCTTTAAAAAAAAAAAAAAAAATCTTCCCTGGTCTTTGCTGGGCTTACAAAAATAGACCGATCTGCCCCCAAGCGGGGCAGAAGTGGCCAACTGTAATGTGCCCCCATGGGGAGCAACCCTTGCTCAAGGGGCTGCTCCCCCAAACAAAACACACACACACACAGACCAATCTCTGGTGCCTAAGTGGTTTCTCCCTGCCTTGGGGGCATTTCGTCCTAATAGAAATAGGCCGATCTGTCCCCAAGGGGGGCAGAAATGGCCTAAAATACATTTCCCTCCAGGGGAGCGACCCCCCTTGACTACCCCCTTGCCTAAGGGGTCGCTCCCCAGTTGTAAAAAATAAAAAATAAAATAATTCCTGGTACCTATTGTTTCTGCCCCTCTTGGGAGCAGACCGGCCCAATTAAAATAGGTAGATCTGCCCCAAGGAGGGCAGAAATGGCCTAAAATAAATTTCCCCCTCAGGGGAGCGAACCTTGCCTAAGGGGTCACTCTCCTTGTGTGAAATTGGTGCAAAAATAAAATCCCTGGTACCTAGTGGTTTCTGCCCCCCTTGGGAGAAGATGGGCCTAATTAAAATAGGCCGATCTGCCCCGAGGTGGGGTAGAAAATGGCTAAAAAAAAATTGCCCCCCTAGGGAGTGATCGTTGCTCAAGGGATCGCTCCCCTCATGTCAATTACAAAACAAAACAAAAGTTCCTGGTGTCTAGTCGGCATTTCTGCTGCTCGATCGCTTCACAATCATTCTGCACAAAGGCTCAGACAGACATGAGAGGAAAGAAAAGGCCTTTCCTTTCCTTTCCTTTCATGTCCTCTGCCTGCCCCCACTCCCTATCGGAAGAGAAATGCAAAGCTTTTCTCTTCCGATAGCTTGAGGGCGGCCTCTCATGAGGTCAACACGCGATCGGGCACTGACATCATCAGAAGTCACTGGAGGAGAGGAGTGTGGGGGTGGAAGGGGAATTGATCCCCCTTCCATCCCTGCCCATAGGAGGGGGTGGGAGGCCCACGGGGGGACCGCTAGTGCTCCTCCCATGGGCCGGAAGCAGGACAAGGTGGTTACGTCTGTGGTGCCTGAGCGCCATGGTCGAGGACATAACCACCTCGCCCCAGGCACCCAAGGTGTTATAGACTAGATAAAAGGTCTTTACACATTGAAGATTCAAGAGGAGATCATTCTGCCAATGTATATTTTAGGTTGCTTTGTGAATATGTCAATGCAATGAATGCAAGGGATTGCTATGTGTGTACACAATTACCTGCTTCAGTGTCAGAAGGCATCACATACTCTCATATTCCTTTGACTTATGGAATTTCTTGCAGTCTTTTGTTGAGCATATTTTACAACAAGGGAAGTTTTCAGTATTATTTTTTGAATTATGATTTAGTACTTCCAGAAGTTCCTTTGTTTAAACACCTGAATAAGAATCATTACTTTAAGGATGCAGAAATAGCAGGAAAATATTTTGCATCAATAAAGCTTTCAGATGCTGCTTATGCACACAGATACAATTTGATTTGTTAAATGACAGATATAGAGAAGAAAGTCCTGATCGAACATCAAGTGAAGAGAAATTTACCAGCTTTGACTAGATTTGCAGCACAAAGGGAACTTGTTCATGCGTATTGATCAGAGTTGCATAGACTCACTGTTTATAGGGAAGAGTGATTGTGAGCATGTTTTTGATGTGGAAGGGAAGAGTGAGATGTTTATAGATGGGAAAGATCCTGTGATTCCTGGAGTGTACTTCATTTGTGGAAAGTATGCTTATTTCAAGTTGCCTAAGGGGTGGCATGGTACGTGTTATCTTGGAATAGTGTTTCCGAAGATCTATCTGTGCAGCATTTTGAGAATCTTCTGTGGAACAAGAAACCTTGGTGCATTGATTTAATCTGTAGGTATGAATCTGAATGTCCTGAAATTTAGAAAGGTGTCTAAAATAGAGGATAAGTTAGCTACTAACACAGCAAATTCCCTACTGGTTGTGAAAAGAGAGATGTTAGCGATTAGATCTTTGGCCCATATTTATACTTTTTTAGCGCAGCATTTGCATCATTTTTTGATGCAAAAGTGGCGCAAACCTACAAAATACAGTTGTATTTTGTAAGTTTGCGCCACTTTTGCATTAAAAAAGCGGCGCAAATGCGGCGCTAAAAAAAGTATAAGTATGGACCTTTGATTCTGCAGAACAGACTTGTGTTAGACCTGTTACTCTCTGTATATTCAAAACATTAACTGGGTTTGAAAGAGTTGGAAGCAACAGGTGGATGGGAAGCAATTGGAAAGGGTTGTCTGGTATAGGCAGATGGTTTGAAAAATTAGGGAGTGTAATTTTAGGTTTTATTTTGAAGCTGTTGTTGGTTGGTGACGTATGTAAATTAGTTCTGATAGTGGGATATGAAGTGTTCCAGAGAATGAAGATTGAAAAGGCAAAGAAGAGCACGAGAGCGGATCTTAAGCTGGAAGATAGTCAGTGTAAATATTATGATGATATAAATGTCTGGAGGAGTCTAGACAGAAACTGATGAAAAGGGCAATGTTCTAGAGAGTCTCATTTGAGGAAGGAGTAAATTGTGATGACTTGGTGCATCATCAGAGTGGGGATTGAGAGAGCATAATTTGGCTGTGCATTACTTGTTTCAGAAATTACGTGAAAATATAATTGATTACATAAACGTTTGTTCAAATGTATTCATGTAAACATGGTGCACTGGAAAGTCATTTAATCGAAGTGCACTTATAAGTAGAAATGTAGAAAGCTGCACACATGTTCTGTAATGCCATTTATTGATTGAAGATATACACATTTCTGCAATATTATTCAAATGTATTAGTACTATAATACCTTAGTTGAATTATATATTTTCATAGTTATTCATCATCTATTGTACTTATGAGAAAAACACTTATAATCATGTATTTTGAATGTGCGTTGAGTTTTATGTTAAGTTGGCTGGAGTTAGGGCCTGAAATGTTTTTCTCTGTTTAATCTTTAATGTGGAGTTTTACTCTAGTTGCATATTTATTTATTTGCAGGTGCATCTGTACAAGTCTCCAGTTAATGAAGAGTTTATTGTTATTCTTAGATAAAGGGGTATGGGAAGATGGGTTGTCAAGGATGAGGAATGCTAACAAGGAGCCATGAAGAAGAACTCCCCTCTGGATTTCTGGACATGTGAAGGATCCAAGGTCATCCTGATGTTTGGTTCAAGAGATGAAAGGTTAATGGGAGTCATAAATTGAACCTGTGCATGGACAGTGGAAAGTTACTGCAGATGATTTCAGCTACTGAAGATTCTGCAGAGATTAAAGTGGAGTTTGATTAGTTAGAAAGGCAGACTTCTTTTACCTTCTGACTAGAGTGGACCCTTAGAGACCAAGAGAGGTACAGACCGCTTTCCTTTATGCTGCACACATCTCTCATCTGCAGTACTTCTACTGAGGTTTCTGTGATGCTGAAACTTTTGATTCATTTCGAATTTCCATAATTTGAAGATTTATTTGGATTCCCTTAGATTATTAGAATAGTTAGATTATTTAGATCCAATAGTTATGCAGAAAAATCAAAGCTTGGATTCACAACATCAGGTGTTGTTTTTAATCTTTGGTATTGCCGCAACAGAAATTTTGTTATGCGTTATACTTGTATGATTTAATCCAATTCAATGCTATAACTCATCTTTAGTGATTCTGTACTTTGAGGTATGTTTTTGAGATCATTTACATAAGCCTGGATTTGAATTTTTAATAAATCTTTTGAACTTGAATTGTGTCTCCAAGTTTCAAAGTGTGGCCAAATGGGCTACACTCTAAATTGAAGGAATTGTATTAATTGTATTAATGTATCCTTACCTTTGGAACTCCCAAAAAGATTAATTGGACCTAGAAAATTAGTGATTTGGCCAGACGCTGGATCTCCAATGGGAACCACATGTACAGAGGCCTTTGTGCAATTTCTCTGTATGGTGGCAACAATGTACTCAATCATCTAATACATTCAAAACTGTAAACTCATCATTGCCTCTGGTTTCTCTGTATCATTAGTCTGATACTGTTTAGGGACGAAATTTTCACAGTATTCCCAGATTATTAAATATTTGGGTCATACTGCAGGATGTCTCATACTCCCACTATACAAAAGATCAAAACTTCCCGGAGTCATAATCAGAACTGAAACTAATAAGATATTCCTATACACTATTTAGTCTACACATCTTTGTGCTAGCAATAGTTTCTCTACAGTATTTGTGCTATCGTACCCTAATCACATGTCCATCTTTAGGATGTTTTGGGCCCCAGCCAAAAAGTATTTTATGGCTCTCTGTTTTAGAATAGCCTTGGAGTGTACACATTTTCTGCAGATCGCAGCATGATGCTAAACAATATTGAATTATACTTAAACTTTCAGGAATGGGATAAGTCAAAAATATTCCTTGCCAGGTGTCCCAAAGCTCCTTAGGCTGGCACAGGGTAGATAGAGAGATGGAGGGAAGTAGAGGTAGGCAGTGAGGGTGAAAGTTTTTGAATGTTTTTGAAGTAAAGACATACAGGCTAGATAAAGAGAGAAAAAAACACTTCCCCAGGAGAGACTCTTGGAAAGAGGGGACCCTTGGCTTTTGCCCATGTTGGCCATGCTTGATCACTCCTGACCTTTCCCATTGTTAGACCTGTAAGGCTGTAAGCCTTGGGGTCGTTTCCCTCAAACATTTTGCCTGTTAGCCTTGCATTTTTGCTGTATCTTTTTGTGGGCATTGGGACTCTAAGGACTTTACCACTGCTGACTAGTGCTAAAGTGCATGTGCTTCTCCCCTAAGCATGGTAACATTGGTGAATCCATAACTGGCATATTTAATGTACTTGTAGTTCCCTTGTTCAGTGGTATACCCTATACTTGCATGTACATTATATGCTATTAGTGGACCTGAAGCACTGATCGTCCCACCCACTTAAGTAGCCCTTTAAACATGTCTCAGGCCTGTCACTACAGAGCCTCTGTGTGCAGTTTCTCTGCCACTTTAACTTGGCAGTTAAAACTCCTTGCCAAGCCTTAAAATCTGCTTTTACTATATCACCATAGGGTAGCCCCCAGGAAGCCCATAGGGCAAGGGACAATATATGTAAAAGACTGGACATGTACTTCTATGTTTTACATGTCCTGGAAGTGAAAAACTCCCAAAATTGTTTTTGACTACTGTGAGGATTTCTCCTCTCATTGGCCAGCATTGGGAATTCCTTAATATACTTCAAGCTGTAATTCCTAATCAGAATGGAGTGTCCGAATCATGCTTCATATCATTGAAATGGTAATGATAAATCCTCTTTAAGGGTAAGTCAGATTTAACATCACTAATTTGAAAATGCCACTTTTAGAAAATTAGCATTTCTGTGCTCTTACATTTATGTATGCCTGCAGCCTGTTTCAAATATACATCTGAGAAGAGGGAGAGTTGGTGACACTTTGGGCCTCATTCTGACTTTGGCGGGCGGCGGAGGCCGCCCGCCAAAGTACCGCCGTCAGAATACCGCTGCGCGGTCAAAAGACCGCCGCAGTAATTCTGAGTTTCCCGCTGGGCTGGCGGGCGACCGCCAGAAGGCCGCCCGCCAGCCCAGCGGGAAACCCCCTTCCATGAGGATGCCGGCTCCGAATGGAGCCGGCGGAGTGGAAGGGGTGCGACGGGTGCAGTTGCACCCGTCGCGATTTTCAGTGTCTGCTTGGCAGACACTGAAAATCTTGGTGGGGCCCTGTTGGGGGGCCCCATGACACCCGTTACCGCCAGCCAGGTTCTGGCGGTCAAAACCGCCAGAGCCAGGCTGGCGGTAAAGGGGTTGGAATCCCCAAGGCGGCGCTGCCTGCAGCGCCGCCATGGAGGATTCCCCAGGGCAGCGGGAAACCGACGGGACACTGCCGGTTTTCCGTTTCTGACCGCGGCGGTACCGCCGCAGTCAGAATGACCATGGATGCACCGCCAGCCTGTTGGCGGTGCATCTGCGGTCGTTGGCCTGGCGGTAGTCTACCGCCAGGGTCAGAATGACCCCCTTTGTGTATTCCCTCTAGACCAGGGGTCTTCAACCTTTTCTGTAATGCAAGCTACTTCTGGTCGGTGAAAATCTTCGTGAGCTACTAAAGGCCAACCAACTTGTATATTTTTCTGAGAGACCCCCCCAAGCCACCCACAGGAAGCATGGGCCTCTGCTCCAAGTGCTATCATCAGCTCCTAGCAGGGGCGTAGCTTCAGGAGGGTGTTTGGGGTGTTACACCCCCCCAATAATTTTATTTCCTGAAGACTAGATGGGTACAGTTGCTTACAGACGGATACAGTGAGGTGTCTGTCGGATTTCACCTGGCAGTTATGCACACACACAGACAAATATACACTCTCTTGTCTCTGTTTTGAAAGACCAAAACAAAGTTCATTATTTTATAGGTGAGAACAGGCATTGTGTTTCACTCACTTAGTATTCCTACCAATTTGTATCTGTCTCCCTTTCCACTGCCTCTTCAGCCCCTTTCATGCGTCCTGTTTGTCATATAGTGCTTTTTTAAATGATATGCCAGCGTTATTGTGCAGATATCTGAAGTTCACCCCCACAGTCTTACTGATTAAGCTACGCCCCTGGCTTCTCGCTTCCAGCAGGGCATAGGGTGGCTCTGAAGTACACCCAGACCTTGTGAGGAGGCAACAGCAGCACTGGTCATGGGCCTCCCCTCTCTGCCATGGATATTTAAAAAACGAACACTCTTTATATTCCTTGCATGTGTGAGTTCACCTTGTGTAAGCATCAGCAGCATTGGGGCCAGTATTTCATATGAATTATTGTCACACATGCCACGGCCACAAAAAGTGTTTGTTTTTTTAATATCCATAGAACGCGCATTGTTTATCTGATAAACGATACACATTCCATGGATATAAAATTTCTTTTAAAAAACACGCTTTGTACCCCTGGCAGGTGTGACAATAATTCTCATGAAATACTGGCCTCAATGCTGCTGATGCTTACAGAAATTTATTTCCTGTAACCATCAGCAGCATTGGGGCCGGTATTTCATATGAACTATTGTCACGAGTGCCAGGGCAACAGACACTTTTTGTGGCCCTGGCATGTGGCAAGAAAATAATGATTTTTGTCACGTGGTGTGCTAGGACCACAAAAAGTGCTTGTTTTTTTGTATCCATGGAATGCGTATCTGTATCATTTATCAGATAATAAACAATACACGTCCCATGAATATTAAAAAAGCCAACACTCTTTGTACTCTTGGTGCATGTGACAATAATTCATATGAATTGCTGGCACCAATCAGGGGCCGTAGGTTTGGGAGGGAGGTGTGGGTGGTACCCCCCCTAAAAAATTAATTTTCTGATAAATAGTAGGGTACAGGTGCTTTCAGTTGGGTATGGGAAGATGTCTGCCGGATTTCACCAGGAATTTTTACATTCATTCAGACAAAAATGCACACACACTCTGTCCCTCTCAGTTTTTTAAGTCGTCAAAAATATTGGCAATTTTACAAAATATTGTGTTTTCCCTCTCTTAGTACCCCTAACATTACTCATTCCTCTATCTTTCCACTGCCCCTTAGGCCCCTCCCATGCACCCTGTTTATCATATAAAGTAGTTTCATATTATATGCCAGCCTCATTGTTGGAAAATCTGAAGCTCACCTCCCTACCCAATCTAACTGACCGAGCTACGCCCCTGGCCCCAATGCTGCTGATGCTTACAGGAGTCTATCTCCTGTAAGCATCAGCAGCATTGGGGCCGTTATTTTATATGAATTATTGTCACAAGTGCCAGGGCCACAAACACTCTTTCTAGCCCTAGCACGCGGCATGAAAATAATGATTATTGTCACACTGTGTGCTAGGGCCACAAAAAAGGTATGTTTTTTAATATCCTTGGAACATGTATTGTTTATCAGATAATAAACGATAAGTGTTTCATGGATTTTGAAAAAGGAAACACTCTTTTAACTCCTAGCTTGGGTTACAAAAATGTATATGAAATACTGGCCCCAATGCTGCTGATGCTTACAGCAGATTAGAAATGACACGCTTGGCCTTATACACAAGTAGGCCAGGGCCGGTGGCTCACTATGAAAGCAAAGTTTATCTGGGCCTCACAGGGCTGCTTTAAACCTTACCTGCTGGCCCGATCGGTGGCAAGCTGAACAAAGCAGGTGGCTTGGGGCCTGGTAGCAGTTCAATACTTCTTGCACCACCTACACTTTCCTGCTCCGGCTCCTTCGCTCTGCCAAACACCGGCACTGTCGCACAGGATGGAAAGTGCGGTGCTAGAATGTGAAAGGCAGGTGGCAGAGACGGGGCTAGGGAGGAAAAACGTCATCCTCTTCATCCTGTCCCGCCCCAGCTAAGCTCAGTTAAGTCAATCTGAGCAGCTGCTTTGAGTGAGGGCGGGCAATGTTGCCTTAAAAAAAAAAGCCAAAATGTTTTAATAATGTTAATGGGCTACCAAACTGAGGCGCTACTGCGTGAGCTACTCAGGGGGTCTCGGCAAGCTACTGGTAGTTTGGGATCGACCAGTTGAAGACGCCTGCTCGAGACAGTTCATCACCAACACTTCACTTTGATGGCTAACACTGCCTGATCTTCAACACAGTCTCATAGCTGCGGAGCTCAGAGCAAAGTGTCACACACATTTCCTCAATCAACAGCTACGCATCTCTTCCTCTGCTCCACGCAATGAGCCCTGGACATTGACGCTTCTTCCATTTAAGGTACTTTTTCAGCAGACCCTGCATGGGTTCTGTAGCCAGCCTGCCCTCCATTGGGGTCAGCCTGAACTTTGGATTTACCCCAGACTAGCATGACTTCAAGTAACCTGATAGTGCTAGTGACACCCTAAGCATTATTTTTGGTTTGTTTAAAAAAAAAATCATAGCTCGACTTCTACTGATTGGAGTTTTTTCATTTGGTCTTGGTTTACTCTTAAAAACACAATCTATATTTCTAACCCTGGTGTGTTCACTGTGTTAGTGTGTGTGTGTGTGTGTGTGTGTTGCACAAATACTTTACACATTGCCTCTTTTGATAAGCCTGACTTCTCTGCGCCAAGCTACCAAAGGGTTAGCAGAGTCTATCTCTAACAGTGCACCTGGCTGGAGTGACTAGAGTGGCTGTTCCCGCTTGTACATAGTGCCTACTCTTACAACCAGAAACCCCATTTATAACACCCATCATATTTTTGAACATCATGCTTTTCTTTGAAATGGGAAAATACAGGGAAAATTGCTGTGTGTTTTGATGAGAACATGTTATTCTTAAAATAATCACAACCCATTTTTCTGTGAATTAAAGATGTACACAAACTGACACAAACAGACACCTAATTTACAAGACAAATTAAATTGTCTTATGGACAGCAATGAATGACCTCACCTCGGGCCCCCAACTTTGATAAACAATTAGTGCAAAGTCTTTCTCCCACCAGAATCCATGAACAGTGCTGGCTGGAGAGTCAGCAGCAATTGTTGGGAACTTGCGGCTCCCCAGCAGCTCCTAACTTTATAAAAAAAGTTTTGGTGTCCTGAGTGGCGCTAGGACACCCAAAAATGAAAAAAAATAACATTTAAATTCCATCTCAAACGCCATTCATATTGCTGAACACTTGTGGATGGGTGCCTCCTTCGTGCCAATGGCATGCACGTCATAATAACAAACAAACAGTCTCTACTTCAGAGCCCACGGAGCACTCTTTGGATTCCCAGCATAATTATTTCACACAGCATGACGCGTTTCGGCTACTTGCCTTCCTCATATGCTGATAAAAAAGGAAACACTTGCAAACAGTATAAATAGTATAAAAAGTGAGTGGCAGGAGCTGCTAATTTATTATTCACCGCTCTGGCAAGGCGTGTCCCACAATGTGCCTGGAAGGGGTTTTAGTCATATTATGTTTAACCTGATGGTGCCCCTAGAAGGGGATGGGCACTACCAAAATGCTTAACGTTCTGGAGGTCTGCAAGCCAAACAACACCTAACAACACCTCTCTAGCAATATTTTAAACAATCACAATAAGTATCTTGGGTCATTGAATCGATGACCTCAGGAGAGCTTACGATGATTTTTTAAAAGCACTCTAATGTGGAGCTGTATGCTTTTTAGCTGGAGTGCAGAAACCCGTAGTAGTTGGTTCTATGACTGCATTTTGTGGCCTCAAAAATGAGAAAAAAAAACTTGAAGACATGTTTATATTACAAAAACGTTTTATTGAAAACAGGTTGTGGCAATTGCTTTTATTATTTAACAATGCAATGTGTGAATTTAGAAAATTGATTATAGTTATTAGTGATTTTTGACACAGCCAATAGATTTGATTTATATATTTTGATGTGCTGACACATTGATAAAACCAATCCCCTCCTGCTTTTTATATTTTGGTGTTTTCACCCTTTGAAAAAGCCAGTATTTCTGCCTTGCTTCAAAAAACACCATTTATATTCTAACATGACGTGCATACAAGCCTGTTGGAGACTAAGGCCCTCACTATGACATTGGTGGTAAATGCCACTTACAGGTGTGCTGATGGCCGTCAACTTACCACTGCGCCGGCGAATATCCGTTCAACATATTATGACACACACACACCAATCTGACAGAATACACCCACATACACAAATCTGCCAGACCAAAGGTCAATGGAAAAGTGGCGGTCCCAAAACACACACCATTATGCCAACAGAACAACGCCCATCACATTATGACCCAAGAATTACCACAGCGGACATTCAACGGCGGTAAATCATTGGTGGTATATACCGCCACGCTCAGAATGGACACCAACAGACAAAACAACACCACATTGGCCAATTCAAACAACTCATACCTGACACCCATACACACACCACACCCACACCACTATAAAACACCCACCCACATTACCTACAACCCTTTATAAATACAATTCATTGCCACGAGACTGACACCAAGACCACTGCGACAACTAGACACACACACCACCCTCACCCATACTTCCCTCACGCACTCCACATGACACACCCCAACACATTACCCAACACACCTTCACCAACACACATCACATAACACCCATGGCACCACAAAGGCACCCCCGTTTCACTGAGGAGGAGTTAAGGGTCATGGTGGAGGAAATCGTCAGGGTAGAGCCACAGCTATTTGGAGCACATGTGAAGCAGATATCAATAGCAAGGAAGATAGAGCTATGGTGCAGAATCGTGGGCAGGGTCAACACCGTGGGACAGCACCCAAGAACAATGGACGACATCAGGAGGAGGTGGAATGACCTATGGGGGAAGGTACGTTCCATTGCAGCAAGATACCAGCTCTCTATACAGAGGACCGGCAGTTGACCCCCACGTCCTCCCCCACAACTCACAACATGGGAGGAGAAAGTCTTGGCAATACTGCATCCTGAAGGACTCGCCGGAGTTGGTGGAGGACTGGGCACTGGTAAGTCAACTTTTATCAATTTTCACACCCCATATCTGCATACCATCATACACCCACACCCATCACTCCACTCCGTCCCACTCACTCCACCATCACATCACACTAATCTAAATGATAAGTCCTGCATGCTGTACCAATGCATGCACACCCCTCCCAGCCCTGAAGGACACTCATCACCAAAGCATGCACAGCATAGAGAAACTAGCAAAACCACTATACACCAACATAAGTTGGCAGGGGAACAATGAACATAGAGGGGAAGCTACAGAAGTACAAATGTCAGACACCTGAAGCATAATACATCATTTAAATCCCCACAGGTACCCCAGCCAATGTCACTGGAGAGGATGTGCCACCACTATCCAGTCCCCCAACAGATGAGGCCCATAGTGATGACAGTAACTCTGGACTTCCGGATCTGGACGATCTAACTGGCCCATCAGGGACCACTGGACAGTCGGTCACCCAAATACAGTCAGAGACCAACACAGAGCCTCCCCCATAAGGAACCACACCATAGCACCCACCCAGCATCCCAAACCTTTATCCCCAGGACACGTCAATCAGCAATGTGCCCACCTGTACAGGGACCCCAGGCCACAACTCGCACACAAGACAATCAGGGACCTGGGGTCAGTGGCAGTGGGCACACGGTTCAGGGGACAGGGGCACATGCCAACAGGGACACTGGGAGGACTGCTATGCACCAGGGGGAGGACAGGGCCGGGGAATCGACTCTCAAGGAGGCACTCTATGAGATCCTGGGAGCCTACCAACATTCCTGGGACACGATGGGCCAGATCCTAGACAACGTGCAGGAGTACAGGCGGCTGCAGGAGGGACAGTATCAGGGGATCAGGAAGGACTTGCAGGCCATTAACACCACCCTGGTTTCCATAGCAGGAGTGCTGGCAGATATTGCCAACAACATGAGGAAGGAAGTGTCACATCAGTGGGCCCCTACCACTAGCCAGTCATCTGAACAGCCCTCCACTTCCGCTAGTGGCCAGGAGGGTGTGTCACATGACCAATAGGCCACCAGCACCCCTCGCCCCTGCAGAAGAGGAACCACCCCGCAAACGTTCCCCGTGAACCAGACAGTAGACAGAGACACTTGCCAAGACCACCGCCAAGAAATGTGTCCCCCTTGTGTCCCACTCAGTCACCTTGTCAACCTAGAACTGCCATTGCTCCCCTTCCTATGTCCCCATGGACAATGCACCTGTGTTACAAACAGACTGGAACAATACCCTGGACGTTCCTCCATCATCACCCCATTCCATTGCACTTTCCCCTCTGTATTTTAGCACTACAATAAACACCCTTGGACAAAACTCAATGACTATTATTTCATGTATTGAAAGTTTGTATTGATTGAAACAGCCACATCCATTGCAAATGAACTGTACATAGAATGAGCATAGAATTAATGACCTGTAGCTGGCTGTTGTGATCACACCAGGAGAATGGTGCAGATGTTGGTCATATCACCAACATCTGCAAAATGAATATACATAGGTAACAGTAAGTAGTGCAAATAAGTGGGTAATGCCAGCATGGCAATGCCACACAGAATACAATAGTCATAGAAATGTAAAGTTGCACTGTCTCACATGTGTGTCATTGGAAGTACTGAAGTATCACAGGTGTTTTGTTGTCACATCCTCATCCTCTGCCTCCTCATCCTCACTGTCCTCAGGGTCCACTTATGCCACAGGGCATCTCCAGTCTCCTCCTCTTGAGGAAAAGGTACATGCCAGGTTGTGCAACATGCAGCATGCCACTGCTATCTGGCAGACCTTCTTGGGTGAGTAGCACAAGGATCCACTTGTTAGATGGAGGGACCGGAACCTGGCCTTCAGGAGGCCAAAGGTCCGTTCAATAATCCTTCTGGTTTACACATGTGCCTCATTATAACATTATTCTGCCCTTGTCCTGGCATTCCTCATAGGGGTCAGCAGCCATGATAGGTTTGGGTAACCAGAGTCACCTCCAAATACTGAGGGACAACATTTAGCTACACACTATCCTTTATGGCCAACACCATAGGCATACACCAACATATACTGGGTGGGAACCAGGGCTCACCTATTAGCCACACCCTGCACCTCTGTAGTTGGGATGCTGCTACTCCTCAGGACAAAGACATCATGCAGTGACCCAGGATACTTAGCATTGACGTGGGAGATGTACTGGTCCGCCAAGCACGCCATATGCACATTCATGGAGAGGAAACTCTTATGATTCCTGAACACCTGTTGGTTCTGGCGGGAGGGCACAAATGCAATATATGTTCTGTCACTCGCACCTATTATATTGAGGATATGTCCCATTGCATAGAATCCGGCCTTCATAGTGCCCAAATCCTCAACCTGGGGGAAAACAATGTAGCTGCACATGTTTTTTATCAAGGCAGACAACACTCCTGTTTGCGCGTTTTGAGAACATTAGCTGTGACATTCCTGTTGTCAAGCCCACTGTCACTTGGAAAGAACCAGTTGCCACGAAATGGAGCACTGATAGCACTTGCGCAAGAGGGGGGATCCCAGTGAGGGGACGGATAGCAGATATCAGGTCAGGCTCCAATTGAGCACACAGCTCTGTGATTGTGGCCCTGTCCAGTCTATAGGTGAGTATTAGGCACCTGTCTGCCCGTGTAGCCAAGTCCACCAGGGGTCTGTACACGGGGGTATGTCTCCATATCGTACTCATCCGCAGCTGTAGGTATCTAAGGGACACAAGAGTGAGTAAGCTGTCACAAACTGAACAATGGAGCCACAACAGCAGTCCGCAATGTGCAAACATGTTATGGAACAGTGTAATTAGTGAAATATGTGCCTATTTATCCTGTGACACAGCAATAGTCGATAGGCCTGTTCACCCCTCCTGAAATGGCGATCACCTGTCCTGTGTGTAGGGAAAGGTAGAAGTGAGGTAATGCCACTGACGTTGTGCGCAGTGGTGGTAGGTGGTCGTGAACCGCCGTGCAATTCATCATTGGTTAATATTGGGCCCTGTGGGGTATAGTGGCCAATGGGGATCTACGCCGGCAGTGATGGTATGCACCACTGCGGACGTGACCACCATTTTCTATCTGATTCTTCACTTTCCTGACCTTCCATAGGATAGGTTCTACACTGCATGTGCTGCTGTGACCTGTGTCTGGAACCTACTATGGCCCGTGTGACCAGGGAAAGGACCCCAGCCTTCACTTTTGAGGATTTGGAGCGACTGGTGGATGGGGTTCTTCCCCAGTACAGACTGCTGTGTGGGCCTCCAGACCAACAGGTAAGTACACCTTGGGCACGATGCATGTGGCATGAATGCATGGAGTTGTGTGTGAAGGCCTTGTGTAAGGGGGTAGGTAGATGTCCTCTTGGCGGTGTACATGTTGTGGCCTGTGCTATGTGTGTGCAATGGTGATGCAAACGGGTATGGTGGGCCATTTGTGTGACAGGCTGGACTGTTTGTCTAATGGTGTTCTCCTATCTGTATTGCCTCTGCAGGTCAGCGCCCATCAAAAGAAGGGAACATGGCGTGCCATCGCCAAGGATGTGCGGACCCTGGGGGTCTATGGCAGGCGGAGCACCCACTGCCGCAAACGGTGGGAGGATCTGAGATGCTAGGCACAAAAGACTGTGGAGGTACAGTTGAGAATGGGCTTCCAAACGGGAAGGGGTGCCCGTCGGACCCTGACCCCCATGATGCCCGCATACTGGCAGTGGTCTACCCGGATCTGGTTGGGCGCTTCAGGGCATCACAGCAGCCACAAGGGGGTGAGCACGGTGGCTATCATTACAACTTATGGCTGTTGGGGTGGTATCCGGGTGGTGGTTGTATGTCCTTGGGTGCCCCTAGGCCAGGCCAGACATAGCAGCGTAGATCCTCTGGTGGCTAAGGGTTTGAATGGGAAATACTGCTTACCTAGCTTGTTAGTATTGACTTCTGGGCAGGGCTGTGTAGGTCCCAGGTATGCTGCAGTTGGCGGTGTGTGCCCCTCCTTATTCCTTAATGACTAGCCATTTCACTGGCAGTGTCATGCATAGTGTATAGGCTTGTTCCCTGTGTTTGAGGGTGCTGTGTACGACAACGGTGCTGTTGGTGCAGTCACTGAGCCTGTTTATCCTTTGTCTCTCTCTCCAACGCTGAGGGCACCAGTGGGACAGAGGGCGAGGGGAGAACCACAGTGGAGACTGGAGGGGACAATACAGACTCTGATACCTCCTCTGATGGGAGTGTCCTGGTGGTTGCAGACACCTCTGTGACCGCCCCATCTACAGGTACAGTCGCCACCCCATTCCATCACTGGCCTCCCAGTAGCCCCTCAGCAAGTTGCTCGTGCCCGCTCACCCAGGAGGGTGGGCATCTCCTTCGCCCCAGGCACCTCACGCCATGCCCCAGTGAGCCCTGCTGCCCTGAGTGAGGAGGCTATTGACCTCTTGAGATCCATCTCTGTAGGGCAAACAACCATTGTGAATGCCATCCCAGGGCTGGCAGCCCAGATGCAAAAATCAATTGTATTCCTGGAAGGCATTCATGGTGGATTGGCGGCCCAACAGAGATCGATGCAGGCTGTGGTCTCTTTTCTGATGGCAGCCATTGTCCCTGTTTAAATCGTCCCCCCTCCAGCTTCCACTTCCCAGTCCCATTCTCCTCAATCCCAACCCATCCCAAGCACACAGGCAGACGAGCATGCACACAAGACAACACCCAAGAGTGTCACAGGAAAACACAAGCACCACACTTCATCCCACAGGCACTCACACAAACACCATTTATTTGCAGACACAACAACATCCGCTATCTCCACTTTCTCCCCCTCCTCCTCCACCTCTCACCCAGTTGCATCTACACTCACACCTACATCTACTACATCGATATCCACTACCAGCATCATCACCACACCAAACAGAACACACCTCACCAGCAGACACCTCTACAACATCTATGCACGAATCCCTTGTGTCCTCTCCCACCGTGTCTGTCCCCTCTAAAGTACACAAACGCTAGCACACAGACACCCAACAGCCATCCACCTCACAACACAATACACCACATGCACCTGCGCCCAAACCACTCCCTCATCTTTTACTCCTCCCTCTGCCCACCCTGGGAGTTATTCTTGAAATCAGACTTACTATGGCTGCCCAGGCAAAGAAGATGTCCTCCATCTGCTTTAGCCTACTGTGCTCCCTCAGAAAGACTCTTATATTGTTATCTGTTGCAGTTCGGAGAGTGGTGGTTCAAGGCCTGATCATATCTTGTCTCGACTGTAGGAACTCCCTCTATCTAGGAAGCCTACTTTCAGTCATCAAAAAACTGCAGGTAATTCAGAACACAGCTGACCTGTTTATATTTGGTAAACCCAAGTCTCAGTCTGCCTCTACAGTACTCTCTGCACTGCACTGATTACCCATCAGCAAGAGGATCAGGTTTAATGTTCTGTGCATGACTCACTGTGGTAAACATAAGACTGGCCCTCATATCCTCCATCAACTGATTAGTCCTTATCAGCCAAACAGAGCACAACCATTAACTAGCCTGCAACAGATGTGTTTCCAGAAGGTGAAAAGGACCAGATGTTGTGGGTGTTCCTTTGCCTTTATTGTTCCCAAGCCCTTGAACACTCTACCTCTGTCCCTCAGATGACATACTAATCTTCTTAGCTTCATGAAACAACTTTAATTGTACATAGTTAACTTATTGGGAGTGAGGGGAGGATGACATGAGTAAATACTTGCTGTCTCCTTGATGCATAATGCCACTGTATTGTGTATAACTGAGCTTGTAATTTATGTCACAGATTCACAAAGTTTCCTTTTGTCTGAAATGCCATTAAAAAGAACTTCTACAAAAAATACCTATTTGATTAGGGCTTCTTCTCTGAGCTTTACCTTCTCATCTGACCCTTACTGTCCTACCGCTGGGAAACCCATCAGGTAACTACATGCTTAATAAATGCTCGTAATAGTACAGAATAGAATTTTATCAAATCCTGCTTGACAGTTCTGCTTGGTTTACACATAATCCTTGGGGCTCACCTGAAAGAGGAGAAAACGGGATGCCAAAACAGTTCTTGTGGATTCACAGTCTAGTTGCTGAATGACTCTGCTTTTCTTCTACCAAACTTCTTTTTCTGGATTTTGTGTGGCTAGAGTGGCAGGGTAAAACTGGATTTTAGTGCTAGATGTGGGTTGACACTCGGATTATCATAGTACACTGTACACACTTTCCCCCAGAAAGCAGATCCCAGGTTTACTGTGGCCAAAGACGTTTGTCATCTTAAAAATGGCTAAAGTGGGTGGGGTTGGCCATGGTAACTTTTACCCCCTTGCTTAGGCCCCAGGAGTCATCATTCCTACCTACTGGCTGGTGCCTGGTATAAATGTGGTACTTCCATGAACCCACTTCAAAACACTTGCTTTACCTGTGGAAGGTCTGAATAGGCATGGGCCTTCTGGCTGCGTCCTCAGAGTAGCCCTGAAGGACTGGACCTGCTTCCTCATGTAACCAAGACAAATGAGTGGACTCCCAGTGTTATAAGGTTGCCCTCCTGTTCAATCTGCATGAATACAACAAGCTACAAGAGGAGTTTTCTTGAAAGTACCCAGCTGACCAATGGTAACTGGACCTAGACTAGACCTAGCTGTTTGCTTCTTCTTGACACCCTGTGAGTCTCTAAGACCCTTGTCTGTAGTCCTGGGGAACTTTAGAAGTGTACTTTTGTGGTGGACGGGTACTCCATCACAAATGTGACAGATATCCTGTCCATCACATTACTATCTGCAGTAGCTATTATGGGATCGTAATCCGTCCGACAGGATATCCTTCACATTTTTGATGGAGTAACCCCCTCCACCAACCTCTCAATCAGGCCCTCAGTCAGAAAGTAAAATCTTTGATCAGGATGAACCTGGTTGGTGTATTCCACCCATGCTCCATCACAGTCCGACTGAAATATCACTTAGATATGACTAACGTTGGCACTTTGTCCTTGTTGGTGCTATTTCTACCTAAAACTTTTAAAAATCATGTCTCCATTCATTTTGGTGTAATTTTGCTTATAACATTTTACTCTACTTTTGTAGTTTAGTTTGGGATTTTTTATTGTTTTGCATTTTGACTTTACTATTATGTTTATGGGAACATGCAGGTGGATTTGACTAACAATGACAGCCTTAGCATGGCAGTGCCGATGAGCATGTGGAAGCAATGAGGGCTAAATCTGAACAATGAGCCGAAGAAACTGGATTATTATGGTGACCTCAGAGCCTGGGAGGGAGTCTGTCAGGTAAAGTGCTCCTCAAAGAAGAATGTGGGTAAAGTTGAAGAGGGAAATGAGGATGTCATTATGGAAGCCCCTGTGCCAGAGAAAGGCTGGAGCAACCCTTGCACTGGAGGAGAAAAAATGTGAA
Source organism: Pleurodeles waltl (assembly GCF_031143425.1). NCBI lineage: Eukaryota > Metazoa > Chordata > Amphibia > Caudata > Salamandridae > Pleurodeles > Pleurodeles waltl. The sequence continues at coordinate 684,621,274 of NC_090442.1, forward strand.
CTTGGCCTTATAAGAAAATAAGCCTCTGCAGGCATATGAGAGGAGCCATCACAAGATATACTTGAGGACCCCAAGGGCATCTGGGTTTAGTTAGGATGGTGCTTAGCTATGTGGTGGGGGATGACCTTTAAGAGTATTTTGCAGCTCAAGAGGGGGAAACAGCACTAATAACGCGGTCAATGCAATGATATGCATTGACCACACTGCCGTTACCAGGCATATGTGTTTACTATGTATGCGTTTACCATGCATATGCGTGGTAACGGTAGAGAGAGCAGTCAGGCGGAAGGAAGCAAGCAGGAAGGAACAGCGTTTAGAGGAGAGAGGTAAGTGTGGCCTGGGTGGGGAGGGGTGGCCAAGATGGCGACCGGAGCAGACGCTCTATAGTGCCCTCTGCTCTCAGCCCTTGAATAATCCAGGATATATAGTCGCCAGCACTCTCCTGCCTCAGCAGAGGATCAAGGTGGTCCCCGAAGTATCAGACGGGAGACTGAGAAGCACACACATTGCACACTGACCGGGGCGATGAATGCGGGCTGTGAGGCCTGGTGAGGTACCATGCCCCTCGGAGGTGGAGCACAGCGGGCGGCGGCTTGGACCCTGGAGGTGAGGCGTCCATGCATCTAGGCGCAGTTGGCACTGTGATCAGCTGGGTGATCGTTGAGGTCCTGCACGATACAGAGTGGTGCCGCTGAGTGGGTGGCCCGCGTGATACCACCTGACGCACAGCTACAGTGGGACGAAGCCCTCCCGCAACACAACGGCTCCGGCTGCTGGGCCCGTGAGGCTGGAGCTTTTGTAGATGCATAAGAGGTGAGCAGATGGGGCAGTGCTGCGAGGCATCACGCTAGCTACTAGCGTCAGGACTTATCACCAGACCGGCGGCAGTGTTTTGTGTGCCTGGAACCAGTGGCTGCCGATGCGGGCGGGGAAGGATGGGCCAGTGCTGAGAAGCACCTTGAGGTGGCAACACAGTGTGTGGCAACCATCACAAGGATGAGTAGTTCTAGCCACGAAGCGAGGTGGCCAATTGACTTTGGCCGACCCGTAGGGTGTCGGCCCTGAACTTTAGAAGCATTTAGAAGCGTTGTCCTGGTGCTGGTACAAGGCTGGGCGGAACAGCACGTGTGTGAACAGGCGTGGTTGGACGGTCTGCAAAGTGGTGTAAAATAGTTATAATTGCACAACACAAGTCAGTACCACGTCTGCTTTCCACCATGGTCAAGCCAAAACAGGTGTAGCCATCAACAACTGAACCAGAGGAAATGCTAAGTGCTAAACATGCAACCGTGGATCAAACAGCGTCTCTCCAACAACTAAGCGACTTGCTGCAATCTCACTCGTCTCAATTTGATAGACTTCTACAAGCCATTTTAGACACTAGGACAACACTTGAAGGCAAGATTGACACACTGGCACTTGAAGTGAATCTTTTGAGAGCTGATCAACGCAAGCTAGCAGCCAGAGTATCAACTAATGAAACCTCAATCGCACTGGTCCGACCAGATATTACTGCAATGCAAAATCAACTACATAGCCTGGAAGCAGAAGTAACAAAGCTCAAGCGCAGGACAGAAGATGCAGATGGCAGGTCACAGAGGAATTACGTTCGCATTGTAGGGTTCCCGGAGCAAACAGAACTGCCCCATACAGAGGAGTTCCTGGAGAAGTGGCTAAAGAACACCGTGCTCACAGTCCAAACATTGCCTTATATGATGATCGAGCGTGCACATCAGATTCCAGGCAGACCGCCACACTCGGGGGCTCCAGCCCATCACCTGATAGCACGGTTCCTTAACTTTCGCGACCGAGACCAGGTCCTTCAGAGGTTTCGCTTGCAAGGCCCCTGGAGCTTTGAAAACACCCCCATAACTGCATACCTTGATTACACCAGGGAGGTACAATGGAGGCGGGCGTCCTTCGTGAAGATTAAACAACTTTTGTGGGATTGCAGCATTTACTACTCACTGCTATTTCCAGCATGCCTCCTAGTTGTGGATGGGGAAAAGACACACATTTTTTCTTCGATGGAAGACGCATGGACTTGGCTGCACGCTAAAGGATTGGTTTCCCCGCTAAATGATGCAACCAAAGCTAATGAATGGATCAAACCTCAACCACGTCGCCAAAAAATAACCAGACGTGCAGCACGAGCGTCCAGGGAGCAGGTAGCCGCAAGCCAAGAAAAGGCCCCGAGGGAGCAAACCAGTTCTCCTTCAATCATTATGCTCCTCTACAGGAAGATATACCCATTGGCTCAAGCTCCTCGCAGGGCTGCTCCAGCGCACCAACATCCCCGTTGGCTCTTGGCCCTTAATTTACCCCACGTGTAGCGGATGATTTGTAGCGCTGAGTCTCATGAATGACCTTATGGGCTCCGCTGGACTTGCCAAACCTGGATCATCTTCTCATTGGTCCCCTATTCGAGTCACTACAAGTGCAGCAGGGAGGCTGCACACAGGAGTGTTGAGGTGGATGCGCCCTTCCAGCAGTGGTGCCTTGAAATTAACTTGCCTGCTGTTTCCAGGGAGACCTACCTCTGTGCTGCAGGCACGACAATAAACAATACAGACAAGATGGAATAGGCGAATGGCTTAGCTGAAGGAGCCACAGGCTTACGCTACTTCTGTTCCCTTTCCCTACAGCCCCCACCACACCCTACACCCTATGGGTTCCAGTAGAGACACTTAGTTGCACCTGTTGAGCATATATTCAGTACGCTAGGTGTTATCGGGCAAGTTTGTATTTAATTTGTTAGTCTGTAATTTACACCTGCCACAGAACATTGTCACAGTCACAGCAAGGAGGTAGGATGCATCATCAATCACACGCAATATTGCTAATATATTTGAGCATCACATTCACATTAAATGAGCATTGACGCATATAAAATACTCCCGTGGAATGTGAGGGGCATGGCTAATCCCACTAAACGCCATAGGGTTTACACTTATCTGAAGCGATACAAAATACAAATAGCAATATTACAAGAGACACATCTCACTGTATCGGACTATTCTAGATAATAAATGGTGTGGGCAAGTATACGGTACAACCACATCCTCATAGGTAAAAGGAGTATTGATATGGGTGGCACCAGCAGTCCCATATGTTGTAGAGCACTGTAGGGTGGACACTGATGGGTGTTATGTATTGTTGGAAGGCACATTAGATGGCAAACCCCTTAATATAGCAGGATTATATGCCCCCAACATAAAACAAAACTAATTCCTACAGTCGCTTCAACCCACCCTGTTTAATGATCCAATATCCACCACCATATTGGGTGGGGACTTAAACTGCGTGCCAGATATTGATATGGACAGATCTCACCCGTCATTAATGGGAGCCCCCAGTAGGCAAACCACAAGGGTGCTCCAGCAGTGGATTTCCAAGATATGATAGGGAGATGTCCGGTGTCTTACTCACCCCCTAGGTAAGGAATACTCCTTTTATTCCCTGGAACATAGATTACACACTCGAATTGAGTTACTGCTTAGTTCAACAGAGTTGGTTGGTGCTTTATTTGGCAAAATTCATCTCAGATCACTGTCCATTAGTTGCTACCGTACAATGGGGGGGACTACGCACTCGCATACCCACATGGAGGCTGCAGTCGGAATTTCTGCAGGGCCTTCCCTTCCGCGCCGAAATGGCAGGGCATATATCCTCATATTTTGATTTAAATGCAGGTACAACAGCTGAACGCGCAATAGAGTGGGATGTACACAAAGTTGTGGTAAGAGGCTATTGTTTGTTAGCATCGGTGGGACTGCGCCACATGCTAACAAAGGAGCTGATGCAGGTGGAATCAGATTTGTGTGACACTGAGTGCACGGTGGCACAGGGGACTGCAGCCCTCATTGGACCATGCAAACGTAGGACCGAAGCAGACACGCCTGCTGAAATTTGATTATCGCCACTACACAGCTACATTGCACTCCGAGGGTGACTGGTCAGGGAGACTACTAGCACGGTTGATCAGGGGCGACATGCCACGCACTCCTACTGGGGCTATTGGACTCAGTAATGGGATGATAGTTAATTCACAGGAGGACATAAACGATGTGTTCAGGCAGTACTATAGCACATTATATGAGGCGAATCCTGACTCCCTGGACGAACAGATAGGGGATTTCTTTAAATCACATCCTGTCGCTCAATTGTCACCTCAGCAACGGCAGGCACTGGAAGGGCCTGTCGATGCGGAGGAGATAAAAATCGCTCTGTAATAACTAGCTCACAATAAGGCACCAGGCAGTGATGGTTTGCCTGTGGAATACTATCAGACTTTCGCATCACAGTTGATCAAACCGTACCAAGAGATGCTCCAGGAGGCCCAAAAAGGGAGGAGACTATCCAACTCCCAATGCAAAGCATTAATAGTGGTCCTTCACAAGCCAGGTCGAGACCCACCAGATGTACGATCCTACAGGCCCCTATCATTACTAAACCTAGACTGTAAGATATTAGGCAAGATACTGGCAAACCGACTGCTACCGCTAATGCCCCACTCGATACATGAAGACCAATCGGGATTCATACCTGGGCAGAGCACCTTTTTGAATATCCGTAAATTATTACGACTCATTTCGTCCACCACGGAATCAGATTATGAAAGAGCTGCAGTATCCTTAGATATCGAAAAAGCATTTGATACACTTGTTGGTCATTCCTGAGAGCAGCTTTGAAGTCCATACGATTTGGCACGGTGTATATGAACTGGAGCCAGGGTCAAAACAGGCAGGATCATCTCAGACAGTTTCCCCATTGGCTGTGGCACCAGACAGGGATGCCCCTTGTCACCGCTCCTGTTTGCTATAGCCATGGAGCCACTAGCAGATCAGTTTAGACTGCGGGCGCAGCAGTGGGGTATTCCTGACGGAACAGGGCACCAAATAATTTCTCTATATGCAGATGACGCGCCAATATAACTACGTAAATGTACAGCTTCGCTAGCAGGTATACTAAATCTACTGGAGCGATTCGGAGATATATCTGGATTACGTGTGAACTGGTCAAAATCCTGTGTCTTCCAGATGACAGTGATTCGAGTACACCTACGTGTTAACTCCAGTGTAGGTGGAATGACCTGGTGTTACACTACATTCAAATACCTCGGTATCCATGTATACCATAAATTAATTGATTTAAGGGAAGGAAATTTGGGACGCGCGGCGCGATCTATAAAAGGCTCGTTAACATTTTGGAAGTTACTACCATTATCACCAATGGGTAGGGTGGCTATTGCAAAGATGATAGTGCTCTCTCGACTCCTTTACTACTTCACGGCTTTCCCAATTATCATTCCTCGGTCTTTCTTTAAACTCTTAAATGGCCTACTGACAGATTTGATATGGAAAGGAGGACGTAGCCGCGTGGCCCTCACTGACACTTACAGGCTGCCATCGCCGGGTGGACTGGGGGCTCCAAACAACGAGCTCTACTACGCGGCAGCACAGCTCACATGGCAACTGCTGTGAATGCAAAACCTCCCTAAAGTAGAATTTGAGCAGATACAAGTGCTGGTGCACACAAGTGTATTAAGTTGGCTACAAGACAACACATATCCCCCACACCACACAAACATTCTGTTGGAAGTAGCTGGAAGGTGTTGGCATCACTATGGGGGTCATTCTGACCGCGGCGGATGGCGGTCGCCGCCCGCCATGCGGTTCCCGCCGAAAGACCGCTCCGCTCCAGTCATTCTGGCTTTCCCACTGGGCTGGCGGGCGACCGCCGAAAGTCCGCCCGCCAGCCCAGCGGGAAACACCCTTCCCACGAGGACGCCGGCTCAGAATTGAGCCGGCGGTGTGGGAAGGTGCGACGGGTGCAGTTGCACCCGTCGCGAATTTCAGTGTCTGCTAGGCAGACACTGAAATTCTTTTTGGGGCCCTCTTACGGGGGCCCCTGCAGTGCCCATGCCATTGGCATGGGCACTGCAGGGGCCCCCAGGGGCCCCGCGGCACCCCCTACCGCCATCCTGTTCCCGGCGGGAGAACCGCCGACTTTCCGTTTCTGGCCGCGGCTGAACCGCCGCGGTCAGAATGCCCAGCGGTGCACCGCCAGCCTGTTGGCGGTGCTACCGCCGACCTCCGCCATGGCGGTAATTACCGCCAGGGTCAGAATGACCCCCTATGTCCTTAAAGGGGGAATTCCCCCTCCCTACACTCCCAGGATTCCATTATTGGCCTTTCAGGCAATAAGGCAACTGAGTATACACCATGATCTAGAATCCTGGACTACGCTAGGCATACAAACAACAGGTTACATATTCAAGGAGGGTAAACAAATACATTACTACGAACTGGCATTGATTTATGATGTAGGACCAGGACGATTTTTAGCCTATAATGGATTATAACCACTAGAACGTAAAATATGGAATACTAAGGACAACAAACACATAGCCCATCCGCTATTACACAGACTATTAGCAACCACAGGAATACAATACACTATTTCCCAATTGTATAGGGATTTATTAGGGAACACTGCAGACGCATATATCACAACGTGTACTAGATGGGATCAGGCTCTGCAGAGGCCGTTGACACCGCCAGAATGGAACATGGCGCTTAGCATGATCAAAATGGTGTCACGCAATACAATTTTCGGCTACACCCAATTTAATTACCTGCACCATACTTATTTATCCCTGCATAGGTTATCACACATGTTCCTGCAGAATAAGCACGAATGCCCTAGATGCGGGGAAAGTGAAACAAACTTCTACCACATGATATGGGAATGCCCACCGGGACTCCGCTTATGGCACACTGTCACCTCTGTGACGGCTGAACTGGTGGGATGCTCATTACTACCCACGCCAGAATCCTGTTTTCTGGGAGTACGCAAGAGGCCAACTAAAGGGAAGCAATTACACAAATGTAACGATTTAGCGTTTGTATTGTTCAAGCGCCTGTTAGCGATGCAGTGGAAGGTGCCAGCGGTACAGTTACACAGCACTGGTTATGTGACTTGTTAAAATGGGCCAAAGCAGAAGCACAGGGTCTCCATACGCTACAGGACAAGGGAATACAGGTGAAAGGGGTCGACATTTGGGACGCATACATAGCCTCAATTGAAGCTAAAGACGACATTAACCCCCCATGAATATGAGGGAAAGGCCACTAGATCACGCAGCCCACATAAAATAGATGCAGTATCTGAGTCATAGCAGAAGTGTGTATAACACTGCAGTGTGAGCCGTCCCATACAGTGCTGCCATGAGCCATAATATGAAGTAGCAACATCCATCATCACTTTAGAAATTCACAGTTTAAAGCTCACGAAAAATCAGACTCACATCCCAAGGCACTTAACAACACAAGCGCGCAAAGCGGACACGCCCTCAAAGGTACACTAATTCATTGACAACCCTGTAATATGTAGCCCAGGGAAGACTATGGGGGTCATTACAACCCTGGCGGACGGTGTTAAAGCGGCGGTAAGACCGCCAACAGGTTGGCGGTCTTTTTTTGAGTATTATGACCATGGCGGTTACCGCCATGGTCATCCGCCGCTTCTCCGTTCCGCCCGCCAGGGCGGAGATGACCGCTGGGCTGGAGACCTGGGTCTCCAGCCCGGCGGCTGTGACAATACCACCGCCGGCATTTTGACCCAACTTACCGCCGTGGATTTCCAGAGGTAGGAAACGCCATGAAATCCATGGCGGTAAGCACTATCAGTGCCAGGGAATTCCTTCCCTGGCACTGATAGGGGTCTCACCCACCCCCTATCCCCATCTCGACTCCCTCCCCTACACCCCCCACCACCCCTGCCAACCCCCAGAGGTGGCAGGGCCCCCCTCCCCACCCCGACCCCGACATTACCTTACACATACACACCCGACACGCACGCAGGCACCACCAACACACATACACGCACACACACCGACATACATGCCAACATCCACACACACAGTCAGACACGTACACCCACATTCACACATTCACACACACATCCAAAGAGACATACCTACAGACATACACGCACTCTTTCCCAAAACACGCAACACCTCCGCAAGCATACACGCACTCACACCCCCCCTACATACACAGACACACACCCCCATGCACCCACACAACTCACAACACTCCCCACCCCCCTCCCCTAACAGACGATCGACTTACCTCTTCCATCGATCCTCCGGGAGGGGAAGGGAGCCATGGGGGCAGCTCCGCCGACACCACACCGCCAACAGAACACCGCCGCGCAGAATCACAGGACGTGATTACCTGGGCGGTGTTCTGTTGGCGTGGAGGTGGAGCAACCTCCACTTCCCCGCCGCCCGCCGCAAGTATGGCTGTTGGTGGCTCTCCATCAGAAAAACGACGGAGGGCAGCCAACGGTCATAATACGCCGAGCAGCAAACCGCCACTACTGGCGGTCTTCCGCACGGCGGTCCCTCGGCGGTCTTGTTAAAAGACTGCCGAGGTTGTAATGACCACCTATATCTCTTATATCAACAGAAATGGCCAGTCACACTAAAGAATTTATAGTTAAATGCATATGCACTGCCTCCTCACCTCTCCTATAACTGTATGTACCAGGTAACATTATAAACACTTTGAGTCATGCAAAACAACTTACCAAATGTACACACCAACTGACAGTTAAGGCGAATGTGTAATGGGCTGTGATATGTTATCTTTTCTTTCGTTTTGCTCGCATAATCTATGTTATATAATAAACAGATTTAAAAAAAAAGTGGGGCCTGGGTTGGGGAGGGACGGTTGTGGTAGTTTTTAGGACAGGGTGGGGGATAGAGGTAAGTTTTAGGAAAGGGCAGGGTAGGTTTTAGGGTTTAGGGCGGGGTGGTGGGATGGGGTAGTTTTTAGGACAGGGCGGGGTAGGTTTTAGGACAGGGTAGGATTTAGGGTGAAGGCGGGGTTGGGGTAGTTTTTAAGACAGGGTGGGGTAGGTTTTAGTACAGGGTAGGTTTTAGAGTTTAGAGCGGGGATTGTGTCATTTTTAGGACAAAGAGGGTATGTTTTAGGACAGGGGAAGGGTTTTAGAGTTTAGTGTGTAATCAGGGGTCAGGTTAGTTTTCAGGACAGGGTGGGGTAGGTTTTAGGAATCATGGTGAGGTGGATAACAGGGTAGTTTGTAAGACAGGGTCGGGTAGGTTTTAGGACAGGGTAGGTTTTAGGGTTTGGAGCGGGGTTGGGTCGTTTTTAGACTGAGCAGGATAGGTTTTAGGACATTGTATGGTTTAGGGTGGGGCAGGGAGTTGGGGTAGTCTTTGGACAGGACAGTGTAGGTTTTATGGTTTAGGGCAGGGGTCGGGTCATTTTTAAGGCAGGGTAGGTTTTGGAACAAGGCAAGGTAGCTTTGAGGGTTTAGGTCAAAGGCAGGGGATGGGGGTAGTTTTTAGGACAGGGCAGGGGAGGTTTTAGGGTTGAGGATGGGGGCTTTGGTAGTTTTTATGAAGGGGTGGGGTCCTTTTTAGGACAGGGCGGGTTAGTTTTTAGGACAGGGCAGGTTAGGTTTTAGGATTTAGGGCAGGGGGGTCGGGTAGTTTTTAGGACAGGGCAGGTAGGTTTTAAGACAGGGAAGATTTTAGAGTCTAGCACGGGGTCAGGGTACATTTTAGCACAGGGTGGGGCAGATTTTAGGTTTTGGGGCAAGGTTAGTAGTTTTTAGGGCAGGGGAGGGAAGGGTAGTTTTTAGGCTAGGGTAGGTTTTACAGTTTAGCAGGGGAGTCAGGGGAGTTTTGAGGACAAGTGGGGTCGTTTTTAGACCAGGGTAGGTTTTAGAGTTAATGGCAGGATGGGGGGAGCGGGTAGTTTTTAGGAAAGGTTGGGACCGGTTTTGGGACAGGGCAGGGTAGGTCGGGGGCTAGGGCTCTGGACAGTGGTTGGAAGGGGCAGTTTTAAGGGCTTGGACAGGTGGAGTATGATGTCAGGTTTAGGGGGCAGGACGAGGAAGAATTTACAATGCATGTTACTTTACCAAACATGTTTTTACAACTAAATTCTTTGTAAAGGCATGCGTGGTAAAGGCATGCATGGTAAAGACAGGGTTGTTGTAAAGACCGCATTGTAAAGGCATGCATTGTAAACGCATTCCATCATACATCCCTCATGAGGTGGCCGTGAGAATGAATATAGTCCCTGGGGAGGAATGGTAGATTAGCCTGTGGACCCACGTGCACATTGTGGGACGAATACTATATTCACCCTCCATGCAGCTAACCCTATTAGTTATGCCCCTATATGGAGGCCCTTAGATGCAAATGTGTCACAACAGTCCTAGGTTGGTTTTGTGAACTCATCCTTCGAGGCACAGGATGGTTTAATGAAGGGTGGTAAGGTGAAGTACTATTATGGGCTGTCTAAGTTGATAATGCAAGTCACCAACACCCTGGTCTGAGGTCCTGAGGGACTCCAGACGTGTACTTCTGTGGCAGATTGATACATAAATGATGAAGGTCCTGATTTAGATATTGGCTGAGGGAATACTCATCACAACTGTGACGGATATTCCGTCTGTCCATTACGATCCCATAGGATATAATGGATCATAATGCGGCAGACGGGATGTATGTCACATTCATGCCAAAGCATTCACCTCGCCAAGATCTAAATCAGGCCCTAAGTCAGAAAGTAAAATCTATAACCAGGATGAACCTGGTTGGTGTATCTGACTCATGCTCCCTCACAGTCAGTCTGAAATATCGCTTAGATCTTAGTCCACTGTGATAGTGATCAACAATGGTGCTCTGTGCTTTTAGGCTTATTTCTACCTAAAACTTTAAAAATTCATGTCTCCAGTTCCCCTTATTGGATTTTTGTCATTTTTGTATAATTTTGTTTATAACATTTTACTCTATTTTTTTATTCAGTTTTTTTCATTGTTTTGCATTTTTACTTTGCTATTCTTTTTATGGAAACATGCAGTTGGTTCTGGTTAGTAATGACAGCATTAGCATGGCATCGCTGATTTGTATGTGGAAGCAATTAGGGCTGAATCTAGAAAAGCAGCCTGTGAAGCAGGAATACTACATTGCCCTCAGAACCTGGGAGGAAGTGTGCCAGCTACAGTGCACCTCAGAGGAGAATAAGGATGGAAATGAGATTGACATTGAGAAAGCATTGGTGCCAGCTGTAGCCCTGGCTGCTGAGGAGAGAATGGCAGTAGCAACCCTTGCACTGGAGGAGAAAAAGCTGAGCTTGGCCATAGAAGAAAATAAGACTATGCCGGCACATGAGAAGAGCCAGCACAAGATGTACCTGAAGACCCTAACAACATCTGAATTTAGCTGAGATGGTGAAAACAATTCAGAAGTGCCTAGGAGAGGTAAACAAAGAGTCAATATCCCAAAAGGCCTGGTTCCTAGTTATGTGGTGAGGGATGACATTGATGACTGTTTGGCCCTGAAAATGCATAAAGTCCTGGGAGGGACTCGTGTATTAGCCTGTAGAACCACATGCCCAGTGTGGGAAGAATGCACTATTCACCCTAAAAGAAGCTGACCTTGTTAGGTATGCCCCTAAGAAGGAGGCCCTCAAATGCAGATGTGTAAGATCAGTCTTGAGTTGATTCTGTGGACTCATCCAGGAAGGCATTGGATGGTTTAGTGAAAGGTAGTAAGGTAAAGGACTGTGATGGGCTGATTAAGTTGGTAATACAAGAACATATATTGACTAATTACTTTACAGGGTTAAGCTAGCAACTGATTGATAGCACGTTTACGGTGTCCAGAGATCTTGGTAAAGGAGCTGACCTCTTTTTCAACATCAGAATGTCCAAGAAGGTTCCTTAATGTGACCACAGGAAGGGTAGTCTAGGTTCTACTGTGCAGAAGGAAGGGAGGTCAGGAAAATATCAAAACATTCCCAATAGAGCCCAATAGAGTTTTGAGTGGTTGGATTCCCAGACCGATCCTAAGCAGAAGAAGGGGAATTTTGGTGGAAAGAAGCTGACATGCCATATCACCAGGGCAGGCATAGAATAAGAGTGGAGTGCCTATATGTAAGAAGCCACCCACAGATGTGCACCCCAAAGAGTGACTAGTGTAGCACTTAGGGAGTTTATTTTCAAGAGGAGAAAGTGGAGCATGCCCTAGTATCCCTTTGCTGGAAGATGGACCAAGAAGCTAAGCTAGTGATCAATGAGGGTGGTAAACATCATTTCCAGGAGGTCACAGGGAATGGCGTACCTATCACTGCTCTTGGGGATAATTGTGCCAGCCAGACCATAGTGCTATCTATCATGGCTGGCTCAACAGAATAGTATCTGCCAGGACAGATCTGTAGGATAATGCAGGCTAATGAGCAGGAGTATGCTTGCAAAGTGCCATGGTATTCTTAGGATGGGTGGGGGGACTTGCCCAGATGAGGGTCATTGTCAGTCCCCAGATTCTCAGTGACTCCAACCTTGTCAACGCGCTGCCACTAGTGAGAAAGACACTGCCGCCACGGCTGCTAGAGGTGCACTTCAGCACAAATTTCTAGTGAGGGCACCCCTAAAGAGAGAATATAGAGGCCAAGATAAAAATTAATGAATAAGAAGTGGATACTATCCACAGAGAGAGGAACAGAGGGTCAGAGGTTACCCACTCTGAGAGAGTAAGACCCCAAAACTGACCCTGGTGAGGCCACTTCTAATGGAAGTACTGCCTGCACTGTTGCAGAGCTAGGGGACATGAGACCTGCACCCCTCAGACCTCCACATGTTACTTGAGGGGGGCTGTGTGCCTGCACATTTAGTCCTGGATTTCCATTCACATGTTCAGTCTTGGGGTACAGACCTTTAGTTGAGATGCTGGTCTCAGGAACAGAAGGTGAATGTCTGCAACCTGAAGTTGTACACCCCTCAGAGAAACCTAAGAGGCTCAAGGGACTTCAGGAGCAAATGGGGTACTCCTTGCCTGCCCCAGGGCTTGGTTCCTGACACTGACAACTATGAGTGACCTCCATTTGTAGTTAGTCTTTTGAGCAGAGCTTGTTCTGAGTTGGGGACAGAAGTCTGCATGTCAGAATAATGATTCATCATGGACTGGGCTAGTGGCTAGGGAGGATGTTGACAGAGGGGCTCAGTTCAGAGGGTCATAGAACAGATAACTGCTAGTGCAGATACCGGTGATTAGACACATTTTATTGCCTGATTTGGGAAGACCACCAAGGGATTAAATTGCCTATCCTAACTCCAGGCTGGTGGCAGCTTGTATAGGAAATTCACCTTCTCAGCATGGACACCCCCAATTTTTCACCTTTTGCTACACCCAATTTTAATGCTGGTTTTTAGACTGTGCACACTGTGGAACTGCTGTCCAGTGCTTCGGTATATATGTTCTTTAGCCTTATGCCAATCAGAGATTAGAGTAATTGCCTAATCCCTGATTGGAGTATTTACTTTTTCTATAATTCCACACTATATGGTGAAGAAATAAATCTAAAGCATGCAAATTTAACTTTCTGTTAAATTTGTAGACTGCAGCACTTACTGCTTCACCCACTATTGTGACAGAAGAAAACATAGTATTGAGCTCATCATTGTAGCCTAGTTGCTGCAATGTAAAAACTGCAATGTGATCTGTTAAAATAACCCTTTTTGACAGTTAATAACTAAGCCCGGGCAATACTGTAACTTATACAGGTAAATTAGGCCTAATTTTGGTCATTTTGTCTAGCAAAATGTATGCAAACTTAATTAGAGTACACCAGTCTCGCTCATCTTGTAATTATGGGTTATACTTTGAAGTGAGGTGTGCCGTTCAGGTAATTTTTAAATGTGATGGGCAGAACAGGTTGATTTTTTGCCTGACTGGACCATTCAAGCATTTTTTGAGCATGAAACTACAAATGTGAATGCGAGCAGTGGTGCTTTGAACATGATTGTCAGTTGCTGTGGGAGGTCATCAAACATTTAAGGAAGATTCTTTTACCCAAGCAAACCATTTAGGCAATTTTTGAGTGCAAAACTATAAATCCGAAAGTGAACAGTGCTGAAATTACACTTCAAATTTACTTTTTACCCAAATTGACTTTTCAGCTAATTTTGTGAGTGTGAGATGCATTTTGCATAATTATAAGTAATTTTGCAGTAATGTTGAGTAATTATGCTACAGTAAATTAAGCAAGTTTTTCACACCCCAATAAAAAACCTTCCTTCTAAATATTGGTTAGTTACCCCATGTAGGCATTGTAGCTGACAAGGTAGGGTGCATTGTATTTAAAAGTGGGACATGTAGAAAATTACTTATACTATATCCATAGAGTGACAAGGCCCAAAAAGCTATTTTTAATTTGGTAGGCATGGATGTCATGTATAGAAAACATTTAGGCCCATATTTATATTTTTTTAGCGCTGCATTTGCATAATTTTTGGACGCAAAAACGGTGCATACTTGCAAAATACAATTGTATTTTGTAAGTTTACGATGTTTTTGCTTAAAAAAGCGGCACAAACGTGGCACTAAAAAAGTATAAGTATGGGTCTTAGTGTGTAGACTTTCACCATCTTAAAAATGCCCTTACACATGAGTATGCTTACAGTTAGACTAACAGGACCTGCTGCAAAAGTGGGTAAGGTTACCCTTCATAACTTTTATCCTGTTGCTTAGGGAGGAACTAGGACTCACCCCCACCCACTAGCTGGTGGCCCTAAATGCCTTATTAAGAGTTTGGGAGAGGGGGTTACTCCATCACAAACGTGACGGATCTCCCATCTGCCTATAAAAATCTTATTATGGCCTATGGCTATCGTAATGCGGTGGACGAGGTATCTGTCATGTGTGTGATAGAGTAAACTGTCTGCCAAACTCTAAATCAGGCCCTAAGTCACAAGGCGACATTTTTGACTGGATTGAACCTTGTTGGTATATTGGAACCACCCTCCACCAAGGTCAGCCTTAAAAGGTGCCTAGGTCCTTGTGTTGCGACTAGTGGCTACCACTAGCACTTTTTAACAATATTTCTAACTAATAACATTTTTGTTATTTTTGTGTCATTATATTAATGTAAATTTTACTATATTTTTCTAATTTGGTTTGGGATTTTTTTTGCTTTGCATTTTTATTTTATTACTGTTCTGGCACTGCATACATGCTTTACAGATTGCCCTAAGTTAAGACCATTTGCCCTCTGCCATAGCTAGCAGGGTTAAGGTCAGTTTGATTTAGTGTCTTGAAGGGATCACCTTGAAGTAGGTCATTCCTTATTCCAAATAATAATGTAGTTTGTTCATCACGGCTTACCAGAAATTGCAGACATTCAGGAGCAGAAGGTATGCTTTTTGTATAGTTAGGAAACATGTTGCAAGACCCTGTTCTCAGCGTGTGGTTAAACGTTCCTGTTGCGAAGATGACAATGGTCTTTCCAAAATTGTGGTCAGCAACTGGGGTGTTTTAGGATCCATGCAAAATCTCGAGCAAGAAGGGTGGTGGTTGAAGTGTGGAGTTCAACTGTGTCAAACCTGGGATTCTGTGTCTGTCAAAGTATGTCAGGAGTTTCATGAAAGGGGCATAATCAAGCCTTATAAATGTTCCTTTCCAAAGTGGTGGTCTTCCCAGAAATTCGAACTGAGGTTTCCAATCTAAAATAAAACAGATTATTTCCCTTGTATGTCACTTCCTGCTTGAATCATATATATGGAGTCATTTACAAGTGAATAATGCATTACAATCCATTTGTCTCCTTATATGTAGTTGCATTCCTCACATATTTTCTATTATTCATTGCAGTTAAATGTCTGCTAAATCTACTTCTCAATATCTGTGTTTACCTACTTTCAGGAGGAGTTTGGTGCTTTGCTATTAACATCAATATTACTCGTCATCTTCAATCAACTAACACAAGATTGCCAAGGAGGTTTTTTTACCATTTCTGTTATTTTTTCCTCCTAAGTGGAATCATAGAATCACTAATGCTTCTCAGCACTCAGTTGCTGACACTGTTATGGTAGTGTTCTCTGTTCACTGATGGGTGGGCTGATGGTCTAAGGAGGGGGTTCTGCTTACTGTACCAGCATTCATCCCTTCCTACCACCCTTTTATTTTAGTTTGGTATGGGGATTTGATGAGGGCTGCACATGTGTGGCTTGCTGTGTCAAACTACTTGTCACCATGTTGCGTAATTCCTGGTAGACCACACTGTTTTTTTTTTTTTTTTTTCTCTTGTGGAGGGATTGAGTGTGGTCTGGCAGCTGAGCACCCTGCTGTGTTTTGGTCTTTGGGTGGTGGGTACTTTGACTCTCAGTTCCACTGTATGGCTCTTTCTGCCTACTCCCTTTTTTCTTCATATCGGAGTTATTGGTGTGATGCTCTTTTATGTTGTATTGTATTTGGTTTGAGTATGCCTTGCTCTAGGTGTATTACAGCATCACCCCTGTTCTGCATGCTACCTTTTTGCTTTCCCCTGCTCCCTGTTTGATTTAGAAATTCAGATTTGATCACCCCATGGTCTTTGGTTCCCCTTCGTACCCCTCTGTTCTAGTTATCTTCTGGGTGCTGTGGTGGTGGAGTTGTGTTGTTTCCCCAGTGTAAATTGACATTTCTACGGGTGTTGCAGCTTCTATTTGTAGGACATGTTGACCTTCCAGGTCTTTTTGTATTTCAATACAGGGCACGGGCTCTTCTCCATTGGCAGTGGACTTTTCTTCTTTTTTGGGGGGTGGCTCTCTTGTGTGCTGGCTATCCCTGTCTTTCCCCTGGTAAGTTTTGACTCTGGATGGTTCTCTACTACATGTGTGTGGGTGGCATATGATACTGCCTTCTTTGGGTGCCCCTTTTTCCTTCCTTTCTTTTATTTTGAGTTTGGGAGTCATTCTTGGTTTGCTCTTGTGATTCTACACTGGCTTAGGCATGTGTGCTTTTTTGTGTTCTTTTATGTTGCCTTGTGAGTGGCACCTGAGAGTTGTTGATAGAGACTGGCATCTACTGAGGGCTTTTGTGGTTTGACTACCTCCTTCCTGTCTGTCGGTCTGCATTTAGATACATCTGATTCCTGTCTATGAGGTTTAATACATCATTTGTTTGAGGTTTTGTGACACTTTTAGCTTGTGAAGTTGTCCTGTGCTAGAATTGTTGGGTTTTTGTGTGCCTTTTCCTTTGGTTAACCTAGCTGGCTCTCAGCCTCTGTCCACTTGTTTTTGAATGCTGTTTTTCTCCGGGTGCTTTGGTGCTGTTGTGTGCCTGCCTGATGTTGCTTGCTTTGATACTCCCTTCTTGTTCATTCCCTCTGTCCCGTGAAGCCTACTATGCATCCTATTCTTGTGTTGAGTGGGAGTGCAGATCTGCTAGGGGTTCTGGTTAAGGGTGCAAAATGTGGTTCTCCCTAACTGTTCCTGCAAAATGCGGGTTGGAATTTTGGTGTCTTCTTTGGGGACACTGACCTACTTGTCTGCACCTTTTGCGTGGATTTCATTGCAGTAGGTGGCTGCCATTGCTGGTCCAGTCTGCTAGTGCTCAAGTAGTCCATCCAATTAATTGTCTCTTAATTTCTTCAAGGTCTGTGATAAATGTGCCTATTGGGACTGTGTGCTTGAGGCACAGAGTGCCCTGTGCATGTTCCTTCTGTTTGGGGTATGTTCTCTCCGTGGTTTGTTGCCCCCATACTTTACTGTGAGTCCTGGTTGTGAAGTCACCCTTTACTCTTTATATGGTGTACATCTAGGCCTGACCTGAGAGTTCTTTGCTTGCTCTTGTGTATATTCATGCTGGAGCTATCTAGCCCCTCTTGACCTACTCTTCTTTAGTGTGTGATTGAAACTGGCTCTGTTATGTGTTGCCCATTTGGGCTTGGGGAAAAGTCTAAACCCGCTAATGTGAAGAGCTATTTTTCCTTGTTTCGCGATTTTTCGTGTTACTTGGTCTGTTAGCTTTTGTCTTGAAAGTATTGCACTGGACAGGCCTTATCTGTGCTCAGTTATAGGAGTTGTGCCTCGATAAGTAGCACGTGTGCCTGTCACCTTTTGTGTATGAATCCTACTATGGCTTGATCAGGCCCCAACTTTGGTTGGAGCGTGGACTTTGTTGCATTTATTTCCTATTGTGCATCATTCACTGACATGAGTTTTGTGGGAACTTGGAACTGTTCAGCTGCCTAGTAGGTGCTTGAAAGCTTTGTTTCCTTTATTGTGGGCCATTTTTACCGAGGTTGAGTTGATCCCTTGCACTTTGGGTATGGAGAACTGTCATGTTGTGGCCCCCACGTGCCCTTGCAGCAGTACCTGTGTTTGCCTTTTCTATGGGGATGCTGTTTTCATTTCTCTGACTGCACTCTGGCCCTTGCGATTGGCATTCTGGTCTGTATAATGGAGTAGGAGGTTTTTCTTCTGCTCTCTTGCTTCCTTGAAATGGGGTCTGTTTGCTTTGATAGTGAGCATTCATGACCTCAGTCCCTGGACTTTGTGCTGCTGCTTTACAGGTCCTTCTGGCTTTCTTTCCCAATGTTGCACAGATGATGTCTCGTTTTTTACTTTTTTTGCTCTGATGTTGCCTTATGGGGATAGGCTATTGCACTCAATTGGTGGGCTGATCTTCAGCGTCTGCTATTCCTGTCTTCTGCCTTTTGGGATGCCAATGCTTGTCATTTTTTATTTTATTTTTGGGCTACGTTGGCCTAGATTTACACCTTCGTCTTTTGCTCTTTGTTGTTTGAAGTGTTGGCAGGTGATTGATACCATTCAATGTTTTTTTTTACATCTTTATGATGTAAGAATTCGTATAAGCAAAGGATGAAAGGCTAATGCGTTGATGGTTACTTACTGGTAATCTCAATCTGATTTTTCTTCCTCATCACAGTCCTCATCACCTCCTACCCTGAACTGAGGGCCCTGTTTTGAACATGGTATGTTGGACTGCCCTGAAGTAGAATCAGGAGGATGGATTCTGGGCAGAAACGGTCCTTTACAAGCACAACTGACTGAAGGTACAAGTGTTTGATTTTTTTCTTGGGGGTAGTTAGGGCTGTGCTTGCACATGTAGACATACATGCTCGTGGGAATTATGAAATTTCAGTCAAGAAACAAGAATTTGAGTAATCGAACATGAAAAACACAGTTAATTTGCTATAAAATTTCAAAATGATTATAATAATTTGAACATTCAACTTGGTAGGATTATAATTGTGGTGGCTACAAAACCTGAAATAAATTAAGAAAGCCCCAATGAAAAAGAGAATAATAAACACTGTTTTCAGAAAACATGTTAGGTTGCTCCGTGTCTGTTAATAAGCACAGAGGTTGATCGTTTTGGGTCTCTCTTGTAATCAATTCAACCCTAATTTGAGCAACATTGAGAAGCCAGTGTAACAAGCATGTATTGTTTAGAATAAAACAAAACAGGTATAGTAGCAGCAGCTCTTCCTTGGCTGGGGAATCTGTAGGTGTCCTGATATTGTTCGAAAGGACCGACATCTGAGTGAAGGCCCTTGCTCCAGCTGCCTTCATTGTCAGCACAGCTGGCCATTTATGAATCAGTGGGGTTCCCTTACAGGTCTGTTTATCTTTCAATAGAACCACCCGCTCTGCGGTTGAATGGTTATGGCTAAAAATAGAAGAGAAGGGAACTAAACAGTTACAAAGCTAAAAGGGACAAAAACAGCTTGGAAGCAACTGTATTATGTTTCAGATCAAGAATTGTGGCAGGAACATTCAGAGACTATTTTACAAGCTGCTGAAACGGCACAAGGAATGATATAATATTATAAGAAAACGATTTTTCTGAAATGCATTTTGAACTTAATTTCTTTTTTTAGTCGTTCATGAAATTAAAATATTAACGTTCCTGCAGATGTTTTACTAGGATTTCTTCAAAAGAGTTACTTCTCTAATACTATTTGAATAAACTCCCTCAACAATCCCCTGGATGTCCCAGTTCGTTGCCAGTACTGACAATTCTTTACTGTAAACGCTATGATTTATTTATGTCTGTCATTAATGATTTATCCCAAAAGTATCAAGACGCAAAAACAAACATTATGTTTTCTGTTCGGGAATTGGAAATCAATAAAATCAATCAATCAATTAATTTGTTGAGCGCGCTACACACCCGGAAGGGTCTCAAGGTGCTGGGGTGGGGGGGAGGGTGCTACTGCTCGAAGAGCCAGGTCTTGAGGTGCTTTCTGAAGGACAGGAGGTCCTGGGTCTTGCGTAGGTTGGTGGGGAGGGAGTTCCAGGTTTTGGCGGCGTGATGGGAGAAGGACCAGCCACCGGATGTGGTGCGGTGAATGCGAGGGGCTGTTGCGTGGGCGGGGTCGGTGGAGCGGAGCTGGCGTGTCAGGATGTGGAAGTTAAGTCGATCGTTGACGTAGGCCGGTCTGGTGTCGTGGAGGGCTTTGTGAGCATGGATTAGGATTTTGAGGACAATCCTCTTGTGGACGGGTAGCCAATGTAGGGATCTGAGGTGCGCGGAGAAGTGTTTGTGGCGAGGGAGGCTGAGGATGAGACGTGCTGAGGCGTTCTCGATGCGCTGGAGTTTTCTCTGGAGCTTGGCCATAGTTCGTGCATAGAGGGCGTTGCCGTAGTCCAGTGTACTGCTGATGAGGATGTGGGTGACTGTTCTTCTGGTTTCTAAGGGAATCCACCTGAAGGTCTTGCGGAGCATACAAAGGGTGTTGAAGCATGAGGATGATAGGGCATTGTCTTGCAGGGTCTTGGAGAGGGAAGAGTCTAGTATGAAGCCGAGATTGCATGCATGGGTGATGAGTGTCAGGGTCGGCCCCAGGGTGGCCGGCCACCAGGAGCCGTCCCAAGCTGACTTGTTGGGTCCGAAGATGATGATTTTGCTTTTTTCTGAGTTCAGCTTGAGGTGGCTGGCTTACTGTCATCTAGTTAGCGATGTCAAGAAGTCCGGTGTGGAGGTTGTTCTTGGCAGTTGCGGGGTTCCTCGTGAGGGAGAGGATGAGCTGGGTGTCGTCAGCGTAGGAAATGATGTTGAGGCCGTAGGGTCGGATGATGCTGGCAAGCGGAGCCATGTAGATATTGAAGAGGGTGGGGCTGAGAGAGGATCCCTGGGGGACTCTGCACATGATCTTGAGGGCCTGTGACCAGAACGGGGATAGGCAAACGCTTTGTGTTCTTTCAGAGAGGTAGGAGGTGAGTCAGTCCAGGGCTTTGTGGTGAATTCCGGCATCGAAGATGTGTGTGTGAAGGGTTTGGTGGCATACGGTGTTGAATGCTGTGGGAAGGTCGAGAAGGATGAAGGAAACGGTTTCACCTTTGTCAAGCCTGGTCCTGATGTCGTCGGTGAAGGTGATGAGGGCGGTCTCGGTGCTGTGTTTTTTTGCGGAATCCAGACTGGGAGACGTTGAGTAGGCTTTTGCCCTCGAGGAAGCAGAAGAGTTGGTTGTTGACTATCTATGAACTTTGCTAGGAAGGGGAGTAGGGACATAGGTCGGTAGGTTTTGAGGTCTTTGGGGTTGGCTTTGGGTTTTTTGAGCAAGGCGTTGTCGTCAGCGTGTTTCCAGCTTTCCGGAGAAATGGCGGTCTCGAAGGAGCTGTTGATGATAGTCCGGAGCTGGGGAGCGATGATTTGGCTGGCCTTATTGAAGACGTGGTGAGGGCAGGGGTCTGTTGGAGCACCAGAGTGGATGGTGCTCATGGAAAGCTTATAATTTACCAAAAATTTAAATCCACTATATCAAATCATCACCATCAATGTGGAAAGTAAAACGAAAACATAAAAAGAAAATAATACAAAATCAAAATAATCCTGGCGAACACAAAGGAAACAATCAATTCAAATACAACATGCATGATCTGTCAAATTAATAGTAAAATTAAAAGACAACAAATCAAGGCTTACCACCAACAGGAAAGCCTTTTTTGTAAAAATTGAGGCTTAGGGGCTGGGAATGGGTATGAGAGATGGAGAAAGTCCGATTTCTGTTTCTTAAAATTTTAATGTTTTAATAATGCAGAGAAAAATAGTTGGGCCTGTCCCATGTTTGCAGGATTATCCCCAAACCTCTTGCCTTCTTCCTCCTATATTTTCTGACTTTTTTCTGTTGGCTTTAAGGCTCTGGGCACTTTACACTGCTAAATTGTGCTAACGTACATATGCTTGCTATCTTGTCTCAGGCTGGCCACTGCAGTGTCTGTATGTGCAGTTTTAAACTGACTTTTTGACCTGGCAAGTGCACCCACTGGCCAGGCCCAAACCTTCCCTTTTACTATATGCAAGTCACCCCTTAAAGTAGGCCCAATGCAGCTCCATTGGCAGGGTGCAGTGTATTTAAAATGTAGGACATATACTGGTGTGCTTCACATGTCCTGATAGCGACATACTGCTAAATTTGGTTTCCACTACTGCAAGGCCTATCTCTCCCATAGGGTAACATGGGGATTGCATTGAAATATCTTTTAAGTGTAATTTCCCATTGGGAGCAGATAGAGATGCGGAGTTTGGGTTCTAAAATATGTCTTTTAGTAATGTTCTCTTGTAACTATGAGTTTGAAAATGCCACTTTTAGAAAGTGGGAATTTTTTGCTTAACCATTCTGTGCCTCTCAATGTCTGATGAATACACATATGGGTCAGGATGACAGTTAGGCTGTTTGTGCATTCTGATTGTGTTTGTTCATTCTAAACAGTCACACAAAGTGAGCTGAGGTGTGCCCTGCATATCTTGATGGCCCATCACCAGGCTGATGGGTTTCCTGAACTAGATTGGTGGGAGGAGCTTATACTTGTATCTGACTAGAGCTGTGCCTATCCTCACGCAAAATAGTCTACAACTCCCTAGAGTGTGTCTAGGGCCAGGGCAGGAAAAGGCAGGGTCTTGTGCACTACAAAGACTTCTCTTTGAAGTGTGCCTACTTCAAGGACAGAAATGGGTATAAGTACTGGACCTATGACACCACATAGTTAGAGTCTGTCTAGACTGAGGACATTTTGCCAGGAAGTAGAGCTGGATGCTGTAGGAGGGACTGCCACTCTGCCTGTTGCTTTGTTGTGCTGGCCTACTGCTTGCTGCTTCTGTTCTGGACTTGGCTTTCTACATCCTGCTTCTAATGGTTCTCCAAGGTCTTGGACTAAGCTTGTCTCCTGTTAAGAAGTCTCAGGAGCATCAAAGACTTTATCTGCCATGGCCTGTGCACTCTTGCTGAGAGTCTTGACTTGCCACATGGTGCCAAATCCAGTTCCTGGGTCCTTGGGAGTTAGTTCTGATGTAACAAGGAAGAAACAAGTGCATTGACATCCAGAAGGACTTTAGGATCAGCACGACTTTCTGACTTTGCGCCGCTGCCTGCACCAGAGCCGAGTTCCTTGCTGATTGCAACAACTGTGACCTTCACTTCTGGGATGACGTCGCAGCAACACCTCTGAAGTTCTGCCACAGTGTGAAACCGAGTGCCGAGTCACTGACGTCTGTGACAACCAACTCCAACTCTGCCTCCAGCACCTGTCGCCCCATGGTGTGATCACAACACTGCGAAGTTGACACCTCACATCTTGACCTGCTGGATTCATCGGCCCGCCTTGTCGTGAGGAAGCAACGCCTCACCACCAATGCTGCATCACCTCTCCTGCAACTGTAAGGAGCCAAGGTCTCACCTCCCCTGCCTAGCAGTAAGGAACTGATGCCTCACCTCCCTGGTAGCAGTAAGGAACCGACGCTGCACTGGCTTCAGGGATGCCTCACCTCCCCAACTTTCTGCAACTTTCCTCATAATTTTCCAAGAAACTTTATTTGGGATCAATGCGACTCATTGACCATCCCACACTTCTTTACGAGTGGCGTTGAACTGTTGGGATGGACTCCGTCAAGATGCCGTGATAGCCCCAGTTGGAGGTATTGTCTAAGTGCTTTAATAAGACTTAGGCCCTCACAACGAGATTGGTAGTCTTTGGACATGACCGCCATGGAAAATCCCGACATCATCCCGGGAGCACCTTGACTGCCATATTACGATTTACAAACACCAAGCCGACAAAACACAGCCAGAAATCCAACACCGCCAGTGCCACTGATGGCGAAAGAGTGACTGTCCGCCCGCCGGGCCGGCCGGGCCCGCCTTGCCAACACCATACTTGCCACCATAATATGAGTCAGATTACAGCACAGCGGAACATGCACAGTGGGAAACCGTTGGTGGCGCGCACGGCGGTGGGCTAGAATATCACAGCCAATAAAAGGCAACACCAGATTGGACAGTTCGAATACCCCACGCCTGAAACACAGACACACACTACACACACCTGTTCACTGCACCATAAAACACACCCACTCTTACCCCCTCAAACCGTTGCGAATACTACCACGACCCAGGGATACGTGACCCACGAACCAGTGCACATTGACCTCTTCATACACACGGTGTACGCACCCCCACAACCTGTCACGCCACAAGCTCCCACGCTTCTCCATCAATGAGTTGCGGGATATGGTGGATGAGATCGTCAGAGTAAAGCCACAACTGATGGGAGCCCAAGTCCAGCAAACATCAATGGCTTGGAAAACCGAGCTATAGCAAAGGATCGTCGACAGGGTGAATGCAGTCAGCAGACAGCCATTCACAAGGGAGGACATCAGAAAGAGGTGGAACGACCTCAGGAGGAAGCTCCAATCCATGGCATCCAGACACAACATCACCCTCAATGAGAATAGCGGTGGACACCCCCACCCCCTCCCCTTGACAACCTGAGAGGAGAAGGTCTTGACATCATGCATCTTGAGGGCCTGACAGGAATCATTGGGGGGAATGATCCTGGTAAGGAACCTACACCCCCCTGTGCACTAACCACTCCAGTCCTGCATGCCTCCCAAGTACCTACAACTCCCCATATCACAAACCACAAGAATGCACCCCGAATATCACCCTTCCTTCCTACTCTGCATGCCACACCACCCCTCTCCCACCATCAACACACCCACCCCGCACAATGCACACTAAATCTTCACTATCTTCTCAACTACCACTCCCACAATCCATCACTAGGCATGCCGGATCCGAGTCACACTCACACCTCACAATGGTGCACCTGCATGGACATTCATCCCAAAGCCCACCCAGACGGCTAGCCAACACCACCTCACTACCCATGCCAATTACAGCAATGTCAAACAGCAAACCCACAACTACAATTGATATGACAAGCATGGCCCAAATGCAGTGTCAGCATTGCTGCAAATGTAATTGCCATACCTGGTTAATGATTCCACCCACCGCAAGCGTCACACCATGACACTACAACAACATTTCCATGTACTAACTCTCACCCTTTCCATCCACAGCTAACCCTGCTACTGCCATCCAACAGAGGATGCCAGGGTAAGACAGCCCTCCCTAGGATAAAGGCCCCAGTGGATGTGTAAAGGATGACGAATTGCCTGGCCAATCTGAAGTGACTGCCCAGTCCACCTCCAGCAGCCCCAAACTAGACACCCCGGACTCACCCTCCTGTGTGGCTACAACACCACAGCTAGCCCCTACTCCCCAAACCTGTGCCTCAGGGACTCCTCAATTAGAGGCGTGCCTCACAGTACAGGGGCCTGAGTCAAGGGCACCCGCCCAAGACAATTAAGGTCTTGGTGCTACTGGGAGTGGGCACACTGTGCCAGGGGCACATGCACAGGGGGCCAAAGCTAGTGGGAGAGGATCTGTGGTCTAAGAAAGGGGGCAGCAACAACATCAGACTGGCCAGGAGGCCCTCATCCAAGTCCTGGGTGCATACCACCAAACCCAGGACACCATGTCCTGCAGGAGACCCAGAGGCTACAGAGGGCGAACCACAATGCCACCATGGCCTCCATATTAGGGGTACTGACGGAACTTACCTCTATCCTGCGTCAGTCCACCTCCCAACAGCAGACCCCTACCAGTAGCCAGATCACATCTGAGCCCTTCATGTCAGCCACAACAAGTGGAATGGAGGCCCTGCCACAGGACACCATCACCCGTTCCCCTGTAGCTGAGGAGCCCCCACGCAAGCAAGGATGTCCAACCAAACATCCAGCCTCCACTGATGTCAAGACCAAGACCACCGCCAGGAAGTGAGCCACTTCAGAACATACCCCCTTGTGTGTCACAGCGACACCCTGTTGACTGTCCACTGTCATAACACCTTTTTCTCATGGCCATCATACAGGACGATGACTCCCCACAGGTGGGCTAGGTACTCTGATGATCCCACTCACCATAACCCCACTCATCAACCCTTGCACTTGTATTTTAAAAATAAACACCTTTGAGCACAGTTTCTGTCTACATCTTTATCTACCATGAGTACAAAATATACAGCCATCACATATGTAACAGGAAGACCATTGACCTACCAATTTATGTGACAGTGCCAGAAAGGGGAGCATTCATTTACAAGTTCTGTAATACAGTTAACAGCACCACATCTAAGGTAATGAGTTCACTCTATACCCACATTGAACACACAACCCTGGTAGCAGTACTGCACATGACAGACATTGGTACTGGTTACATAGCATGGCTTTGGCACATACCTGTATGTCAGTGGAAGTATTGTTGTATCAGCTCTGCTCTGGAATCAGCTGCAACCACGTCATCCTTTCTCTCATCACTCCCTATGTCCCCTTCATCAGCCACTGGCAGAGCTGCACCCTCCTCAGCATCCATTAATGGGACATGATGTCTGAGAGCCATACTGTGTAACATGCAGCACGCTACAATGATCTGGCACACTTTTGCTGTTCTGTACAGTAGGGCCCCTCCCGTAAGGTGCAGGCACCTGAATCTGACTTTCAGCACTCCAAAGGTACATTCGATTACCTGTCAGGTCTTACCATGGGCCTCATTGGAACTGCTTTCTGCTGCTGTAGTCTGATGCATGAGAGGTGTCAGTAGCCATGGCAGGTTGGGATAACCAGCGTCACCTGTGTGCACAGAGGTAATAGGCATTTTGAAACCTTTAGGTAAGTCTGGAAGGTGGTGTAGGGTGTGCAGAATACAGAGGCACACATACGACACGATACATACCGATGAGCCAGGCACGATCCCTTTGCAGTGGTGCCATCAGGTGTGGGATGCTGCTGTTCCGCAGTATGTAGGCATCATGCACTGACCCTAGGCACCGGGCAGCCACTTGAGTGATGTAGAGGTCTGCAAGACATACCACCTGAACATTGGTTGAGTAGAAGTTTTTACGGTTCCTAAACACCTGTTCACTCCTCCTAGGTGGCACCAGGGCAATGTGGGTCCCATCAATAGCCCCGACCACATGTGGCACATGTGCTACAGAGTAAAAGGCTGCTTTCACAGTGGGCAGGTTGTCACATTAGTGAAACCTGATATAGCTGCCAATATGTTTCTGTAGGGCACATAGGACATTCTTCAAGACGTTACTGAACATGGGCTGGGGAATTCCGCAGCCCACTGTTATTTTGAAGGACCCTGAGGCAAGGAAGTGAAAGACTGCCAACACCTGTACTGTGGGTATGATGGCATTGGGATGGCGAATACCAGGCCACAGATCCGGCTCCAACAGCCTCACAAGCTCCATGATGGTCTGACGGTTGAGCCGATAGCACTGGATGACGTGCCTCTCTTCAAGGGTGCAAGATCGACCAGGGATCTGTAGACAGGAGCATTTCTCACCATCATTCTTCCACCGTACCTGGGAATAGGAGGGAGTGGCAATCATTATGTGCTTAAAGGACTGTGTAAACTCAGTGGAGAAGTGCACAGGTCACTATTAAACATCCATGACGCACCTCATACACCCACTCTGTAGACATTGTAGAAGTAAAATGGCAGCTGCCTGTCCTGCATGCACAGGGCAGATGGAAGTGAGCGAATCCCGCCAGCATAAGACGTCATGGCAGTATGCAGTCACAACTGCCATGCAAGCTTCATTTGTTAACATGGTTGCCTATGGGAGACATGAGTCAATGGCGATCCCCGCCGGCGGTGACGGTGATGTCTGCGGCGGCCCTGACCGACCATTTCACGTGGTCATGTTCACTTGACTCCTGGCACTCATGC
Organism: Pleurodeles waltl; assembly: GCF_031143425.1. Classification (NCBI taxonomy): domain Eukaryota; kingdom Metazoa; phylum Chordata; class Amphibia; order Caudata; family Salamandridae; genus Pleurodeles; species Pleurodeles waltl. The sequence continues at coordinate 684,649,179 of NC_090442.1, forward strand.
TGAAAAGACCGCCAATGCGTGTGCTGCTGTGTTATGTCACTGGTAGCCAAGATGCCATTTCCTGCAGGGGACAGGGCACCAGCCTTCTCACAGGAAGAACTTGAGAAGCTTGTGGAGGGTGGCCTACCCCTGTATGCCCAGTTGTATGGGGCACCAGGGCAGCAGGTGAGTGCACTATGATTGTACTCTCTGTGAGTGGTACAAATGTGAATGGGGCCTCGGGACGAGGATGAGTGACTTGTGGAAGAACTTGGCTGAGGGCTGTGAGGACAACTGGAAGGTTGAAATGTGCATATGTTCAGGGGATGTTTTGTGTCCAATGCAGTACCTAAGATGCCACGCTACATGAATGTCTCCTTTTCTCTGTGTTATCCAAGCAGGGGAGCGCCCATCAGAAGAAGGGGATCCGGTGTGCCATTGCCAAGCAAGTGCTGACCCTGTGGGTCCATGCCCGGTGGAGCACCCACTTCAGGAAACGGTGGGAGGACCTGGACGCTGGGCGAGGAAGACCGGTAAGACCCAGCTGGGGACGTCCTCCAATGAGGGAAGGGTACCCGTTGGACCCTGACCCCCCTTACGCCCCGTGTTTTGTATAGAGCCATGAGCCAATGGGGTGGGTCAGGCATGTGCTGAGGGTTTAGCTTTTATCCTGTACAGGATACATTGTGTGTCAGCATGAGTGAAACTCATGTGCATGACTGAGGTGGCACGCCTGGGCTGTTATTGCAGTAGCATGTGCGAGTGAAGGCATGGCATGTAATAACATTGTATGCTGTAGTGGCATGTGTGGCTGTTGTGCTGGCATTGACCACTTGATCCCTGTTTCTCTTTCTTCCACCCTGTCTCTTACTGTCCCACGCTCCCTCCCTCTCTTCCTCTGTCTTTGTGTGCAACAACATCATCTGGCGAAGGAGAAGGGCGACCAGCGAGTGGGGAAGCTGCATCCCACGGAACCCAGAAGGCTGATACCAGCGTAGCCGAAGGGACCAGTGGGACGGAGGGCGAGTGGAGGACCACGGGGGAGACAGGAACATCTACACCATTATCTGATTCTTCCTCCGATGGTGACTCCCTGGTGGTGGTGGAACCTTCAGGCCCTATGCCTGCACCATTGTTGTCTGCACCCCCCTTACCAGCACCGCCCTCCATGTAGCTCCCCACCAAATTGCCCATGCCCGCTCACCCAGGAGGGTGGGCATTTACTTTGCATCAGGCATCTCTGCCCCTGGCCCAGTCAGCCCTGCTGCCCTCAATGAGGAGGCTATTGACCTCCTGAGGTCCATCTCCATCTCTGTTGGGCAGACAAACATTGTGAATGCCATCCAGGGACTTGCATACCAGATGCAACAGTCCAATGCGTTCCTGGAAAGCATTTACAGTGCCCTGTCTGCCCTTCAGAGATCCTTTCAGGCTCTGGCCTCGTCATTTTTTTTTTTTGTCCTCATACACTTCACCGAAACTCCTATATCAGCCCCATAGTTGAGCCTGGCACCTCCTCCCAATCCTAAACAAAGTTGACAACGAGGATACCCATCACTGCACGACTTCCCCCTGTGGCATACTCTTCCTCCATAGGGAGGTGGGCAGTATAAATTCCCCATCCAAACCTTCTAATATCTCCCAATATCACCTTGAAACCCGCTTAAAATTGGGGGTCTCAGATAACACCAGTTCTTCCAAAAAGCCGGCAGGTCGCATACCACTTGTGATTCTCGTAACCAGCCTTTTACTTGAGCGTACTTCAATATGGAAAAGGTGCACCCCAACTTCACCTCAAGATCTTCCAGAGAGATTACTATTCCATCACTAAACAGATCCCCCAGGACGTTATCCCTGCCTTCTTCAGTGGTAATGCCAGAACGTCCCTAAAACATTCAGGGGTACCAGGAGAGTCTCAAATTAGAGCAAGTGGACTGTAGTAACTAACTCCTGCTGCCAGCCTCAAATAGTACCAACTTGTTGCTAGATCACGGAGGATTTTAAGTTGTATTTCTTTTTTAAATTTTGGGTCTCCAAACTTGAAAAGAAATCCCTTAACGGCTCCCCTAACTGAGCTCAGCATAGCTTTAAACATTACACTGATCGCTGAGGCATCGGGAACAGAAAACAACATTTTTACTCAATTCAATTGAAAGGCCCAGGCATAATAGTTCTAAATCCAGGAGCGCTAGCCCCCCTTTTCCCATCTTCCTCCTCAGTTTTTTCCATGATATCCTAGATCCCTTTGATGCCCAAACATGCCTGTTGAAGCTTTAACAAATACTGCTTATGCATTAACAAAGGTATAGAGCTGAACAGAAAGTTACGTTTTGGCAGAATCATCGTCTTCACCAAGTTAACCCTCCCTGTCAGTGTCAGGGGCAGATACATCCATCTCTGAAGGGATCTGCACCCTCCCTCTATCACTAATTTGACATTTGTTAGTGCAAGCTGTTGAATGTCCTGAGTATATAGAATCCCCAAATATCTGATTACTCTCTTCAATTGTATCTGTCCCACCGACCAATGATTCCAAGCCATGACCTCTGTCTTCTCTGTGTTTACCCAAAATCCTGAAACTCTACTAAAATCTTCAGCTAATGACAGAAGCCTAGGCAGGGCAGAAACCAGACCAGCCATGTAAATTAAAAGGTTGTCTGCATTTAGAGCCACCTTTTTCACCCACCCATTACACTCAAAAGGAGCAATACCTGAGTTTCCTCTTATTTTTCTGGCTAGAGGCTCTATATACAAATCAAACAATAATGGAGAAAGAGGACAACCCTGCCTAGTACCCTTCGTGATCTTCAAGGGCTCGGTGAGATTACCGTTTACTAAAACTCTGGCACGGGGATCTCTGTATATTAAATCTATAACTCCACAAAAGTTTCTCCATAAACCAGCCGATCTCAGAATAAATATTAAGTATCTCCAGTTCACCCTATCAAAGACCTTTATTGCATCCAAAGTAACCACAGCCAGGGGAGTTCTAAATGATGTAGCCATATCAATTGCCCCCACCAAACTGTAGGTTAATTCATAGAGAAACCTACCCTTGATAAAAACCTTTTTGGTCAGGGTGAATTAATCGACCCATCACTCTGCTGAGTCTAGCGGCAAGAATCTTAGCGAATATCTTCTGATCACAGTTAAGCAGAGAGATGGGCCTATACGATTCACACTTAACTGGACTCTTACCGAGTTTAAGCAATTGTAGCCTCATTCCAAGAACTAGGAATAGGGGCCCTGTTTTCAAAGATCCCAGAAAACAAGTCTACCAAAACTGGAATTATTGACTCCGCCATCCGTTTATAAAACTCCATAGAAATGCCATCAGGCCCAGGTGCCTTACCATCTTTACAACCCAATAGCACCTTCCTGATTTCCGCCGCTCGGGCTGTTCAAAGCAATTTTTCTTCTTGTAATATGGTTGGGAGTATGTCATCTGCCAACCAAGTACCAATATCCTCCTCTCTTATCCCAGCTTCTTCTTTATACAGTTCAGAAAAGAAAGAAAGGAAAGCTACCTCCATATCCTACCTATTTGAAGATCTCGTGCCTGCTTGATTTAACTCTACTTCCTTAATATAATTCCTTACTAAATCTCGCTTACATTTCCAAGCTAATAGCTCACCTGCACTCTCCCCATACTCAAAGTGTGCTAGTTTACTAGCCTCTACTCTTTTAGTGACTCTGACTTGTAACACCTCCTCCAACTGAAGCCTTAACTCCTTTAACTTAAAGTCCAAAACCTCAGCCTCCTCCTGCTTAGTTTCCCCCAACAGTTGCTGCCTCACTTTAAGCATTTCATGTTCCAACTGTAAAATAGTATCCTTATACTGCCTATTCTTATAACTAGCTATATTCATAGCGTTACCTCTCATGACTGCTTTAAAAGTGTCCCATACCACTGCCAGCGAGGCCGTACCTAAATTGATTTTTTAAAAAGACCCCCACCTCTATCCGCAACTGATCAAGGGCCTCCAAGTCTTGCAGCAACGTGCTGTCAAACGTCCATCTGCTACCAACGGACCATCCAGCCACCTTTAAATCTAATACAAACATTTGAATTTTGGAGTCCCTAATGACCTACACTTCTCTGACCTATCCAGATTATTATCTAGCACTACATTAAAATCCCCAGCAATTAGGACCGGATCAGGGAAGTCGACTAACTGTGAAAAATATTTTCCAAGTGGGCCAATATCGTCACAATTTGGACCATAAAACCCTGTCACAGTAAATGTTCTGTCAAAAATTTGTAGTTTAACTAAAATCCACCTACCCACTGGGTCAGATCGTACCTCTAACAATCCTGCCTTAATCCCATGCTTAACTAAAATGGCAATCCCCCTGGTATTAAAGTTATGTTCCGTGCAGGCGAATAAGTGTACCCATGCTAGCTTTTTAAAGAGGTCAACCTCCTCCTCTCTAGTTAGATTAGTCTCTTGTAGTATTAGAATTTTAGCCGGGGAGTCTTTTAAATATTGTAAAATTTTGTCTCTCCTACCCTTTGTTCTTAATCCATTCACATTCCAAGAAAGTAACTGAACAAAAGAGGGGTCCCTGCTTTTACTACTCTCACCCACCATTATCCCCTTTATGCCACTTTAATTGAAGTGAATGAGGAAACCTTTTTCTACATTTTTTCCCACATGCTCCCCACCCTGTGCCCCCCCACCTCCCGCCCCCCGCCCCTCCCATGGAGGACCCCCTTAAACAAGTGGACTGAGGTGTGTCCACAATTAAAGCACACGTAATTCCCTTGTTAGGGCCAGGGACGTTATTTCCCCATCGTCCTGCCCCCGACTTAAGTACAGCCAACAACTCATCCGCAGTTTTCCCATCTCTCACATTATACATTTTGTTGTTAAACATAACCTTTAGATTAGCGGGAAATTTAAATTGTGCAGAGGCTCCCAATAATCTAAACTCCTCGAGCCGTTGTCCCAACTCCCACTGCCTATTGATGGTAATTCAGGATTAATCTGATTTAATTTCAAATGAAAAATCCTGTGTTTTTAAAGATCTCAACTTAAGTGCTTTTAACAGAATTTTCTCCTTCAAACCATATGTTAAGAAGTTAATCCAAATTTTCCGAGGTTTGCTAACGCTTGGATTTTTCCTGAAGGGGTCTCTATGAATCCTTTGAATGTCCCACGCAATGTCCTCTTCGCTCTCCTCTAATGAGAGTGCTGACTTCAAAAGTAATACCAAAAAAGATTTCAAGTCAGCTTCTTCTGCCACTTCAGCAACATGCAGTACCCTCAAGTTATTCCTCCTTGAATTAATTTCTAATTGCTCCAATTTATTCTGGAGGTCCTGCTCAGAAACTTTCAAGTCCTGAATGTCAACTTTGTTCACTTCAATGTGTTCTTAATGACAGAAGATCCAAGTTTTTTTTCCAAGGCCTCACAGACCTCTCTAATCTCTGCCTGTTTTTGTTTGGTTGCAAACCCATTCCTGATATTCTTCGAGAGAGAAAGTATCATAGCTTCTACTGAAGGTTCTTTGCCAGAAGCCTGTCGAGGGGGACCCGACTGATCAACCGGAACCTGACTTGGGAGACTACCCTTCAAAGGGCTCTGTGTTACTTCAACGAGAGGGTCCTTGCTGCCAGAAGTCTGAGGAGAGGGCCCCCCCACTCTGGACTGACTGCACACCAGAGCATCGTGGGGTCTCAACTTCTTGAAAGAAGCCCCCTGAGTCACGACACCTCGTATCCGATTGTTCCTGCATCTCCTTAGTGCCTTGGAAAACCTTTCCTGGGATAGAATCTAAATAAGAAGCATCCACCCCAGACTTAAGTTTAAAATGGATCTCACGGAGGGAGTAATTCTAGGGGCAACACTGATATTATTTTCTTTTTTGCCACCTGGCCATCCAGACTGTTTTTTGAAAGACAGGCCCCCACCCCCAGTGGTACTAACTTCCTCCCCCAGGCTCCCAAGTTCTCCGTTTTAAATTAAACATACTGAGTCAGGGGAAGGATCATCAACCTCCAAACAGACCGAGTTCAAAACCTTCCTACCTTGAGGTTGAGCCCCAGTCCACGTATTCCACAGCGAGGGCCTTCCTAGTTGGGCCACTGAAGACTTTCCAGGCCCTTCCAACACTCCATTACCCCTCCTCACCTTCCTGCAGCCTTCTAAAGGAACCTTGGGACGACCGGGACTGAGACAGCTTCTGCTTGTGCTGGCTCTGCCCCTGCCTACTTCTCCCCAGAGGGGGGCCTGTGCAATGGCCCTCCGTGAGCGCCTCAGCTCCAGGGTTGATCGTCTTCACAGTGCCCCTGGGGAGGCAGTCTGACATCCCCAAGCCAACTCACCACTCCTGCAGCTCGGGAAATCCCCAACAAAGCTCTCCGGCCGACACATTCGGCACGAGGCAGCTCTCGCCCTGCCCCCTCCCTAACCCAGAATGACTCGACGCTCAGTGTGTGGTAGCGCTGCTGCAGCACGCCATGTCCTCCACTGCTCTGGCCTCATCATTGATGGTAGCCAGTGTTCCTTCCTCTTCGATCCCGCCTCCAACTACCTGTTCCCACTTCCACATCCCTCTCCTATTTCCCATCCAAAGCGCAAGGACTATCACATGCACCACAAATGCCGCCATGCACACACCCACCATTCAGATGCACACACAACAACATCCTCTACCGACCCTGACTCCCCCACTGCTCCTCCCTCACAGTATCATCGCCACTCACACATGCAGACACCAATCATCAGTCCAAGGTCCAGCCACATGTGGCGTCACTGCCACTGTCACCACAACAGCAGACCCCCATACATGCACTCCATACACTATATCCGCACAAACCGCAAGTCAACATAACTACATGCTGCAAATCCACCCTACCTGCACACACCACCCCAATATTCACTCACACATCCCCCTGCCATCTCCCTGTGACTCATCCACTCCTCCTCCCAGTACACCTTTACACCCACACTCATCCACCCAACACACTCCCTGCACACACATATCATACACCCACGCACCAGCACCCAAACCACATCCACGTACATACCTGTCAACCATTCCCTCTCCCTCCACTCCCTAACACCTAACCCATGACCTACCCGCTGCCCCTAAAAAAGGATTACTACATGAGGTTTCCCTGTTCCTGGATCCTGGTCCAGTCCCTGTTCCCCCCAAATGCCCTGATACCCTTCCCAGACCCCTGCCTTCCACTTTCCTGTCCTCCTCTGGGCTGAGCCATGCCCCGCAGTCAGCAGTCTGCAGTGCTGCCACAACAGGCACACCTGCCCCTCATACCTCCAGCTGTGGTAGCACTCCATCTGGGCCCTCGAATGTGGTGGCCTCCTCTGCCATCCCACCTAAGAAGGCAGGAAAGAAGGGCAAGGCCAAGGCGTCCCCCCGAAAGCAGGACAGTAAGGGGTAGAAGCCTAATAAAAAGAGGACCCCCATACAAACCCTGATCACACACACCCGCCTCCCAATTCCTGAGGTGCCTGCATGCCCCATTGATTGCCCTGCCCTGTGGAGGTCTGCACATTGCAGTCAGGATTCAAGTTGTTCAGTCCTCACAGGCCCAGTGTGCCCGGGAAATTTGGAAAATGATGCACTGGCCCTTGTGGCATTTTGTAAACAGTTATTATCATGACATTTTTTATATTTCCAATGATATTTATCTACAATGGCACTGTTGGTGTCGATGCTACATAGCTTGTCCTGGCTTTCCTTGCGCATGTATGTATGGTGAGTGTGCATTTCTGTGTGTGTACTAATGTCCTTACCTCCAGTGTGTGTTAGGATGGGGTACTTACAGCTTGTGTCTATGTCGGTGTCACTGGTCCTGGATGTCAATGGCCAGCAGAAGTAGTGGAAAGACTTGGAATTTGCATGCCATGGTGCCTGTGTTCCAGAAGGTGGGTGGTTCCTTTTATGTTGTTCATTTTCACCATGGGTTTCGCAGTGGTTAGACTGCCCCGGAAGTACTGGCAGTGTGCAACCTACTAATACAGTGGGTGGAAACTGTCTGACCGCCAGCCTGAAGAGGCCTTCCTCTGGAAACAGTGGTCCGTCCACAATGGCGGTCCGGATGGAAACTTGACTGTGTTTTGCAGGTGCCATCCCAGTACTCGTAATGTGGCGGTCTGTGCCACCAGATCTGCAGCGTGCGACCACCATCTCCATCGCAGTGGTCCTCTGACTGCCAAACTCGTAATGAGGGCCTTAATCTTTGAAAATTCATATCTTTACTTGTGTATGTCGGATTTTTGTTGTTATAGTCTTGTTTTACTCAGATATATTAGCTATTTTGTGGTGTTTTCACAGTGTTACTGTGTGGATGTATAAATACTTTACACATTGCCTCAGAGCCTGACTGTTCTTGCCAAGCTTCCAAGGGGTTGAGCAGGGGCTATCTTAGCTGTGTGGCTCCCTTACCCTGATTAGAATGAGGGTCCCTACTTGGACAGGGTGCAAACCACTGCCAACTAGAAAGCCCATTTCAAACGAAAATGCTGACCTGATGGTTTGGCTGACCTGATATGTGCCTATTACCATGCCTTTTTATGTGTGATTTTTTTCCTGTAGCATTTAACTGTGGATATCCATCTTGCAGACTTTACTTTTCATCTATATTTATTTCACTATGATTGAGCTATGGCATATAAACGTATAGATCAATTCTTTATTTAAAAAAAAATCATCTTTGTGGTGTGTGAAACTTGCCCTTTTGTGTGAATTTAGGTTTATGAAATTAAACATGTTATGGTGGCAGTAAATGAAGGAGGATATTTGCACATGATCTATAGTCACGGTTATCTCTTAAGAATACTGTTTGACTTACCACTGTGCAGTTTTTCTTCACTTTTGTTTCTTAAGAGAATTGACAATTCATATGCATAGTCTCTCTATTATTAAATCACTTTTGTATTCATCATTGTAAGAAAATGGTGTTGTTCCTAGTTTTAGCAGGTAGGAAATCTGAGAAAATGAGGCAAGTATACAATGCAAATTCCTTTATCTCTACCAGTCTCAACAGAAGAAGCAAACAAAATCAAAATCATTGTGCCATCACTTCATTATGGTATATAGAACTACAAGTCTCCAGTCAAAGGCATGGTATCTGAACAAGGATGCAAACGTTTGTCTGCAGCACAAACCAGCACCCAATCCAGACCACAGCACCAGAGGTATCCAAACCTAGGAACACCAGACGGAAAGTAACCCGTGGAGGAAAAGCTGTGTAAATAGTAGCCAAGCCATATTGTATCATATGTAGAAAACTTTTCCAGAGGCCATGGGATGACAAGGGAACCCATCCAAATAGGAAACATTTATGAAGCAGATACTAGACCAAAAGAGACAAAGAGAAGAACTTCAGACATCTGCAAGGTTAGGTTTTAGGATGATCTAGCAACATGGATGTCAAGAAGTGTAAAAGTGAAACAGGCATAAAGAAAAATGATTATACAGAGAGTGACTGAATACTAAATTACGAGAGCACTCCTGATTTTAAGACTGTGGTTTTAGACAATAAATAGCATTCCAACGTGCTGGCTTAGTTGACCCTCTGATTTCGGATTAGAATTAACTGCAAGAAATGCTATAATTGATGTCAATTACAGTCCCACGCCATACTGAAAATAGTGGGTTAAAAACGATTCAATCAATATAAGCTCTCAAATGGGAAATTTCATGCGAGATTTATTGTATTATTTCAGTCATATTCATACTTTATAAAATTATTTCACGCTGTGCTGATTTAAAAGCAGTTATTACGTTGAGACTCCCAATGCATTTTAGGCAACACATCGTTCATCAGGGGAATATTCATATAACACTTAAAAAGTAAGGAATTTTATTTTACCATAAAGGAAAAAAAGAGTCACGACTTAAAATTATGAATTTATCTCGCGGACAAGAAAGGTCAAATGAGCAAAGTGTTTCATGCATAAAAATCGTGCCACAATAGAACTCTGTGCTGACGAACACTGGCTGAAAGTGCCTGTACACTTGCAGAACTAGAACATTAATGCAAATGTTTAAAGAAAAACAACAAACAGAAATAACCTCCTCCAGTACACCAGCTTTCATCCTGAAACTCTTAAACAGCACTTACCTTTTTCCCAATTAATTCAGATCAAAAGAATAGTCTTTTATCCTCACGTATTAGAGACAGGAATGGTTGAACAAATCATAATGTTTTCGCAAAGAGATTATACTCAACCAATTCTTCAAAAATCTTTACCAAGAGTCAATTCACAAGAGATCAATGACATTTGTATCCACATATTCCTCCAAAAGTATTGCCAAAAAAAACAACAAAAAACAGGTGGGATATTTTATGAGTCCTATCAGATTATGAATCCTTGTTTCATAATCTGGGGGTAGGGAGTTTCCTTTCCTCCTCGGACAGTAGTCAAAATCGCAGCCTCGTTCTATTAAAACATCAGTGTTATAAATAAATCCATCAGGCGAAAGAAAGAAAAAGAGCGTCCAGCACCAGGGAAACATCCCGCTCGTCCGCCAATCAGAAATGGCATCACTTCTGACCATATCGACTGGTAATGCGCTTCAAAGCTAATGAAGAAACCGTGCATACTCCTCATCGCTTCTGGCATTACCTATTGTTTTAAAGCCTGGGAGTAGGTGGCAGCAAGTTTATTGAAAGGCTTAGCAGTCAGTTCTCTGGTGTCGGCGATCCGGAAGTGTGAGCACTGACCTGGAAGCAGCATTGAGAGCCGCTGCCAAGCCGCTGAGCCGTTGAGCATCTCAAGAGGAGCACTGCTGGCCAACCCGCCCGCATCCGTGTCTGTGCCCTGCCGGTGGTGCCGTGGATAGGGCAGACAGGGTGCGGAGAGGAAGTAAGGCAAGGGCACTGAGAGAGTTTGAGGGGGTGCATGCGTGAGGTGGCACGAGGCGCTAGGAAGAGAGGAGGTGGTAAGGGTGGAGAGGATGACGCTGCGATGTGCGGTGCAGTGTGGAGTGCGGGGACGGGGGCAGGAGAAGTGCATGGGTTGGGGTCGCGGCCAGTGACAGGGTCAGGCTGCTTGATTGGGCCGGGCCGGACACTGTGGACGCTGTGGACACAGGAGATGTTTGAGGCTTGTGGTTGCATGGCGAACGTGACCGGTAGGTGGAGGTCCCACTCTCCTGCATCCACTGCCTGGCATGCTGTTCTGCCGCTATCGGTCCTTCCCCCCTTGCCTGCTCCCCCGCCCCACCTGTCACCACCCTGCGGTTGGGGCCCTCCCCTCGCCCCTGCTCTGGGATCCTGCCTCGCCGCCGATGGCACCCCCGAGCCCTCGGTTCCTGAGCACCTGGCCTTCCTGATCTCCCGAGCATCGCCGCCCCGGACAGGCCCCTGGCAGCGCCAACAAGCAGGCAGAGGGAGGAGGCTGGTTGGGCCCCTCTGTGTGCAGGCGACAGGCAAGTGCAGTGACTGTACCCAGTCACTGTAAAGGGTGTGCCCCAGCATCCATGGAAGCTGTCCTCCTAGGGTGGGTGCAGCTTGTGGATGGCTGGTGAGCCCTACTTGCCAGTCAACATCATCAGCAGCACCAGCATCGAGATCTCCATATTCTTCAAACTCCATCTGACTCTACTTCAGCAGAGCCCGATGCTCTCACAAGTGACAGAATAACAGCCGACTGTCAACTCCCCCACGCCACCACTTCCACCACCACAATCACCCCACTAACAGGAAACTACGGGCGCCATAGGAGGCAAAAAGGGAAGGAAGTGTTGGAAAGAAACCACATGACCATGCGGTCAGGCAAAACAAGAAATAAACCCCCCAACAAAATTGCTATGGGAAAAAGGAAGAGGAGACCTCAAGTTCAGGACTGCCTACATGAGGCACAGAATGCCACACTCCTTATTGAGATTGAGTCAGAGCAACTCCAAGGAGGACCAGAAGAGCAATCCATCTCCAGGCCTCCTGCTGGGCACAGTCTGGAACAGAGAAACAGTCTGGAAAAATCAAAAAGCGCTACACCACCAACTCCCAACCGAAAATCTACACCAAGTTCTCTTTTTTTTAAAACGGTAGACCTGTCCTCGTCTCCAATAGCAACGACACACAGGGGTTGCAGTCTCCACTAATCCCGTCGATCTTCACACACACAGCAGAAAGCCTCCCATCAAGAAACAACTCCGCCACTACAGGGGATTCCTCAAGCCCAATCCCTGCTCAACCTCCTGCAGCTAGTACAATCCCGACACCTGTGGAGCAATCTGCCAAATTCGCCAGAGCAGAGGTGCATGAGGAGCCCAGATGGACTCCAGCGAGGTCATGGTGGACTTCCCCCCAACAAAGTGCAGCCCACCAAATTCACCTAGTGCTCGGTGGACTGAAAGCGGCGCAGCCCGATTTTGTCAATGAGGTGGGACAGCTGCCCACAGATGCTCTGGCCTCACCTCTGATGGCGCCCGACGATGCCCGCCTGGAAAATGCATCAAATGATGGCCCTCCTGTGCCCCCCCTTCATCTCCTCCAGTAAAGATGAAAACAGAAGCGGACGCAGAAACTCCATCCTACCTAAACACACAAGAGTGGGAAGATATGCTTGTTGCATATTCTCAAGTCTCTCCTTCTGCAACTAGACTCACCTCAGAGCCTAGCCAGCAAACTCCAGATGACAAAGCAAGAAACAACGTGGCCATTTCACTTATTAGCCAACCGTCTCCTAATGACAGTGCAAGGATCAGAGCAAGCATGGACACTAGTGCCACATCAACAACTGGACAGGACCCTGCCTCAAACTGTCTCAATCTGCATATGGATATCACCTGGGCTTCCCTGCTCAACACCATGCAGCTCCCAGTTGAAGCACTCCACTATCAATCAGACAAAATGGATGTTCAGGTAACCCTACTCAACACCTAGGCAGTATTCGTAGCAGGCACTGATGAGAAATTAGGCGACCTCAAATCCCTTTTCATGCATCCACAAGAAAACTCCATAAGCCTTCCCATAAGCTGCTCATTTGACCCCATAATAGACAAACTAGTCAGATTACCTTTGATGCTAACCAACTTTTGTGCATCTCTAAAGACGGGAGCCTCCAACCAGTACCCACACTTGCATCCCTCTCCTGGCCTTTCCACACAAGTCCTGGGAAAGTCTCACTTGGATCCACTCAAGACCACAACCATCGGCCTTGGAACAAAAGGCGATGACAGAGCAAATGGCCCCATCCAGGAGACTCCAGCAAACACAAACTCTTGCAATCTGACCCCAACAGTAACCGTACCGGCACCTTCAAACGACATACTCTCAACTGGCAGTCCGGGGGATGGCAACGCCATGGTGAAACTCAACACCAAGCAGAGACATACTCAGCAGAAGAAAGGCCGCAAGAAGCGAATCACAGGGAACGGAGCGATCCCAGATGCAGACCCCAAACTAACAATACCTGACATCTGGGCCTCCAACAAAGCTATGTCTCCTGGTTCACCTGCCCCAACAACAATCTCTGTGGTCCCATATTTGAATTTGGCCACCAAGCAGAAGAACGCTGCCAAAAGTGACCACCCCTAGTCTGTTGAAGAGGCGGGCATCACTGTGAAACTCCAAACTGCACCTTCCGGAAGCCACTGACAATCTGCACTAACTTCCAACAACCCCTCTCTGCCCCAGCTAACGGCCCCTTCTCCACAGGCCCTGGGAGCAACTATTACATCTCCTAGCCCCACATATCACGCACAAGCGGGAAACTCTACAACCAGCAGGTCTCACAATTGCTAAAATCAGGGAGGAGACTGCCCCCCAGGGAACCTTCTGCATCCATCGCAGAAATTCAAGACTCGACCAGATTCTGCAACCACCAACTCACTAATTTTTCATCCTTATTATAAATCCAAAGGATCTGGTGACATTCTGAACAGGGGAAACATTCTTCAGCTACTTTCACATATTCCCTACACAAGCGGCCTCAACTCAACTTATCTTCTAGCAGTTGAATTTCTCCACCCAACTAACACCACTGATCATGAATCCACTAAAGTCACATGGAAGACAAGCCTAATCGCCCAAACAATCCTAGGAGAAAGCACAACCTTCGAACACTGGGGTATCAGTATTACCACGTACTGTAAGGTTGGCTACTCAACTCCTCTGCTATCACTGGATCCTGCCTTAGAATCAGGCCCCCAGTGCTGGGAAACACCCTCCGTACTCAGGAGCACTCGGGGCTGCTCTCCAGCGATCTCAAGTTCCTCCATGACTGCTAGGGGGGAATCTCGGCCCCAAAATTCTGTCACCTCAGCCAACCTCCTCTCAAACAATAATGATTTGAGGTGGTTTTCAAAAACAATCAACAACTGCAAAAGGCAAGGGTGACAAACCTCAGACAAAAAGATGGGTTCTACATTGTCAAAGGAGACCCTCCATATGTGCTCATGGAACGTTAACGGCCTCCTCTCCAAAGCTCAGGACTCCGACTTCATCCAATACATCAGCACCTTTGACATTATATTAATGCAGGAAACCTGGCTGAATGAACCATTCCACTTGCAGGGCTATGTGTGTTTCATTACCCCAGCAACTAGGAAGGCGAAGTATGGACATCCGCAAGGTGGCCTGATCACTTACGTCTCCTTAGCACTATCGGCTAGAGTCACCCCTTTGCATTCCATCTGCTCCTCCATCAATATTGTGTAAATTGCCGACACGATGAGTGCGCCCTCATCAGAGATAGTTCTCGTGAAATACCTAACTTCACCCCAAACTCAAACTCAGTGATGCCAATAATTTAGTGGCTCTACTCAAGAACTACATAAGCAGCGGCATTATAGCCGACATGGCCGACATCATCGTCTCAGGTGACTTCAATTTGCACCTACTAGGATCCTCAACAGAACCACAACTGCCCTTTCAAGCACTTGGGACCTCCCCATACAAGGGGCCAACAAACATGGCTGTCCGACAAAGATCAGCAGGACTCTGCCTTAATGGCTTAGAACTGTTACAGCTAAGAGCCCTGAATGGCAGATTTACTGAGGATTTACTCCGGCAGCATCATATTTTTCAACAACAGCATTCACCACAATTGACTACACGTTCGTTTCTCTTCCACTATTCAAGCAAGTAGCCTCTTTTCAGCTAGGCAACAGGTGCAAGAGAGATCACTGCCCACAGGAACTATCCATCATCCTGGGGATAACCAAAATGGAGAAAACGAATATTGCACACATCACCACTTTCACCTCAAATTGTAAACGTATCAAATGTGGGCAATCAAACATTGATCACCTCATCAAAGCAGCCTTGGATCTCGCACTCGAACTAGAAACAAATAATGACAGCGAAGTGCAGAAATAGGAACAACTCACAACCAGGCTTAGCGGAATGTTTGCGATACCATTCACCAACAGGCGACTGCCACCTCCTGCAGCTGTAACTCACCTGGTACAAGACCACAGGACAGCACCTCGAGATTCAAAGAGAAAAATCAACTCCAGTATAAGACGACTCCGTGGCAGGCCGGGTAATCCAGACGTTCTGACAATCTCAAGGCACCACAAACAGGTACTGAAGAAGCTAAAATAAGCAATCAATAGGAGCTGCAATGAAGACTTGTGGGCCAGGCTACACTCGGATGCAAGGAGTAATAAAAGCACATGCTTCTGGCGTACAATGTGCAACCTCACATGCCCATACCAGGGTGCCATTACATTGCATACACCAGAAGCCTTCTGGGACAAATATCTTGGAGTCCATTTCAATGGACCAATATCAGTTAGCATGGTCACACAAAGCATGACCTCGCCAGGAAGTCTTCCTCTACACAGGCCCTCACTAAAGATTACGCACACATTACTCACTGACTCAGTCACTATACGTAATCAGTTAGCCAAAGGCCGGAGAGAAGGCGCCCCAGGACCAAATGGCCTCCCGCCCGCAGACTTCAAGCACAATAGACCCTTCTGGGAAAAGATTCTCGAACCCCTCTACCTGGAAATAGATCTGACAGGAACGATACTGCAGTCCTGGAAGGTGTCCATAATCTCCCCCATCTTTAAACCAGGGGACAGGTTGCTCCCCAATAGCTATTGTCTGATTACCTTAATTGACAACAATGCAAAGTACTTTGCAGGCCTAGAACATTTTGAATGTGCACTACAAAAAGCAAAGTGATTAAATCCACTTAGTCCATATTGTGACAAGAGTAATTTCTCTTTATTAAAGTGTCCTTGAATGTAAAAATAAAACAGCCAACGCGTTTCGTCCTTGTTGAAGGACTTCTTCAGGGCTTATGATATAAGTCCTGCCATACCCCTCTACACTTCGTGTTCACTTCTTGTTTACTGGCTGTTTGTCGACACTTATGTTCGTAAAGAATTACCAATAATGTGTGGAGAAAATGAGTGACACTCATATCATAAAAGGACAGTAAGCTTTTTTGGGCAGTTATGAGCAACAAGAAGTGTTTAAGTCAAATTGCGTCTTCGGACGCTGTCATGTTTCTAGTGGGGCATGCGAATCTCATTCCACAATTTATTTTGCTGCTCCTCAAACCTCTAGTTGGTTTAAGAGTGTACTGAATTTGAGTGGGCCCACAGTAACCCTGGGCGAGGTCCATGAGGCACCTGTCCAGAGTTTAGTGGGTAAGGCCCCCAGACCAATGGTGTTCCAATTGGTTTGATGAAGTAAATCCCTAAGTTTTGGGCCCCCTGTTGAGAAATATTTTTAATAGTTTAACTCAGAACCCCCTACCAAGCTCCTGGTCTACTTCTAAAATAATTCCCATGTTTAAAAAGGGGATCGTTTGCAGCCAAGCTGTTATAGGCCCATCTCCCTGATTGATACAACAGTCAAGATTTTAGGTAGAGTTTTGTTCAATAGGATAAGGGAATGGACTCAAGTAAAGCCTTTCTTGTACCCCTGCCAGTATGGTTTCAGGAATCATGTTGGGACCACAGACCAGTGCGTAAACTTGTCTTTGGTGATTGGGAAGTACACAATTGCCAAACACTCCCCTTTGTTTATGGCTTTTATGGATTTGACCTCAGCATTGGATTGTGTAAATTATTTTAAGCTGTGGTCAGATCTTTTAATCTGTGGTCTGGACGAAATATTGGTCCATTTCTGGCCTACCTGCATATGGATATGAAAGTCCTGGTGAGGTCAAAAATGATATAGAGGTGCACCATGGTGTGAGGCAAGGATGTGTTCTTTCCACCCTTTTATTTATTTTATATTTAAATAATCTTTATCCTTTTAAAAAAAATTATAACCCCTGACCTTCCCACTACTATTGGTTCCCCATTGCATTTGTTGCTACATGCAGATGATGCTGTTTTAATGGCTTGTACCCCCAGAGCACTCCACCTTCTAGGTAATGGGTTTGTCGATTTCATGGGAGATCTAGGCTTAGTAACTAATTTTAACAAGTCTAATATTATGGCCTGTGGCTTTAAGAAATGGTTACTAACTACTATGATGGTTGATTCTAACACTTTGAAAAGCACTTTCCCTAATTTAGGGGTGTTATCTGCAAACACAGGTAGCTGGCCACCGCATATTGCACATAGTAGGTCGAAGAATGTGAAGGCAACTTCCTCTCTGTTCAGTTTACCTCAACCCAGGGAGGGAGGTGCTCTTGTGCCTCTTTTAGAAATATATAACATGCAATGCTCATCATCTGTGACGTATGGAGCAGTGGTGTGGGTTCTTGAGAAATGTGCAGCAATTCATCTTGAGAAGAATAGGTTTTGTAGGAGGGTTGTGGCTTCTCCCATTGCCTCCACTAGAGTGATCTGCCATAGAGAATTGGACCTTCCTTTTATGGAGGATTATATCACCCCTTGTCCACCCTTTTTATGGCTTGCAGTCTGGAAGAATAAAGGCACAAGTCATGTCTTACAAGTCATGATAATGATATGAAGGTTCCCTGATTATCTTATGTGGCATCAAGTTTGCACAGGCCTGGATTTTATGATGTTTTTAAGCACCCTAAAGATGCCTTTAATGTCACCAAAAACAATTATACCAGGTACTATATAATCTGATGGACGCAGAGAGGCTGACCTAAGAGAGGGAATAGCATAGAGTGACCACATACATCGACTCCTTTATGTCGAGTCAGAGAGCAAGGTAAATGAAAAGACTGATGGGATGCAACAAGTGAAGCCTGCTGTTCCGCTTTGAAGCAGGGATGATGAATTATTTGTTAACCTTCCCCCTGGGTTATAACACCGGTCTTGATTATATACCTTGCCCGTGTGATGGGAGGTCTGGGCAAACAATGCTGCACTTTATGTTTGTCTGTTAATTTTTTTCTATATACTCTAGGCTTTTATTGATACCACTTTTTAAGAGACATGAGATTAATAATTGCAGGGTAGCTTTTAAGGCTCTTGTTCAGCTGGCTGACAATGAGGTAATTGCTCACGTTGAAGCCTTATTGTTAGCTGCAGTACATGCCGATGTTCCATGCACACGGATTAAGGGTTATAGTAGTTTTATATTTGTATAGTACCTGTCCGCTGTATGTTATTTTAAAATGTCCTCGCAATCTATTCTTTTGATATTTATTGTGCTGTACTTGTACGATACATTTATGGATACTATTAGACCTGGCATTCTTGGCATAGTCTCTCCTATCTTTTTTTTGCCTCTGCTTTCTATGTTTTGACTGTCTGCTGGACTTTGTTTTTGATGGTTTTGGTACTCTGGTCACTTTACCACTGTTGACCAGGGCTAAAGTGCAAGTGCTTCCCATGTAAACTATGGGGGTCATTCTGGAACCAGGATAGCGGGAACGGGTGCCGTGGGGCCCCTGGGGGCCCCTGCACTGCCCATGCCACTGGCATGGGCAGTGCAGGGGCCCCCTAACAGGGCCCCACAAAGATTTTCACTGTCTGCCACTGCACCCGTCGCACCCCTTCAACTCCGCCGGCTCCATTCCGAGCCGGCTTCATTGTTGAAGGGGCTGTCCCGCTGGGACGGCCGGCGGTCTTCTGGCGGTCGCCCGCCGGCCCAGCGGGAAAGCCGGAATGACCGCCACGGTCTTTTGACCGCGGTGCGGTATTTCGTCGGGAACCGCTTGGCGGGCGGCGACCGCCGACCGCCGCGGTCAGAATGACCGCCTATATGTGTAATTGAATTTTTCATAATTGGTATATTTGAATTACTTGTTAAGTGCACTAGAAGTGCCCAAGGCCTGAAAATCACATGCTACTGGCATTGGTTGTGCAACCCACATGAGTGGCCCTGCAAAACATGGCTCAAACTTTCCCTTTTTATACATGCAAGGCCCCCCTAAGTTAGGCCTTGGGTAGCCCCAGGGATAGGGTGCAGTGTATGTTAAATTTGGGACATTTACTGATGTGTTTTGCATGCTCTAACAGTGAAATACTGCCAAATTTGCTTTTCACTGTTGCAAGGTCTATCTCTCTCACAGGTTAACATGGGGGCTGCCTTTAAATGATTTTTAGGTGCAGTTTCCCTTTGGGAGCAGATATAGATTTGGAGTTTAAGGTCCCTGAACTCACAAGTTAAAAATACATCTTTTGGTAAAGTTGTTTTTTAAATTGTCTGTTTCAAAATGACACTTTTAGAAAGTGGGCATTTTCTTGCTTAAACCATACGTGACTTGCCTGCTTGTGTACTCCCTGTCTGGATCACACTGACAGTTGGGCAGTTTGTGAGTCTCCACTAGACAGTGACACAAAGAGAGCTGGGGTGTGGCCTCTATCTGGGTTAGAGTGGAGATAGAGTGGTCACTTATATATGAAAGGACTGTGCCTTCCCTCACACAATGCAGTCTCCAACCCCCTGGTGCTTGTCTGGGGACAGGCCTAGGAAAGGCAGGATCATGTGAACAACAGAGACTTTCCACTGAAATTTACCTACTTCAAAGGCAGAAAGGGATATAAGTAGTGGACACAAAACCCCATATTTTCAGATTATTTCTGAATTCAAGAGGAAAGTCTGCCAAGAAGAAGAGTTGAAGAGCTGAAGGAAGAGTACTGCCACTTTGCCTGTGCTTTGCTGGGTTGGCCTGCAGTTGCTGCTTCTGCCTGAAATCGTTGCACCACCTGCATCGTGGCTGGAGAAATGACGCAACATCTGCTTGCGGCTCCTGAAAATGATGCAACCCCACGTTGCGCACTTTTCCATCACCGTGCGGACGGAATTGACTTGCATCATTGATGAGCACTAAAAAGTCAACGTGAACCTGCGTAGACCTGAGTTGCCCTGTCCAGAAATCAATGCATAGATCCCTTGTGGCAGAGTAAAACAATGCATCGCTGACCTTTTCGACTCACTCTCACCCGTGCAGCTTTCTTTTTGACGCAAACCAGGTACTTTGTGTAACAACGTTTCAATTATTTTCTATAGAGTAAGATTCTATTATTTAGAAAATTCTTAACTTTACTTGTATGTGTTGGATTTCTGTAATTTTGGTCTTGTCCTATTTAAATAAATATTGCATATTTTTCTAAACTGGTGTGGTGTCCATTTTGTAGTGTTCCCACTGCATTATTGTGTGTGTGTGGGTACAAATACTTTACACATCACCTTTGAGATAAACCCAACTGCTTGTGCCAAGCGGCAAAGGGGGTGAGCATGGGTTATCTGTGTGTATCTCCATTGCCCTGATTATAGATAACAGATACATTTTGCATTTGAATAAAGTTTGAATCAAGAAAGTATTCACCATACGTCCCTTCACCCAACCATCCAGTGCTCTGAAAAGGTGACCCACAAAATCCCCCCTGGAATGGTGACATAGGGGGTCATTCTGACTTTGGAGGGCGGCGGAGGCCGCCCGCCAAAGTCCCGCCGTCAGAATACCGCTGCGCGGTCAAAAGACCGCCGCGGTAATTCTGAGTTTCCCGCTGGGCTGGCGGGCGACCGCCAGAAGGCCGCCCGCCAGCCCAGCGGGAAACCCCCTTCCATGAGGATGCCGGCTCCGAATGGAGCCGGCGGAGTGGAAGGGGTGCGACGGGTGCAGTTGCACCCGTCGCGATTTTCAGTGTCTGCTTGGCAGACACTGAAAATCTTGGTGGGGCCCTGTTAGGGGGCCCCACGACACCCGTTACCGCCAGCCAGGTTCTGGCGGTCAAAAACGCCAGAACCAGGCTGGCGGTAAGGGGGTCGGAATCCCCATGGCGGCGCTGCCTGCAGCGCCGCCATGGAGGATTCCCTAGGGCAGCGGGAAACCGGCGGACACCGCCGGTTTCCCGTTTCTGACCGCGGCTGTACCGCCACGGTCAGAATGCCCATGGATGCACCGCCAGCCTGTTGGCGGTGCATCCGCGGTCCCCGGCCCTGGCGGTAGTCAACCGTCAGGGTCGGAATAACCCCCATAGTTTCCTACTCTCCCTGGACCTCAACCATCACTCTTCTGGGGTGAAGTCAAATCTCTTGACAAGGGTCTCTTTACTGATGGGATACCTCAGCCAGTCTCTCCAAACTAGGGCCAGTAGGGCATCCCTCCCATACCTAGGTTTATGCCCCCATAGGACAGCCCCCCCAATCCACCTCAGGGTCCCTGTGCACAAGTAGAGTGGCTTAATACACCTCAAACCCCCAGTCCATGTCATCCAGCTCCCTGAAGAGAGGCACCAAATAACTGGGTGTATGGACCCATTCTTCACCACTGGACATGTTACTTTCACTGCCAATATTTCTGCCAAACTCTGCTAGCTGTTTAGCCTTCAGGTTCCGCTCCTTGAGACTCAGTTAATGAGCCAGCATAATCTTCCTTTCTTCCATGGCTCTCTCAGCATCAGCTACCTCCATGGCAAGTTTTTCCCTGGTGAAGGCCCTTTCATCCTCCGCCATCTTCTCCTTTGCAGGGGCTTTGTCAGCCTCAGCTCTTTTCTCTTCTACGGCCATTTGGGTCAGCTGCAGCCTCAGGCCCCTCTCTGCTTGATTGCCCTTGGGCTTCTCTGGAGACAGGGTGGGAGGTGACACTGTTTCCTACAGGGGATCCAGCAAGGGCACTATGCACAGTCATTTTTCTTCTCCGCCTCATCCTTCTCGGGGCCATTGCCCTGTCGGGCCTCTGGTTTGGGTTCCAGGGAATTCCAGGGCTTTGGGTTCTTTAGAATTCCAAAGGGAACTTTGAAAGCAGACAGGACCTCCTGAAGGTCCTGACTTGTGGATTTTTTAGACAACTTCATCCCCCTCTGCCTGCAAAATACTTTCAGCTCAATCCTATTGCAATCTGGCAGGAGATTGAGCTCAAGGAAACTGACTCCATTCTGCTAAGGCACCACTGATGCAACAACAAGAGTCCCAGTGCAAGATGATGAAGTAAGAGTAAAATTTAGATGGTACCAATAGAGAGAAAAGCAGTAAAACTTGCAGTGGTCTGGGATGTGAGTAGTTGTGTGCACCAAATTACTGTAAAGCACTGCACAAATACAAATCCTATTCATGCCGCTGGATCTCTAGTTGGCAGAGGTATGTACCCTGTAGGGACCACAATCCTGGTAGGGGTAAGTCAGATCCACAACCTAAATTAATGAGTGCTCACTGTCTGGTAGCTTGGCACAGAGCAGACAGGCTTAACTTAGAAGACAATGGGGGTCATTTTGACCTCAGCGGTCTTTTGCCAAGACCGCAGAGGGACCGCCATGCTGAAGACCGCCAGTGGTGGCGGTTTTCCGCTCGGCGTACTATGGCTGTTGGCGGCTCTCCGTCCGGTCGGCGGGGAAGTAGAGGTTGCACCACCTCCACTGCCACGTCAACAGAACACCGCCCACCGAATCACTGATTCGGCGTGGCGGTGTTCTGTTGACGGTGTGGTTTTGGCAGAGCAGCCCCCATGGATCCCGTCCCCTCCCAGACGATAAACGGACCAGGTAAGTTGATCGTCCGTTAGAGGAGGGGGTGGGGGGGGTGTTGTGTGTTGTGTTGGTGCATGGGGGTGTGCGTGTGTGTATGTAGAGGGGATGTGTGAATGCTTGCGGGGTGTTGTGTGTTTGGGAATGAGTGCATGTATGTCTGTAGGTATGTCTGTATGGATGTGTGCGTGTATGTTTGAATGTGGGTGTGCGTGTCTGACTGTGTGTGTGGCTGCTGGCATGTATGTCAGTGTGTGTGCGTGTATGTGTGTTGGTGGTGCCTGCGTGCGTGTCGGGTTTGTATGTGTGGTGTGATGTTGGGGGTAGGGGTGGGGAGAGGGGTCCTGCCACCTTTGGGGGGTGGCAGGGGTGGTGGGGGGTGTAGGGGAAGGAGTCGGGGTGGGGGACACCCCTATCAGTGCCAGGGAAGGAATTCCCTGGCACTGAGAGTGCTCACCGCCATGGATTTCATGGCAGTTCCAAACCGCATGAAATCCATGGCGGTCAGCCGGGTCCAAATACCGCCAGCAGTATAGTGACGACCGCCGGGCTGGAGACCTAGGTCTCCAGCCCAGTGGTCGTCTCCGCCCTGGCGGGCGGAACGGAGAAGTGGCGGATGGAATTGCAAAAATTTTACCGCCAGCCTGTTGGCGGTCTTACCGCCGTTTCTCCGCCATCCGCCAGGGTCGTAATGACCCCCAATGTGTAAAAGTATTTGTCCAGCACTTATTTACAGAAACACAGTGAAAGACACCACAAAAAGACTCAACGCCAAGTTAGAAAAATAGATAATATTTATCGATTAAAACAAGACTAAAAGGACAAATGTCCAGTCAGTAGAATTCAAGCTATGATTTTTTAAAGATTGTGGGGGTCATTACAACATTGGCGGTAAAAGGCGCTTACCGCCGTGCAGAAGACCGCCAATACACCGCCGCGGCAGCGGTAGTCCGCCACAGCTATTATGACCCACATCTCGGAATCCGCCGAAATCCAGACACCCACACAACACCGCCACACCAAAGGTCAGTGTTAAAGTGGCAAAAACAAAACCTCCACCTCCACGCCAACAGAAACACGCGCATGCTATAACGACCCACGAATCCACGCGGTGGTCTTTCAACCGCGGTATTCCATTGGCGGCATACACCGCCGCGCTCAAAATACACACACATCTCCAAAACACCGCCACATTGGACAATTCGAAATACACACACCTGATACACATACAAACACCACTACCACACACCCAATACAATATAAAACACACACCCACATCACCCACAAACCCCTACGACCAAAATCCACGGACGAAGGCCAGAGAGACAGCACAGCCAAGACAACACCACCATACAGAGGCACACAACACCATTACCCACACCACATCCACGCGCAAAACACCACACACCACTACACATCACCACACACATCAACACTCACACCGCCCCACACATCACACACACCACCCCATGTCACGCCAAAGACACCCCCTCTTCTCCGAGGAGGAGCTCAGGGTCATGGTGGAGGAAATCATCCGTGTAGAGCCACAGCTATTTGTCTCACAGGTACAGCACACCTCAATAGCCAGGAAGATAGAGCTATGGCGCAGAATCGTGGACAGGGTCAACGCTGTGGGACAGCACCCAAGAAATAGGGAGGACATCAGGAAGAAGTGGAATGACCTACGGGGGAAGGTGCGTTCAACGGTCTCCAAGCACAACATCGCGGTTCAGAGGACTGGCGGCGGACCCCCACCTCCTCCCCCACAACTAACAACATGGGAGGAGCAAGTCTTGACCATCATGCATCCAGAGGGCCTCGGAGGAGTCGGTCGTGGATGAGACACTGGTAAGTCAAATCTTAACTATCATATCCCCCACCCTACCTGCATGCTATCACACACCCCCACCCTTACCCCCTCCCCTATCACTCCAACTCCTCACTAATGTACTAATAACACAAACCACACATCCCAACACCAAGCCCTGCATGACACAACTAAGCATGGCCACCCCTCACTAAAGCATGCCCACTGCACATACCCAAACACCCCCCCAACCATCATCACACAAGCCCCCACACAGGAATGCTAGCACCGGGGTACACGCTCACCCACCCATTGCACACCATGACACACACAAATGCATTTATTATGCTCTTATGCCCCTGCAGGAACCCGAAGGACCGTCACCACACCAGAGGGTCCAGACAACACCACTCCACCCCCAGAAGAGGCCCACAGTGACAATAGCAGCTCTGCCCTACTGGATCCTGATGACCAGCCCAGACCATCGTGGGCCTCGGGACAGTCGGTTCCCCTTGCACAGGCACAGCCCAACACTGACCTTCCACCCTCTGGTAACACCAGCACAGCACCCACCCAGCGGGCCCATACCTCCCTACCCAGGACAGGTCAATCAGCGGTGTGTCCACCACTACAGGGAACCCAGGAGAACCCACCACCCCAACAACAACAGGGACCTGGGGGCAGTGGTAGTGGGCACACGGTCCAGGGGACCGAGGCACAGGAACACAGGGGAACTGGGAGGGCTGCTGTGCGACAAGGGGCGGACAGGCCAAGGGAACCCACTCTCCATGAGGCCCTCACCTCCATCATGGGAGCATACCACCACTCCCAGGAGACGATGGCCACGGTCCTGGCCAAGTTTCAGGAGACCCAGCGCCTGCAGGAGGAACAGTATTTGGGGTTCAGGGAGGAGCTCAGGACCATCAGCTCTGCCCTGGGCACCATCGTAGGGGTGCTGAAGAACATACAGAATACCTTGAGGGACACTGTGGCACTCCAAGGGGCCCCTGACACTAGCCAGGACGATGAACTGCCCACCACATCCGCCGGCGCTAGTGGACAGGACGCCCCGCCACAGGACCACCACACCAGCACCCCACCCCCTGCAGACGGACAACCACCACGCAAGCGGTCCCTGGGAGCCAGGAACAGGACAAAGCAAGATGGCAAGAACCCCGCCAGGAAATGAGACCACCTTGATTGTCCCCCCACTGACCCACTTTGTTACCCTGTCCATACTTGAACTGCCCCAGCTCCACTTCCTATGCCCAGATGGGCAGTGCACCTGTGAGACTAATAGACTGGACTCTGCCATGGACAGTCCTCCGCCATCACCCCTCACCATTTCACTACCCCCTCCCATTTCTGAGCACTTCCATAAACACCCTTGAAACACAAAATAATCTGGAGTCAGTCTGTGAGATTGTAAATATGTATTATCAATGTAAATGTAAATTAGCACTTGTATAGCGCACTACTCACCCGTTAGGGTCTCAAGGCACTGTACTTATACCACTATGGAACCCCTCCTGGCTTTTCCCTGTGAGGAACAGCACCCCCAGGGTGAAGCCAGGCATCCAAGCACTGTTGGGGCCCTTGTGGAGATTAAGCAAGTTATTGCCCAGAGTTGCAGAGTGGGACCCATGAATTAGATTAGGCACCAAGGCGAGAATTATCTGGTCAAGGGGAATTGAGCCCAAGACCTGCGGAAGCAGGACTTGAACCCTGGTCTTGAGCCAGATCTCTGCTTCAGGGTCTGCCGCTCTAACCATTGAGCCACACTTCTCAATGACAGAGTCATAATGCATTTACCATTGTAAAGCCAACATACCTATGTCACACATCACAAGTCCTTGAAGGATGCAAGCAGATGACACACGTTGGTAACCACACCTATGAAACCGTAATGGAAAGGTACAACTCAGTTACCAAATACTGCTTGAAATCGACAGACAGGATAGAGGTAGAAGTGTGAGACTGAATGTAATGGTAAAAATTAAAATGTTCTCACCTGTGTCTCACTGGAAATATTGCTGTATGACTGCCTCCCTGTTGTTGTTGTCCTCTTCCTCAGCTTCCTCCTCATCACTGTCCACAGGCTCCACAGCTGCCACAACACCGTCATCTGGAGCATCCTCCTGCAGAAAAGGTACCCGGCGTCGCAAAGCCAAATTATGAAGCATCGAGCAGGCAATGATGATCTCGCACACCTTCTTCGGTGAGTAGAATAGGGAACCACCTGTCATATGGAGGCACCTGAAACTGGCCTTCAGGAGGCCGAAGGTGCATCCGATCACCCTCCTAGTCCGCCCATGGGCCTCATTGTAGCGTTCCTCTGCCCTGGTCCTGGGATTCCTCACTGGGGTCAATAGCCATGACAGGTTGGGGTAACCAGAGTCCCCCAATAGCCACACACGGTGCCTCTGGAGTTGAGCCATCATATCAGGGATGCTGCTATTCCGCAGGATGTAGGCGTCATGCACTGAGCCAGGGAATATAGCATTTACCTGCGAGATGTACTGGTCTGCCAAACAGACCATCTGTACATTCATGGAATGATAACTCTTCCTGTTTCTGTACACCTGTTCACTCCTGTGGGGGGGGGGGCAGAGCTACATGGGTCCCATCAATGGCACCTATGACGTTGGGGATATGTCCAAGGGCATAGAAGTCACCTTTAACTGTAGGCAAATCTTCCACCTGAGGGAAAATGATGTATCTCCTTACGTGTTTCAGCAGGGCAGACAACACTCTGGACAAAACGTTGGAAAACATAGGCTGGGACATCCCTGATGCCATGGCCACTGTTGTCTGGAATGACCCACTTGCAAGGAAATGTAGCACTGACAGCACCTGCACGTCAGGGGGGATTCCAGTCGGATGGCGGATTGGTGACAGCAGGTCTGGCTCTAACTGGGTACATAGTTCCTGGATTGTGGCACGGTCAAACCTGTAGGTGACGATTAAATGTCGCTCTTCCATTGTCAACAGGTCCACCAGCGGTCGGTACACCGGAGGATTCCGCCATCTTCTCACATGTCCCAGCTGACGGTGCCTACGAAGGACAACAGCGAAGAATCAGTCATTTTTCATCCAGGTATATACCCACAGTTACACACAAGACTACACCAATCACAAAACCCTTCCTGTATGTGTGTTGAGTGTAGGCCTAGCTATGTGTGACGCAGAGGTAAATGAAGCCATGTGGGCCCCTGAAATGGCGGCTGCCTGCCCTCTAAACTGGGACAATGGGATTGTGGGGTAACAGCGCTGGTGTTGTACACCGTGGCGGTAGGCGGTCGTAGACCGCGGCGCAATGCTGCATTGGTTAACATTGGAGCCTATGGGTCCCAGGAGCCAATGAACAGGTGCGCCGGCGGTGATGATGCGCACCGCCGCGGACGTCACCGCCGCGGACGTCACCGCCATTTTCTATCTGTTCAATCACTAGATACCTGACCTTTGACAGGAGAGGACCTACACTGCAAGTGCTGCTGTGACCTCGGTCTGGAAGCGACGATGGCTGCTGCGTCTGGGGAAAGGGCCCCTGCGTTCACTGCTCAGGAGTTGGAGAAACTGGTAGACGGGGTCCTCCCCCAGTACACGCTACTCTACGGTCCTCCAGACCAACAGGTTAGTACACAGGGAGCACGTTGTATGGGCTAGGCCTGGGTGGAGAGGGCTGGTTGGAAGAGGGAAGGGGGCAGAGTTCATAGAACATTAATGCATGTGAATGAATGGCCACATGGCCAGAGTAGGGAGGGGGCCACTCACATCGATGGTGCAGTTGGTAATGACTGTTCCTTTTCCCTTTGTGCATGTCATGTAGGTCAGTGCCCACCAGAAGAGGGACATTTGGCGTGCCATCGCCAAGGACGTCCGGACCCTGGGGGCCCACCAGAGACGGGGCACCCACTGCCGGAAAAGATGGGAGGACATTCGCCGCTGCAGCAAGAAGACGGCGGAGGCTCAGCTGGGGATGGCCTCCCAACGTGGGAGGGGTGCCCGTCGCACCATGACCCCCCTGATGTTCCGGATCCTGGCGGTGGCCTACCCGGAGTTGGATGGGCGCTTGAGGGCATCACAGCAGACACAAGGGGGTGAGTACAACTTCGTTCTGCGGAGTTTGCGCGCAGTAGAGGGGTCTGGGTGGGGGAGGAGGGCTGTGGGTGTACCTAGGCCAGACAGAAATACGTAGACTAGGCCCCTCTGTAATGCAGCCCATGTGTCACTCTACCCCACCTCAGTAGAGTGCCAAGTCGAGGTATAGTTGCCCCTGTGGCATCCATGTGTGCATATGTCCACCATTGCCATGTAGGCCATATACCAGAAATTGCATATGAAGAGGGCAGGAGCACGGCGTAATGCAGGGGGCTGATGTGTCTGTCTTGTCCGCCAACGGTAGCGGTATGGCATGCACTCAACCTGTCTTTCTTCTGTTCCCCCCCCTTTTTCTTCTCTCCCTGGTCTTTTTTACATCAGCATCATCAGGCGAAGGTACAGTGGCACTGGAGCACGAGGGAGCTGCATCCCACATGGCCATGGAGGGCCACACCACGGACTCAGAATGCACCAGTGGGACGGAGGGCGAGGGGAGCTTCACGTCGGCCACCGGATCACCAAGCAGCGACACGGACTCGTCCGCCGATGGGGGCTCCCTTGTGGTGGCGGCACCATCTGTGCGCCCCACTTCTACAGGTACAGCCGCCACCTCCCCTACCAGCACCGCCCTCCCAGCAGCCCCTCAGCGTTCGCCCCGTGCCCGCTCACCCAGGAGGGTGGGAATCACCTTCGCCCCAGGCACCTCAGGCCCTGCCCCATTCACCCCTGCTGCCCACAGTGAGGAGGCCATTGACCTCCTCAGGTCACTCACTGTTGGGCAGTCTACCATTGTGAATGCCATCCAGGGTGTAGAACGAGAGTTGCAACACGGTAATGCATTCCTGGAGGGCATTCATTCTGGTCAGGCTGTCCTTCAGCGAACCCTGCAATCTCTGGCCTCAGCACTGATGGCAGCCATTGTCCCTGTCTCTAGCCTCCCCCCTCCAACCTCCTCCACCCAGACCCAATCCCCTGTACCCCAGCCCATCCCAAGCACACCTACAGACCAGCATGTACACAAGTCAGCACACACAAGTAGCTCAAGCAAACATAGGCACCACACAACCCACAGGCACTCACGCAAGCATCACACACATACAGACACAGCAACATCCACTGCTTCCACTGTGTCCCCCTCCTCCTCTTCTCCCTCCTCCCTCCCAGTTTCGTCTACACACACACCTGCATGCACCACATCTACAGGCACCAGGAATCGCACGAGGACACCCAGCACCCCAAGCCGCTCACCTGCACTCACCACCTCCACTGCCATTTACACATCCCCTGTGTCCTCTCCCAGTGTGTCTGTGACGCCCCCTCCCAAAGTACACAAACGCCGGCAATCACACACCCAACATCCATCCACCTCACGACAGCCTCCAGTACCTGCAACTGCACCCAAAACACCTAAAGTGACACCTCCTACAACAACCTCCTCTTCCTCCACTCCCAGGCCCCCTCCAACTACCCATCCCAGTGTTCGTCAGAAACTTTCCCTGTGTAAAGTTGACCTTTTTGCCCCCACCCTCCAATTCATCAGTCCCGTCGTAGCGCCTCAGCCAAAAAGCCTCCAATACCAGTGGTGCCTGTTCAAGGTATGTGGAGTGCACCGGCCACCAGGGCAGGAAGTTTGACCCGGAGCCAAGGCACCGGCAGCCCACCCCTGTAAAGGCTCTGAAATTGGAGAGTGGACGACGGGACTGTGTGAAGACTCCTGGTGGGAAAACAACTCACATGGGTTCCAAGGGGATTGGAGAGTCAGCTGTGACTCCACCAAAGGTGGGGAAGGGCCAGAGGAAGTCTGCCCAGCCTGTTGTGAGTATCACGGCGGAGAGGGCGCTATCATTCCCAGGGGTCGAGACCCAACCGCCAGCACCGTCGTCACTGGTCCGGAGACCACCGCCACCGCCGGAGTCATAGCCCAGGAGGGCCCAAGTATCGTCACTGGTCAGGAGACCACCGCCGGAGTCATAGCCCAGGAGGGCCCAAGTATCGTCACTGGTCAGGAGACCACCGCCGGAGTCATAGCCCAGGAGGGCCAAGGGCCCAAGTATCGTCACTGGTCAGGAGACCACCGCTGGAGTCATAGCCCAGGAGGGCCCAAGTATCGTCACTGGTCAGGAGATCACCGCCGGAGTCATAGCCCCGGAGGGCCCAATTATCGTCACTGGTCAGGAGACCACCGCCGGAGTCATAGCCCAGGAGGGCCCCGGCTGCCACAGCCCAGGAGGGCTATGAGGGAACGTCATGCCACACACCAATGCCCAGTCTAGGGAATGTCATGCCACACACCAATGCCCGTACCAGAACCGCTATGGCAAAGCACTGCTGAACAGTCCCGAACCGCCATGGTGAAGACCGCTGAACAGGGCAAGCACCGCCATGGCAAAGCACCGCTGAACAGGGCAATGACCGCCATGGTGAAGTCTGCTGAACAGTCCAGAACCGCCATGGCAAAGCACCGCTGAACAAGGCAATGACCACCATGGTGAAGACCGCTGAACAGGGCATGCACCGGGTGACAATGAATAGACCGCCACTTCAAGCATCCTTATCCCATGTGCAACTGGGACAGTGACGGGACAGGAACTTTCACGGGGAGACTAATCCAGTCTGGGCACCAGTCCACCTCACGAGCCACTGGCGGATGTTATCTACTTGCGAAATTGAGGCTTTGCACTCCCCAGGATGGTACAGTGGGCAAGCCACCCACTGTAGAGACTTGAGAGACTGTGGCTTTGCACTCCCCAGGATGGCACAGTGGGCAAGCCACCCACTGTAGAGACTTGGGAGACTGTGGCTTTGCACTCCATAGGATGGCACAGTGGGCAACCCACCCACTGTAGAGACTTGAGAGACTGTGGCTTTGCACTCCCCAGGATTGAACAGTGGGCAACCCACCCACTGTAGAGACTTGAGAGACTGTGGCTTTGCACTCCCCAGGGTCGCTCAGTGGGCAACCCACCTACTGTAGAGACTTGAGAGACTGTGGCTTTGCACTCCCCAGGATTGAACAGTGGGCAACCCACCCACTGTAGAGACTTGAGAGACTGTGGCTTTGCACTCCCCAGGATGGCACAGTGGGCAACCCACCCACTGTAGAGACTTGAGAGACTGTGGTTTTGCACTCCCCAGGATTGAACAGTGGGCATGGAGCCCCGTCGTGGATCTGGCTTTGCAGTCATCCGGCTGAGGTGCCCCCCTTTTCCTTCCCCCTGAGGTGCCTGTAGTATTTCTATCTGATGCCCCGGCAGTGTTCTCTCCGATTGTGGTCAGGTATCTTTTGTGGGCCTCGCCCATGCTTTTTTGGACTAGTGGTGCACGGACATTGATATGTACATATCTGTACTACTTCTCGAACTGTATATATTTCTGCCAGATTTTCGTATATATCTGTATATTTTTGGAAGACTTGTTTATTGCAATATTACAATGTTTGAACGGATTTCGCTTTGTCTTTGCATTCTTCTGGAGGGATTGTGGGTTGTTACTGTGATGTTTGGAAATGCATTGGTGTGTATGTTGTAATATGCGAGGGTGGGGGAGGGGGTGTTTCGTGGGTGTCCCCCTAACTTTTGCCTCCACCCTCCCCTATGTCGTAGGTGCAGTACTCACCATTGTCTTCGGCACCTACGTAGATGGTGGTCGTAGAGGAGCAGAAAGACAAGCGCAGGGAGTATTTGTAGTTCCGGCTCCATGGAGTCCTCGTTCCTCGTGGGATGTGTTCAGGTGAGCGTTTTCCCATTGAAATGTCTGTTTCCGCCGTGTTTTTATCCACGGTGTATCCGCCCCGGAAAAGGTGGCGGATTGGTGGGTTGTAATACTATGGGCGGTACATTGTCTTCCGCCTGTCTGTTGGCGGTGACCGCCGCGCTGCTTGTCTGTACCGCCGTGGCGGGCGGTGTGTTAAAGTGGCTGTCTTTGTTGGCGGTTTCCGCCAGGGTCATGATTCCCTTTTTTTGTCCGCCGGCCTGTTTGCGGTATTGCCGCCGCTTTAACACCGTCCGCCAGGGTTGTAATGACCCCCTAAATGTGAAAACCGAGCTTAGAAGTCTACAGTAGCAAAAAGGTTACTTGAGGGACCAGTGAAAATTCAAAATCCATGCCAACCGCTAAGGAGGGTAGGCCGGCTATAGAATCCATGCAGGGCCCGCTGAACTGTACCTTTGTCCGAGCAATGCGTTGATTGCGAAGACACAATGCATTAATATTCCGGCCGCAATCTGGGCAATGTGTCACTTTTTTAAAGTTTGTAGCTTCAGAACGCACTTCTGAGGCCCAGGACTGGAGGGAGCACCTCAGGCAAGGGTCGGACTCACAAATGGCAAAGTCCAGCAGCACCAGGAGTGTTGCAAGCAGTTATTGATGTCCCTTAGACTGCAGAAGAAAAGGGGCCAAGCCGGCAAGCCCTTGGAGACTCCTGGATGCAAGCATGTAGAGAACAAGTCCAGTCCTTCTTATTGCAGGGCAGAAGCAGCAGACCAACCCAGCACAGCAAACAGCAAAGTGGCAGTCCCTCCAACAGCACTGCACACACAGAAACAGGAGGCCAATACAGCAATTGAGTTGCAGAATGGCAGTCCCTTCTGGCAGCACAGCAATCCTTCTTCCTGGCAGAGTGTCATTGGCTCCAGTAGAGATCTGCTTTAGTGGGGTTTTGGATACAGCATGTATACTTTGGTGCCCCAGTCCTGGAAGGCAGAAGAGGCTTCCAGAGGCAGGCATTTGAAATGTACAGATGTCCTGCCTTCCATGTCTTGGCTCGAAGCAGGCTGTAGTGACAATACAGGGTCATGAAGCCCTATTGTGGGTGCATGACACAAGTCTATTCAGGTGTACATACGGCAGTGTTAAGCTTCTCAAACCCATCAAGCCAGTCACTAGCACTTTATGGCCCATTAAAGCCCATCAGGCCACACCTAATCTCCCATTGTGTGTGTCTGTCCAAACGAAATGCACAGAGCCAGCTGTCACCCAACCCAAATGTGTATTCAGAGTCAGGCAGAGGCACAGAATGGTTAAAGTACAAAAATGCCAACTTTTTAAAAGTGGCAATTTCAGACTTGCAATTTAAAATCCAACTTCACCAAAAGTCCCAATTGGGAGTTACATTTCAAAGTTGCTTAAAGGATATATCGATGTTATCCTAGGGGACAGATATACCTTGTAATAGTGAAAAAGGAAATCAGCAGTTTTCCACTGCCTGGGCCATGGCATCTAGGCACCACATCGCAGTGCAGAAGACTGGGGGAGGACTGCCACCAACACCACCCGACTACACCAACTGGGAGGAGAAGGTCCTCGCCATCCTGCACCCAGTGGGACTCACTGGATTCACTGGAGGAATGGACTTGGGTAAGTCATCTACAATTACCCCATATACAACACATCTGCAATACATGCACCACCCCACCCCACCCACACCCACCTGGACCTACACCCCACCCAGCCATTACCCACCACATCCACCACCCGGCATCACCTACAACCCACTAAGAGGCCCACATCACTCCCTCCTGTGCATAGCCACCCACCCCTGCATGTACCCACAATGAAATAATACCCCCCACCACAATGCAACCCCACCTCTGCCACTAAATGCAATGTGAACCTCACAAAGGAACCCTGGAAGGACACTGAAATTAACACCAACATAAAAAAGCACAGTCCTGTACACCTCCAACCTACATGCATATGTAACAGACATGTGTATGTCCCCCAACAGGCACCACCACCCATGCAACCGTAATGAAGGGGACAAGGAGTGCCACAGCCCTCCAGGGAGACAGAGGCACCTCACAAGACCTTGGCAAAGGATCCCTGGACACTGATGAGCAGGCAGGCCCCTCACACAGTCCTGGATTCTCACCATGCAGCAGCTCCACCCAGGAAACCACTGTCACCCCTAACACCCAGTCAAGACCAGCAGGCCAGGGGAGGCGTACCCACACCAGTGTACCCAGGGCACAGACTGGTGGAACACAGCTACAGAGGCCACAGTCTCCCACTCCCAACATGCAGGAAGACGAGGACCCCAGTACAAGTGGCACGTCCAGATCTGTGCAAGGGACACAGGAACAGGGGGCTAGGGCAAGTTCAATTATCCCAGTGGGTCAGGGGGAAGGCCACCAGGTGGATGCAGCAGCCCAGGACGTTTTTGCACAGGTATTGGGGCCTACCAACATACCCAAGACAGGTTGGCACAGATTGTGTCCACCCTGGAGCCAAGTCTGAGGATGCAGCAGGAACAACACCAACAGGCCATGGAGCAGTGGAAAGAGCACAATGCCACAATGGCCACCATTGCTGGAGCACTGCTGCAGTTGGTAAAAAAACAGTCTAACACCCATACCGGACAAGAGGCCCCCACAACAGCCCAGGACAACCAGCAACAGATGACCCAAGCAGCAGAAACATCACAGGAAATACCCTCCCAGGAAACCCAAGGGCCAATCATGCCACCCCAAGAAGCTCCACAGCAGGTGCCCAAACGTAGTCTTAGGCCGAGATATGGCACTGGAAACCCAGCTAAGAACAAGGTCCCCTCCAACAAATGACATTGCTACTAATGCAAAGCAACCATCCCACCCATTCACTAACAACACTTAGCTGAGGGCAAATTGAAGTACTGTTTTACAAAATGGACACATCTAAAACATCCAACAGGGCTGCTACCAAGTTGGTTTTGAGGACACCCAACCCTTACGACTCCCATCACTGTATATAGCACAATTCACTCAATTCTACCAATAAAACACATTACACACCTGTAACACTGTCCGCTGTCTTCAATGGTGAACAAAGTGGAGTATGGATGCAACTGGCAGAGAACAACTTTATTGCCAAATTGTGCTAGATGGTGGTACTGTGTGCCCAAAATTTGGCAAGGAGGGAATGCATATATGTTTTGTCAGTACCATGCAGAAGTAGCCCATGTATCACCTATCATGACCAATCCCCCCTATATGACAGAGCACACTGACAGTATTAGTCACTAACCCCAATGACAGGCTTAAGTCCCACACAGTTATTGGAAGTAGAGTTGTATCAGTTGGTTCCTGGAATTGACATCTTCCCCTTCCTCATCCTCACCATCACTCTCCTCACCTCTATGAGGTGGCTGATCAGGACCGATAGCACCCTCCACCTCCAAAAGGGGGATAGAATGTCTCACTGTCACGTTGTGCAGCATGCAGCAGGCCACTACTATTCTACACACCTTATTAGGCCCATAGGCCAGGGAGCCCCCAGAGATATGTAGACACCGGCATCTAGCCTTCAGGAGACCTATAGTAAGCTCTATGACCCTCCTAGTACATCCATGGGCCTCATTGTATTTCCTCTCTGCATCCGTCCTGGGATTCCTCACTGGTGTCAGGAGCCAACGCAAGTTTGGATAGCCAGAATCGCCTACAAAATGGTTCAATACAGAGTCCTCATTGTAATGTACCTTAGTCAGACAGGCTGGTTTTCTGCAATGTGTCAGTTAGTAACAGGCAAACTTACTTATGATCCACCCTCTGTCCTCTTGTAGTTGTTCCATCTTCTGTGGCACACTACTGTTCCTCAACACGAATGAATCATGGACTGAACCCGGAAACATGGCATTTATATGGGAAATGTACTAGTCTGCAGTAAACACCAATTGGATGTTGATGGTGTGAAAGTTCTTCCTGTTTCTGTACACCTGTTCACTCACTCTTGGGGGGATGAAAGCTATGTGGGTGCCATTGATGGCACCTATGACATGGGGAATGTTTGCAAAGGTATAGAAGTCAGACTTGATGGCAGGGAGGTCAGTACTTTAGGGAAATCGCACATAGGATTGCAGATGTTGTACAAATGCATTCAGAAATCTTGTCAGTACCTGGCTGAAAATTGGCTGTGAGAAACCAGCACCCATGCCCACTGTCACTTGAAAAGAGCCTGTGGCCAGGAAATGGAGTGCGGAGAGCACCTGCACCTCAGTTGGAATAGCATGCTGATTACGATTTCCCGGAGTCTGTGCAGGATCCAGTAATGCACAAAGGTCCTGAATAGTTGCATGTGTGAGTCTGTAAGTGATTATGATCTGACGCTCCACCATGGTCCCCATAGCCACAAGTGGTCTGTACACCGATGGTGCCCTTCCTCGCCACAAGGGTCGGTACTTACGAAGGGTTACAAAAATGAGTGAAGTAGACACATACATAGGCACATTTTGCAACATTCATGCACTGCATTGTTCATTGTAGTGTCTCTACAATAACTGCTACCTGACAGATATACATGTACATCACTAGGAGGGTACAGAGTAATTCATGTGTGCTATTGTACGGAATGGTTAGAGGCCTAGGTGCTTCGTGTGGCCACTAAGCCATGGATTGTGAGTAGTAGGAATTTCAAGATGCGTAGGTGATGGATAAATGTCTGCCCACTGTAGATCTGCCCCTTCGTTATGGAAGTGACCTCATACCGCTAGCTGTTGATGTCACAGCGTAAGGCGGTGTTGACCACTGTTCGCACCCTCATTGGCTAACATGGATGCCAATGGGGAATCCTGGCATATCATGATCGCCGCAGGGTCACGGTGCATACCGCCGTGGAAGGTACACGCGTTCATCATCGTTTGATCACTTGACTCCCTGATCTTGTGCGGACAGGTACTCCACTCTGTGCACTGCTGTGGCCTGCCTCTGGCTATGGATGTGCCACGTGGTGCAGGTGAAAGTGCCCCGGCTTCACCCAGGAAGAACTGGAGAAGCTAGTGGACGGGTCCTGCCCCTGTACGCAAAACTCTACGGACGTCCTGTGTGTAATGGATGGTGTGGATTGCACATATGTGTGCTCCTCTGAGCCTGCATGGGCCATGGTGCATGGAATGCTGCATGTGACTGTCCTGTATGTCTGAGAGTACTCTCAGTCCTATGTTGGACAATTTGCCAGCTGTTCCTATCGTACAAGTGCCTGACCTCTGTGTTCCATTTCTGTGTCACCCTTCTAGGTCAGCGCCCACCAGTAGAGGGCACATTGGCATGCGATCCCCAAGGAGGTGTGGACCCTGGGGGTCTACAACCGGCGGAGCACCCACTGTCGAAAGAGGTGAGAGAGCCTGCGGCACTAGGAGCGAAAGATCAGTGAGGCCCAGCTGGGAAAGTCCTCTCAATGTGGAAGGGGTGCCTGTCGGGCACTGACCCCCCTCATGCGACAGATCCTGGCAGTGGCGTACCCAGATCTGGATGGGCACTTGAAGGCTGCACAGCAGTCACAAGGGGGTGAGTACTCATTTCACATACTTCAGTCTGGAAGGATGACTGGGTGTGCAATAGGGCTCATGCTGCTTAGAGCAGGGAATTTGACTGGTGTCATCTACTGTATGTTCCCCAAAGGGTGTAGGGTTGTCCCTGTCAGGATTCACCTACCTCAGCTCCAGAAGTATTTCAGGGGATGGGTGTAGAGCAGTATGCTGGTCAGCAGTCAGGGGCATGGCCATGGGCATAGTGTACAGTGCTGCTTGTTGGGTGTGTTTGCTGGGTGGGTGTATGTCTGGCCATTGTGTATCAGCATCCAGCTATTTACAAGTATCTCTCCTGTTTTGTCTCCCCATCCCTGTTCTCTTGTGTTGGTTTGGTACACCATCAATATCAAGCGAGGGAGCTGAGGCATCGGCAAGTGGGGAGGTAGCGGCCCATGGATCCTCCGAGGCAGAGACAACGGACGCCCAGGGGACCAGTGGGTGAGAGGGCGAGGGGACTTCCACGGGGAGGCTACTGCCACAGGAGGTAGTGACTCTGACACCTCCTCCAATGGGGGTCCTCCGGTGGTGGCAGACCCTAGTGCACACACCACTACCGTGAGATCTTCTGCCACCCCATACCATCACCGCCTTCCCTTCTGCTTCCCACCGAGTTGCCCGTGCCCACCCACCCAGAAAGGTGGGCGTCTCCTTCGCTCAGGCACCTCCTCCCCTGCCCCAGTCAGCCCTGATGGCCTCCCAGAGGAGGCTATTGACTGCCTGAGAACCATCTCTGTAGGGCAGACAACCATCCTCAATGCCAT
Organism: Pleurodeles waltl; assembly: GCF_031143425.1. Classification (NCBI taxonomy): domain Eukaryota; kingdom Metazoa; phylum Chordata; class Amphibia; order Caudata; family Salamandridae; genus Pleurodeles; species Pleurodeles waltl. Next base: position 684,687,886 of record NC_090442.1, read on the forward strand.
CCAGGGGCTAGCATCAGAGGTACAGCAGACCAATGCCAATCTGGATGGCATTCACAGTGCCATGTCTGCCCTACAGAGGTCTTTTCAGGCTCTGGCCTTCTCTCGGACGGCAGCCAGTTTTCCTGGCCATTCCGTCCCCCCTCCAACCTCCTCTACCCCTTCCAGTACCCCACTCCCTTCACCCGTCCAAAGCACACAATCAGACCTGCTGACAGGCACATCAACACACAAGAAGCACACTTCAAAACACAAGCACCACGCCTCCCACCACAAGCATTCACACAGCCAACAGACACCTGCACACACAACAACGTCCACTTCCCCCAATGTGCCCACCTCTTCCGCCTCCCTGTCTGTCCCCTCTACATCCACACCCTCATGCACTGCACCTTCACTCACTGTTACTACTCCTGCACTCACCACAATAGCAGACAGCCATACATGCACCCCATACACCACACCTGCACTCACCACCTCTACTGTAGTTGACACATGCAGCACACTCACCAGACTTGCAGACACCCACACAACATACATCCACACTAGCTGTCTGTCTTCTCCCACTGTGTCCACCCCACCTCCCAAGACACACACAAGCGCACCAAGACACCCACCCATCAGACATCCACCAAATCACAGCATACTTAGCAGTCACCTGCACCCACTACACGCACACCTACACCCCATACATCAACTCCCTCTGCCTCCACTCCCATGCCCTCACCCATGCCCACCCCAATTGCTCCAAAAAAAGTTTCCTCTCCCTTGCTGACCTCTTCCAACCCACTGGCCCACCCCGTCTTGTCCCCAAACATGCCCACCTCCTTGCCCTTTCTGCTCCTTCCACATCACAGCCCATCCCGGTCCAGCCTTCCCATTCCCGTGCCCCTTCCCCGGTGAAGAAGAAGGCCCAGTCAGAGCCTAGGACATCCAGCTCCACCCGAGCCAAACAGCCCCCACCACCTTCAAAGGAGAAGCCCACCCCCTCCACCCTCCACAAGAAAGTCAAAGTCCCAACCCCATTAAAAAACCCAACCCCTGCCCACCTTCCATGAGTTGCCTTGATCCCCATATGGTTCTCCGTTCTATGGAGTACACAGCACTTGTGGGAGTCAGGTGTGGCCCGTTGTGGCCCATGACAACCTGGATTTTAAGGACTGGCCATTGGCCCTGTTTGCACTGTTTGGCTCAGTGAGCGTATTATTAAAGTTTCTGTGTGGCCTATGTTTGGGCTGCACGCGGTTACACCCTGGTATTTGTTTTGATTTTTTATGGGTGTGCGGCTATTGTATATACTATGGTCAAGTTGCATTAGTCTTGGTGTGGGGTGTATGACTTGTGCTGCTGGGAAGGGTTGGGGGGTGTTGCAGAGTGGGTGGGGTGGGTGGGTATGTAACTGTGCCCTTTCCTCCCTTGTGGCATAGGTTGCGGTACTTACTGTCATCGTCTTCGTCGGCCATCTCGGTCGTGTAGGTATATCGCAAGGAGCAGGGCTGGCATGATCAGCAGCTCTCTGTCCGTGGCTGCCGGTGCATATTCTGTGGAACTCCAGTGAGTGGTTCCTTATATTTGGGTCATTTCCGCCTGGCTTTGTGTGGCGGATGTTCCCGCCCCGGAACTGGTGGCGGAGTGGTGGTTCATAATTTGATGAGCGGGTTGGGCCTTTCCGACGGCCTGTGGGTGGACTCTGCCGTCGTCAGCAGGACTCCTTTCCTGGCTGTGGGTGGTTCATGGGATGCATGTGTTTCGTTTGGATCATTATTTGGCGGTCCGGACCGCTCCTCTGTTGGCAGTTTCTACAGCCACAGCCGGCGTAGCGGAATGGACCGCCATGTTCGTAATGAGGGCCTTAATATTTTAAATTATGAATTCATCATTAAGGAGTTTTGTCAGGGTTCATGTTACAGTAGATTTAACATGAAATAGCTCTGCTAACATATTCCTTTAGCTATGATACATCAACCTTTGCATTTGATATTTTAAAGATTTCCTTCTAGAAATAATTTTTTGTTTTAGTGCAGACTATTTATTAACATGATAAAGAAACACATGAAATCAAAACAAATTATTGTACTTAAAGTTCTATGGCTATAACACATCACTTAAAAACTACTCTGCAGTGAATGCACTTTAATATAGAGTTTCAGTGTACCACTGAAAGCCTATAATGCTGATACTGTTTGCTGATGGAGGAAAGACATCGCTGGACCCAACGGACATCAGACATTGGCAGTGACAATGGAAAAGAGGTAAGTGACACGCACACAAACTCAGCTTTTCACATATGTGTTCCCCTGCATCACACACAGCACACCACATGCACACCAAAATCCATTGCCATTCACCACAACACTTACATGCTGCAAACACACATACACGTACATCCATCACACAACACACACACACTAGTGACACCGCGCCCATACAAGACACAACCACAACAACCAATACACTCATCTACAGAAACACTTCCAGAGTCAAGCACAACTACACATTTCACAACAGCGACCTACACACAACAACATGAACCTGAGTTCTGCATGCAGCAATGCAACACACAACACAACATACATAACAACATCCAAATCATATGCAAATGGCACATATAATGACACAACCACATCACCCACTACACCTCCCTGCACCTCACCCAGCCAATCGCATTGCACACACATATACACATACTGACTCATACACAATTCAAACATAAAATGAGAGGTACATGTCCCCTTGCAATATGCACACATCAGCACAGTTGACATATGTGAATTTACTGTCATTGTGGTGCCAGCTTTCATTTGGCAATGAATACTGATGTATAATGTCAGTTATGTATGTGTTCAATATGTGTTGTGCACCATTGTCCCCACCCATATTTGACACACCTGTGTCCCTAACAAATGCATGTCACAGTAATTTAAAATAATCACTTTGACATGTACATGTCTGCAGTGGTCCTGTGCTCATGTGCAATGTATAAAGAAATGCAGGTTGTCTACCTTTCCATTCAGCGACAGGGGTCGGGGGGATCATGTTTTCCCCATTATCCCGTGGCAGCAGCAAGGAGGGTCCTGCCCAGTCGTGTCAAGCTGGAAACTGAAGTTGAATCAGGAGTAAAGGTGAGTTTTCACACCCTTTCCCCCACAATCCGCCAAGTAAGAGGAGGAGGTTAGCCTCTTTTTGCTTGGCTGTATGGCACATCCAAATCTGCTTGGTGGTAAATGTGCCAGAAGTGCTGCCGTCAGCCAGTCTTTCCTATGGCACCATGGCGGGAGTTGGGATTTCTTGGCAGAGTCGGGGAGACTCTGACGGGTTAAAGTCTATGGAACTGTCAACATATAAATACAACGGGCAGACCTTGTCAGGAAAACTATTGCCAGCGTTGTTAAGTTCTTCCCTCAGCAAAAACGATTCCCCTTTTCCTGGTATCCATGTTTGTTGCAGCAGCGTCCTCACTCCCTGTGGCTCTTGCGGAGGCTGTTCTTAGCACTAGTTTCCTCAGGTTTCACTGCCACTCAAGATGGTGGCCGCCAATCGTTGTGAGGTCAGCGCTCTACTGTTTCTACTTTAGTCTTGTGCTGAAGCTTCCCTCCAGCTGTTTCTCTCCGGAACCTTGCACTTCAACTGTCATCCTGAGGAGAATGACCAGTGTTTTTTTCTTGTTACGGTGTGCACACAGCTACTTTTTCCCTTTTGAAGAAGCTGAATTTTTTCCTTCTTCCAACAGCTGGCTTTCTGAGGAGAATTTGTTTTGGCTTAACAGAACTTCAGGCAACTGCAGTAAGGAATCCTTTTGTATGATTTCCAGACTTGCCAATATATATATGTAAATATATTCAAGTACTCTTTGCTTTGCAGTCTTGTCAGACTTAGAGACAAACCTCAGTGCTCAGACTAATTCCAAGAGTCTGTGATTGAGAAAACAGAACCTTGAGAAGGAGTTTTTGTTTCCTGTAAAAGACATTAGTAGTTTGTGTATTTGTGAACTTCTGAGCTGTTCTCCAAAGAACCTTGGAAAACTCTTACTTCTGGAGAAAAGAAGATATCAAGTTAACATTGTTCTCTTAGAGAGAGGCTGGTCACTCAAAAGATCCAAGTTAGGAGAAGAATAGAATTGGGTAAATGTGAATGACTGAACAGTTGAATGCACAGTAGGAATGTACTTATTTACGCTCTTATCACCCGACTACAGGTCCTTCCTTTGAAGAAATCCAAATAAGAAGAAAGGTGCAGGTTTTCAAGAGAAACATACTGAATATCCTATCTTCAAGTAGGAAACACAGGCTGGAACTGGATCTGGAGGCGGTCTCTCTTTTTCTATTCCCATTCCCCTTTCCCCCTAGCAGATACAGGGTTCAGATAATCAATTAAAGTCTAAGGACGCTTTTGCTGGCGCGAGTTGGGCAAAAGGCATCTGTTCCTGTGGAAGTTTGAGTTAATGGGTAATCTTCTGACAGACCGTCATCGCGGTGGGCAGATTTTCAGTCGTAAAACCGATGGCAGGACCATCACAACCAAAATCTAAATCAGGTCCTTATTTTCTTTAATAGGATTCAAGATGGCATAACATTAGTTTCAAAGTCAATGATCCCACTAATGTGCTACAAAGCATGATCAACCACTGCCGATGTTAGAACTGGGACAATAACAATAATGAGAGTTCATGACATGAGGATGCATAGGACATCAACAGGAAAATAATCTAAAGATGATAAAGGGTAAGCACAACGTAGTTGGGCATACAAGTGGAAGGTCAGGAGAAAGCAGGCACAGTAACGAAGTATGGTCACTTAGGTAGAGGGGCAACAATACTCTCAAAGAAGATGGGAAAGCATAAGGGATTTCAGGGTTAGAGAGTGCTGGCTATGACTTCTTTTGTTTCACAGATTCAAATCCACTTTTTTAGTGAGACAGGATGGGTGATGCAGATGTTTAACACTAGTGAGTATTAATGTATGATCGATCAGAGTGTACATGTTAAAAAGCTGCCATGGCCTAGCTAAGATGCTGTGAGGAACACATCTATGAGACTGTCCACAAAGCAGTAAGGTTATCCTGTTAAATTTATCCTGTTAAATCTACCTCCATCCCAAATATAGCAAAAAAATAAGGGAAACTATGTCCCTGATTTAAGAAAAGTATTGCTGCACTCAGTACAGTGCCACTTTTCTTGCGCCCTTCAGTGCACCACTAATGCCACCATGTGTGCACCATATGTAGGATATGGTGCATGATGTCGGTAGTTAGGGGAACTAGCGTAAAATAAATTTACGCTAGTTGGGAGCTTTGCACGATTAGGGCCACAAATGTGGATGCTAATCCTGCAAAGCCTTTTGAAAACAATGCTGTGCCTCCTTTTAACGCCTGTTCTGAGCAGGTGTTAAATGTGCCCTAAAAATTAACACAAAGAAATCTTTTAGATTTCTTTGTGCCATTTTTTTCACCTCCCCCTAAAGGGGGAATGCCCCTTTGCATACATTATGCCTGGCTGAGGCACAATGTAGCTCAAAAGGTTACAAAGTGGTGCAATGCATGGAATGCACCGCTTTGTAAATTTGGTGAGACCATTTTGGCCTCCTTGGGCCACATTAGCGTCAAACAAAAATGATGCTTATAGCGCAAGGAGGAGCTAGGGGCTCTTAAATTAGTCCCTATGTGTTTGAAGAGTCTAGTGGCCGTCTCAAGTTGGGGATTTAGAGACACTAGCAGACAAACATATTGGAGGTCAGAAGCTCGGCTGCACCATTCCTCTTCCCAGCCACTATGGAAAGATGATAGTGTGCAGGCAAGAAACCAGTGCAGGAAACAAGAGATGCACAGGCTCTTAGACAAAGGGCGACCAGTGCTGCACAGGGCATGGCTGATCTGAGGCAGGGACATACAGGTTACTCAGAGTGGTGCACATGTGAATGAGGTGAGCCAAGAGGCAGCAAAAGAGCTGGATCCAGTGAAGAAGGGGGGCCTGACTAGAGAAGAAGATCATTTCCTAGGCCTACCTTACTGAGGCAGAGCCGTCTTCTGCTCCCTACTGACCACAAGCAGCATGACTAGTACCAAAGATCCTAGTGAGGTGCGATGATGTTGATTCTGTTGGAGACTGCTGTACTGGTGTAGTGAGTCCAATTGAGGTATAAGAAGACTGAGAGGAAACCCCATGTTTACATACATGTGGCCGAGCGCTGCAGTGACTGGACCCATGGACTAACATAAGAGTTTCATCCTGTGCGTGATTCCAGCTGTAGCAGCTATAAAAAATACAACAGTGGACTGACTGGAAACAATGGCAGCCTAAGACCATGTGTTGCACCAGTATAAGGATATATTACTTGCGCTCAAACTCACTTACTGGGAAATTGTCACAACATAACTTGTGGACTTTGGGGTGCCTCACTCTTCTAGAACTAGCACTCAATTGGCCACAAAAGGATGGCATATGTTGGGTGTGATGAAGAGCACTACTATGGGCAGAGATAAACCACTGCATACCATGTCCAGTCAGTCCAGCCTTGATAGGTTTTCCCAAGACCAAGAGACTCACAGGATTGCATTGATCAACGTGATGAAGGAAATTCAGAATACAAGAAAATCACTGGAAATTAAGGTGGGCGTAACATTCTCCAATCACCTAAATAACTCTAACCTCTTGGAAAATAGAGCAGAAGACACTGAAGAGGGCTCCAACCATAACAATATGCAACATGTGGGACTCCCTGAAAAAATGGAAGGAGACTGCATAGAACTTTTTCTAGAAAACTGGATACTTAACATGTTACATCCCAATAGCCTCTTCAGTTTTTCTACAATGAGTGGCAGCACCTGATACTGGCCCTCTCCCGCCACCAGAGGCACCACCAAGGTCGATCATTTTTAAACTGCATAATTTTTAGATGTCCACATGCAGATGATCAGATACGGAGGAAATAGTCAGCTGTCAGGGGAACAAGTGATGTTGTTAACGGATCACAAGCAGCATGTGCAGAGGTCGATCATTTAAAACAGTCAAAAAAAGTATACAGAGATAGCAATACAAAATACATGTTTTTTCTCACATGGCTAAAAATACTACATACATTTTTATAGAGCCAGATAAGACTTGGGACTGGCTGGAGCAATATGCAATGTAGGGGGAGGTAGGTCCAGACCGCCAATGGAATAGAACAGGCACAGCGGGAATGGCTGACACATGAAGAGGCAGGTTGCTCAGCAGACAACTGCAGGTGTGGAACTACAGTAGGATACAGATAAGATGGCAACCAGCCCTCAGCAACAAACATCCTGAGGGTAGGATGAAATAATATGCATCTCTGTGTTAGCAGTTGCTGAACATCGAACACATGTTGTCTGAAAGTGGACTCTCTACACTCCCTCCACTTACTCACTTCTACAAGAGGCCTACCCACAGAAACTGTAAACTAGATCATCATAGACTACTGGGAGTTGTGGGGTCTGCTACATTAGTACAAATTATTGCCAAGAACTGTGGTAAGGTATTACAGTTGACCTTAATCTTAGTTTTCTGTTGCTGTTCCTAATATGGTGTGGGGATAGTATAGATTGCCATAATGGCTCCCCCAGCCAAAAGATAATTTCAAGGTCTCTCATGAGGTATAGAAGCATGGTGGCTGGCTAGGCACACAGTAGCGACTAGTTGGGTGGGTGTTTGCTTATCATAGGGTACAATTTGTGGTAGTGCCATACAGTACACAGGAAGCAAAATGAACATGCACATGGAGTTTCCACAGAAGAGAGGTACACCTGACACAAGACTCAATAACCTTACTGACATGGGATGTCAGGGGACTCATAATTATGTGAAGAGGGCCGGAGTTGGAACGTACCTATGCAGACAAGGAATATAGATTTCATGTTTACAGGAGACACATCCGCCTCTCTAGGCGCGTGCAGAAGCTTCAATGCAAGTGGAGAGGTTGTTTTTTATCATGATGGGTATAGCACACACATGAGAAAGGGTTGGCATTTGGAAGGTACCTGGTGCCGAAGAGGTAATGAGGGCAGATTTCTAATATTGTATGGCCTGATAAATGGGGAAGGAGTGGGATATCTATAGCTAAGATGGCAGTACATTCTAGATGCTTATGGTTGTTTCAGTGCACTATAAACAGAATGACACCACTGGGGATCAGTGAGCTAAGATCAATTCTGATTACATTGATCTGGGGTAGAAAGAAGAGTGGGCTAAAATGGATATTTTAACTTGCACAGGGTGGCCTAAGTGTCCTTGATTTGATGGCATATTATAGAGCAGCTGATAGACATGGTATCCTTGGTGTGGTTTCCCCCTAGCGTTTTGTCTTCAGACCTCCTGTTTCTGCTGACTTCATTTTTCCTGCCCTCAGAATTCTAAAGAATAACCAGTGCTAAAGTGCCTGTTCTCTCTGCTTACAACATGGTAAATTTGGCTTAACCCCAGTATATATAAGTCCCTAGTAAATGTGCATAGTTTGCTGTAATAACGTCAATGTTTTCCTGGCTTTCCTGCATAGCTGAATCAAAAAACCTTATTTTGCGACTGTGAGAAAACAGGGCTGATTGCAGAGGCCCCATAACTTTTTGCCCCCATGTTCCTCTTTTTGCTGGTGTTTTCCTGACTTTGATGGTGCCCTGGGTACTGCTAACCAGTCCCAGGGCCTGTGCTCTGTGTAAAATCAATATGCAAATTAGGCTAATTATAATTAGCTAAGTTAACCTACCTATAAGTCCCTAGTATATGGTAGGGCATGTAGGTTTAGGGACCACAGCATAGGTGGTGCACACCTAGGTGCACTGCTGAGGTGCCCAGTGTCATTTTAAAGGCAGGCCTGCATTGCTGACTGCTTTTAAATTAAAGTTATATGCAAATTCGACTTTGGAATTAAAGGTACTTCCAAAGTCTTAAACTACCTTATTGTTACATATAAGTCACCCCTAAGGTGTGCCCTATGTACCCCTAGGGCTGGGTGCCATGTAACTATAAGCAGGGACTTTATATAAATAGATTTATAAGCCCTGGTGAGGTAAAAACAGCCAAATTCGTTTTTCCCTCATTGAAGTAAATGGCCTTCATAGGCTAGAATGGGCAGACTTTATTTTAAATTTTAAAGTCTCCTTAAATGTTACATACCAAGAATTTGGTATCAAATTGATTGTTGTAATAAATCCCACAACTTCCAGTTGTTGGATTTAATATAACTTGTCCAGGTAAAAAGTTTAGACTTTACCTAAAAAGTTGCCAATTTCAGCTCTGCATTGTTTTTGCTGCTGTGCTCTGATTGGCCAGCCTGCAGCAGCTTCTGCCAGGCTGCCTTGATGAGGTGTGAAGTGGCCTGGCTTCACACAAAGGAATGTGCTTGGGGGAGAGAATCTCCCCTCAGCAGATGGTGAGGCAGGAAGGGGGAGGGCTGCCAAACTGGTCTTCAAAGGCAGAGAAGGACATTTGGAGCACCCAGCAACACCCCCACATCCTGCAACCCCAGACAATTAGGTGCCCCCTTGATTAGATTAGGAGAGGACAGGAGAGGGGTGTGTTTATGATTTTTAGCCACACCAGTGGGTGGGCTCAGCCAGATGTAACCTCCAAAAATCAGATTCATCCATGTTGGATTTTTAGAGACTGTTACCTTCTGGGATGGATTTTTGCCACACTTCCCAGGAAGTGGTCATCACAGGGGGACGACCCTGTCCCTGATTGGAGAACCAGGGCCCCCCTGCTTTTCACCCAGGAGCAAGGATAAAACTGGCAGACCTGCACCCACACCTCAGATCCCCACCAAATTTCAAGAAGAAAGAACTTAAGGAGAAGAAGGACTGCCCTGCTGGACCCCTGGCCTGCACCTGGACCCTGCACTCAGAAGGACTGCACCAGCTGCACACTTGGGCTTCACCACAAGAAGGACTTTGCCTGGCTTCAACTGGTTCAAGGAGGGACTCCCTGTTTGCTACAGGTGAAAAATTGCTAAACCAGAGTCCCCTGCACCAACTCCTGAAAAAAGAGACCAGTTGACCACTGCCCAGTGGCCAAAAAGGAGTTTGCGCCAGGTGCATTCTGGGAGTTGAAGTCCGCACCCCCAAGGACCATCACAGAACTTCTGGACCCTTGGGGTGAGCTGTGGACCCCAAAAGACCCTTAAAAGAACATCTGGGTGAAGCCCCAGAAGTTTGGAAAAGATTTGAGAATTTTTGAAAAAAAGCTCCAGAGAGGGACCAACCAGCTGCGGAAATTCTAGCCGGCTTGCCTCAACCGCGACCCGGCCTGACTTCGTGGTTCGTCCCGGTAAAGAAAAACATCCAAAAAAGAGACTAAGTCCGAAGGTAAAAAGTTGACCGGGACCTCCCAGCCATCGTATCCGAGAAGGGCTCCACGGACGTCGGATCAAGATCCAGGTTTACCCCGGTCGAAGGATTTTCATCTCGAAAAAATGACTAAGTCCGAAGGTAAAAATCACCACCGAGGAAACCCACATCGCGTATCCGGACAAGGGCTCCAGGAGGTCGGATTCAACTGGCAGGTTCGTCCGGTGAAGAAAAACTTCAAAATAAAGACTAAGTCAGAAGGTAACTTTTTAATCGAGGCCTCCCGCGACTTGTAGCCGAGCAGGGCTTTAAATCGCGGTCGGCCTGAAACTTTGACTTTGCCCCGGTCCTGGTGCAACCAGATGACCCGATTGGCGCTTTTTGTTTCTAAGCGCTAGAAAAATAGTAATTCTTTAAAAATTCATATCTCCGGTTCCCCTGAACCGATTTTAATCGTTTTTGTGTAATTTTAAAGATAAAAATATAAACTATTTTTATAAATTGGTTTTGGATTTTTAAACTGTTTCCTGTGTTTTATTTGATTACTGTTTTGTGATATTTGAATGCTTTACACTTTGTCTCCTAAGTTAAGCCTTGACGCTCGTTGCCAAGCTACCAAGGGTTGAGCTGGGATTAATTTACTGAGACCTAACTGTACCTAGGTGGAGGTTAGTGGCTTGTTGCTAGGTGTAGGTACCTACCTGCCCTTACCAATAACCCATTTTCCAACAGCGACCCAGTCGTGGCAATTTTCTAACAGGAAGCCCATTTTCACTTTTTTTTGTGCTCTCATCCTCCTTCCAGTTTGTGGTCGATACCAGTGTGAAACCCATGGGTGAACCAGAAAAGATATAGATTTCTGAAAAGTAGTCAAAATTCTGAATTCAGAAAGGAGTTATATGTGTGGATTCCTCAAAGTTTTAACAAGGAAAGTAAGTTTTAAGCTAGAGAAATATTGAAAATGAGTAGGAAAAAGGTAGTTTGTGACCACGTTTTCATCTGTAACTTTTTATATAGGGTTTGTAGGTTCTCCAAGAAACCAAGGTACCCAGAGTAAACAACTGAGGTGCACTTCACAATGGCTTTTCATTGACTACCAAGTATAGACCAATTCTTATAGTGAAATAGGCAGAGTGAAAAATGGATATCAAGGGAACTTATGTATTTCTAAAATTGGAACGAAATGTCAAGTTTAGGAGCAGTGGTCATTTCTACAGTACTGAATTTGGGGGTACCTATTCTAGTGTATGATTTGGAGGGTAGTTTTCAAAATGTCATCTTGCTGATACACTGGCTTACATTTGAAAGGCACAAATGCAATGAAATGTAATTAGTAATAACAAATGTTCTACTGTTCTATTTTCCCACAAGTCTCCTGACAAAAATTGTACCTCATTTGTGTGGGAAGGCCTAGTGTCTTTGACAGGAAATGGTCTAAAGAGCAATGTGGACGCATCACACTTTTCCACCGAAAATTGACCCTTTTTCCCAATGTGCATAGCTGTTGATATTGACCCTCAGCTCAGCCGGCACCTAGAGAAATCCTAGCTAACCTGTAAACATTTTTAAATTAGACACCTACGGGTATCCGGGGTGGGTGACTTGCTTGGCTCTCGTAGCCTTTTTTTTTTACCCATTCTTGCAATCCTCAAATTTTAACTAAAAATGCATTTTCCTCCATTTCTGTGATTGAAAGTTCTGGAATCTGTGGGGAGCCACAAACTTCTTTCCATCCAGCTTTCCCCCAGATCTCCCAATAAAAATGGTACTTCACTTATGTGGGTAGGGTAGTGACCACAACAGTAAACTGTCAAAACGCAACAAGGACAGAGGAGATTTTCCACCAAAAACTGGCCCTCTTTTTCCAATGTGGGTAGCTTTAGAATTTGGACCCTAGCTCAGCCGGCACCTGGGAAAACCTAGCCAACCTGTACATTTTTGACAACTAGACATCTAGAAGAATCCAGGATGGCATGACTTGCATGGATCTCAATACTTTTTTTACCCAAATGCAAACCTCAAACTTTGCCTAAAGTAACATATTTTCCACACATTTCTGTTATGGAAACTTCTGGAATTTACATAAATCCATAAAATTCCTATCACACACCCTTGTCCTACTCATGCCAAGAAAAATGCTGCCCCAAAAACATCTGTGGTTGGTAGCTGTCCATGAGTAGCAGCCGGGCATGTCCCTAATCCCTTCTGCTCCATGTAGCATTTTAGGGCCTTTTGTGTCAAGGTCTCTTGGCATACCTACACAGGTGAGTTACCTTTTTTAATGGGAGACTGGGAGAGTGCTCTGTGGTAGAAAATTTGTGGCTCCCCACAGATTCCATAAAGTTTCTTCACAGAAGTGAGGGGAAATGTGTGTTTCTTGTAATTGTTTCAGTTTTTCAAGGCTTTGTGTGTAAGAAAAGGGTGTGAGGTGCATGGGAAGCATACTACCCTGGACTGTCCCAAATGTCTAGTTTTCAGAAGTGTCTCGGTCAGGTAGGTTTTTTCAAGTGGCAGCCTACCAAACCCCAAAAGGTATAGCTGTTCGCCATTGAAAGTTGGACGATATTGGGAGTTAGCTAAGCACACCTGGCCAATATGAAAATCAACACCCAAAGGAGTCCAATGTCCTCTTGCTTGCCATTGGGGTGAGATGCTTTAGGCCACAGGGTGAGCAGAAAGACTGTTGCTGCCTTCAGTTGGGTGGGGGGCATAACCATACCCATGATGTTGGGCAGCTCCCAACCCTCTATTTTCTAGTGTCTAGTTGACTGTCTTCCCCCCGTGGGTAGACCTGGCGGGGGCAGATTGGGCATAATTATCTCCATCTGCCATGGAAGGGACAGAAAGACTTTGTCTCCATTCTTTTTATTTATTTTTCCTGGCCTCTAGTGGGCTTTCCGCTCCCTTGGAGGGCAGATGAGGGTTTTGTCTTTGGAAAAGAAAGTGAGGTCATATTGTGTGCAGGGGAACATGTTCATTCAGTATTCTTAAGATACCCACCTTTTCAATATTTACTTATTTAAGATCATTTTTATTAATGTTTTTCACAAACAGACTACAATGAACTGAAACATTGTGAGTGATTTAAAGTATTAGTTCAACATGAATACATCTCCAAAGTTATCACAATACACAGGTATATCAAGTCAAGCAGTCATAGAATCAACACATGCACAACAACGATTCCCAGAAATGTATCACATTATATTTATTTGGGGGAAAACCAAGCAATAATTTATTCATGGAGTCTCTTGGCAGGGGTAGTAAAGTATATCTCTGGCCAGGGCTTTCCAGTCAACCAGGTGATCCTGTAATCTATTGTCTTGCCTGGTGAGCTTCATTCTTTTTTCCTCTGCTATAGTCAATTTTGAGACAACTCATCCAACTCTCCACTAGCAGTCTTCTGCACGTTAAGCAGTGGATTTGCACGCAGTAAAAGTACATTTTCCAAATGTAATCTTGATTTTGTGTTTTGATTTAAGGGTATTGATACCCAGCAGACATGTCTGCAGGCACAGCTGAGCTGCAAATTGAAGAAGTTAAGAGTACCTGTTCATCACTTGCTTCCAGTAGGCATGAACATGCTCACAGTCTTACTCTAAAAGTTAATATGTGACCTTTTGTTCATCACACTAAAGGAAGCTAATGTCCCTGCTGGAATCTAATCTGTGAAGCATTGCCGAGGTCATGCAGGTTCTGCATACAAATTTGAAGTGTAAAAGGCAGAACTGTGCATTAATGACCTTTATAAGTGTAAGCATTTTCTGCCATTATTTATCAGTGCACTGTGTCCCAAAACCCACCTCACACTTTTTTCTCACATACAGCTCTGGTTTGGGCCTGACCACTCTATGGAGTTATGTGATACAAACTTGTCCCCAATCTTCCCCCAGCAGCAACACGAGCACCTTGGATTCCCTCAATGTAATCTGTCTGTCCCCACAGAGCTGTTGCGTTACCCTGTACAAATCATGCTGTTGGAGAAACTGTCCCTCATCCACAATAGATGTTTCAATAGCCTTGTGCAGGGACTCCAGTGCTCCCTGTTCAATTCAGTCCCCCACTGTTACACAGTCACTTTCCTTCCATTTGGACACATCCACCTCCCTGCTTAATCCCACAAAAAAATATAAATTACATATTGGCACATTTTGGGTGGGTGCTCCCCACCTAATACAAAACAGCCTCCACACCCGGCCACGTCCTGTATCATTTGGATGCTGATGTCCCTCATCCGAACTCTCCAAATAACCACTGCATGACTTCATCATTCATGAATGAATCCCATATTAATTCTTTATCTATGCTCCAGTTCGGTTCAAACCAGCATGCCCTGAAATTTAGCCTGTCTGCAGTTAGAAATTGAGATACTGGTTAACTGGGGTGGGAGTCCTGGTCAAGCAGCAACCACAATCCTAGTCAAGATGAGGAACAAGCAAACCTCAAATTAAACTGTGCTCACCCTTTTGGTTTCTTGCACACAGCAGTCAGGCTTATCTTACAGGCATTGTGTAAAGTATTTGTGCATCAGTTAAAACAGTAAAACAGTGAAAACACTACACAAAAAGTATCCCACACCAGATCAGAAAAATAGAGCTTAAATTAAAGAACCAAAAAAGGAGCAAAATGACAAAACTGCAGTCAGTAGATCCAGAGTAATGAATCTTTAAAGAATAAACAGCAATATAGTGCCTAAAAGTATAAAGCGCCTACTGAGGCTGTCTGGTCATGCTGGACTGGGTCAAAGTCAAAAGTTGAAGCTGACCAGGATGGAGTGCAAATTGGATACAGTCCCAGATTAGTCCAGTTACCATGGAAGAAGATCCCTGGGATCAAGAAGAGAGATGCTGGTGGCAGTCACCATGGTGCGAGGAGCAGGCTGGGTGTCATGGACGGGCAGGCTAGAGTCTTGTGTTAACAGTCCATGCAGGCTGATGATGCATGCTGTGTAAATAGGCAGACTTGCAGCAGTTTAAGCTGATTCTAGGTGCGAGTGTAAACTAGCCCATTTGTGGTCACAAAGTGCCCAACATCTTCAATTCAGATGCCTCTTGAGGGCCAGGAAATTGTTGAGGATGGGTCCAAGAGCTTTGAGGATGCCTGTTATGTCCCTGAGGCTCAGATCAGGAGGCCAGAATACTAGCCCTTAAAGTCCCTCAGGGGTCCTAGATCCAAGATGAAGTTGCAGGTCCAGTTCTTCCTCCCCAGGCAAAGAGGCAGCGGCCAGCAAAGCAAGGCAGCAGCTCCTTCATAGTAGTAGTCCAGCAGAGTGGCAGTCCATTCAGCCGCACAGCAGCAGTCCTTCTTCCTGGCAGAGTATCCACAGTTCCAGAAGTGTACAGCATTGGTGGTGTCTTAAGTCCATCTTTCATACCCTGGTGCCCTGATTCTGGGAGGTGGGAAAAGCTTCTTGACAGTGGCTTCGAAATGCAAGGAATTCCCTTCCTCCCTTGCTGATTGGAGTGACAATTCCGTGTGTGGACAGTATACAGCCTATTCAGATGTATGTTTCCACCGTCCCATCATGCTGGGGATGGCCCATCAAGTCACACATAAGCTCCCATTGTGTGTGGCTGTCTAGGAGGAATACATAAACTACACCCAGTCTTGTGACCAGAGACAGTCTGCAGGAACTAAATGGCTACAGCAATGGCTACGACAAGAAAATAACAACTTTCTTTGGCATTTTCAAAACTACGGATTAAAATTTGACTTCACCATAAATTGAGATTTTAAATTTTTATTCCAGAGACACTACACTTGAAGGAATTATGTCTTCCCATTTGGAAAGTACACTTATAAATGTAATAATGCAACTTCAATGTTATACTAAGGGAGAGTTAGGCCTTGCAGTAACCAATTTAAGGGTTTTTCACTAACAGGGTAGGTAAAACATAACAGTACATTTCTTACTTTTTAAATACATTGCACCCTGCCCTCTGGGGGGTTCGGGCCTACACCAGGGGTGACATATGAATTAAAAGGGACATTTTGAGCCTGGAAAAAGATTTGTTTTGCTGGGTTAAAATGGCAAATTAACTGCTAAAGTGTTTGTGATGGCCAATGGCCATAACACGCTCACCCTCTCTGGTGCATCTGACGGCCAATGGCCATGACAAGGGAGGGATTTAAAGGCCCCTTTTGTTTGGTTACTCAGGAAGAGCTTCCCAACCGGTCAGAAGTAATGTTTTTTAATTAACTACAATGATGATCACGCAGGATGGTCTGACATCATTGTAGTCAAAAAGAAAGTAGAACAGGCCAATCGGTTCATTCTGCTTTCATTGAATCAGTGCTCAGGAGGCTAACTCAACACCCCCAGCACTGATTCAAACGGTAGAAGTACTGTTAGAAAGGGGAGAATCTTGTTCTAGCCACCAGGGATGGGGAAGTGACCCCTTGGAAAGTGATTTTGTTCCCCGAGGGGCCATTTTTTAAATTTCCATCTTTCCGTCGCCTACTGAGCAGATGGGGAAACAGCTTGAGATCTGCCTCCCAAGGGGCAGAAAACCCACTAGTCACAAGGGATTATTTTTTTTCTTAGTGTAGGGTGGGGGCTGTCAAGAATGGGCATCACAATGTCCCAACCCCCAAAAATTAGCACATTCTTTATGCCTTCCTGGGGGGGGCAGGTGGAGTTTATTACCCCTGATCTGCCCCTGGAGGGCAGAAATCTCACTAGACACCAGGGAATATTTTTTTTAAAAGAGTGGTGGGGGCTGCCCACCATGTGCATTATCATCCCTCACCCCAAATCAATGGGCACAAAGTATTTCTGCCCCATATGGGGCAGAAGAGGGTAATTACTCCATCTGCCCCCCAGGGAGCCGAAATTCCACTAGATGCCAGGGAATATTTTTTTAGAAAAAAGAGAGGTGGGAGTTGTCTACCATAGACATGTCCCAACCCCAAATAAATGGGGACACAGCCTTTGAGCCCCACAGGGGGGCAGTGGGAGGTAATTACCCCTATCTGCCACTCCGGGGCCGAAAGCCCTCTAGATACCTGGGAATATATATATATATTTTTTAAAAGAGGGGTGGGGGCTGCCCACCATGGGCATGGCCATGCCCCACCCCCCCAAAAATGGGCACAGTCTTTTCACGACCCCCAGGGGACAGATGAGGATTATTACACAGCCCCCTGGGGGACAGAAAGCCCACTGGACACCAGGGAATTATTGTTCTTTTTTTAAGAGTAGTGGGGGCTGGCCACAATGAGCATGGCCACGCACCCACCATAAATAAATGAGGATCACATTATTTTTGCCCCCTGGAGCTGTTGAGGCAATAGCCCATATCTGCCCCCCAGATTCTTTTTTGGGGAAATGTCTAGGAGTGGGAGCTGCCCAGTATGCGCATCGCACTGCCCTTACCCCTCAAAAAATGGGCACAGTCTTTCTGCCCCACTGGGGGGCGATGGGGTTACTACCCCAATCTGCCCATGGGAGGGCGGGGCAGACAGCCCATTAGACAACAGGGAATATTATTTTTTTTTAAAGATGGGTGGGGGCTGCTCAAAAGGCAATTTCTTTTTTCAAGAAATTATTAGAGTGTTGATGATTTGCTTTTGCTTACATCCAAAGTATAATATTCAAAACATGGTTGTGGAAGTGCTTGTAAGCCTGCTCATAGAGGGGGGGTGGCGTGGCCTTCTCAGGCCTGTGGTGAGGCCCCGCCTCATCCTGCCACTTCTGTCGGGTGACAGCATGGCCTCTCCTCTGCTATCTGCTGTACCTGCATGTATTCTGGTACCTCTAGGATCTGCGAGGGACAAGCACCTGGAGACCCCCATCTGGAAGGAGTGCATATAGAGCCACCAGCTGGCAGGTGGTGTGCTCTGCACTGTCTGGATCTTTTCCAGGTCAGATCGAGGCATAGAATTGCAATAAGGGTTGCACCATTGTGGAGGTGAGCCAATAGAACAAGGAAAAAAAATAAAGGAAAAGAAAATGAAATGAAGAGAAAACAGCCAGGGAGAGGGCATGTGATATACAGTGGGGTTTCCACAGTATAGCTGTATAAGACGTGTTCTGGCTTTCACTCCTGTCTGCCTAAAGGTTTGGAAACAGCAGCCCATACATTCTACATGTGGGTCATGCAGTACCCACCGTCACACGTTTCAGTCCCCTGCAAGGAGGCATTCAGACTGTGAGGAGAGCCATTTAAGACACTGGTATTGCCCCACAGAGTGGCTGACTGCACATTCACGCAGGGCCAGAAAATGGTTGGAGGTCTTCTGTCTGCAAGGTGTGGCTCGCACAATGTCACAACAACAGCCGGCTTCACCCTTGCCACTACATGCGCCACATGCCAACTCTTCTGTCATGGAGTTGCCACCTTTTAGTGAACTAGTGGACCTGGGGACGCCTGCGCTGCAATGGCGCTCATGGATCAGGAGATGGCAGCACTACTTTTGTGCTATAAGTGGGATGGATGGGGTAGTGAAGAGGTTTGCTGTTCTCCTTTTTGGAGTGGCAGAGCTGTATGAAGTGTTCGAAAACCTGCCAAACACAGGTAATGATACAAACTTTGATGCCACCATTGCAGGTTTGGACAGGCGCCTCAACATCAACTAAACCCCGACTATCAATAGTTTAATTTGCGACAGGCCAGAGAAACAGAGAATAAGTCAGTCAATGTCTTCTGTGCATGCTCCAGGAACTTGGTGACCATGTGTGTCACTATTAACCAACTCAAGGAGATCAGGGCATGGCTGATACAGGGCTGCAGGTCTGCTGTCCTACAACGGCTCATTCTACATCAGCCAGAAATCAACTTGGATGTCTCCTGGTTATGGCAAGGTTGCATGAGCTCACAAAGAGCTGAACTGCTAACATGAGGATGCCTCTGGCGAGGGGTGTAATGTCGCCTGACTCGTCTCTCGCTGAGAAGATGAAAGAGTAACAGGTGGAAGCTATCCATAGACAGCCCACTCATCAGTGCAACCTAACACTCCAGGACAACGTGAGTACAGATGTGCCAACTGCAGCCTTGAGTACCAAACATCAGATGTCTGCCCAGCTCAAGGACATTCATGCTCTCACTATGGATGACTGAACCACTTTGCTAGAGTGAGCCAGAGCGAAGTGAGAGGACCAAGAACGATGAACAAGGGCAAGCTGAGGGCAGCAGTGTCACAGCTATCAATAGATGGGGAGCCCAAAGGCCAACCATCATGGCTTAGTCAGAGAGCCTATCCTGTGCTCGACAAGGACAATGACAATGAGGTGTTCACCATCTCCTTTGCAAGCAAAGAAGGCAACCGGAAATGCCCACAGCTGATGGGCACTGCGGAGGTTGGAGGCATACTTGTTAGAGCTCTAATTGACACAGATGCCCCATGCAATGCCATGGCTGCCACCCTGCTTCATTGGAAAGCCCCACACCCCAGGCTGCTTCCCACCAGAGCAAGTACATACGCCTATAGAGGCACAGGGACCTTACCACTAGTAGTGGTAGTAGAAGTGGTAGTGGTAAGCAAAAGAAGATTGACATAGGCCCACTTCTATGTCACAGAAGACAAAATCTGCACCCTCCTGGGCTGCCACACAGCTGAAAATCTGAGGCTCATGTTCTTCACGAGGTACATTCATGAGTCACATAATGTGGCAATCAAGCAAGAGTTTTCTTATCTGTTTGAAGAACTGGGATGCCTCAAGAACACCAAGGTGCAGATGCACATTGA
Source organism: Pleurodeles waltl (assembly GCF_031143425.1). Classification (NCBI taxonomy): domain Eukaryota; kingdom Metazoa; phylum Chordata; class Amphibia; order Caudata; family Salamandridae; genus Pleurodeles; species Pleurodeles waltl. The sequence continues at coordinate 684,707,863 of NC_090442.1, forward strand.
TGACACTGTGATGCTCACGGCACTCCGATACCGGAGATACCATTCCACCTGCGACCATTGGTGGAGGCAGAACTGCAGAACCTGGAACAACCAGGGGTGATCGGAAGGGTTGCTGGGCCCACACCCTTGTTCTCACTCTTTGTAATTGTGCCCAAAGCCAAGCAACCTGGGGCATTTTGACTCTGTGTGGACATGTGACTCCCAAAAAAGGCCACTCAATGTGAGTTTTGCATCACCCTTACTATGGATAACATTGTGGTAGACCTCCATGACGCACAATAGTTTTCAAAATTTGACCTTAATGCCGGCAACCACCTGCTGGAGGTGGATCCAACCAGTCATTTCTAATGAAATTCTTGACACACATGGTCTTCAGGAGATACCAGTGGCTACATTTTGGTTTATTATTTGTAGAGGTTTTTCAAAACACCATGCGTGAAACCCTCTCTTGCATTTTAAATGTTTGAAACATCAGTGATTGCATCATTTCTGAGACACTGTAGGAACATCAGGAGTGGCTTAGAGCAACACTGGAGTAGCTGGGTGACTGTGGCCTGACACCCCACAAGAATTGTTCATTCTACGAAAATTCAGTCAAAGTCTTTGGGTATGTATTCTCGAGAAATGGGCTGAAGGTGGACCCCAGGAAGATGGATGTAATATGGAAGGCGTCAACTCCCCGGAATGCCAAGTAGGTGAGAAGCTACCTTGGGATAGTGACCTACTGTGGCCAGTTCATTCTGAACCAGATCACTTTGTCTGAACCCCTGAGAGCCCTGAGGAAGTCAAATGCTACCTGGGAGTGGACGGAATGCACAGATATTTCATTTCTTTAGGTGAAAGAGGCACTGCTAGCAGATGCCACCATGTCATATATTGGCCAACAAAGCAGGATAGAACTTGTTGTGGCCACTAGCCTCACAGGGATGGGGACTGACCTTCTGCAGCAGAAGAATGAAGGGTCATGGGTCACAATTGCATATGCCAGCAGAGTGCTATCAGGCACAAAGGCTTTATATCCTCAGTTCGAGCGAGAGGCGCTGGATATCCAGTAAGCATACTGTCATTTCCATCTGTATTTTTGCCGACAGCAATTCAAAGTCATCACAGATCACAAGCCATTTGTCCCACTCTTCGAAGAAACATCTTGACATGCCCCTTCTCGCTTTGAGCAGTGGGCAGCACAGCTCATCCGTACTCCAGTGAAATAGTGAAACAACTTTGCTTGAACAACCAGGCTGACTACCTGGCTTGTCACCTCCAAGAGCAGTTTGACAATGGCTGCAGGGAAGAGGATGAAGGGGCCCAAGGATTTATACAGATGGTCGTGGATGTCCCTGAGCCCTCTCGGTTGAAGAAGTCATGGAGGCCACCATGTTGTACACTAGCTTGTCCAGAGTCAAAGAGGTTCTCTTCCGAAAACAGTGGAGGAATTTCCTAGACGGAGCTGGGTCACTAACCCCCATTGAACAGATAGCAAGGACTCAGCTCTGGAGGGTCAGAAGTGAACTGAGTTCCAGTAGTGAGGGACTGCAGCTGCATGGGAGGTGCATTGTGATGCCCCAATGCCTGTGGGCCAGGGTCATTGACTTGGCTCATCAAGGTCACCAAGGAATGGTGAAGACCAAGGTGCGACTGCGAGACAAAATCTGGTTCTCATGAATGGACACCATGGTAGACAAAAAAGTGCAGGGTTGCCACTCCTGCATGAACACCTGCGGAGAGACACAACCTGTTGCAGTAATCACTGAGGAGCCTTGCCTAGGACCCTGGTCCTGAGTCAGCATGAACTTTGGAAGTTTCCCTAATGGGCGGCTTATGCCAGTATTAGCGGACAGTCATACAAAATATTCTGTGGTAGAGCTGGCAATGTTTTTGCAATGCTGGGGCTCCCAGATGAGGTAAAGACTGACAATAGGCCCCTATTCTAAGGGAAGGATTTCCAGGAGTACCTATCATTGTGCAACATCAAGCACTGCAAGGTGACCCAACAGTGACTTCAGGGGAATGGGGAAATAGAGGGCTTTAAGAGCATGTTGAATCAGACACCCCATGTGGAGTGGAGCAGGGTGATGATGCAGAGTGGTGCTGCCACCTATTCCTGCAGGCATATCAGCAGACCCCACAATTCACCATGAACTGTACCCCCATGGATCTGCTGCTACCAGTGACAGCATCCCAGCAGGGCCCACCTGGCAGCCAACAACCCTTGATGTGCAAGCAGCTAAAGAAAAACAGAGGGACAACAACAACCTTGCTAGCCAGGCCCAGTGGGCCACCACCCCAGTGCTATTCCATAAGTGACCAATCTGTTATGTGGGATCGACACCTTGATGGTAGGTCAGTGAGCATTTTGAGAGAGAAATCTGGAAGATTGTAGACATCTAAGGGACTATAGTCACTGTCTAGCTAGGCTTCACCACAGTAGACTGGTTCAAGTGGGTGTCAACCTTACTCAAAGAGCAGAGGGACAATCAGGTGGAGCAGGACAAGATGTAGTCTGAGGAGGTGGTAGCAGGTGGCACCAGTGATGATGGCACCAGAGACCGCACGTTCAACCAGCAGGATATGTCGTTAACTGGCCGGCCTGTTCTCACCAGTGATCATCAGGATCCAGGCACCACCTCTGTGCCACTCACTTTGGTTGCCCCGCTGGCTGGTGTGAGAGATGATGGAAATCAGGAATGGAGGTACAGTCTTGTTCCAAATCTAGCACTGATGCAGTTGCTCCAAGACTGTGCGCATAATGTAAATCAAGCTTGGTTCTCATCTAATAGACGTTGGAAGGGATGTAGACTGCCAGCCGGCCTATACCATACATTTGTTGCAGTTACACTCCTGAGGACCAGGCATGGCCTGAAGGGAAAAATAAACACCAGAACGCCTGCTCGGGGCACACTGGCTACATCTGTACTATGAACCTTTGTTGTCATTTATGAGCAGACCTTACACCAAGTCTACCTGTACACCCAAGCTATGTCAGCTCTACAAATAGTAAATATTCACATTGAGGGAAAGAAAGCTAGGGAAAGAGCTACCACAAATGAAGTGAGTGGACATAAAGTGAACTGAGCTCAGAAAGTGAACTGGATAAACTGAAATGTCTTTGCCAAAGTAAAGTATAAAGATTCAATGTCTGCTTCAATATGCATTGGCATTGCATGCTTTTTTATTGTAGGTCTGATACTTTGTTCTCCAAAATAACTCTGCTTAAGCTCTTCCTTCCTCTACCGTATGTAGCTCACCCTAAACCTCAGTTTACTACTATGATCTCCCAAACAACCCTACTAAATTCTCCCTCATTTATCTCATCTTTGGCTCATCCAAAACCCCTTTTACTACTATGATCTCCCTAACCTCTTTCCACAGACTCTTCCCTCCTCCATCTCTCATTTTCTCATCCCATGCCTCATCCTATTACTACGAACTCCAAATTAGGACTTCTGGATTCTTCCCTCCTCTGTCCCTCCATTACTCTGGTCAATCCAACTAACAAACTCACACATCCTCTGCTCAAATTAACTCATACTAATACTAATACTGTACTCATATTTCCCTATACTAATCCACCACTAATTCCTCTTGGGTTCAGGAGTAGCGTGCTACTCGCCGAAAGGCGTTTTGATGCTTCATCAGGGGTAGCAAGCGCTATATAAATACAATTTCAATTACAAATATTTTAATGGTTAATTAGCATTGATACATCTTGAACTTTGGCATAGTAGGACAAGAGTCATGTCTTGTTATTGCCTCTAATATGCACTTGCACTTTTATTTGCTCCTGTCTTAGTCTGCCCTTGTTCCTTATCTGCTGCTAGTTTGAAATTATGCTTGTATTTTAATTATGTGATAAGCTGAAATGTCTGCTTCAGTAAGCATTGGTACGCCACGTCTTCCTTATTACTTGTTCATCGACAGTGATAACTCTTGCACTTTACCTTTGGAGTATGTGGGACCAGGGCCTTTTCGTTTCTTTTCTTGCTACTGGCTTTGATATGCACTTGCACTTTTATTTGGACTTGTTTTAGCCTGCCCTTGCTCTTTATCCGCTGCTAGTATGCATTTTCATCATGTGATAATGTATGGTACAGTTAGCAATGATAGCTCTTGCACTTTAACTTTGGAATATGTAGGAGGAGGGCCTATTCTTTTATTGCTACTGGCTCTGATATGCATTTGCGCTTTTATTCGCATTTGCCTTAGATTGCCCTTGCTCTTTATCCGCTGCTAGTATGAATGGATATTTCTATTTTAATCATATGCTAGTGTATCGTACAGTCTCTTCATACTGTTGTGTTTTTGCGATGATTTTAATTAATGGTGCCATCAGAATAAACTTTGAACTTTAAACCTGCCAGAAGTCTATTAAGTGAACCGTGAACGAAAAAGTTAAACGAGCCCTGAACACGGTGAGTTGAATAGATCCAAATCACAGTAAGCAGAAATAATGCATGGAAAATAAATTAACAAAGTAAGGCACAGTGCCAGCCTCCCTAATCTGAAGTACATGACCCTCCCTTAAATGCAATGTACGTGTACATTCATTGTGACATGCCAAAATTGTCCACCATTGGAAGCACTGACTTTGTAACAGATTATATAGAGGGCTGAGACACACGAACAGGGTAAGAGTTAGATCACGACATGAGGATGCATAGGTCAGGGACAAGACAGGCACAATAACAGGAATATAGGGCTAGATGTATCAAATATTTTTTGTGCTGTCATAAAAATGCATTTTGGCATATAACAAGTCAAATTGGATTTGCGACTACATACCGATTCGGTATTAGGAAGGGGCATGTCTGGGGCATCCCTTCCTAACACTGAATCGCAGAGGTATGTGTGATCATTTTGTAACCGTGAATGCAGTTGCAAAACAATCACAGTTACCACCAATTTCAAATTGGTTGTAACCCATTCGCAAAGAGGAAGGGGTCTCCAAGGGACCCCTTCCCCTGTGTGAATGCATGCGAAAACATTTTTTAAGAGTAGGCAGTGGTCCCACGGACCACTGCCTACTCTTAAAAAATTTAAAGAAAACTTTTCATTTTTACATTTTAAACGTGGCCTGTTTTCCTTGAAGGAAAACGAACGCATTTAAAAACAAAAAAGATTGCTTTGTTGATTTTTACATTCCAATAGCGATTACTTAAGTGCGATTCGCTATAGAACGCAATTAGGTAACTGCTTTTGTGAAGAATGATACATCTGGCCCATAGTCTGTTAGGTTCGGGGCAGCAACACTCTCAAGGAAGTCGAGGAAAGCACAAGGGATTTCAAAATTAGAGTGTGTTGGCTCTAACTGCTGTCATTCCACAGCTTCATCTCCACATTTTAGCAAGAATGATGCAGATGTTTGAAACTAAGGGCCAGATGTAGCAAAAAGAAAATTTGCGAGTTGCAAATTGCGCGTCCATGCGACTCGCAATTTGCAACTCGCAAATTGGTATGCAGTACGGTGTCTCAGACACCGTCTGCGAGTCGCTATGGGGTCGCAATGACCCACCTCATTAATATTAATGAGGTGGGTCGCAAATTATGGCCCCATAGCGAGTCTAGCCACTCGCAAACATGGAGGCCTGCTGTCGTCAGCAGACCTCCATGTTCGTGACTGCTTTCTCAATAAAGCAGTTTTTTTTTTTAAGTGTAGCCCGTTTTCCTTAAAGGAAAACGAGCTGCACTTAAAAAAAAACGAAACCTTTAGTTTCGGTATTTTTTCAGGGCAGGTAGTGGTCCCTTGGACCACTACCTGCCCTGAAAAAATAGTATTGGGTCCATTCGCAAAGGCCAATTTGCGAGTGGGTTACCATCCACTTGAAGTGGATGGTAACTGCGACACCCTTTGCGACCGCATATGCGGTCGCAAATGGTATTGCATGCCACTCCGAATCGCAAATAGGAAGGGAACACCCCTTCCTATTTGCGATTCTGAAATGCATATTGCGAGTCGGTCCCGACTCGCAATATGCATTTCTGCATAGCAAAGAGGCATTTGCGCCTCGCAAACGGCGATTTTCGCCGTTTGCGACATGCAAATCCTTTGCTACATCTGGCCCTAGGTTCGCTAGGGTTCTATAAGGAGTACAACAATGCGATTTTTAACTATTGCTCGAACAAAGTGTAAACGTTAAAACGGTAGGTATGCCACACAGGGCCCGCTTAAAAATATATTTAAGAATCGTACATAGGTAGTGAACAGGAGACCATCATCAATAAGAGAAGGGACGAACAGAGAGTGCTAAAGGGGGGATATTTAAAAAAAAAGAAAGTTGAATGTGGACGGACGGGTGAAGCCACATGGACAGCATGGAGGAATGTTGAAGGGGGAAGCAAGCGAGAGAGCAAGAAAACAGATGCACTCCCATGGAGAGCCTTAAGAAAAACACAAATTAATTTTCTTTATTCAAGCATATTATTCAAGCAAGCTCACAGAAGATTGATACAATGGTGGGTGAGCGTTCACATGAATCGAGAGCTAAGCGATCAAATCAGGGGTGGAATAGGGAGATAACAACGCCTTCCAGTCATGAGCAAAGGACTGCCTCAAACTCCCCTATATGTATATAGGCAGCATTAGGTCTGGACAACAGACAGCCAAAGCTATAGGAAGAAGAGACATATTTAGAGTTGGTCAGCATTACCGTGTGCTAATAAGAACGCATGTTGTATAATATGATTTAGGTTTGGTGATATCAAATTCAGAAAGTGCGTGTCAAATGATTGAAGGGTAAAGGTCGACAAAGACTACTATGAATTTATATCTAAGGAAAGGTATATACAAGGTCAATAAAAATATTTTAAGGGATTTAACAATTAAAGAACACATCAAGGGTGCAAATATCACTTCAAAATGTCAAAATTGTCGAGGTACAAAAGTAATTTATTTTATCCTAATGTATTCAATGAAGAATTGACAAACATGAAGTATGAAACTATATTAACGCTTCATTAACAGCCTGTTTCTTCTAGTAGACAGCCCCGATGTGCAAAAGCATCTCCTTACGTTGGTAAAGATGTGAAATCCTACAATTAGCGATAAACATGCATTTTCTAAAATAATTTTCTAATTACGATTCAACCCCATTTTTTCCCAATACTCCTTTCCGGGCACACCTTCACACGATGTTCCTCTTTCAACCTCACGTTTTGCAGCGTTATCACTTTGCATGCTCCGTAAATAGGCCGTAACTTTGTGTATTTTTTTGTCATATGTATCATTTTAGATAATAAAATACTTAATAAAGGCAAGCAGCCCTGCATGTTTACATATATGAGCCTGGTGCTTTATTACTTTGTTATTTCCTGAAACAAGGGCCTTAAGACTCAGGCTTTTTTTCTCAAATATTGAGGCAAGATAAAAAATAGTTTACATTTTGGGAACACTATGTTATAGTATGTAATGGCATGCAGGGGCATAGCTTGAGGGGGTGGGTTTGGGGATGATTTACCCTCTAATTAATGTATTTTATGATACAAAGAGGCTAATTTACAATGATTTAATACCACCGTAGCAAACACAATTCTGATACTGTGGCAGTGCTAAAACAACTCCATATTTACAAAGTGATGCTAGAGGCCTCTAGGCTAACTTTTTCTGGGCTAGCATCAGATACTAACAATGATATGCAATGTAGGTGATTTCTCTTAAAAAATGATGCTAGCCCCCAGCGCCGTATTTATAAGCTTTTTGAAAAATGGCGCTCGCCTAGGAAAAGTCGTACTAACTGGTCACACCAGGCGTTAAAATGACTCAGGCTCAGGTTAAAACACTCTGGCAACCTGGATTACACCATGGAGTTACTTCAATCAATAATCATGTATTTTGGAGCACACTACTCACCCATAGGAACGCAAGGTGCAGTGGGGTGTGTCCTCAGAGATCAGTTAAAGAGCTAGGTCTTGAGGTTCTTCCTGAACGGAGGCAGCGATGTCGGCTGTCTGAGGTGAGGAGGTAAGGAGTGCCCACCTTTGGCTGGCAAGTATGCAAAAGATCTTCCTCCAGCCGAGGACTTCTTTATGTGGGATACGTTGGTGAGCAACTGCTGGGAGAAGTGGAGATGTCTGGAAGGGGAGAACCAGGTGATGAGGTGGTTGAGATAGATAGGCACTCTGTCATGAAGGGCTCTATAGGCGTGTAGGAAGAGTTTGAAGTTGATCCTCTTCTCGACGGTGAGCCAGTGGAGGTTTTTCAGGTGTTCTGTGATGTGTTCTCGGCAGTGGATGTCTAGGACAAATCTGGCGGTGGGGGTTCAGCATTTGCTGCAGCGTGTTCAGGATCTTCTTGGAAGTTCCTGCATAAAGGGCGTTGCCATAGTCTAGTCTGCTTGTGATAAGTGCATGTGTCGTGGTTTTCCGGCACTTGGTTGGTATCCATCTCAAGATCTTCTGTAGAAGTCGGAGGCTGGTGGAGGCAACAGAGTTGACCTGTCTGGTCATGGTGAGCATTGAGTCAAGGATGATGGAGAGGTTTCATGCATGGTCAGTAGGGGTGGGGAGCCTGCTGAGTGTTGAGGGCCACCAGGATTCTTCCCAGGCTGATCGGGAGGGTCCCATGATGAGGATCTCAGTTTTGTCAGAGTTCAGCTTGAGGCACCTCTCCCTCATTCAGGTGGCAACTGCTTTCATCCCGTCCCTGAAATTCTTCTTGGCTGTTGAGGGGTTCTCTGTCAGGGAGAGGATCAGATGGGTGTCATCATCATAGGAGACAATATTCACATTGTAGTTACTGACGATGGGGGCGAGTGGGATCATGTAGATGTTGAACAGAGTGGGGGTCAGCGATGATCCTTGGGGTGCTCCACAGCTGATGTCGGTGGGTTCTGACAGGGACAGTGGGAGCCTGATGTTCTGTGTTCTTCCTGTCAGGAAGGAGTGTATCCATCAGAGGGCCTTGCTGCATATGCTTGCTGCTTGGAGTCTGGTGCATAGTGTGAACGATTAAGTAGGATGAAGGCTGCTGTTTCTGTGCAGTTGAGGAGGGAGCAGATGTCGTCTATGGCGGTGAGCAGGGTGGTTTCGTACTGTGGGTAGTTCTGAATCCTGATTGGGAGACATCCAGTATGTTATTGTCCTCGATGTGTTGGCGTAGCTGAGTGTTGATTGCTTTTTCTGCAACCTTGGCTGGGAATGGCAGCAGAGAGATGGAGCAGTAGTTCTTTAGGTCCATTGTGTCAGCTGTGAGTTTTTTCAGAAGTGGGTGGACCTCAGTATGCTTCCAATTCTTAAGGTAGGTTTCTGATTCTAGGGAGCAGACACGATTGAGGCACTGGCCTTCCTGAAGATGTAGTGTGTGCAGGGCTCAGTTGGGGCTCCAGAGTGGATGCTGCTCTTGATGGAGAGGGTATCATCCATCATCCATCGTGAGGGGGTTCCAGGTGTGCAGGAGTAGTGGGGGTTTGGCAGATCCTGGTAGGGGTGTTGTTGGTGAGCTCAGATTTGGATCTGAAACTGTTGTAGATGTTTTTGATCTTCCGGTGGAAAAAGTTGGCCAGTCTGTTGCAGAGATCCTGAGATGGAGGAATGTTGGTGGTCTCAGCTTTTGGTTTGGTGAATTCTTTGATGATGTTGAAAATGTATTTTGTTTTATGTGTGGTGGAGTACTTCTGTTACAACTTGAGGCACCAGGGAGAGCAGTGTAACTTCCACCATAACCACCACATCATCCTCTACCACCACAGTCACCATCACCTGGATTACAAGGGCAGAGCAGGAGAAGGAATTGTGTATACCGGCAGCAGACATCCCTGTTTGACCTCTTGGAGGAAGAGGTCATCACCATCTACCAGCTCTGCAAGGAGTCAATAGTACAGCTGCTCTGCCTCATTGCGCCTCAACTGCAGGCAGCGGTCAAGATGTCCACCACCATCCGGCTTCTGACCAAGCTCCTGGCTGTGCTTCACATCCTTGTATCTGGTGAATTCCAGATCACTGCAACACGAGTTGGTGGAGCGTCACAGCCCTCCCTGTCTGCATTCCTGCTCACAATCCTGAATGCAATCATCTGCCTGACACCCCTACACATTCCCTTTCCCCACACCCAGCAATTGCAACAAGAAAGTAAACAGGAATTCTACACTGGTGCTGGTTTTCCCCATGTCCTTGGAGCCATGGACTGCACAAAGTGCTACTCCTACTACCTGCTGCAACAGAACATGTGTACCATAACTGCAAGCACACACATTTGATGAATGTGCAGGCCATTGTTGATCATCAGCCTCTTCATCAATGTGCTGGCAAAATACCCGGGAAGCGTCCATGACTTGTTCACCTTCAGAAACTCAATCATCAACCAGAGGTTTCAGGATGGACAATACGGGAATGTCCTGCTTTTAGATAACCAAATAGCAAGTGCTTAACAGACACAAGTCCCCCAGCCTGCTGTCTTTACTTGGGACACAGCATATTGTGTCCAAAGTCTGCGCTGTCCAAAATGTGGGTTTGTGTCCCACATTCAAGGGCTAGTCCATGGCATTCATGGGGAGAAACTAAGCCATGGTCTCAGGTGGCAACACATAGCTGGCACATAGGGCAACCCTCTGAATGCATGTCATGAGTCCTGCAAAATCCATGCATAGGTGTGATGCGTCCCCCCAATAAAATGACGCATTGGCCGCAAACATGCTGCATCAGCCCAGGAAGTGATGAAATGGGTCAACCGTGTTGAAAACCAGGAACTGCAAAGATACTTTCACTTTGTTTTTCTAATCACTGTCTTTTTGACTGTGGTTGAGAGAGGTGGTGTGTTGTTGCATCTTTGTAGAGGAGTGCTGTTGGAGGAGTATTTTGTGCTGTCTACTGTCTCTGTTGTGTCTCTGGTGTCTGTTTGTTCCTGTTTATTTGTATTTTGTATTAAGTGTGCATGTTCGTCCTTTGGGTATTTTAGTCTGTTGGGGTAATTAGGGGTAGTTTCGGGTAGCTTTTTAAAATATTCGCCTCATTTTGGGTTTTGTTGGGGACATGTTGGGGAAGACAAGGGTCTGCGGGAATGAGTTCAGAGGAGTTGGGTGACTTTGTCCTGTTAGTCACCCACTACCTCCCCAACAGACTGGCCATGGGCGGCGAAGCATCGGTGGCCAGACGTTGTGTCACAATAGTTGGACTTCCTGGATTACCTCGAGGTTGGTGGAACTGTCAGTAAGTACACAATCCTTGTGAGGGTGTCCTGTATTGCATTTGCTTTCAGATGTCTGGTGCCGATAGGCCCTCCTGTATTAAGATAGGACACAGGGCAAGACAGCAACTTGCGTTGCTGTGCCAAACAACATCGCTGTCAAATGCAGCAAGGAACCATTAGAATTACAACGGGGCACGTTCCTGTCCTTTTCCCCTGGTCCTACCCACAAAATGCTGATGATCACCAATACAGGCACCCTTGTGTCCTGGTGCAAGGGTACATGGTTGCCAGGGGTGAGTGTACATGTTCAGGAAAAGACACCTTCCTGTCCATACACAACCATCAATAGTGTTGATTTTTGTCCATGTGTGCTGTGGACAGCAGCACACATAGGAAGTGAAAACATGTGGATAAATAAGGTATTTCATTCTCATTACACCACTGTAACACTCCTCCTGAGTTGATGTATGAATCTGGTGCATTACCAGTCTTATGCTCATGGCCAGGCATACTGTGTCACTTAAACTCACCAGACATGTTGCTCTGTTGGTGCAGGTTCACACTTGGCCAGCTAATTGTGGGCCATTGTACAGGTGGTTGACAAATGCCAGGTCTCACATGCCAGCACACACCAAATAAGACATGTTAGATGCAAGGCATGATACAAAGATATCAGAATACTGGTCAGGCAGTGTCCTTAGCATACCTGTCAGACTTTCCTGTTAGCACTACGGTGCACATGTCAGCTCATGTACTATGTGCAGCCTGAGGATGTGCGCACCTTTCCAGAACAAGGTCTGCTGCCCATGAACATGCCAACATGTGTTGCACTGGATGATTTCCCTTACCCTTATCAATCCAATTTTGAGACCATTCGGTGGATCATGTCTCATGTAGGTGAGGCAGAATGTATGTGACGCTGTACATAGTCATAACATGTGAAATGCCAAATACATATATATGTCCTACACACATCTGCAGCAGAAAAAAAGGATGTAGTGTTGGGATGATGGAAAAAACATGTATAAGTTAAAATTGGCTCAAGCACCTCACAACAGTATGTTTATGATACATGAAGGGTCTCGGTCAAGGTTAAAAAAAGAGGGGAGTGGAAATGAAAATTCATCTTTTAGGACTAAGTACAAGTCAACATGTTTGATGACTTAATTCCTCCTAAGCTACACTGAAAAATCCAAAAAAGTGTGGAGAATACGGAAAGATGTAACTTACATAAAGATCTACGCAAAAGAATCCTAAATAGGTGAGGACCTTCCTTTATTAAGGAATGGGCAGATTGGTAAAAGTGCGAGCTGAGGGACTATTGTCTCCGTCTTCATGATGAAGCCCCTTCTCCGTGACCTATCCGGCGGCCACACTTCCAGCTAAAGGATACATTTTCCTTTGCCCAAGACCCTTCACGTATAATAAACATACGGTTGTGAGGTTCTCGAGCTAGTTTTAACTCATCTTCTCCAGCTCCTCACTTCTGCATGTAGGCTTGAATCTACTCCTACACTTAACTACAGCACGAACTTGAAAAGATCTCAGGCAAAGAGCCCCCTTGTATTGCCCGTCGGACATTGCAGCGCCAGCCCGACAAGGAGTAGGCCATATGATGAAGCATGACATCCAATGGATGTGTGAGGGCCTTAGTTTCTACTTATAGAAGTATCCTTTGGACCCATGGCCATTTATGTGGAACAGTGACTTTTTTGAATTGTGGCAAATCTGAACAAACAACTCAGCACGTTGCTCTTTTTTTTGCAAATTTAATCTGCCACATAGGTGGCAATATCTAAAATCACTTTTATTTTAAAGAAAATTTGTATAACTGGCATGATGCTTTCGAGTATCTATTGGCGCTAAAGGATGCCCATATAAGTTTTCATGTGGTGAAAGACTGTACAAAGGTGTTACGTACAAGGAAAACTTTAACACACATGGCCACTGAAAAAGTCTATAGGACACAGAGCATAATTGCTTTTAGCTCTGTTGGAATTTCTAATATAGTGTCTTACTGATTGTACTTTGATCTAATTTTATCAATAGATTTTTATAATGATTATTTTTTAATGATTTTTTATCTTTTAACACATGCATACATTTTTAGTTGATGTGTTTCTATATTATGTTGCTTTTATGGTTTATATTGCCAAAAATCAAGTAAAGCTTTCTTTGACTTTGACTTTGAACTCATATTCCATGTTTCATGCACACTGGGAAGAATCTGCATTATTACATATGCTTTTCATATCATTGATAGATTTTACATCACGTTTCACTTAAATGGGCAATTCTTTCAATCATTTAATGACCATGCCAGGCTTAGTAATCGTGTATTTACATTCCACAATAATTGCTATTTTATTTATTGGCAATTACTAACATCCCTTTACAAACAAATGCAAGATGTTGTGTTCCAGTCTGTCATGCAGTAGAATGCTCATTGTTGTAGAATAAGAACTGTTATCTTTGAGAAGCTGTGCCTTGGGCTAGCAGACATTTATTCGGTATGCACCTGTATGAGGAATAACTTGAAGAACTAATTTTCTGTGAGAATCTGCTTCCTACAGAACGAATCCTTGTTCAGCTGTTGGCAGTATCTATCACATAAGCACAGGATCTACACAGGACTTAAAACGTGTTCCTGTTGATGGTAATGTATATGGCAGCCACAATAAGTACTTACCGAGCCCCTCTGCACCTTGGGCTCACAGAGTGTCATATTATCGCCCTTTCTACTAGTAATGCAGTATTCACTCTACCACACATGTCGTTAAAAATGCATGTGTAAAGCTGTTCAAACAGTTACAAGTAGTTTTTCACATGAGTAAATTAATGTGTGAAAACTATTTTTTAAAATGTATTACATGCTTTGTTATGTTTTTATTTCCACATGCAATGTTTACCACGTTTGCTAAACTTCTCGGTGATATTTTTGCAAGTGGTAAGTAAAAAGCAATTCCGAATGAGGTGGTAGTCTGAAAGCTATCTGAGTTTAGCACCAGAAAAACTACCACTACACGTTACCTGGTGGTAAGTCCTTTTCATATTTTCAATGTAAAATGACCTCAGTAATTAGTAATACAAAAGATGTGATCATTGCTTCTTAAAAGTTGGATAATCATGTGCTCAAGTTAATAAAAATGAAAATACCTTCTGCAACTATAGAATTTTTTTAAAATTTAAACACATCTCAGCATAAAGTACTACATCTTATATATGTTTTCATTTATAATACGGGCAACAGAAATACATACAATTATTTAAATGAAACTATATGTTTTTATCTTCAAAAGTAAATATTTTCACAAGTTCAATGATATATAGCAAGAGACAACAGGTATTGTTAGACTTTTCATCCTTGGTGTGGTCTCCCTTAACTTTTTGCCTCTGTTTCCCAGGTTGTTGATGTGTGCTGGACTCTGTTTTTGCTGTTTTTGTTACTCTGGGCACGTTACCACTGCTAACCAGTGATAAAGTGCAAATGCTCCTCTACAAAATGTGTATGTAATTGGTTCATCCATGATTGGCATATTTGATTTACTGGTAGGTCCTGTGTACAGTGCACTAGAGGTTCCTAGGGCTTGTAAATCAAATGCTACTAGTGGGCCTGCAGCACTGGTTGTGCCACCCACAATAGTAGCTCTGTAAACATGGCTCAGACCTGATATTTTTGTGTTGGTTGTTTTAGCAGTGGATTAACTTTTCTTTGAAATTACAAAATGTTCTGGTGATATGGGTTTCTTTGTTTTTTTTCTTTCAAATGTAGTAGATGCTTTCTTTGTTAGAAGGAATTTGAAAGTGTAACCTTAAGTGGTAGTTGATGTCTTTGGTGATATGATTTGACCAATATTTATGTATGATATTCCAGCTGATGATACACCTGGTATTGATGTAGCTGCAGAATAGTCTGATGCAGTGTCCACATCAGCGGGGACATTTTTCTGTAACCCAAAAGGAATAAGTTATCATGTAGCATGTAATATCATGTATATCATGATAGGCCTATCTTATGAGTGACACGCAAATTGCAAAACTAATGTGTAAACAATTGAATGTGGAAACTTAACAATTACATTTGATGCTCTGTTATTGCTCCGGCTAATTACCAGGTGCAATAAAAATTTGCACCATCTGTTAATTTTTGTTAAGCTAAAGTGCTAGAATTAAACTGGGAAAGAGCTAGATTTTACACAGACTTGTGCATTTTGTTAGGGTAAGTACCAAAATAAGGGCCTGGTTTAGATGTTGGTGGTCCCACTGCCAGTTTTCTGACTGAAAACCCACTCGCCGCCATGATAGTTCACCTGCCGTATTTAGATGTTGGAGGTCCCCCAGACTTCAACCTGCCAGAGAACCACTGACTCCACCAAGGAATCCCTACCACCACCATGGTGCCATAGGAAAGTGTAACTGACGGCGGGACTTTAGCCACACTTACTGCGAAGCAGATTTGAATGTGCCATGCCGCCAAGCAAAAAGTGGTGGTCCGACCTCCATTTCTTACTTTGCAGATTGGGGGTGGAACAGGGTGAAAACTTACCTTTTCTCCAGATTTATCTTCTGTTTCTGGCTGGACACGACTAGACAGATCCCTCCATCACTGCTGCCATGGGGCCATGGAAGAAACACAACTCCCCCTCAATCACTGGACATTAAGGTAGGCATCCTGCTTTGCCTATATTTGTTGGGGAGGGTCACTGCACATGGGCACGGGACCACTGCAGACATGTACATGTTACAGCACGTCACACACGGAGAGCCCAGAGAATGCCGGGAGGACACCAGACCACGCAGATCTCCACCCTTCGCCTTTCGCTTCCACAGGGCTGATAGGGCCGGACAGGCTGAAAGGAGCAAAGGAGCTCAGGGGCATGGAAGACATTAGTGTGGGTTGTGTGGGTGCCCCCAGAGTGGCGACGAGACCCCTGACACCTGTATGCTGCCTCCCCACAGATCCCCCCAAGTGCCTCCATCCAGCCCCCAGTACCCATGATGACTGAGGACTGTGGGGGCAGAGCAGGTGAGGAGCACGTGAGGAGAGGAGGTGAGGAGGCTTTTGAGAATTGTGAATTCACTGTGAGTACACCTGCCACTTTTTGCCTGCTCTGGCAACCCTGGTGCCTCTGGAGGTTCTACCCTGCTCCTTGCTCCCTATAAATTCATCCTGCTTTGGGCAGTATTGTGCAGCTGAGTCTTTGTGCCCAGCCCCTGACTTTGCTTTAACCTCTGGTTCTTTGACCTGCTGCCCTCAGAGAGCTTCAAACTGTGCCTCTGACACCAGTGCAGAGACCATAGCTGACCTCTGCTGAGTGCGTACCCAGGCCTCCAACAGAAGCAACCCGGTTAGTCTTGGTGAGGCTTGCTGGAGGCCTATAGTGCCCCATTCACTACTCACTTTTTCTTCAACTATCTCAAAGGTACCACCAGCAATATTGTAAGGGCGTGCTCGTCAGTGAGTAAATCTGCACCACTCTCCTATTGATTTATTAGCATAACAACAAGGCCTTGAGTGCCAGACCAAACTAATTTCCTGTTGCTTTCTTCCACCACCTGCTATTCTGCGCAATGAGGTCTGGCAAGGTGTGCAGTGCATCAAAATCTGCTAAGAAACATGGGCTAAAGTTAAAGGCTACTCTCACATCTACTGATGGCCCTAGCAAGTGTGCATCTGTCACTTCAAGTCCAGTGTCCAGAAGACTAAAGAAGGAGAAAATTACTGACTTCGTTAAAGCCCCTACAGGAACTCTTGTTCCATGGCCATTCATCAGACAGCATGTTGGGTGAGATCTGCCCTATGCCGCCAGAAAAGGTACCTTCAATCCTAAGTAGGCCAAAGCAACTGGAAATCATAGCTAATGTTCAATTATCTGACAAAGACTTATGCTTGATGGGGTCACCCTCCAGCATCGTTGAGGAAAATAATATCATCGTCCAGCATGTCTCCCCACAGAGATCTCTTAACTTCCTGTGTGAACCACACCAAGCAAACTCCTCCACAAAATCTTTGGATTCTTCTGCCTTACAGCAAGAGCTCTTCCTGAGCCCATTCAAGGACAGCCAAGGAGGCCCCATTGTGCAGCAGAACGTGACTATAACTTCAGGTCCCAAACACAATTGTAATGTCATCCTCTCTCTAGTAAAGATCCAACAGCCAAATGTACCTGCCCAATCGAATTTCTGTTTTCCAGGGAGTGTACATTTTAGAGGAAGCCTAGAGCTTATCACAGATCCATCTCTCTATATAGGTCATAGCAGTGAGGCGTCTCTCCTTCAACTTGACAGTAAGCTGCGGACCACAGCACAGACTTCATCACTTCAGCAGGCCCCCTCCAAGCATGTTGGAACAATGCCTAATGACCAAGGGGCCTCACACGACATGGGGCACAATGCAGTGGTGCCGCCTCCTCTGTGGGCCCCTTTGGTAAATTTAATGGAGGTGATTTCCTTTGCCCTTTCCTATCACTCAGAAAAACTTGACCTCCAAGTCGACATCCTCAACTCCCTGGCCTCTCATGTCGTCGGCATCAAAAGTTGCAAGATCTTAACAACCTTATCAGACGGCTGCAGAAAGATCCTGACGTAGTTTATCATTCTTGCCAATGCTCCTCTTTTTTGGATCATCTAAAACCAATGCCCTACATCCTGGCAGAAATCCTGGCTGCCATCAAGCTCTCAAAATCTTCTTTGACACCCGAGCCTGCCACAACATCTGATAGTGAGAATCTTCAGCAGGCAAACCATGAAGCAAGTCAGTTCGGGAGGGTGCAGGACATTTCTGATCAGAAACTAAGTTTTGAGTCCTGCCATGGTGACATGACAGATGTGGGAAAAGATGATGATGTGTCCCCTAGGCAAAGAAACACTGAAATTCCATCAGAATTTTTCATAGAGCTCCCTATGCTATGAGGTCACAGGATGGAGCCCTCCAAAAAGCAAAACAAAACCACCTAAACCACCTATTACTAAGAGAGAACGCGAACGTCTCAGAAAGGCCAGGAAAAACAAGCAGAATAAAGAAATAGTTCCTATACTATAACCCCTAGGGTGCTCACAATCTTCAATGGAGGACAATGACTTACTGAAATTACGGCCACTCTACCTGCTCTTCCAACAAAAAGAACGAAGCATCCTCTTGCAACCTAAAGAGCTCCTATCACCAGAGGCCAACCAATTGGAAAGGTCAGACATGGATCAATCACCTCTAGACAGCACAGACAGGCCAGTAGACGCAGTTCCACTGGCACCCGGAGTATCAGAGTAAGGTGCCTTCTCATAACACCCCAAAGGACCAGGGCAACCAACAAACGGGCCTCAACCCAAGGTAGGCCTTCTTTGTTCAGGTTCAAGTAACGGCTCAGCCCCTCAGCTCGGCTAATGTTCAGCCTCGTAACCATAGCCAAATACAGCATCAATTTATTCCCCCATGCCACACTGCCTTGGTAGGCCACTCAACCGAAGTAGTCACTTCTGAATACACTCAAGACCTGTTAGTGAATAATGGCACAGAACCACCATTCCAATGCACATGTCCTCATATGAGCTTTATTTCGGCAGTAACTACCATAAAAGCGATACAGTGCATGCTTAAAACCATATTTGTGAATATGACATCAATATGATAAAAACCCTAATATACAAAATTTCACATTACCACGGCCTGGGACATACAAATCAGTCGCCAAATTGCTCTATAAGAAAATACATATAGGTTAACTCTCCTTAATCTTCATGAGCCTGTGGCAAAAATATTCAAGCAAACTTCTGTTCTAAATCAGGCAAAAACACAGTAAAAGCAGATGCAAAAATATTAACATTTCTAAAACCTTATGAGTTTCCCCTGTATTAAAAAGATCCAATATAATGCAAATATATAATCAAATCTAAAAATAACAATGTTAAATCAGTTTAAAACACATTCTCCACCCTTAAATAAATATTATATAAAAAAAAAGCTTGCTCTATTACGCCATATGGCTGCTAAAAACTTCACCACAGCACACACCACCGGCCCATACGTACTGGTGCTACAAATCCTAAGAGCCAAATGGCAATCCCTGATTCCCATGGAGTTACAGAGAGGTCTTATCCAGCGGGCCCTTTGCTTTTTATATGCTGGGGAAAAAAATTGAAGATGGCTAATTGTTTCCCTAGTATTACACCCCATCGGGCAAAGATCTGACAAAGTAACAGTTTGCTTCCATCTGGAAGTAAGATCACGCACTGGTAGGGAGTCTAATCTAAATCTTACATAAAGTGCACGTGCTGCAGGATGTAAAATAATATAAAAAAAGTGCTCAAACTCATAATGGCACTTGGATGATAAAACGTTGTCAGTCATGCTACCCGATGGAACAGCTGCTAGAGTAGATGTTTGTACAGTCACCCAATATACATCTTTCACAACCTGGGGTGCGTTTTTTGGGAGATGCAGAGGATCAGTCCAATAGGAGCCCAGCCCAAGTTTAAGGAATCCTCTTTTTACGTACTGGCACCATGGGATTTTTTCCACGTGGGAATCTCTCAGAAGTGCTCCTCACCATATCCGATAAGGATCTAGCACTGCAGTGGACCAGATCTGAATCCAATATTGCAGCGGTCTCAAAGCAGCAATATCAGCAATAGAATACAAATTTAGATCCATTCGGATAGGCATGGTAGCAGAACTCGAAGGAACTTTTAACAAGGCCTTCATAAAGAGATTCTCTGCTCTTTCCATATCCTCAAGTTTACCATGGCCCCACAGCTCAGCACCATACAAGGCGCCTGCTCTAGCCTGCACTTTATAGATATCCACTGCAGGTGTAATAGAAAAGGTGGGCGTCCTAGCAGCAAATCTCAGAATACCCCCTGACTTTTGTTTGAGGGACATGACACCGTTTGACAGGTGGGATGTCCATTTATGGGAATCTTCTAGTCTAATTCCCAAATAATCAAAATCATTGACACGTTCCAGAACCTCACCATCCAGCACTATATTCTTCTTTGCTCTAAATTTAGGGTCGCCAAATACCATGCATTTTGTTTTGGTGCAATTAATCTGTAAACCATAATCCTTACAAAACTCTGAAAATTACTCCTTGATATCCAGAGGACGTTTTGGACAGAAGTAAGGTATCATCATCAAACAACAAACACAGGGGGTCATTACAACCCTGGCGGACGGTGTTAAAGCGGCGGTAAGACCGCCAACAGGCTGGCGGTCTTTTTTTTAGTATCATGACCATGGCGGTTACCACCATGGTCATCCGCCGCTTCCCCGTTCCGCCCGCTGGGCTGGAGACCTGGGTCTCCAGCCCGGCGGCTGTGACAATACCGCCGCCGGTATTGTGACCCGGCTTACTGCCGTGGATTTCCAGCGGTAGGAACCGCCATGAAATCCATGGCAGTAAGCACTATCAGTGCCAGGGAATTCCTTCCGCTGGTTCTCCGTTCTGCCCGCCAGGGCGGAGACGACCGCTGGGCTGGAGACCTGGATCTCCAGCCCGGCGGCCGTCACAATACCGCCGCCAGTATTTTGACCCAGCTTACCGCAGTGGATTTCCAGCGGTAGGAACTGCCATGAAATCCATGGCGGTAAGCACTATCAGTGCCAGGGAATTCCTTCCCTGGCACTGATAGGGGTCTACCCCACCCCACACCCCCACCCGACTCCCTCCCCTACACCCCCAACCACCCCTGTCACCCCCCAAAGGTGGCAGGGCCCCCTTCCCCACCCCGACGCTCGACATTACCTTACACATACACACCCGACACGCACGCAGGCACCACCAACACACACACGCACACACCCCGACATACATGCCAACATCCACACACACACTCAG
Source organism: Pleurodeles waltl (assembly GCF_031143425.1). Classification (NCBI taxonomy): domain Eukaryota; kingdom Metazoa; phylum Chordata; class Amphibia; order Caudata; family Salamandridae; genus Pleurodeles; species Pleurodeles waltl. The sequence goes on from NC_090442.1 coordinate 684,728,809, forward strand.
ACACGTACACCCACATTCACACATTCACGCACACATCCATACAGACATACATACAGACATGCACACATTTCCGAAACACGCATAAACACACACTCACACCCCCCCCTACATACACAGACGCACAACCCCATGTACCCACACAACACACTACACCCCCCTCCCCTAACGGACGATCGACTTACCTGTTCCGTCGATCCGCCAGGAAGGGACAGGAGACATGGGGGCAGCTCCGCCAACACCACACAGCCAACAGAACACCGCCGTGCAGAATCACAGGACGTGATTAGCTCAGCGGAGTTCTGTTGGCGTGGCGGTGGAGGTGGAGCAACCTCCACTTCTCCGCTGCCCACAAGTATGGCTGTTGGCGGTTCTCCTTCGGAAAAACGACGGAGGGCAGCCAACGGTCATAATACACCGAGCGGCAAACCGCCACTACTGGCGGTCTTCCGCACGGCGGTCCCTCAGCGGTCTTCTTAAAAGACCGCCGAGGTTGTAATGACCACCACGGTGTCTTGGTACCACCCAATTTCTGAGCATCATTTAGGCTGTCAAATAAATACGGAATACAAGCATTTATAAAAAGTAGGAAAAGAGTTGTGGCCAAAACACACCCCTGCTTAATACCTTTCTGTATGGAAAACTCATCAGATAGCTCTCCATCCTTCCCCCACCTTACTCTAGCAAAACTCCCTGAGTACAGCTCCCTAATCAAATTTAACAAGGGGCCCGGGACTCCAATTGTTGCCAGGATCTCCCATAACTTAGGACGGGGTACCAGATCAAAAGCGGATCTGGGATCAATAAAGGCGACAAACAGTCTCCCACCATCCAGGTCCACCACCTTCCATTTAATTGTAAGAAAGCAGAAGACCTGGTCCACCGTAGCCATCCCTTGCCTAAAGCCCGCCTGCAAGTGGCTTAAGGCCTCATTTTCTTCCATCCAGGCTCTAAGCCTACCCAAAACCTGGAAGGAAAAGATTTTCCTGAAGATTATCCAAGAGGCTAATCGGTTTGTAATTTCCCGGATACAATTTGTCCCCTTTTTTATAAATAGGGACAATTATTGCAACTCTCCACGATTGGGGAAAGGTGTTGCTCTCCAAAATAGCACCTGAGACTCTATTAATGTAAGGGCCCCATAATGTCAGATCAGACTTGTACAGGTCAAATGGAATCCCATCTAACCCAGGAGCTTTCCCTAGTTTTTGGGCCATAATAGCTACCTCTGTTGCTTTTCTAGTAAATGGTGCAATGGCACCTACTCCATTGAACTTATCCATGTATGCCACCTCTATTTCAACTGAAGGAGTAAAATCCTAGCTATAAAGTTTAGTAAAATAAGAGGCCCACGTCTTTGCAGGGATGTGACAATCGGGCCTGGAGCTCAGGTTTCTTCCTTCTTGGCAAACCAGGGACCAGAATCGCTTTGTATCTGAATCCTTGGCTGCTACCATCAAGTCCTGCCATATGTCCTCCGCCCACTGTGCCTTGCTAAACTTGATTACAGCAAAATTTCACGCCTTGCCATCATTATAGCGGATCTACCCTATTGTCTGACTGCTTCCAAAAGACCACACTTGGCCCTCCTACAGGCCTTGTTAAACCATCGATTTTGTTTAAACACTATACGTCTCCTGCTTTCTCTGTTTTCCCCATTAAAAAAGGCCTTCAGGGAAGCGAAGAGTTCAGCATGTTTAACCATGATTTGGTCAGCAGGATAAGGATTAAGTACCAGGGCAACTGTATGCCTAGAAACCAAATCGGACATCTGAGCTACTAGAACTCCTTTCTTTGTAAAAGCTTCCCACCTTAATACGCGCTGATTGCTAGCCACTTCCAGAGAGGGCGTGACTCTCTGGTCTTGCTTGTTGGCCCAGAACAAGAAAATCACCTAGCCCACTCTAAGACAAGTGGGAAATAATCACTATAACGTTGATCTCCTACTTTATGGTCCTTCATTCTGACATCAATAAGCAGATAATCAATCAGGTTGCCATAGGTACCTCTAGAGAAGGTCGAACGTGCTGGAATGTCTGAAGGGAAATGCCCATTTCATGGCTGAAGGCCAATCGCAGCATTAATTCAATAACCTGCAACACCCTTGGGCTAGATTCAAGCTGGCTTCTTGCCATGGAAAAAGATGGAATTCCCCATATTGCATCTTCTTCCTGAGTTAGCTCTGCAAATAAAGAGGCTCTAAGGAAGCATTAAAATTTCCGGCTATGATGATAAAATGCGAGGGAAATAAATCTGCCATAAGTGAATTTAGCAGAGATATTGTTTCTGAAATTGTACTAGAGGGGCCTGGCCTATTGTATAAATTAACACACAATAATGGTGGGCCTAATTTTAATGTAAATGAGACCGCCAAAATATCAGGTGAATTTACATGGATTTCCTTCACTTCCCCTACCTCAGAAATCTTTACTCACGTAATAAGACCCCCCTCCTGCTCTCCCCGCAGGTGAAGGAATGGCCTCTTTGCAAAATGAAATATACCCTTGTCTATGAATGTTAGTAGTAGTCCAAGTTTCCTGGAAAAGACAAATAATACAGGAGTCAATAAGAGAGCCCGAATTCGGATCGTCAATCTTAGTCCATAAACCCTCTACATTCCAGGAAATCAAAGAAGAGTGGGGAGGCCTAGGTCTAGGATGGGTGGAATTACCACCTTTGTAGAGGGGAGATAAGGGCAGGGTTACTAAGTCATCTATTGTCCCTGGGCTCCCATCCTGAGTGGCACCCCCTAGAATATACTCCTGGAAGCTACCCTCCAAGTTCCTACTTGAATTCCCATCCTCGTATAATGGAGTAGTAATCAGAGAGACTGTTACTCCTTCCAGTAAATCAATGTCTGATAGATTAGAGTTTGGCATATTGTTTGTAAGATTCAGCCGGTTGTCCCGAATCTCCCTCTCCCTCCAGGGAGTGTCCGCAAAAGGGACCATTGAGATAGTAGAAGATGGCTCAACAAAACCTATGATGCCATCCCTTCTTTCCGGGGTAGCAGATGATTCCTTAGCTGAGGTATCCCGAGCAGGACAATCTGTTTGGAGAACAATGTTCGATCCGTTGCACAATGGGTTCCAGGCCTCCAGGGTTAACAGGCCTTTGACCAAATCAGGAGTAGCTAGAGCTAGCTCAACAGTATCCAAGTAGCCTTGTTTGCCTATGAGGCGCTTTGCAGAAATATTATCTGAGTGGATGATGGAGCCACATTTCCTGACATGTCTTACCCAATGGATAGCTGTTGTGTGGGACTTTGGGCCATATTTATACTTATACCGATGCAGTTTTGCGTCAAAAATATCACTGTCAGCTAACGCCATTTCTTTACGCCATGTGGGTGTCACATTTATACTTTGACGCACGGCGGTGCAAACCACAGGTGTGAGTCATCTTTTTTTACTCAAACCAATGCGTCACGTCGTAAAGGAAAACAACTCTAACAAGGCGAAAATGACTGTGAGCCGGTTTACAACGTCGCAAATCGGATACATGCCGTTTTTTGACACAATTGTGTCAAAAAGTGGCGCAAACACTGCAAAATGTGCATAGGAGAGCTAAAATGGATCCCAGATGCTTGCACAGACCCAAGAAAGGTGACAACAGACCAGGAACCAGCCAGGAGGACCCACAGAAGAACCAGGACAGGGAGAAGAAGAAAAGAAAGTGTTGCTTCAGTGTAGAGGAGCAAAAACTTCTGGTTAAAGAGGTGACGGAACACCAGCACCAACTGTTTGTCACCTCAAAGTTGCCAATCAGTAGGAGAGAGGCAATATGGCAACAAATTGTTGACAAGATCAACAGTGTGGCAGAAGTACGGAGAACAGTCATCGAGGGCAAGAAACGCTGGCATGACTGCAAGCGCAGGACCAAGGAAAAGATGGCCAGGAACAGGAAGGCAGCACTGCAGACTCGAGGTGGGATTCCAGCACCACAGGAGGCCCTGGACCATATGGAGGAGATGGTTGCAACCGTCATCCCTGAGGAGATCGTCACAGGGATTCAGGGACAGTACAGCGGAAACTACCTGGAGACAACACACATGCAGGGTTAGTCGCATGGGGAATTAAATTGCACAAATGGTAACTGAAAGCGGGGGTGTACATACCTACTACACAATGCATGTAAGTCATGATATTCAGGGAGTGGAATGGGTAAACGGGCACGGCACGGGGGCATGGCCCATCCAGAGGAAACCTGGGACACACTACTACACAACACCAACAACCTTTGCATGGGGGTATGCTGCCATGCCAAGGATGCTACAAAGATAAAGCCTGGCCAGGAGGGCAGGGTACAACGTAAAACTGGCAGCCTGTCACACATCAGCCGGTATTCTCCCTAAAGTAACTAGGGCCCAATTAACAACCTCTGGCCATAACTGCAAGTGGAATGTAACATTGACAACAGTTGCCACCACCACCTCTGCTGTGTGTGCAGGTCAAGTAGCTAAAGGCAGTAACGTCCCCATGGATCAAACACACCCAAATTAGAGGGTTCAGGATGACAGCGTTATCAATCCCCTGAAATCAATACAAATGTTCCAATCCAGTAAAATGTGATTGTCCAAAGTTGCTACAAACATCAGCCATTGTCATTAACATTAGGAGGCATACAGTACTAATGCCATAGCCATGCTGCATATGTCAGGGTCCACTCTGTGCCTTGGTCACAATAGCTTCAATGCCACTGTCAGAGTCACCAGATCTTCAGGGTTTGTGCACGTTCCCAACACTTCCACCATAAGACAGCTCCAATACTCTGATTAGAATTGTCACAGAGTCTAAGAGAGTCCAAGTGGGGAAAAGGGGATTCGGTAGGGGGGCAGCTGGGAAGGAGACCTGTAGGAAGCAAAAAGGTTAAAACACGCAATATCAAAATTACATCATATGAATCAGTACTAGGCTATGACTCTAACCATTGTCATTCTGAAAACATGAACAACCTAAGGACAAACTTAAAATGACTAGGCTTCAAGATGACTGGATACCTGTGAGGAAATCAAGAAAAGTTAAATGCAATTTTCAGATTCAAGTATTATCCTATGCATGAGGATTAAGAAACAATCTGAATGATTTCTAAAGCATCATATGAATCGTGTTTGAGAAGCATATTAAGAACACATAACATTACATCTAGAACTCTGGCTTTTGTTCTCTCAAATTGCCAGAACATGAATTGCACACTTTGCAGATTTTCACATTAATAGTAAATACCATATAATGATTGTGCACCAAGAATAACACAAATTAGTCTCAAGGAATAAATCACACGACTTGTCAACTAGAAAACCACCAAGTAAATGCCTTAAAATGGTAGCGTACAATGAGTAACATGAATTACACTCAGAAAGTGAATCGCGCGTCTTGCCGATTCGAATACCACCATGTAACTGCCAAGGAATGGTAGCGCACATTGAATATCAAGGGTTAAAGCACAAGAAAACGAATTGCACATCTTGCCGATTTGAATGCCATCATGTAACTGTCAAGGAATGGTAGCACACAATGAATAACATGAGTTAAGGACGAAGAAGGAATCGAGAGTCATGCCGATTTAAATGCCACCATGTAACTGTCAAGGAATGGTAGCGCACAATGAATAACATGAATTAAGCTTGAGGAAAGAATTTCGCGTCTTGCCGATTCGAATGCCACCATGAAACTGCCAAGAAATGGTAGCGCACAATGAGTAACATGAATTAAGCACGAGAAAACGAATAGCGCGTTTTGCCGATTCGAATGCTACCAGGAAACTGCCAAGAAATGGTAGTGTACAATGAATATCATGAATTAACACACAAGAAAAGAATTGCACGTCTTGCCGATTCAAATGCTACCTTGTAAATGCCATAAAATGGTAGCGCACAATGAGTAACATGAATTAAGCATGAGAAAACGAATCACGCGTTTTGCCGATTCGAATGCCACCATGAAAACTGCCAAGAAATGGTAGCGTACAATGAATATAATGAATTAACACACAAGAAAAGAATCATGCGTCTTGCCGATTCGAACGCTACCTTGTAAATGCCATAAAATGGTAGAGCACAATGAATAACATGAATTGAGCTCGGGGAAAGAATCGCACGTCTTGCCGATTCGAATGCCACCATGGAAACTGCCAAGAAATGATAGCGTACAATGAATATCAAGAATTAACACACAAGAAAAGAATTGCGCGTCTTGTCGATTCGAACGCTACCTTGTAAATGTCATAAAATGGTAGCGCACATTTACACGCACAAGAATAAAGTTGTTTTGTCAATGCAAGATTAGGCCCAAGAACTTGAGCGCACTCGATAATGGTGTCGGGGGAACAGCCCAACCACCGTCTTGAGCACGTGGAGCTGGGCTGGCTCCCTTTTATAGAGTCTTGGCCCGGCCCACAACCACACCCAGGCATGCTGCAGGGAAAGCTTCTAGAAGGCCCTGGAAAGGGGCCACACCCTGACACACTCTGAAAGCCTGCAGCAATACATTGCAAAAGCACAATATTTATAAGCACCTAACAAATAAGGCTTCGGGATTGAAGGTTAAATAACAACATATCAGCACAATGCATAAATTACGTTGTCTTGAGAGTGCTGGATTTTTGCTTTCTAGTCGCCCGTAGAGCGCACACTGCCCTGATGACATGGATGACGAGCTGACAAACATCAGCCAGCCGACCCTCCAAGATGGCCTTGGAACCCTCCAGACCCCACCTTCAGTCACAAGGAGGAGCACAGAACTAGCAGCCATCACAGAGGAGCCACCAACCACCCCAATTGTACGACCTGCCAGCTCCAACACAGCTAAGGACTCTGGTGACCCCAGCACCAGCTTCGTGAGAACTGTAGTTGGAGTACAAGGGGAGCTGGCCAAGGAGGTGCAGATAGGGATGCAAACTATGGCAGCCAGCAAAGAGGGGGTGCGTTCGTGCATGTCAACAGAGAAACAGGCAGCAACTATGCAAGGGCGAACAACAATGTTGCAGGAACTTGAAAAAAGGTTGAAGGAAATCAGCACAGCTGTAGTAGAGTTGACCCAACACCTACAACAACAATCCTGTCAACGCGTGTACAAATGCAATATTGAACCCCTCAGGGCTGACCTGGCTGCCTACCACCGTGATGTGGCTGCTATTCTTAAGAACCAGAAGCTCTTCCTTGCTGCAGTACTGCCCTTAAGAGCCCCACAGTTAGCAGCTACCAGGGTGTCTGACTCCACGTCTTCAAACACTGAGGTGCGTGTTGCCCCTTCACAACCACCACCACCAAGGGCAGAGGAGACAACACACACATCATAAGATGAAAACGTGGAACAGATCACCTTCACCCGTAAGAGTACCCGGTAGCACTAGGCCCTACCACATGGCCACCTATTACCAAGGTCCTGTGCTTTGTAACATGCCAGTCTTGCAACAAAGGAACTCAAGCACTGTTCTTCAACCCACTGTTTACCTTGTCACCCTGCCCTGTGATTGTCGCTCACTAACTCATTGGCAAATCCTGTCCCTCTGCACTGTCTGACACTTCACCCCAGCAGCCAATGACATGTCCTTTTGCACTTGTGTAGGATCACAATGGAAGATGTCACACTAGTGGACTCACAATCATGGACAATGTACGTATAGCACTACAGCACTTTTAAATAAATAGCACTTACACCACAACTTTGTCTTTGTGTAATGTGACACATCAACTGTGATGGCCATCAGTGATGTTTACTTCAGGTCAATGATCATTGATTGTCTATACACCTGACCTGAACGAATCTTGGCTGATAATTATGCACAGTGGCCTGGATTGTACCATCATCTGCCCTCCCTGAGGGTTATTTCAGAGGAAAATATAAACTTTACACCAAAATGCAGTGTTGTACAGAATAACGCTTCCTCAAGGGATGTCTAAGCCAGAAAATAGTGCCTTCAATGTTTACTGAAAGTCAAAACTTACGTATGTGACTTTTGCCCAATTTTTAGCACACACCAAACAGCATGAATGGATGTGTATGAGTTTCCATACAAATAAGTCACTGGGCTGAACATTGTAACAAATGATAGGTGTGAGTTATGTATGTCATACTACATGAGAGCATACTACCACTCACCTTATAAGGTTTTGCTTGGACATCAGGCTGCAGGCAGACTTAACACAGTGTCCCCAAAACCAAATCTGTTAGCAAAGTATGTGACATTGAAAACATACATCACAGAATAACCACACTTTGGGATCCATAGTAACTGTGAGTGGTGGGTGCAATGGATGGACGCATCTTAGCTAAGTAGCTTTGGTGTAGCTGCCAATGGAACAGCTTATTAGGGATACGGTTGCAGCATGGGACACAAAAGCTAATACAAAATAGATACTGTTCACTCATGGCAAGGCCCTGATCTACAAGCATTTGACACGTAAAGGGTTACCTAGATATTTATCTACGAACGAGTGCGAGATGAGCGCGTCATCAAGATGAGTCCGTCTTTTATGTTGATAGTCTTAGTGGGCGGGCTTATAAACGCCGAGAAGCAACACGCTCTCCTCTTGCACACTTTTCCGAGGTACTCGCGGTTTGCAGTTCAACCAAAACAGGTACGAGATCATACAGTAGAAATGGGAGAAAGATTAGATTAACGTCAATATATGGTAGCGATTGATTTTTATAACTTTTTTTAGGATACGCTTCCTCCACATCAGGGGCATCCAAATAAATTTAGTACTTGTAATATACATAGTAAGGTAAGCATTGCAATTGGTGGATACCACCATATTAATTATTAAAATAGGATGTGGCCTATAAAGATAATACAAACCTATTGTATACTTTCAGATTACACATTGCAGCATAATAATCATTGAACGATCATCAACTAAACACAGATTTCTACGTATGAGACTATCTATTTTGAGATAAGGTATCAGCCACCCCTTCTTCTTTAGTTATGGTTTTCTGAAATTGTTTATTGATATATTCACAATTATCACCAAGCATGACTTTCACATAGTGATTGTATCTATAGAGGGATTCTTTTTTAATAAAGGGGTTATGCAATTTTGGCTTCACACGAAGTGGTGTGTGCACATAGTATTGAGGGTTTGTAATTTAGAGATGGTTATCTTATTGTACAAAGTTTTGAATCACGGTTTTCACAAGTGAATGTATACTAGTCACATTGGATGTTGAGGGGTCATTAGACTGATATTCATATTTTCGGAATATAATTATATTGTATGTATTAAATATTGTCTGTTGTAGAAAATCCTGAAGAAGTCAAGGGGTATTCCCCAGATGAAACACTTGTTGACTGGGACGGTATGAAGGGACAGTGATATGAACAATTTAGGATACAAGAACTTTCAAGAAGAATAAAGAACGCTATGGTTGAATTTATGGAGGACTATCTCATTTATGGAAATTTAGAACTATCAAAGTATTTTGTATTAGGAACATTGTTGAGTGCTGCTCTTGTTTGTTTACTCACCATGAGTCAGGCATGGGATCATACTGTGTGGGTACCGTGTTTGTGACACAGAGTTCCAATGATGATACAAAATTGTAATGTTATGCCACAGTTGGAGTCATATAACAGCCATGTCTCTCCTGTGGCAGTAGAGGACCAGCAGACCAAGCAGCACGTGTTCACATATTTCCAGTGGTAAAATGCACAGAGGTGTCTGTCTAGGTTGTCACAGTTACGTGCAGGTCTAGTCATGAGTCTGTGGAGCCATTTCCTGTATCTAAAAAATTCCTTCGCAGATCAATAGAAGGAAAGCCAATGAGGAATTGAGAACACACATGGGAATGGTCCATCCCTGTCACTGCAGACTTGCTATGAGACTGTCAAAAGGGCAACCTTGGTGTGCTGACAAAGTTAATGTCTCAGGATTCTTATACCGGCAAGTGTCCTCAAATCATTTGAACATAGGTTGGCCTCTAAAATTCCCACAGCATCTGGGAACATCAGTGCCTCTGTGCTGATTAATCTCACACCTATTCACCACACAAGCCTCATCAATATGTTGGGAGCAATGTGAATCAGTGTGTGGACTGACACATGTTAGGACTGTCAGGGTCCTAACATGTGCAGACATTTCATGCACATTATCTGACGTTGTTTGTTGTGCTAGAGGTACCATACCCAATCCATGCATATAGCCTTGGTACACTGTCACTATTTGTCACTCATGCATACATGAAACCCAGACAAGGGATAGGCCATGATTCGGCTATTTGAAGACAAGTTCCCCCCCATGGTAAGATAAATAAACTGATTATGCTATATAATGTATTTGAGTATGCATTGTAGACCCACCTGACACAACTCCCCAGGAGGAATATGAGGGTTGGGAAAGCTACTATGATACATATGTAGGCACAAGGAACCTTTAGGGTAACGCAAAGACAGGAGCCAGTCAGGCTAACACAATGCAGGGTCAATCAGGATCCAAACATTTCACAAGGTAAATACACAGTGGTCAGACTGAGACTGGTCAAAGATGGAACAAGACTGTGGAAACGGAAAACTGTGTTTGTCCTGTGTGTTGGAACGTAACACATTAACCCAAGGGCTGTGTTACATAGCTGATTTATACGGCAATGCATAAGTGTTATATATATGGCTGCTTCTATGCTGTTCCAGGCAGCTGCAAGGGTAGTGCATGTTCAAATGGCTGGTCTCCATGGAGGTGCTCACAGGTGTGTGCAGCATCAGTCTCTCACAAGTCCGGTAGGTGAGATTAAAGTTCAAAGGGCCAACAGTACCTTTCACATGGGAAGCAATGTACAGGTGATTACAGGTCCTACAGACTACAAGCCAGTGCATTATTTAACCTGACGTCCATGCAGACAGAAGTACAATGACTATGGCATACCAGACAAAAGAGGGAACACACTGGATTAACATTGTGAGTCTGGGTGTGTGTAGAGGAGGGATTATCTGGGGACACATATTCCCATTCCAGGGAACTCTGAAAAAGGGTGGGCTGAGGCAGGGAACATTGTTGTGGCTGGACTTAGGACATGGGCTGCCATGTGCAGGGGATGTCATGTGAGCAATGCTAGTCATACCTGGGGCACTTGTGCTATACATTTGCTGCTTATATGGAAATCTCGTCACACATAGTCCTTGCAAAGATAGGTGATGTAAGACTTACTGTTGTCAAGGGTCTGGTCATACATTCATGTTACCAATGCAATAGCACATCCACTGCCTCACGTATGAGGCATTTTATTCCCTTATTGACTGATGGTGTCTTAGTTGTGAACATATGCTGTGATGAACCATGTTGCCAACATGTATGTGTGAAATAGGTGTGGTCCTCTGCTATTGCCCTTCAAATGTGAAATGTACAGGATATATGTCATTTACAGTGTGAGTGAATGTGGCTGTACATTCATACGCATCAAACTAGTTTTGAAATTTTCTGTGTTCTAATCTGTATTTCAGCAATGCTTCATGAGGCTACACTCTGATTCTGACAGTTAGAGATAATGTTATGCAAAAATGATTGTCCAGACCAGGATATAGTGATTAGTATAGGTGTTTATTTACATATGGTAAGACAGTGGTGATGGATGAGTAGAGTTAGAAGAAATGTTGGACAATATGTTATCTCCGACACAATCCTGCAGCTGTGTTTGGATGGTCCCCCTCATGTTGATGGACAGCATCCTCCTCTTCCTCCTCTTCAGGCCTTTGTGGGTCGGGTTCATATAGGGGAAAGTTCCTTCTTACACATATGTTGTGCATTTCAGGTGAGTGTAGGAGGCTGCCTCTGGTGATGTCGAGGCACCTCAATCTTGATTCAGGATGCTAAAGATTCTCTCGACTATGGTGTGTGTCCTCGTAGGGGCCGCATTATGGGCACGTTCTGCTGCAATGCTTGGATTTACAAATGGGGTCATGATCCATGGCTGGATCCCATACCCCTGATCAGCTGAAAGAGAAAATGAGTGAGAACATGTTGATGTAGCTTGCACCATAAATATCACTTCGCATGGCAGTTGTTCGCTTGTGTTGTCTGTGACTCATCAGTGTTTGTGTTATTGTGTGGAATCCTAGGCTTCAAGGATATACCATCAGCATTGGGTTGTTTCCTTATCTGAACAGGTGTATGGCTGTTGACCGGATGTCAGCAGTATTTTTGTAGAGTTGCAGTACAGTGTGTACTCCCTTGCATTGTGACTTGTGAAATAGGTGTCCCTGTGTCTTAACTGGGGTGACATCATACTTCCATACATAGAATCAATTTGACAGTGGTGGTAACACGGTTGCATCTATATACCCTGGACATCCCATCCAATTTCACATATGCAATAGAATTATTTAACCATCAGTGAGGCCCTTAGATTTTGCAAGGTGACAATGTGCAACTCATCTCCGTACGTTGTGAGCACTGACGTGTTAACAATTGACTATGCACTAATTTCACATGTGTGACAAGTTCACTGCAGACCTATTTCTCTGCCCTTGCCAAGTTGACTCAGGTTGTAACATATACCTATACTACTGAACATGTTCTAGTTCAGATGGCTAACTTGGTTGTGAGGTTGTCATTTAGAGTTTCAGAAGGGTCGCAATGCGTATGTGTAGGAATGTGCACTTTCAATTTTGTCCCATAAATATGTGTTCTTCGCACAGTCCACTTGCTTATTGGTAGTGGGCAATGTGAGAGCAGGAGTGATGTGAGATAATGGTACAGCCTCAATGATTGCATGTGACTTTCATTGGAGTCACCATCATGCTATGTGTGTCATGGTGTTTGACCTGCAGCAAAAGACATTACACACCCCTTACACAGTACGTATTTGTTTGAATGGTGTTGGATTGAGTGTTATTGATGTGATATTGAAAGATTAATCTTCCAAATTGTACTACCAGTTAGGGCCATGTCTTTGTCATTGTGTTGTTTTAAATTGTCCCCTTGTGGCTCTGGAGTGGCATCTGTTGTTATTTGTCCCTAGGTGTGTCTCCCATTGGGTGACAATATCAAACATGCCTAGCGGTGTCACAACCTCGGTGTGTTCCTGTCCACGTGTCGATGTCGTGGTGCATGTGGCACCGAGGACGTGTGTTAAGCCATTAATTTGGTAAAACCCCTGTTTTGTCTCCTGCTGCTTCGCCTGTGTGTTGGGGAAGCTGATGTGCCAGGGTGTGAGGGAGATGATGGCATCCAGTACCTTGGGTAGGAAGGAGGAGAATGATGGCTGTGAGATCCCAGCAATCAGGGCGCCAGTGGTTTGAAAGGAGCCACTTGCCAACATGTGGGGTACCGCTAGCAGCTTGGCTTCTGGTGGAATGGAGCTGGGTGCCAACTGTGGCTCAATGTTGCGTAGCAGCTGCTGAATGGCACGCCAGTTAAGCCTGTACCTCTGAATGATGTCTTGTTGGTGGAGTCCCAGAAGGGTTGTCCTGGTGCGGAATATCCTCTCCTGCCTTCTGTGTTGCCTTTGGGGTCCCGGCTGGTGGTGGAAGCTGCTGTTGTTGGTCCTGTGCTCTGCGTCTGACTGCATGCTGTATGAAAAGCACCTCCATGTCTTCATTTTGGAGCTTTGCTGTTGCCTCTGTGTTTTCATTAAGTACAGATGTGTTTGCCCCATTTTAATGCCTACCCTGACCCAGGCGTTATTTTTTTATGCAAATCGGGCTGTGCGTCATTTTCCGCCTCCGCCTCCTGGCCGTGCATCATTTTTGCTCGGTAGCATAAATAAGGCGCACAGGAGTTTAAGTCATTTTTTGGACAGGAACGCCTACCTTGCATGTCATTAACGCAAGGCGGTTTCCCGCATCCAGAAAATGATGCACACGGCGGAATTTTGGCATTCGCAGGCTCAGGCGTCAAAGTTTAAATATGGTGCACAGTTTGCGCCGAATGTGCGTCACCATTTTTGACGCACAGTCGGCGCAAACAGAGTAGAAATATGCCCCTTTGTCTTTTGTCCCCGAGGTCAGCTGCATCATCATCAGACCCCTCTACAGTTATCAAGTTTAGGGCAGATTCCATGAAGCTAGCTGGATTTGCCTTTTTAGATGATCTAGGCCTAAAAAAGGAAGCAAGAGGGGCACTAGTTGGCCCTTATGTGACGCAAGTGTCCTTCCCATTTTGCATAGGCTCCACCTCTTCAATTAAAGTATCAATATCGTTGGTAGCACAATTGGAGAATCTCTTTGTGTTTTTATGGGATTCAGGAACGTTTGATGATGTAGCTGCTGTCACAGGACTCCCTTGTGCTTTGCGCTTCCCCTTTTTTTAGTTAAAAACCAAAAGGTGTGGCCCTGCCCGGCCTCCTCTGGTCTCTGATGGGCGCGGATGGGCCTACCCTTGGCCCGGGCTCTGCCCAGATGTGGCTCACGCGCATCCCTCATTGCGGGGGTGCACGAGGCACTTTGAAGCGCTTGCGTTCAGGGCTCCGCCCCCTCTCCTGGCACTGATTTCTGGGACACATAGTCCCCACCGTTACATGGCAGCACAGTAAGGTTCCTGCGTTGCAGGGGTGTGCAACGCGCTTTGAAGCGCTCACGTTCAGGGCTCTGCCCCCTCTCCTGGCACTGATTTCTGGGACACAGAGTCCCCACCGTCACAAGGCAGCACAGTAAGGTTCCGCGGATTTTCACTGTGGTCCAAGACACAGCTTAGCCCACCTCTTTGGCCAAAGATCAGCTCTTTAACCTCAGGCAAGTTCAGCGGCACTCAAATTTCTCCTGCCATGCAGTTTTGACAAGCTATTTAACCCAGACAGCCATTTCTGAATATCCCAAAGATTTCTTAGTGTACAATGGCTCGGAACAGCTATCTTATCACCATTGCTACCCCCTACGGAATTCTGCTTACAGACACCAGGAGGATTATCAATGGTACCGTGGCAGTTTGGCAAGCATTATCAGTGAGGACCAATATGGTTCCCACCTATATGGCTAGAAGAGGGCACAACGTCTTAAAATAGGGTTGCCATCTTAAAGCTGGTCAGGGCCAATGCCAATCTCAAGCATCTCCAATCAGATCACATTGAGCGGATTCAATTCAAGGCTCATCAAGCGTCACCAGGAAGAGAAACAATGGCTGTCACCTGGTCTGATAGCAGGAATGCCACACTAGCAAGGCAAAACTGGGACAGTTTTCTAAGATGGGGCATCAAACTGACAAGGACTGTATCAGAGCCCTACACAAGTCCCCTTCATCCAAAACACAGTGTATTAATGAGAAATAACAACCAGAGCACTGGGATGCTAAGGGGAGCAATCAGCCCTCTCGAACCCCCTCCTGATACACCCTTGAATTTTATGATTCAACAAACAACTGCTCCTGGTGCACCCAGTTACATGAGACAAGTATCTTTTGCTAGCAAATCACGTGCCTCAGGACAGGACAAGATGGCGGCGTGAATGTCAAGCAGCCACAACCCAAGTTTATTAACCCTGTGCTCTTAGAATGTAAATGGACTAAGCAGCAAGGTGGAAGAGGAAGATTTCATCAACCATCTGTCAAAATATGACATTGTCGTGTTGCAGGACACATGGTCGGACCAGCCGATTTCCATCACAGGCTTTAAGGTATACCACCCAGCTACCAAGAAACTAACAAAGGCAGGCAGAGCAGCAGGTGGAATGTGAACATATGTTGGATCACTTCTACTATGGCAACATTCTCCGATTAACTTGGCCCTATCATGGGCCCAATGTGTTACATTTACAGCCCTAACTACCTAACTGCCTCTTGCTGTGCAATGTCTATAGACATCCGAACAAAAAAGGCAAAGCGGAGAAACTTTACGTTTTATATGAATTAATTCAATCTTTACAATACATTTTACCCATGCAAGGCTGGTCCTATCAGGGGACTTTAACATGCATCTATTAGAAAGCAACATCACTTATAAGCAATCTTCACTGTTGAGTGCGGACAACAAAATTTCCACGGTACTCACATAATTCCACAAAAATGACCGGCTTGGGAAAGATTGCTTCATGGCTTTGGAACGCTGGGGTCTGTACACACTAAACAGCTGTCTCCCTCAAGATCAACCAGCAGCCTTTACCAGAATTATGAACAAGTCTTCTTCCACCCTGGATTATACTTTTGTTGACTTGGAGTTTCTTCCGATAGTCACTCAGTACAGTATGCTGGACAGAGTAGAGAGTGACCACTTCAGCCAACACATCGAACTGCTGTTAAATCCTCCCAGAGCACCTCATGCAAACAATTTGTTGATCACCCCAAGCGCCTACAACCCATTGGCGTTTGACATGGAAATGAGTAGCAACTGAGTCCTTCATTTGTTTCATACTCAACTTTGTACAACAGTCTTACCCCTTATGTGATTCTCATTTAATACACTTCTTGGAGATCTTAACTACTACACTCCAGAGTCACTTTGCAGCAACCAGGCCAAAAAATTGTAAAACCACCCAGGGAGGGGCCACATGGTGTACCAATGCCCTTCGGCTAGAAAAAAGAAAACTAAACAAGGCCATCAGAACGTTCCGGCAGTATGTCTCAACTGCTGGCTATGAATCCAGAACACAAATAGTTGCCCTAAAACAACAATTTTAAGAACAACATTTGGTCTAAGTGGTCTTAACAGACCCAAGTTTGGTTGAAGCTTTTTCATACATGCAAAACGAAAAATAGGCACCGCTTTTGGGCTGAAATTAATTCCCTTGTAAAATGGAGAATCAGACATCATAATGCAGGACTTTCGGAAGCAGAATGGTCAACTTTCATTATGGCAGGATTCTCATGGGACCAGGAAGTAAGGAACATGTTGCCCGCCCCACCTAGAGTGGAACGTGCTTCTTGAACTTGTCCATTTCAATCCCCTTCGGAAACACATTGGCCTGCCCAAGGCACAGCTGCAGTCAACCCTCAAGAAGTTGAGATCTGATGGGGCTCCCAGTCCGAATTGCCTCCCTAACCATTTATTCAAGGAAGTCCAACCTTTCTGGTATCGATCCTTACTCCACTGTTCAATCAGACTTTTACTGCCAATATTATGCCACCATCATGGAGAGGCAGCATCTTGCATCCCATACATAAAGCTGGTTCGAGATCAGACCCAACAAACTATCATTTAATTGCCCTGATAGATGTGGAAGCCATGATCTTTGTGTCTAATCAACTATTGGACTTGGAAGCGTGGACTTCCACTTCCAACGTCATCCCAAAAACACAGATGAGTTTTAGGGCAGGAATTAAAACATCGATCAATATTTTAACCATCTCACTTCTTGCTGAAAAAGCCAAGTGAAAACACATGTCAAAAAATGGGCAGCTGGTGTATACCACTGAATTTGCTAGGTGTAATCAGAAACCTACACACAGATACCTGGGTCCAGGTTAAAACTGGAAATGGTGATAGATTTACCGAGAATCGGAAATGGAAATGGATTAAAAGAGAGGTGTGTGCTCGCTCTGGCCCTATTTAACATCTTTATGGCAGATCTTGACTCACAAGCTGCAGAAGTGGCAAACGACCCCCAAAACTAGTGAGCAAGCAGGTGTACTTCCTACAATATGCAGATGACATTGTACTCTTCAGCCAGACACAGTTAGATCTCCACTGCTTAACTACTAAACTGGTGGAATATCTGACTACGTGGAGTCTCGAGCTAAACCACCAGTCGCATCAAGTACAAATGAGTGGCTGCTGGCAAGACACATATCGCTGGTCAAACATTACAAATATCTTGGTGTAATGCTGGATGCAACTTCAACTTACAAAGAGCACTTATTGCAAATGCAAGGGTTGGCTCACAAACTACGTTTTGTTTTCTCAAAGTTAGAAAAAAGTTGGGCAGTCCATCGCAGAGTTATCTTTTGCAGGTTATCAGAGCAAAATGTCTTCCATCATTAACCTATGGATTGGAGCTACTTAAAGGGCGTGATGCCCCTCTCCTACAGTTAGTCTTGTTTAAACACATTTTCCATCTACCAAAGCATTCATCTGAAGCTCAGGTGAGGTTGGAATTTGGATTGTTCCATCAAGGTCCGATCCGTTGGGGGGCAATAATAAAAAGGTGCTGGAAATTAAGAGCCGCTCCCGCTGACATGTGGGTAACGATATGCTAGAAGAAATGGGGCTGCAACATAATGAGAGCTCATGCTGGTCATCTGTACTCAGGCAAGTCTTGACTAACTTAAACTTACAGGCTGCATGGGACACCAACTCCGCTTTCCCTCTGCTAAAAAAAGCTATTAACAAGGCTTCCATTCTTGGACAATTGACAAAGCAGACATGGTGACTCAACACCATGGCTGATCACACTTATACTGCTGTGCATACCCAGCTCTACTTTACGACCGATCTTGCTGGTTCCATCCAACATTCTCTTTTTCAAATCCGCATGGGTGTTTTCCCGTCTAATGACTTGGTTCCACTGTGGAAGCAAACTTGGCCAGATCTTTCTTGCCACCTTTGCGGCTTGCCAACTGAAAGTATTTTACGTTTCTTGTGTGTTCGTCCGGTGGTCTTGTCAGTGAGAAAGAAACTGTTACATCCCCTACTAAAAGTCCTACGAATTAGAACTTGTCGCACAGCCGTGATGGTGCTTTTATATGGGCAAAATAGTCAGCTAGTGGCTAGAGCTACTAAATTTCTCTTGCATGTTTAAAAATTGCTCTCCCAATTGGTTGAAATGTAGGAGGGTTTTCTGAACTTGTTTTGAACAATCATGATTGATTTCTGCTTCCTTTGGCACTTTAGCGAACAGCTAGCTCTGGCCCCTTCTCTTTTTTAGGCTTAGTCCGTTAATCCATTGGGTGTTTGTGTTTAAATCTAGATCTGAATTTCTTGTTATCAAGGTATATTTTAGAACCCAACTAACCCAATCAGTTAAATTGTTATCTATACATATTATAGTGGTTATATTGTGTAGTATGGTGACATTTTATTTGTTTTTATAATGCATACATAACATGCAAAGGTTTTAACTAACTATGCATTAATAAATTTGACGAAGTCACAGCAAATTTTTAAAATTATTGTGACATGCATATGTCGTGGACACTGGTGGGTCAGACACGGATGGGGACACTCTGGTACACAACACATTCACAATTGTCATTATTGCATCAGTATTCAATGTCCAATTAATGCTGGTACAACAATGACGGTACATTCACACGCTAACTGTGCTGATGTGTGCACATTGCAAGGTGACATGTACCAGTCATGTTGTGTTTGAGGTGTGTGTATGAGTCAGTATGTGTATATGTGTGTGCGATGCAATTGGCTGGGTGAGGTGGATGGAGGTGTAGTGGGTGATGAGGTTGTGTCAGTATTTATGGAAGACAAACGTAAATATTGTGCACTCAATTTATGTGACACAATTCCTCTAATTTAAATAATGGTTATAAATGTTAAAGGTGCTGTGCTGGATGGAATCCGGCCACCGATCCCAAAATACTCTTAATATGATAAGCTAGAGCCAATAAATGTGCACTAGTCTCAGCACACACATAATGGGCTACAGAAGCTTCAACTGACTAACTATGTTTCCTCACAATAAAACAATTTAACAGTGCATTGGGATTTTAAAAAACTGGTTTGTCAAGTCATCATAGTTTACTTCATAATATGAAGGAATATTTGTTTTGATGACTGCACTACAGATTCAGTGAAGCATAATTAACTGGACATTTTTGCACTTTTTGGAAGGGCTGTTAAATTGTTTTATTGTGAGCAAACATAATTATTCAATTTGAGCCTTCGGGCCCCATTGTGTGAGTGAGTGCACATTTATTGGCTCTAGCTTACCATATTGTGTGTCAGTATGTATGTCACTTGCATACGGAGTGGATTTAGTTCTGTATGCTGTAGTGTGTGTTGCGTTGCTGTGTGCAGAACTCAGGTACATGTTGTGTGGCGGGTGTTGTCGTGATGTGTGCAGTTGTGATTGTTTGTGGGTGTGTTGGTTGTTGTGGTTGTGTAGTGTGGATGCAGTGTCACTAGTGTGTGAATGCTTTGTGATGGATGTGTGTGTATGTGTGTTTGCAGCATATAAGTGTTGTGGTGTAATGGCAATGGATATTGGTGTGTATGTGGTGTGCTGTGCCATGTGTGATGCAGGGGGATGCATATGTGAATGGTAGAGTGTGTGTGTGTTACCTCTTTTCCACAGCTACTGCCATTGTCTAGTGTCCATTTGGTCTAGCAATGTCCTCCCTCCATCAGCAAACAGCCGCCAGCACACCCCCTGCTGGTAATCTCTGAATGAGTCAGGCGGGAACCCACCTGCCTGACGGATAGGAGGAGCACTCCGTCATGGGGGGGTCTGTGGCTCAGCTGCAATAAATCTAACTTTTGCAATCTTTTCAGTCCCAGGTCCAATTCAGCTTGGTGGTGCGACTGCCAATATCTAATTGAGGCCCTAAGTTATTTGTGAAATGATCAGAAATGTGTTGAAGTTAATGCAATTAGTTTTTTGCTACTGAAAGGCCTGCCTTGCAAGGCCTACTTCTTCCTTTGGATAACATTGAAGCTACTGCACTACATTTAATAAATTGTAACTTCCAAATGTGAACAGGTAACCAGTTCATATTTAGGTGTCTTTGAAATTGGAAATGTAATGACAAATACTCTCTTATGTAAGTCAGATTCTAAATTACAGTTTTGAAAATACCACTTTTCGAAAGTTGACATTTTCCTACCTTAGCCATTAGGTCCTATAATCCATCTCTGGGTCATATGACTGGGTGTAGCTGATAGTTGGGCTTTGTGTAGACAGCTTCCTAGATGGTCACACACAATAAAAAGCTTATGTGTACCTGGATGGGCCATCAATGGAAGGATGAGAGGGAGTAGCTGGGCACAGACCTACTCACAAGTGATTTAAACTGTGTCCTGCTGCATACCATTTGTAGTTAGTCTGGAGCCAGGGCAGGGAAGGCAAGAAGCCTGTGGACCTAAATGGTTAATCTCCAGAAGCTTCACCCATTTCAAAGGAAGAACTGTCACGTAGGTTCTCATTATGTGAATGAGACTACTGGATTTGGGAGACAGGATCACATGGATTGTGGGTACTAAGTAAGCCTGTCGGCCTAATCCGGGTTCCCCGGGTAACTTGCAGAACCTCATCTCTGGCCGAGATGATTGTGGAAATCGGGTGCATGACAAGAAAGCCTCCTCAGGGGAATTGTGGTTGATCAGATCGCATCAGTTTCTCTCAGTTACCAAAAGTCTCATACAGACAAAGACAACAGAGGCAGAATATAGTTCAACAAAGATTTATTGAAGTAACTGCATCTTAGATAACAAGTCTTGCATTGCAATAACTAGGATGATAAAACACAATAAAAGCAAGGAGGTGACTAACAGAGTACAACATAAGAACCGTCCTACCATACTGTCACTGGGAATGATATATATATTTCTCCTACCTACACTATGTTTGAGCACAGCATAATAAGCATAATCTGGCCTTCTGGTTTCCCCCCTGGGGGTACATCATCCCACATACCTGGAGGAAGAAGCCTGTAGTCTAGAGAGACACCGTCCCATGAGGATCAGGGGTACAGCCGTCTAAGCAAGTAGCTGCAGCAAAGCAATCAGCATACAGTCGTGGTCATCTGGTTGGAATCTCCCTCTTACGTGTATAGGACAAAGGGGTGTTTTTATAATAAGTAGAGACAATTTGATAGACACCGGGGAAAGAAAAGGACAATTTAAACATGCGATAAAAGAAACCCAACTCAATAGTAAGTGTCACTTTGGAAATCACCAATTACTTCAGAGACAATTGAAGCCAGGAGACGTTCTATTTTGGCAGGTAGTAAGATATCCAGATCATATCCAAGGAAAGTCAAAGAGCACTCGTATTCCAAAGCCTGAGATCCAGCTGAGGCAGCAGCAGTCTGTGTCATGCCCTCCATGGAGTTAAGAGTCACAGAATCCACAAAAGGCAACTCATAAACGGCTTTCCATAGCAAACGCACCCTGAACGCGCATTTCTGATAATGAGCCCTCATCGAGAACATCAACAGATCAGCATCCAATGGAAGTAAGCGCTGTGTAGAAAGACAGGCTTTCAGTACACATTCAAAGAGGCATCAGAAGCACCGAAACACGGGCTGCACACAATCCAAAACGGTTGGAATGACAAAGACCAGTCACACGGCAGTTGTTCCAGGAGAGATGCTCAGAAATACTGCATCATGCATTCACAACACAGTTGTGCTGGAGGTAGCACTTTCAGTACTCCTTGCTGTGACAGGACAGCCATTGTGCACATAAAGTAGTAAAAGCAAAATGCCACCTATTATAGCCAAAGTAATTGGAAATCCCCCGAAAACACTAGAAAATATTGAATGTATGGCTGATGGTATTAAACAAACTACAGAAGAGAAGGTGTGAACAAAACCACAACCAACAGCCTTAAAAAAATGGGTGATTCCAGTAGTACTGGACACATTAAATATTCATCCCATGAGTTCACCAAAGTGTCTTGGAAAGTTTGTAGTTAGAAGGGACTGAATTTCGCAATCTGAAGCGCATAGGTCCTGTGTGCAGATGTAAGCGCCACATGTTTTTGAAACAATAAAGTCTTTAGTCTGCTCAACTTGTCAAAATTCACATAAGAAGTAGTAATATGAGGTCAAATGTCTGCTACTCCATGAAACTGCATAGTGGGAAAAAGGACATTCCAGCAGCACGTAACAATTTGGGAGACAGAAACAACATTAGATATTCCGGCTCGCATTCCACAACAGCTCTCTCTGTTAAAGAGCACATAGCTGCCATTTGAGAGCACCTGTAATGCCAGTCTAATCAAAGGGACTCCCTTCAGATAACAAGCCAAATTTGCCACAGAGGCATTACATGTCCCGTGCAAGGACAGCTGTTTACAAACTATCGAATGTCACATAGAAGTCTTGCATTCACTACCGCAAAGAAAGACCTCTTTCGTGCCATTGAAACATATGTACAAGAAATAAAGCTCCCACACCTCATGTATGTAACTATCTCCTTTCATATCTACCCACTGGAATGTGTTTCAAACAGGATATACATGGAAGTGTTGAAATGGGCAGATATATAACCCCATGTATTAGCTGTTCAGCAGATGGTATTTCAGCCACAGTATAAGGCAACTTTTCTAACTTTTCAGTGTTTAACATGACATATATTACTTCTTTCTTAGCCATAATTTGTTGTTGTTGCATTAAATTAAATGTGGAAAAATCTCCATTGTGCTCACGTGTTGCCAGGGACACAACCTGCTTTCAATGTTTGTAGTGTCCAATATAACTCTATACTATATCTATTGCAGAGGATACAATGTTATTCAAGGTGTATATTTGATTGGACAAGGTGTTAATCACATTATCTACAACAGCTAATGCTTTCTGTAAATTTTCCTGATCTATTTGCCTTAACCGAGCAGCCCCTTCTTGTTGGGGAAGCTTCCATATTTCTTTATATACAGCATATAAGAATTGTTTTCTGCATTGTCTTCTGGGGCCTATTAGGAAATCCTGTAAATCTGTGTTACTGGACAGGAGACCTAGATGTTCTTTGACGGCATCCAGCAAGAAACCATTCAACCATTGCTGGCATAGCTTCCCTACACTATGGCCCTCATTACAACCCTGGCGGTCAGTGTTAAAACAGCGGTAATACCGGCAACAGGCCGGCGGAAATAAAATGGAATCACAACTATGGCGTAAACGGCCAACATAGACAGCCACTTTAACACTCCGACCGCCACGGCGGTAGAAACAAGCACCGCGGTGGTAACCGCCAACAGACAGGCAGAACACAAGGTTCCGCCCACTGTATTACAACACGCCTATCCGCCACCTTTTCCGGGGTGGTACCAACGCTATCAAAAGCACAACGGAAACAGGACTTGGAACGGAAACCACTAACCTCTTGACACACAACGAGGAACCAGGACTCCATGGAGCCCGAACTACAGTTCCTGCCCATGCTGGTCTTCCTCCTCTTGCATCAGGAGCAGGAAAGCCGCCGTCGCAACCACAGTGAGTACTGCATCTAGCACACAGGGGAAGGGGGAGGGAAAAGAGAGTGACACACACACACGCAACATGAAACACCCCTACCCCCACCCTCACCCACAACACCATACACACAAATACATGAAGCAACATTACATATACACCCCGTCACCCCCTGGAAGAACGCAAGGACAAAAGGAAATTATTGTAATGAGTGTCATCAATAAACATCAGATAGGCCAAATTCAAAAATTACTATATATAATTATGTACACCAACTGCACAAGACCGGATATAAATTCAATCATTGTCCAAGGTTCAGTGTCCCAAAATGCATGGGCGAAGCCCACACAAGATGCCTGACTCGAAACGGAGAGAACACTGCAGGGGCATCAGATGGAAAATAAACAGGGACCTCAAGGGGAGAGGAAGGGGGGGCACCTCAGCCGGATGAACGGACAAAACCACTGCTCCACGAGAGGGCTCCATGCCTACTGATTGGTCTTGGAGAGTGCAAAGCCACAGTCTCTCAAGCCTTTCCAGTGGGTGGTTTCCCCACTGCTGTATCCTGGGGACTGCAAAGCCACAGTCTCACAAGTCTTTTCAGTGGGTGGTTTGCCCACTGCTGTATCCTGGGCAGTGTACAGCCACAGTCTCTCAAGTCTTTCCAGTAGGTGGTTTGCCCACTGCTGTATCCTGGGGAGTGCAACGCCACAGTCTCTCAATTGGATAACAGTCTCCACTGGTTCCGGAGTGGGCTTTGTGCCCAGAGTGCTTCATCCTGCCAAGGACTGAGGTAGTGGATGTGATTCTCCACTGGTTCTGGAGGGGGCTTGGTGCCCAGAGTGCTTCATCTTGCCAAGGACTGAGATAGTGGATGTGATTCTCCACTGGTTCTAGAGGGGGCTTTGTTCCCAGTGTGCTTCATCCTGCCAAGGACTGAGGTAGTGGATGTGATTCTCCACTGGTTCTGGAGGGGGCTTGGTGCCCAGAGTGCTTCACATGCAGTGTGGCAGGTCCCATTCCCTCACCTGGGTGTGTGTGCCATGAGATTGACTGGGAACAGGTAGCATGATACGCCATGGAGGCAGAGACACACTCCACCCTGCTGCGACTTCGCCTGCCACCTGCAGGTACAAACAGTGCTGGGAGTCATGCCTCATGTACGCTGGGCAGGGTCCAGGACGTCTCCTGCAGCCTCGGATGGCTGCCCACTGAGGATGATTGACATGTCAGCTGTGGTGGCACTGTCTGAGCACGTCGCGGGGCTGTTGGCAGTGGTTGCGGGGGTGTCTGTGGTGGAGGTTCTGGCGGTGGTGCATGTGTTTGCACCTGTTGAGGGACACAGCAGGATGTCTCCTGCAGCCTTGGAAGGCTACCCACTGGGGATGGTGCTGGAGACTGTTGCTGAGACAGCAGACGTGCAGGTGGCGGTGCTGGTGGTGGTGCAGGTGGTGGTGTCCACCGCCGTACAGGTTGATGTTGTGGTTGCCAGAAGTGGTGACTCTGGTCCCTCAGGCAGAGGCACCATGCCCTGTCCTGACCTGCTCTTCGGCTTGTGTCCCTTCCCCACCTTTGATGTTGCTGCTGGTGCCTTGCCACTGTCCCCTTTTGGTTTGGAGGAGCCCTTGCTTGCTGCTAGGTGTGGCTTCCCCCTCCGGCATGTGGGCACCTTCTTCACCTTGGCAGGTGGCGGGATGGCCTGCTCCTTGGCCTCGCTAGGTGACACACTGGCAACCCTGATGGGTGGCGCCCGCAAGGAGACCTGAGTTGCTGGGACCACTGTGCTTGAGGATTTGGTGGCTGATGTGCTGGGCTGGGACCTGGACCGCCTGGCCCTAGGGGAAGGACGGGGAGGTGTAGGGAAGCGGTCAAAGTTAGGGAGGAAGAGTTTCTTAGACACACTGGGACGGGAAGATGGAGGGGGTTTGGGAGTGGAGGAAGAGGTAGTGGTTGTAGGAGGTGTACGTTTACTGAATTTGGATGAAGGTGCATGGGCCGGAGGCTGTTGTGAGGTGGATGGCTGTTGGGTGGGTGTGTGACTGCGTTTTTGTAGTTTGGGAGGAGAGCTCACAGACACACTGGGAGAGGACACAGGGGATGTGTGAATGGCAGTGGGGGTGGTGATTGCACGTGAGCAGTGTGTGGTGATAGGCGTGCTGGTGATGGAGGTAGTGGCTTAGGATGTAGTGCATGCAGGTGTGAGTGGAGACGAGACAGGGAGGGAGGAGGAGGACGTGGAGGAGGGGGACACAGTGGAGGAAGTGGATGTTGCTGTGTCTGCATGGGTATGGTGCTTGTGTGAGTGCCTGTTGGATGTGTGGTGCTTATGTTTGCCATGTCCAATCTTGTGTGTTGATGAGTGTGCATGCTGGTCTGATGGTGTGCTTGGGATAGGCTGAGGTACAGGGGATTGGGTTTGGGTGGAGGAAGTTGGAGGGGGAGGCTGGACACAGGGACAATGGCTGCTATCACTGCTGAGGCCACAGCCTAAAATGCCCACCCTCCTGGGTGAGCGGGCACGGGAAACACGATGAGGGGCTGCTGGGAGGGCGGTGCTGGAAGGGGGGTGGTGGCTGTACCTGTTGATGCTGTGGGCACAGAGGTGCCCACCACCGCAAGCGAGCTCCCATCAGAGGAGGAGTCACTGTCGCTGGTGTATGCTCCTGTCCCCATCGTGGAGCTCCCCTCGCCCTCGTCCAGCTGGTGCCTTCAGACTCCGTTACTTCACCCTCCAGGGCCATGTAGGATGCAGCTCCCTCCTGCTCCGGTGCCACTGCTCCTCCGACAGATGATGCTTATGCACTCAAGAACAGGGTGACAAAACAAAAAGGAGGGGGGCAGAAGAGACGCATGGTGAATGCATGCAATACCACTACCGTTGGCGGACACAACACACAGGGAGCAGCCCTATGCACTAAGCAATGCACTAACAGTGCAGGGAAAAAGCACATGCCCAAGGGGGACTCTGTCTAGACCCATTTCATGCACAGCTGGAACCCATGGGAGCCTGACTAGGTGTGGAGGGCAAACACCACCTTTGGGGTTGGAGTGGGAATGAGGCTGCAAAACAATGGATCTACCTTTGCGCGTCTGCCCTGGCCTAAGGGAACCCACAGCCCACCACCCCGAACCAGACACCTCATCAAGCATGCAGAGTCAGCTGAATGAGAGTGTACTCACCCCCTTGTGGCTGCTGTAATGCCCTTAAGCGCCCATCCAACTCCAGATACGCCACCGTCAGGATCCGGTACATTGAGGGGTCATGGTGCGACGGGCGCCCCTTCCACGTTGGGAGGCCATCCCCAGCTGGGGCTCCGCCGTCTTCTTGCTCCAGTGGCGCAGGTCCTCCCATCTTTTCCGGCAGTGGGTGCTCCATCTATAGTAGACCCACAGGGTCCGCACTCCCTTGGCGATGGCATGCCAAATACCCTTCTTCTGGTGGGCACTGACCTAGAGGAAAAGTGAAGTTATAATGGATGTTACTCTCACATACAGTTCCTCTCACACATCGCCTACAAACCTCCCACCCTGGCCAGACATACATACACACACACTATCCTCACATGCTGGCCTGTCCCCCCTCTCTCTTCCATCCACGACACTCCGTACAATCATGTGCTATCCACCATGCTCACAGTATACTCAACTGTTTGTCTGGAGGACCGTACAGTTGCGTGTACTGGGGAAGGACCCCATTCACTAGTTTCTTCAACTCCTCCAAAGTGAAGGCAGGGGCCCTTTCCCCAGACACTGTAGCCATTGTCGCTTTCAGACACAGGTCACAGCAGCACTTGCAGTGTAGGTCCTCTCATTTAGAAATATCATTTGAACAGGAATCATTCATGCTCTAAATAAAGCTTCTATTCCTCTTATTTGCCAATCTTTTGTTCCCCACAACCTTTTTAAGTCAATCAACTTCAACCAGTACTCATATCCTTCTATAGAGAACTGGGAAACAAAGGAATCTGAAAAACCCATTTTTGTCGCTGTCAATAAAACATGTTGACTTTCCATTTCTGGCAGTTAAAAATAATATGACTCAGTATTCTTAACATTATGCTCAGAAAAAGATGCACATTTTTCAGTGTACATTTTAGAAATGTCTACTGGTGGAGACGGGCAGTGTTCCCATTGCATATATATAAAAATAGTCTTTGGTGTACTTGCTCTGTGAATGAAATAATGTCTACTGTATAGTAATTATAACAGAACATATCACCATTATTTCCTATAAACTGGTACACATCTTCATTTTCAAATACTGCATAATACATTAGATCAGACATTATAGCATCAACAGTTTTCACATCCCAATCATCAGAAACCTCTCCGGGTGTGATTACATCTTTCATAGAGAGTTTGAATACATATGGTATTTTAATGACCTCAGTAGGCCCATATATGTCGAATAATAATTTATCCCAAACAGTTTCATCAGGAATTGGTATGGCTGTAATGTTCACTAAGTCTCTGCAAATTTTATGTTATGAGGAATGTTGTTTTAGGACCTCATCCACCAGTTCGACTGTAGAGCGTTCAGGAAGAAAATTACTGTTCATAAGGAGAAAGAAAACAAAACAATAACAGACCCAATCCAAAGGAGGAAAGCAAGTACAGTCAATAAGAGCCATAGATAAATCCAGGGAAAAATGAAATAGTTATTTTTAAGCCAATGTATCAGCTTACGTGCTCTTGACATTTCTCTTGACAGTCAACAAAGAACCAGAAACCAGAATTTGTTTGTGCAACAACTGGAGCTGTGTTTTGAGAGGAGAATTTGCTGAAAACTCCCTTGGTGGTTCATAGTAAATTACAACATCCGTTTGTGTAGAATTTGTGAGAAATTGCTAATTATTTTCAATACTGATTGTAGAAGTAGTTGTAAGTGGAACCAACGAAAGATCATTTTCCACCCTCCCCAAGCTCGGAGAGGTGTCAACGTTGATGAAGTGTAGGGGAACATCCTGGTCTGTAATGGGAGGGATTCGTGCACTACCCAGGAGTCCACTAGGTCTGCTGTTCAGGATTGGCCACATGGTTTAACTTGACATTGTCGATGGAGAAAAAGTGATTTTCTTTAGAGCCAGCCAGCGGTGGTAGAATCACAGTTCTGGTACAATGTATTCCAAAGACTGGAACCAGTGCAAGATAGGAAGGACCAAACTCCTTTTTCACAGCAATCTTTTCACGCACTAGATCCCCAAGTTTAGGAATCCAGCCAGTAGATGTTACTGGTACATCCCTAATTCTAGAGGAGGCAGCATTGGCAGATGCGTTGTCATCATGGTACTGTTGTAAGTCCTTCCAGACAGTGACACATTAATTTATGTCAAAGGGTGTATCTGCCGCCTCCACGCCAGGACCATCTAGATCTGGAAAACACATTTGAGTTCCAAAGAGGCATTCGAATGATGTACGCCCCCCCAGGAACCTTCTTGGCAGATTGTTGAGTGCTCTCTGGACTCCATATAGGTGTGTATGCCAACTGCGAACCCGTGCCTAATACTCTAGTTGTTAAGGATTTCTTTAAATCTCTGTTTCGTCACTCCATGACACTATTTCCCTTGGGATGAAATGGAGAAAAGTTATGCAGTTGGACCCCTAACGAAGCCATGGTATCCCTGTAAGCCCTTGAGGCAAAAGCAGGGCCCCGGTCTGAATTGAAAGCCGCAACAGCACATGTGCCGATAAAGACTTGCAAATCTTTAATAACAGTTCGAGCGTCAGCTGAGCGTTGTGGCCAAACCCATAGAAATCTGGAGCATGAGTCAACAGCGACTAGGATGTATTTTTTTGCACTATTTAGTGGCAGGAGACCACAATGGTCCAAGAGCACACATTGTAAAGGTTTGTTGGAATTAAGGAGGGGTGTCTGCAGTGGGCGTTTCATGGTGGATCCTTTTATTTGCTGGCAGATGTCACAACAAAGGACATACTGATTAGTCTGTTTGTAGAAACTTGGCCACCAATAACGTGATTGTAATATTGAAATTGTAACGGCCACACCAACATGAGCAGAAGCAACTCCCTCATGCGCTGCTTTTATTAATTCATGTCTTAGGTCTTTATTGGGAATTACTTGAAGTCCCACAACTGGTACTTGTTGTCAACACCAGGACAGTGCGCGCTCTACGGGCATCTAGAATGCAAAAACCCAACACTCGCAAGATAATGTAATTTATGCATTGTGATGATATGTTATTGTTTAACCTTTTGCATTGCAGAATTCCATCCAAAAGATTAATTTTTAAGGTGCTTATAAATACTGTACATTTGCAATGTATTGCTGCAGACATTCAGAGTGAGTTAGGGTGTGGCAGGGTGTGGTCCCTTCCCAGGGCCTTTCAGAGACTTTCCCTGCAACATGCCTGGGCGTGGTTCTAGGCGGGGCCAAGACTCTATAAAAGAGAGTCAGCCCAAATCCCAGTGCTCACTATTCAGAGGTCCCGGTGCAGAGCAGCAGCTTCTTCCTGAGCTCCTGTCCCGGCGGCCTATTTGGATTTTCCAGTCTTCTGCACTCATCTCTCATTGGTGATCACTGTTTCCAGGCGGTAAGACGGTGTTTGGACATTTCCCAACACCGTAATTGAGAATTTTCATATTCTTGATTTTAATTCTTAAATGAATAACATATTACTTGTGCGCTGCCATTTTTTGACATTTGTATGGTGGTTTGCAAATAGGGAGGACGCGCAATTTATTCCATAAAGATTTGACTTCGTTATTACATGGTTGTTCATTGCGCGCTGATATTTCTTGACATTTACATGATGTTTTACGAGTTGGCAAGACGTGCAACTCGTTTCATGAGCATTTAACTTTGTTGTTCATTGCGCGCTACCATTTTCTGGCATTTACATGGTGGCATTCGAATCTCCGAAACGCGCGATTCACTTCTCGTGTGTAATTCATGCTGTTAATTGTGCGCTACCATTTTCTGGCATTTACATGGTGGCATTCGAATCGGCAACACGCGCGATTCTTTCCCTGAGTGTTTTTTTATGTTATTCATTGTGCGCTACCATTTCTTGGCATTTGCATGGTGGCATTTGAATCGGCAAGACGCGCGATTCTTTCCCTGAGTGCTTTTCATGTTGTTCATTGTGCGCTACCATTTCTTGATATTTGTATGGTGGCATTTGAATCGGCAAGACGCGCAATTCTTTCCTCGTGTATAAATAATGTAAATTATTGTGCGCTACTATTCTAAGACATTTTCTTGGTAGCATTTCAAGTTGACACGTTGTGTGATTTATTTCTTGAATCTACGTTGTGTGATTTCATGGTGCACAATCCTTTATGGTGTTTAATACTCATATATAAATCTGCAATGTGCGCAATTCACTTCCCAATGTTTTTTCTGAGATGAACACAACAATACCAGAATTCTAGATGTAATGCTGTGTGTTCCTGATATGTATTCTTAAAAGGAGATTTATATGGTTGTTTAGAAATTGCTCAGAGTGTTTCCTGATTCTCATGCTAAAGAAAGTACTCGAATCTGAAAGTCCTATTTAACTTTTCCTGTTTCCTCCTCAGGTATTCGGTCATCTAAAGCCTAGTCAGTTTTAGGACTATTCTAGGGTTGTTCATGTTTTTTGGAAAAGACGAAGCTTAGAGTTGTAGCATGGTACTGAATTAATGAGATGTAATTTTGATGTTGTGTTTTAACCTTTTGCTTCCTACAGGTCTCCTTCCCAGCTGTTCCCGTCCTAATCCCCTTTTCCCCATTTGGACTCTCTTAGACTCTGTGATAAATCTAATCAGAGTATTGGAGCTGTCTTGTGGTGAAAGTGTTGGGAACGTGCACAGACCCCGAGGATCTGGTGACTCTGACACTTGTGCATCCAACAAGCCTGCCGTCTGGTAGGAATATTTAGCAGGATATGCTTTAGGTAAAGGTGTCCCGTCAGCCAAAGCTTTCACAGCTGCCAGTGTTTCATCATCCACTTTTAGCTTAGAACAGGTTACTGCAACAACAGAAGCCAGGGCTGATTTGGCTGCTTCATCAGCAAGAGTGTTGCCTTCAATGAGTATTACAACATGCTGATGTCCTAGTGTATGCACAACATGGACATTAGGTAGTGTT
The DNA here is from genome assembly GCF_031143425.1 of Pleurodeles waltl. Classification (NCBI taxonomy): domain Eukaryota; kingdom Metazoa; phylum Chordata; class Amphibia; order Caudata; family Salamandridae; genus Pleurodeles; species Pleurodeles waltl. Next base: position 684,760,839 of record NC_090442.1, read on the forward strand.
TCTTTCAGCTCTGCTATTTTCCCCCAAAAAAGTCTGTGATTTTAGCTGTGTTGCCTTTTGAATCGCTAAACACATTTTGGTGCCAATAATGAAGATATTCATTGAAGGACTGGACACAATAGTATGAATCACAGTCAATCAAAGTCAGCTGCTCAGGAGCCGTATGTTTCAGTGCCATCACCAGAGCCTTGCACTCTGCAAGCTATACAGTGCAATCTCCTAGAGTCTGCTTGTAAGTATTTTGTGGATGGAACTCGCCATCCTTCATGTAAACACTCACGACTGCGCAAGCTGTGATGTATTGATGTTTGGTTCCTATTGCTGGTTGGGCTGAACCACCAGTGTACACTATTCTATGATATTGTTCACTAGGCAATGTATTATCTGGAAGTGGATACTCAAGTTCATATTGTAAGAATTCTTTAGTCTGTAATTTGGAGTCAAAGACATAATCAACATCAGTGGCTGTCAGAGATGTTGCCCATTAGATCCAAAGCAGATGTAATGCTTTAGCGTTTGGAATGCTCGCATTGGTAACAGCCTCTTGGGCTGGAATTGGGGACATGACAATAATGCGCTTTCCCTTGGCAAGAGGTCTTTAAGGACCACCATCTGGACAGCAGTGACGATTTTCTCAGTGGGAGCAAAGCATTGTTCAGCTGTAGAGTATAAGGCCCACATTAAGACATTGGCGGTATAAGCCGCCTACCGCAGTGGTGACGGCCGCCAAAAGACAGTCACCGCGGCTACCATTGGTCCACCAGATTATGACCACAGCCAGACTTCCGACACAAGAAGGGCGGAAATCCATCCGTGGCCATACTGGCAGATGGTGGTCAGGTGGTGCTGCTACCACCAGTAGACCACTCCCAGCTGTGTCATGACACATGATACGGCCTGGCAGTGTTCTGCTGGCGGGCGCGGCTGGCAGTAGCAGCACCCTGTCCCGTTCCCTGACGGAAAATCCGGTAGATGAAGTTAAGTTGGGCTTCCAACAGCGAAGGGGGTGTTGTATGTGTGTGGGGTTGTGTGCATGAATGGGTGTGTGCGTGAATGCATGTGTGCGAGTAGTGTTGTTTGTGTGGGTGTATGCATGTGTGTGAATGCGTGTAAGAATGGAAATGTGAATGCATGTCTGCATGTCAGTGTGAATGTGTGTACAGATGTGTGCAAGCATGAATGGATGTATGCATGAATGAATGCGTGTATGCCAGTGTGAGTGAGTAGGTGTATGCGGGGTGCGTGTCTGCGAGGGTGTGCGTGTATGGGGGTGGGGATCGTGGATGGAAGGGTGTAGGGGGGCGTCTGGGGAATGTTTGGGGGGTGGGTGAGCTTCCTACCAGTGACAGTGACCAGACACAGGGAAGGAATTCCCTTTCACTAGCAGAGCCTACCGCAATGGTTTTAGTGGCGTTGCTAACGGCACAAAAACCATGGCAGTAGGCTAGCTCATAATGCTGCCAGCGGTCCTATAGTGGCCTCCGGGCTGGAGATTGTTATCTCTGGCCCGGCGGCTGCTACCTCCATGGCGGTAGGAATGGTAAATTGGCAGGTTGGCTGCAGCCAACCCGCCAATTTCATAATGTGTAATACTACTGCCACATTACCACCTACCGCCGGAGTCATAATGACCCCCTAAGTGTGATTTATATGCATTTGGGACAGTCTCACCGTCATTGAATGTGACATAGGTGAAACCAATGGCACCAGTAATTACTCTGATGACCAAATGTTTTTTGTTGTCCATTGTGTGCAAGTGTTTTGCTTAACTTATATATGATATCACAAAAAAAGCTCTGATTTAAGAGGGCCTAGCGCCTCCATGCATCACATTAGCATAATTTGTTTTACGTTAATGTGGCCCAATGAGGCCAAAATCACCAAGTCAGATTTACAAAGTCACCAAATGCATCCATTGCACCACTTTGTGAACCCTTGTGCCACATTATGCCTGCGCCAGGCATAATGTATGCTAGGGGGGCGTTCCCCCATTAGGGAAAGCCACAAAAATGGTGCAAAGAAATATAAAAGACTTCATTGCACCATTTATTGTGGCATTTTTAATGCCTGCTCAGAGCAGGCAATAAAAGGGGTACACCACTGGTTACAATGGGCCCCTATGTACTGCTCAGGGTTAGCGCCAACATTTTGGTGCTAACCCTGAACAGTACATCAATTTTTATGCTATTGCCCCCTACCCTGTGCCATGGTGCGCCGTATTTTAAATAGGGTGCACACATGGTTACGGTAGAGAGATGCTAAAGGGCACAAGCAATGTGGGGCCAGATGTAGCAAAGTTTTGCGAGTCGCAAATGGCCCGAATCGCTATTTGCGACTGTGCAAAATCGGAAATGGGATGCAAAAACCCCATTTCCGACTTGCAAAAAGCGATGTGAGCCGTTTGCGATTCGCAAAATTTGCGACCCCATTTTGCGACCCGCAAGTAGCAAGTCGCAATTTGCGAGTCGCAAACCATATGCAATAGCAACTCGCAAATTGCGACTAGTCGCAAAAAGCCCATTTTGCACTTTCATTTTACCACTAACTCAGAGCAGGTGGTAAGCAGTACCAAAGTATAAAAGGAGACCCAGAAGCCATCTGGGTTACTCAAGATGGCGGAGATATACCTGATAGCAGTGAGGAGGAGAGTCCACGCAGCCCAGCAGAGGAGGAGGAGGGGCCACAGACAGGAGAAAATTTATAGAACAAGGCAGACCCTTTTTCAGCAAACTGAGGATGAGATAAATGACAACTACCGCCTTAGCAGCGCTGCCATACTAGAATTAATTGATTTACTTAAACCACAGCTAGAACACCAGACTCTGCGTGGCTGCGCCATCCCTACGCATGTGCAAGTGCTATGCTCACTGCACCTCTTGGCCTCAGGGAGCTATCAGCGGGTCATTGCTGTGGCAGGTGGGGTATCCCAAAGTGCAGTGTCAAGGTTCCTCAGGGCCTTCCTAGATGCCTTACTCACACATATGTCTCACTTCATATACCTACCAAGGAATGAGGCAGAAATAAACAGCACCAAGCTGGACTTTTACCGCATTGCCAACTTTCCCCATGTCATAGGATGTGTAGATGGGACACATATTCAAATATGCCCCCCTGGAAACCTGGAACATCTTTTCCGCAACAGAAAGTGTACCCACCCACTGAATATACAGGTTGTTTGTGACGCCCATTATGTCATCACTGACATTGTAGCTAAGTTTCCAGGCAATAACCATGACTCCTACATTTTTAGGCATAGTGGGATACATCAACGCCTGGAACGTGGGGAGTTTGGAGACGGATACCTCCTAGGTAGAGCTACATACACCTTGCAGACATACACACAGGTCACTGTGCACACCAACCAGGACTTTCTAACAGTGTACTTTTTGTGTCCAACAGGTGACAGTGCATATGCTCTAAGGCCATGGATTATGACTCCCTTTTTAACACCCAGCAATGAATGTGAGAGGCGATACAACAATGCACATAAGAGGACCAGGAACCTGATAGAGCGCACTTTTGGACTCCTGAAAGCAAGATTCCGATGCCTCCACTGCAGTTGAGGTTCCCTCCAGTATACCCCCATTACAGCATTCAAAATTGTGGTCGCATGCGCCATCCTCCACAACATAGCCACCCGACGTGGGCTACCTCTCACCCCTGCAGACCCAGATCCTGATGATGAAGAGCAAGAGCAACCACATCGCCATCATGGGGATCGGAGTATAGCTAATCAAGGCAGACTGAGACGGGAACACATCGCAACACAATACTTTGGAAGGTACGTGTCAACTCCAACCATACTCACCTATTGACCAAAAACACCATTTGTTAAGTGGAACAGAAAAACTATTTAATTAGTGCAGAAATAGAACTATATACAAGTAATGACTGTTCATGGGCATGTAAATGCAAACCATGCATGGGGCACATTGATCTCATGTGCCACATCAACAGGGCCAGGGTAATGTCTATGTCCTTCTGCGGCTCCTGCCAGCCTGGCTGGTCCCTGGTGCTTCTGCTGTGCTCTGCCTGGTACTCCGGAGCACCCTAGTGTCTGTGGCAGAGACACTGCTCACTGTAGAGCCCTCCTCACTGTCCTGGGGTGTTTCCCCTGTGCCCCTGGACAGATGCCGTGCCTCCATTAGGTCTATGACGTGTGTGAGACGTCCCAGGCCCCTAGCCACATCCCCTGCAAAATGGCCCATTTCGACCTGGAGGCCAACTGTCCTCCTCGACAGGCCTGTGGTGTTCATAGCCAGCCTGCCGATGGATGTGGCCATCCTATCCAGTCTGTGCAGGAGCTGACGGTCCCTGAGCCGCCCACCCTCGGCCTGGGCCAGTAGTCCTGCCGCAAGATCCCTCATGGCCAGGGCAAGGTCCCCAGTGTTTGTGGCTATTGTGTCGATTCTTGAGTTAAGTTGCTGCATGCTGGCTTCATTGTTGCGGACAAAGCAGTGCAGCACACCACTAATCCTCCCTAAAATGTTGTTTTGTAGGCGCTGACCAGGCAGCAGCTGTCCTCACTGTGGCTGGGAGGTTGATGGTCGGACGCAGCCTGCAGCCCTGATCTTCTGGACCTGCGTCGCCTGCGCAGCGGTGGCTGCCCTGTGTTTTCCACTGTCTCACTCCTGCCTGTTGCTGGCGCAGCCTCCTGGGAACAGGTGCAGCAGGTGTCGATATTGCAGGGATGATGTTGGCCGTGCAGGTGGGAGTGCTGGTGGGTCCTGAGCTGTCCTCATGGGGCTGGCTGCTGTGAGTTGTGGTGGTGTCTTGTGGGAGACCTGTGGGACATGGGGAACAGACTGTCAGTGTCTCCTATCTGTTGCACACTTCCAAATAAACATTTTCCTATGAACTGCCTACTTGACTACATTTCCCATAATGCATCATTCTGGTGTTTGCTGCCCTGAAATGGAGCTATCTTGGTTGAGCATGCCCCTGTCTACATGGTGGGTGGGGGTATGGCATTGATAGGGGTACAGGCATGTCACATGGTACTCACCGGTTGATGTGGTGGGCTCTGAGGTGTCCAGGTCCCCAAATCCAGATACTGCCTCCTGCTCCAGGGTTTCCTCCACCCTTTCTTCCAGGGGTGTGGGTGGTGGTACTGACGAAGGTCCCCCTCCTGTGCCTCTCATCTCCCAGAGCCTTTCAGCCACCATCTCCTTGGTCCGGGAGCGGAGGCCATACCACTTTTTTTAATTTCATCTATACTCCTGTGGCTCACCCCCAGGGAGTTAATTTTATCCTGGGTGTCCTGCCACAGCTGTCGTTTGGTGGCTTCAGGCACATTGAGGGCTGCCCTCCCAAATAATTTGTCATAGTGCTGACAGCATTCATCTGTCAGCACCTCCTGCTCCCTCTCTGAGAACTTCAGTTTTCTTTTCCTTGGAGTTCCTTCCATTGCAGCTGCTGTTTCTCCTGTGTGCAGTTCAGCAGTTAAAAAGGGTGTGGTCCTCCCTCCTCCCAGGTGTATTTGTAAACTTCCTGGCTGTGATGTCATCATCATGTGCCAGGAAGTGTTTCCAGCAAAAAGCGACCTCGCAATCGGCGGACTCGCTCACTGCGTTGCAACTCCGGGTGCGAGTCGCTATTTCGGCACTGTTATTTTACCTGCATTTCGATTTGCGACTCGCATTTTGCAAGTCGCATCAACTCGCAAATTGCGAGTCGCAAATTTTTTGTTTGCTACATCTGGCCCGTGGTGTTGAACTGGGTGCAGCTCCACTTTTCTTAAATATGCCCTAAAGTCCTTAAATCTAATGGTATATAAGTAGCAGACAAAGCAAAAGATCCTTCCACCTCAAAATCCTAGTGAAATGTGAGCAGGAGATGGACAAAACACTTGGAGGAGCCCCCTGGACAAGAACAGGAAGCTGGAGTCTCTGGAGCATTTCCTTCATGTTGGAAAATAAAGTAAAGGCTCCTCACAATAAAAAACAACTTGAATGGTCTGTTGTAGTAGAATATCCACTCAAAAACATATTTTTAAGTGAATTTAGCTGTTTCTTGAGTGGAGAATTTGCTTGAGGTGCAGCCGTGGTTGCTCACACTCTCCAGCTGTGCAATAAAGGTGCTGTTGTGGCCGGAAGCCATTCTAGTGAGCACAAACTCTTGCGTGCACTGGCAGGCAGTCTGAGAGTATTGTGGTGCTCACCAGCACATGCCAAAACAAGTTTTGTGTGTGCTAACAAAAATATCCCATGCTCTTTATTGTGGAATTTAGGGAATGTTGTGCTACCCTATGTAACGCGGAGTTCCTGAATTCTGCCATCTCTACAAGTGGAGTCATTTTTTCTACCCACCCCTAGCTATGAGGTATCCTTGGTGAATTAAAAAAGGTATCTGTTTTTAAAATTCGATATATTATGTGACGGGGATATAATGCACGGAGAAGCCTCATTACAGGCAATTACAATAGTCAATTTTACATAGTATCAGAAAGGGAGAGGAAGTGCCTCTAACTCTAATGTTTAAATCTCAATGTAGTGGATTTTTCAGTTGAGGAGATGATCTACTTCAGTTTCATATTTGAATCAACAGCTTTTACCATGAGTTGCATGGTATGTATTACTGGAGGACCTCATAGACTGTGATGCCTATTGATACCATGAGTTGGGTCTCTAATGCTACCTTGTGGACTCTACACCAATGCACTGCAATCATATATCTTAGTCATGCATGCTTGGCTGCTGCTGCTCCTGGGTGAGCACCATGTAATACCCTCTGGTTGCTTAGTGGTCCCCAAGTGGGACTGGAACCTCCCTCTCCTAGGTATATCTTATATAGTAATATCTAGTAATATCACACTGCTTTTAGCAGGTTATGTTTGAATGCTTTATACTAGAGAGACCATAGTACTCTGTTTGAGGCTAAACTATAACTGCAATAGGGTTGGCCTTCCGTTTCTGCTAGGAATACTACATGTAATACTCAGGCATGACTCACCAGTATCTAGAGATGAAAGCCATAGATTGCTCTAGGCCCTCATCATTAAGCTGTGAAAGAATGGCCACTATGCTTCACTCTGAGGCATCAATTTGAACAATGAACTTCCTGGAAAAGTCAGGGGTCTTTAAGAAAGGGGCTGTGAAAATGGCATGTTTTAGAGAGTCAAGTACTTTTAGGCATTTCTCCATCCCAATCACATTTCTGGGATGCTTCTTAGAAGTCAACTCAGTAAAGGGGGCAACAATGATGCCTTATCCCTTGACAAACCTCCTGCAATATCCTCTGAGGCACAGCATGATGCTATCTGCATTTGACCTCCAACTCCATCTTGACCACTGACTCCATTTTGTGCTTAGCTTCAGATACCTTCAAATTGGTGGCTCAGGTATTTTACCACACCAAGCTTGTTTTCTACACTGAATGAGTTTTCACTTTTCTCACTGGAGCAGGGAACATACTGTGGATCATGAGGTGATAACAGTGTACCAGGATGAGAATGTTTATAGTAGAGAAAGGTACAGCTCTGTCGTGGGAATGCACATTGGGGCCTGGCTAGTTCTTTTGCATGTTTTCGACACAGACCAAGTACAGCAAGCACTTGAATTTCATAACAAACTCAAAGGGAAGTGAAAAGTTTCCAGAACTTTCCTCTTGAATTTGTTTAAGGTATATAAGGTGGGGAAGTTTGGTGCTGAGGCAGAAGGAACTCATTTTGGGGGTGGACACACTGACCAGAACAAAATCCCATCTGGGAAGTTTCACCTGTCTCGGCTGTCCAGGGCTCCTCAGCTTGACACTCGCAAGGATGATGTTGGATTCGATCCCCAAGATGATGTATTTTTTCTTAATTATCTAGCTTGGTTGCATATTTATATATGCATATTCACTGCATATATTCGTTGTTGCCGTCTGCTATTGTTTAACTGCAGTGAGTATTTTGGCATTTACACATGTTTTACTGCATTCAAGGTAAATGCTCATTTTCATATTTTCATGTGCTTTTGTTGGATACTTGGGAAGTGCCTTAATAAATTCATTAGTTAGACTAAGAGTGCTGCATTCTTTGGCTCCATTCCCTATTAGTTTGAAGCTAAGAAGAACACCAAGGAAGGATCTCCACTCAGTTTAAGTTTTTGGTGGCTCCCATGCCAGGCTGGACTACACCTTGAACTGGAGGGGCTGAACCTTATCCCTGCCCACCACGTGTCCCAAGTGCACCACAGACCTCTGCCCTTTCTGGCACTTAATGGCCTTGATAGTCAGGACTCCATTTCACAGAGCCTGAAGCATTTCCTGCAGGTGAAGCTGGTGGTCCTGCCAGGTGCTAGTGAAGACAGTTATGTCATCCAAGTAAGCAGCATTCAAATAAATAGCACTGAAGGCTTCTGTGCCAGCCAAGGCTTGGTTTACCAACCGCTCGAAGGTGGCAGGGGCATTTTGGAGTCTAAAGGGCATCTCTTTAAATTGGTAGTGGACCTCTGAAGAGGAGAAGACTGACTTCTCCTTGGCCCCTTCAGTTAGGGCAATCTGCTAGTATCCTGTAGTAAGATCAAATGTACTCAATAACTGGCAACTCCTAATCCATCAATCAGCTAATCCACCCTGGGAATGAGATAAGCATCAGTCTCGGTGACTGAGCTGAACTCCCTGTAATCTACACAATCCTAACCTCTGGTGTGGTTCCCCCTGGGACAGCTTTTGGTACCACCACCACAGGGCTGGACCAGGAGCTACTAGAAGGCTCAATCACCCCTAGCGCCAACATCTTGGAGACTTTTTCCTTGATGCTGTCCCTGACTTTGTCCAACAGCCTGCATATTTTGCTTTTGACAGGTGGTCTGTCCCCTGTATCAATATCACGGGTACACAGATGTGTAACCACAGGAGTGAGGGACAGCCGAGAAGAGGACTGCCACAGCAATTGATGACCATCCTTCTGCTGTTCTTAAGTCAAGGTAGGTGAGAGATTTACAACTTCCACTGATCACTCTACTCTTCCTCCCCACCATCTACAACCAACAGCACTGTGACTTCAGAACTTTCAAAGTGGGGTATAAGGCGGTTGATATGGAGTACACTTAAGGGGTATTTGGGGGTCTTGAGGTTCACCAAGTATGTAACCTCACCGTTCTTCTCAACCACCTCTTAAGGCCCAGCCCAACAGTCTTGGAGGGCCCTGGGCTCCCCTGCCTCTATCATCCACACTTTTTGTCCAGTGTGGAATTCTACAGGGGTAGCCATCTGGTTGCACCACTTCTTCATTACCTCCTGATTTGTCTCCAGGTTTTCAGAAGCTTTTAGCATGTACCTAACCATATACTGGTGAGGCCTCCTGGGAGCTTGCTCCCGCTCCTCTCAAACCAAGAGAGGTTCCCTCACAGGTTGCCCAAACAGCAATTCAAAGGTCCTAAAACCAACCCCCTTCTGTGGCACCTCTCTTTCAGCAAAGAGCAGGCATGGTAAGAGGATGTCCCATTTACACCGCATGGGCTCTGGTAGTCTCTTGATCATGCCCTTGAGGGTCTTGTTGAATCAGCCAACAAGCCCATTGGTTTGTTGATGGTTGGGTGTGGAAAACTTGTAAGTGACTCCGCACTCCTTCTACACTGACTGCAGATAAGCAGACATAAAGTTGGTCCCCCTGTCAGGCACCACGTCTTTGGGGAATCCTACACTGGTAAAAATCCCCATTGGAGCCTTAGTTAATGCAGATGCAGTTGCAGTACTCAGAGGTATGGCCTCTGGGTACCTTGGCGCATGATATACCAGAACCAGGATAAACGGGTTGCCAGCGGCTGTCTGGGGATCAATGGGCCACACATTGTTGATGTCTACCCTTTCAAAGGGGGTGCCAATGACAGATGAGGGATTCAGGGTAGCTTTCAGCTCCTGCACCATCTTATCACTGGCCTGCCAGGTCATGCAGGTCCTACAGATATTATTTGAGGAAACCATCATCGGGGCCAGTAAAAGTCAGTGGCAAGCCTGGCAAAAGGTCTTGTCCTGACGAAAAATGTCCTGCCAGGGATATCTCATGAGCCAGCCCCACTAGGTAGGCCTTGTTGTGCTGGGAGATCACTAGGGCCCTTGCTGCCCATTGCACAGGTGCCTTAGGCTCACTGTAAAAGAGGCCATCCTCCCAGTAAATGCAGTGACTCTCTGAGGCATCACCATCTGCCTTCGATTTGGCCTCTTGCCTCATGTCCTCTAGGTTTGGGCACTCTTTCTGTAATTAACTGAGTTCCTCTCTGGTAGGTCCTCCTTCTTCATGTCATTGAGCATATAGGTTCAGGCAGATCTCCAGGGGAGACAATGCCCTCCTCCATGGGCGCTGGGATCACCTTCTCTAGTGCTCCATCTATCTCAGCTGGAGAACATTTGAGGGCTGGTTGTCTGATTCCCTTGTCCTTCCCTTTATTGGCTGTTGTCAGGGCCATTCTTCAGCCTCCAGACGGTTTTGACTCCCGTCCATTGTATCCATGGACCTGGTGTTTGCATACGTCCACTCAGGGAACTCCAATATCTCTAGATGCAACTTAAGCTCCACTTCCTTCCAGGTAGTGTACTCAAAGTAATTCCTAACAAACAGTCCACAGGAATGACAGGGCTCACAGCAACTTTCAGAAGACCTGAGCCCCCCACACACACAAATGGAACAAGGTCCAGTGGCTACTGACCATCTCTGTTTTCAGCTACTACAACCCTGTGGAATGCATTACGTAAAATCTGCTCTGGGACCACCAGATGACTTTTACCATAATCATAATGGTTCCTGTTTTTTTCAGAGCATCAACACTTTGCTCAATAATAGTGAATTACTGCCATTGCAGGCATATGGGATTTATTCACCATCTCCATGTCACTATGGTAACCTCACTCACTTCTCCCCCACTGACTAGGACAAACTCCACCCAAGCACAACATTTGCCACCCCTGGTGTTTTTCTTCCGATGGGCATCTATGCTCTCTTAGGACACTTGGAATCACCCTTATAATGCCTGTACTCATTGCATTCATAACACTGGGAAGCCTTGTTTTGACTCTTATCAGCGGAGCTCATTTTCTGATGGCCAGATTAGGAATGGGACCCTTTGCCTTGAGAGTTATTTTGGGGCCCTTGTGAGAACTTTTTCTTTTCATCTCCCCCTCCATCTTCTGGTGGGAAACCTGACCACTCTTTTGGGAGTCTCGCCCAAATGACTTCTTGGACACCGTGGTGCTGTCCCAGAGGTCTGCCTATTCAGCAAGCTTCCTTGGGTCAGTCAGCTTGCTGTAAAACAATTCTTGTGCAGCTCTGTAAAACAAATATCTGGCATGTGCTTCCTTAGAATTAGATTGTGCAGCCCTGTAAAATCTGTTACCTTGCTGCCCCACACCCAGTCCTTCAGTGTCTTGCTGGAGTAGTCCAGGCAATCCACCCACGTCTGTGTGGGGTGTTTGTGGCTACTCCTGAACTTCTGCCCATATATCTTAGGGGCCAACCCACATTTCTTGACAAGAAAGGCTTTCTTAGGGGTGTATGGGCAACTAACTCCAGTGTAAGGAGTGTATCCCTCCCCAATGTGGCATGTACCGTATATACTGCGACAAGATACATCCCATTACTTCTCAGGAATGCTATGCACCCTTTGACCCACTTCAAAAGCTGAGAACCATTTGTCAATGCTGGCTCCCAACACATAATTGGGCATGTAATTCCTTGGTATGCATACCCTCCCTTCTGCACTGGACACTGAAGATATGGTGCCATCATTGCTGCTGCACTCTACCTGTTTGGTTAGGATGTGCAACTCCTTTAGTTTAAGTTCATGTTCCATCATTTTCTCCTCCATCCACAATTTGGCTAGCTCCAGCTCCCAATTGAGATTCCTCTCCTTCCTCCTATCCCCCCATCTCCTATGGGGACAGGCCTCTAGCAGATACACTGCTCCCTACTCCTCCCTGAGCATTAGGGGCATCCATGTCATCTGCTGAGGTTGAGTTTGGCTATCCTGGAAACTCAGGATTCTGATCTGGGTTCTCTGCCTCCTCCTCCTCTGAAACTGTTCCTTCTCTCTCATTTTCATCGACCTCATCCTCCTTTGAGTTGGCCTGACATCTTTGCACTTCCTCAAAGGCCCTCGAGGCTACCTGGAGATCCAGCTTGGTAGCCTTTTAGTCCTCTTTCATTCCCTTCTGCTTGCAGAACTTCAGCAGCTCAGCCCTGCTGAGGGTATCCAAAGTTGTAGGCATCCATATCAATGGTACAAAAAGGAAGTTAGTGCACTTACATTTAGAGAAGGGAAAAATAGCTAACTTAAAACTAAGGAAAAATTAAAAAATGCATAATAGTCTTTAGATGTGGAATAGTAGCGTACGTCAAGTTACTCTATGGCTCTGGATAAACACAAGTCCTAGCCTCACCATTGATCACCAATGTAAGAAACTGAGCTTCTGGATGGCAGAGGTATGCACCCTATCCAAGCAGGAACCACAATCCTGGTCATCCTGGATTATCTTGGCACAGAGCAGTCATGCTTAACTTAAGAGGAAATGTGTAAAGTATTTGTGGAACACTTCAAACAGTAAAACAGTGAAAACAGCAACACAAAAAGATACCACACCTGGTAAAAAAAAAAAAACTTAACTGAATAATTAAAACAAAACCAAAATAACAAAAGTCAAATAAGTAGAATTTGAGCTAAGCAGTTTTAAAGAATCAAGGTAAAATAGTGCTTAGAAGCAATAAGCATTTACTTGGGATATCTATTGCCGCTAGACTGGGACAAAGTCAATAGTTCAGGCAGACTGAGATGGAGTACGGGCTACTTACAGGGCCCCATTGAGAACTGTTGAACAAAAGTCTTTTGATCATGGTTGCTTTGGTGGAGATGCAGGGTGCAGAGAAGGCAATGTGCCAATGTCAATCCAAACAGCAGAGAGAGGCATTGATTTTTCCCCATGAAGTTCAGGAGATGTGTTGATTTCCCCCATGCAATAGTGGCAATGCGGTGGTACCAATGTGTGGTGGTTCCAAAGGCAATGTGCCGGAGTCGACTTAGGCAACAGAGGAGATGGGTCGATATTCCTCACAAAGCAGTAGCAATGGAGTAACTCAAAGATGTGGCGGTTCTGAAGGTGAAAGGTCTGTCCTTTTAGTGATGCGTCAAGTTGATCCTTGCTGTAGAGGTAATGTACCAGTTCTTATCAGTACAACAGGGCGATGCACCGGTTCTGACTGGAGCAGCACTTTCTACCCACTTCCAAGGGCCCAGAACTAGATTGGCACAATTTGGCAGGGCAAGGCTCATAGATGTCAAAGTCCAGGTGCTGTAGCCAAGAGTTGGAAGACTTTTGTGTCCCTGAGATGTCCTCAAACAGGAGGCAAACCAGCTGGCCCTTGGAGTCACTTTGGTTCTGAGTTGGATAGATGCAGATCCAGACTTTCTCAGCCATGCAGGGGGCAGGAGACAGCAGGCAGCAAAGCAAGGCAGGAGCTCAGCAAAGCAGCAGTCCAGCAGAGTGACAGTCCTTTCAACAGCATAGCAGTCCTTCCTGGCATAGTATCCACAGGTTTAGAAGTGTACTGAGGTGGTAAGGTCAGAAGTCCAGTTCCTATATCCAGTGGAGCTTTTAAATTGGGGGAGACTTCAACGAAGGACCTTGAAGTGCACAGAAGTCCTCCCTTCCTGCCCTGGCCCCAGACTCAGGGGTTACGCAGTCCTTTGTGTGGGGACAGGGCACAAACTATTAATGTAAAAGTGTGAAGCTGTGTCCAGCTCCTCACTCCCATCCTGCCCATGATGGCCCATCAGGATGTGGATGACCCATCAGTCAAACCTTAGCTCCCTTTGTGTGGGACTGTCTAGAGGGAATGCACAAGGCTCAACTGTCACCCCACCCCAGATGCGTGTTGGAGACTGGCTGCAAGCACAGAGTGCTAGAAGCAGGAAAATGCCAATTCTTTAAAAGTGGCATTTTTCAAAATTGGAACATTAAATCCGACTTTACTATTACAGAAGTTTAATATTATTGCAATTCCATAGGTCCTACATATGAAATACCAATCCATTCTCAAATAGTAATTACAGCTTATTAAATGTAATAAGGAATCCCCAATGTTATCCTATGTGAGGGATAGACGTCATAGTAGTGAAAAACGAATTCAAGAGTTCTTCACTACCAGGACATGTAAAACTTAAAAACATATCTTATGCCTTTTATTTACATAGCACCCTGCCCCATGGACTAGCTAGGGCCTACCTTATGGGTGACTTATATGTAATGAAAGGGGAGTTTAAGATTTGGCAAAGGTTTTTAAATGCCAAGTCAACGTGGCAGTGTAACAACGCAATCAGGCTGCAATAGCAGACCTGGGACATGTTTTAAAGTGCTACTTAAGGAGGCGGCACAAACAGTGCTGCAGGCCCATTAGTAGCATTTAATTTGCAAGCCCTGGGCACAGATAGTGCACTTTACTACGGACATAGAAGAAAATTAAGTAAGCCAGTTAGGTATGTCCCAATCAAAATATGTTTAAGGGAGACAGAATGAGCATGCTAGCACTGGTAAAATGCACAGAGTCCTAAGGCCAACAAAAACGAATGAAGCAAAGTTGGACGCACGCAGGGAAAAAGCTTGGTGTAAGACCACCCCAGGTCTGACAGGTCTAACAGTTATCGTATCTCACTTCCAGTCAGATGTCATGCATGGTTTGATATCAGCTTCCACCAGTTAGAGAAAATTAAGAAAAAGGCAAGAAAAAGGCAAATATGAGTAAACTTCAATCATGATATGGACTTTAGTATGGAAGTAAAAGAGGCAACACAGCCTATAGGCATCTTTCGAAGCAAATAAAGCAAGACCTCTAATTCTAACTGCCTTAACATGATAAATGTAATAAAAACAGGTGAGCCAAATAATTTTTGCCATTTAGTTTGGAAAAGCTCTTTACAACCCATAAGTGCTCAGCCTTCTACAGTTTCTGAAGAGGAATTAATCATCCATCTTTTCTGTCTTCATAGCTGTCAGGAAGTTACCACCATTGACATATTTTTGTAGCAGACTTGAAAAAATTAGGCTGTTCATTTTATACTCAATAATTACATCTATTAAAACTCTGAACTCAAGCAAAGGGACCAGTCCCATCATTAGTCCTAATATAAAAATTTCAATTGTAGACTGAAAAAATACTCAAACGTTTTCATTGAGTGACTAAACCAGGTTCCTTCCTTATAAGATGCAACAGCTCAATTCTGAAGCCAGCAGTAATGATGGCCATATACGCCTTCTTAATATTGTGGTCCCAGTCTACAAGAAAATTATTCTTTTACACCGACATGACTGGTTTGATTTTGCATTAGAGGGTGCTAAGGGGCACAAGAAAAGTGGTGCTACACTGTGTGCAGTGCCATTTTTCTTAAATATGCCCCTTAGTGATTACAACATTTGATAGGTGACCTTACACTTCTCAGAAACACATTGAGGCATGTATAAGAAAAATGGCGCTGCACACAGTGAAGCACCACTTTTCTTGCGACTCTTAGTACCCTCCTAATGCCACCATGTATGCGCTGTATATAAAATACGATGTACCATGGTGGTAGTTAGGGGACTAGCATCAGATTTGTTTACGCTAGTTCAGCGCTTTGCAGGATTAGCATAAAATATTCTGATGCTAATCCTGCAAAACACCCAGAGGCCCATTGTAACCAATGGAAGCCTCCTTTTCAATGCCTGCTCTTAACAGGCATTAAAAGTGCAGAAAGAAATGGTGTAAGGAAATCTCTTTGATTTCCTTGTGCCATTTTTTGGCACCCCTAACGGGGGAATGCCCCCTTTGCATACATTATGCCTGGTGCAGGAATAATGTAGCACAAAAGGTTATAAAGTGGCATCACTTTAAAAGTATGGCGCAGAATTTTTGGCCTTCTAACGTTCCATTAGTGCCAAAGAAATAATGCCAATGTGGCCTTGGAATGTCGCTAGGGGCTCTTAAATATGCAATATTGTGCCTACTTGACACAGGTGTGAGTTAGACCTCTTGAGACAACTCTCCCAAAACAAAGCATTTCAAAGTGGCCTCAAACAAGGCTGTGTTCTGGTTCTGAAACTGTCAGGTTTATAGTTGCTACACTTACTTTCTAAGCTTTGGTCACTTATCTAATTTTCTCTTAAAATCAAAGGTGCTCACTGTCTACTTTATACCAATGACCCAAGCTATACCTCAAGAGGCCTCCAGCGCAAATCAGCATCATTGCATTACTACTGTAATATAAATCTCCTACCTGTAAACACAGAACAAAAAGTTCCTGCTTTTTGAGGATAAGTCCAAAAAAATCTTGGCCCTTTGCCAGTGATACAGTAGAATGAGTAAGATCTTCTAAATACTTACACTTCACTTTTTCTAAGATGTTAAACTGGCCAGAGCATCCTCCAGATGACACATTTTTTTATAATGCACTGTGGTTTAGCAAGAATCATCCTTGAGTTTGCAAGCTTATTTTTAGCACCTTTGATAACAGGGTTAAGAAGCAAAGTGTCACCAAAGGCCCTCAATGGTGCAGATATGTTGTTTGTATGTCTTATTGCAGAAGAGATTGTCGGCGCCCTTTAAATGTTCCACCAAGTGCAATGGGCAATGGGCCAAGCTGTCAGGTGTGCAATAGGTTACACCTTTTGGCCTGTAATGTCAGAGAAAAAATGCTCTACATTCACACATTGTTCATTGTCTGTGATGCAAGAAAAATGTAATTTAAGTGAAATTATAATCCCTAATAGAAGCTAGGCTAAGCAAGTCATTAATAACAATATCTTTAGCACATAAGGGACATGATTTAGATGTTGAGGGCAATGGTCCTGCCGTCGGTTTTCCAACTGAAAGCCCCTTCCACCACCCTAGTGGTCCGCTCACACAGATTTAGATGTTGGTGGTCCCATAAACAATAAGCCGCCTGAGTCCTGCTGACTCTGTCAAGGATTCCCATCTGCCACCACTGCACCAGGCGAAAGAGTGGCTACACTCCAGCCCCATTTACCACCATGCAGATTTGGATGTGCCTTACTGCCTAGCAGAAAATGGTAGTCTGACCTCCAAGTCTGACTTGGCAGATTAGGGGAAGTGGAAAGGAGTGAAAACACACCTTTTTTCCTGATTCCATTTCTGTTTCTGGCTGGACACGAATGGAACACACCCTCCATCACTGCTGCCACTGGACCACAGAGAAAACACAACTCCCCATCTCTGGTAACAAAGGTAGTGAGCCTGCATTTGCTGTGTACATTGAAGTGTCACTGCACATGATCTCGAGACCACTGCAGACATATACATGTCACAGTATTTTTTTAAGGTGTACTGGGGAATCCGTATGTCAGAGATAGGAGGGTCAGTCACAGGTGGGGGCACACTGGCACACAACACATATTGCACACATACACAACTGCCATTACGGTGTCAGTCTTCAGTGGCAAATGAATGCTGGCACCACAATGATGGTACATTCACACTTGTCACCTGTGTCAATGTGTGCACATTGCTGGGGGACCTGGCATGTTGTGCTTCAAGTTGTGTGTGTGAGTCAGTATGTGTATGCACGTGTGAGATGTAATTGGCTGGTCGCAGTGAAGGGAGGTGTAATGGAAGATGTGGTTGTGTCAGTATGTGTGCCACTGGCATATGGCATTGCCGTTGTTGTGTATGTTGTGTAGTTTGTTGTGTTGCTCCATGTAACATACAGGAGAGTGTTGTTCTGTGGTGGTGGTTGTTGTCATGAAGTGTGTAGTTGTGATTTTGTGTGAGTGTGTTTGTGTAGATGAGTGTGTAGTTGTGTTGGCTGTAGTGGTTGAGTTGTTTGTGGGTGCAGCATTACTAGTGCTTGTATGTTGTGGTAAGGATGTATGGCAATGTGTGTTTGTGGCATATACATGTTGTGTTGTGGTGGAATGGCAATGGCTAATAGTGTGTATGTGGTGTTTTGTGTCACGTGTGGTGCAGGGGGACACATATGGCAAAGGTACAGTGTGTGTGTGACCTGCCTCTATACTATAGCCAGTGCCATTGTCTGGCATCCATTGGGTCCCGAAATGTCCTCCCTCCATTAGCGACCCGCCACCAGTGCACCACCTGCAGGACTGTAACATCTAAATACGGTGGGCATAACATATTCAACTTGTCTGTCTTCTCAGGTCTGCTGCTACACTGATTTGGCAGCAACACCGCAGACATCTAAATCAGGCCCAAAGTTTTCAAATATACATGAAATTTAAAATGAAACTAACTGAAAACTCATATAAATAATAAAAAAAATAATTGACTAAGCCCTAGTCATGCCACCCCTTTTGAGGCATAAGAGCAATGTATTTTAGTGGCAGCAAATGCAGACCCCTCCCATAAATCAGTTTTGCCAAACTTCAACCACTTGCTGATGAAGAGAAAAATCTATAGACGGATTGAAGCAGGAGTGACAACATGGCAAAGCAGGGTCAGTCACTCTCAAGTTGTAGTCTACCCCTCTTGAATAACAGTGCAGCAAGGTATGTTTGAAGAGTTTTCCCTCTTGGGAAAAGATGTCTCTCATGTACACCCCTATATCTATAGATCTAGTCCTGCACTCGTTCCTAACATTTCTACCTGTTTTGGCAGGATTTACATGCTGCCTGGCCACATACTGCATCAGTGCAGACAGAATAATGAGAGATTAGCAGAAATAGAGAGAACCTAAAATAGTTCTTAGGAACCTGCAGCCTTGTTTGAGATTTTGTCAGCAGTCTACACGCTCGGCATTATGACCACTCAATCACTCAACAGTTTCTTATTGTCAATTGAGATATCACTTCTGAAATATGCAATTCATAAAACTAGCCAAACCCCAGGATAATTTATTTTGACTGAAGGTTATTGGACCATCTTAAGAAGTTGCTTCATTTATGTACCACTATAATTTGCACTGTTGGGGACTTTAGGTAGTGTCACAAAAGCTGGTAATTATTTAGCTGCAGTACCCTTTAGATATAAATAGCGGTGTAAGCAGACATGATGGGGCCCACCTGCAGAATGCGGCAAAGGGCCGCGGAGACTTCCTTGTCTCAACCTACTCGTAGTCTTGGCTTGAAAGGGGGCCCTACCTGTACTGCAGTGACCTATGTTGTGCTCCTCCACAAAAGCAACGATCTGACATCAAAAAGAAAATAAATTCACTGGCCAGTCCATTTGACTGAGACTACTAAGCCATAGGACTATTAGAAGAGCACTAACCTAATGAATCTGGTTCCATAGTTTTTGCATGATAATGTGTCTGCTTTCTTTTGTGAACAAGCCCCAGAACACAAGACATTTAGGACAATGTATGTCTCCTTCATTGATGTCTAGAGGACTTATTCATGAAACCATTGCATTCACTCAGATAAAGAATTATACTAACGGACTCCTGTGAATGTATTATACCGCTGGGTACCTGCCAGTACAGCACTCTTAAATACTAAACAAGCACACAGATTTTGTTTCCTTCGAAAAAGGATGTGGATGTGTTGCCACGGCAACCAATGACAGACGATTCGTGCTTTATTACCAGAACAATCAGTGAATACAAAAATACTTCAGATAAACTTTTCTGGGGTGAAGCATGCTGAGCAGAAGCTTTTAATGATGCCTTCTATATTACATTAAACTAAAATGTAAGACAAGAAGAATATTATTCATAATAGCTTCCCTGAACTTGAATTAAGTGTTTCAGGCACGTTCGTATCTGCAGGGGGTCTTTTCAAATAAATTTTTTAGAATCTCTAAATTCCATGTGTCAATTTGGCCATGATCTATTATTATTTTACTAAAAAAAAGCAAGTCAAATGTGTTAAAGAACCAATCCCCAGTTTGAGAAGTTGGTCACAAACTTTTTCCGTCTCCTAAAATAAGGCTTCCATCTCCTTTTTTATCCAAGTATGTCATTTTAAGTTTGACCTCTTCTACTGTTCTTATTTACAGATTATTTTTTACTTTTGATTTGTTCTGCAGCACTGGGAACTTTGGCGAGGAACAGGACAGATGGGAGATATTCATCTGTTAAAAAATCCCTCTCCCACCCACCATCTACCACTCACTACTTCCACATTTGCTTTCCCAGACGGGGAGCATCAGTGATGCATCATCACTGAAAGCCTGTTACCTGTTCGAGCTTCTGGTCAGACAGACAGTAAACAGAGGCCATTGACACAGGGGGGCAGATTTAGGAAAAGTGTTGCTGCATTCAACGCAGTGCTACTTTTATTGACCCCCTAATGCCACCATGTGTGCACCATAGTTAAAATATGGCGCATCATGGCGGTAATTAAGGAACGAGTGCCAACATTTTTGGTGCTAGTTTGGCACTGTGCAGGATTATCATAAAAAATGTTGACGCTAATCCTGCAAAGCACATTGAGGCCCATTATAAATAATGGTGTGCCTTCTTTAATGCCTGCTCTGTGCAGGCGTTAAAAATGCAGCAAACACAAGAAATCTAAAAGATTTCTTTGTGCCATTTTTTGGGGCCCTCTAATGGGGGAATGTCCCCCATGCACATATTATGCCTGGCACAGGAATAATGTGGCGCAAGGGGTTACCTAGTGGCACAATGAATGCACTTTTGTAAATCTGGTGTGGGGATTTTGGCCTCATTGGGCCGCATTACCGTAAAAAAAATTATGCTAATTTGGCACAAGGAGGTGCTAGGCCCTCTTAAATCTGTGCCTGCATGTTCTAGAATTAGCCACGGATAATGTTATTTGAGCGGTTTTATTAATCTATGTCAATTTCTATAAAAGTTTGTTTCAATCCACTAATAAAAAAGGTGGGAAGCAAAGTAGCTTTTCTTTAAGGGTGCACTTCATGTATACTTACGGATCTGAGGGGCTGAGCACGGAGTCATATCTGCCTTCTATTTCTCACCCTTGTTGGTACGAATCAGAAAGTTTGTAAAGAAACACATTAAACATGCTCCTAATACTGCAATTCCTAATTGTTCGAAATTAGGCTCATTGGTGTGTGAGCCCTGGTCAAGCAGCAACCACAAATTTAGTCAGGGTAAGGCACAAGCAACCCTAAATTAACGTGTGCTCAACCCCCAGGTAGATAGGCACAGAGCAGTCAGGCTTCACTTTGAGGCAATTGTAAAGTATTTGTGCAACACTTCAAACTGTAAAACATTGAAAACACCACACAAAAGATCCCAAAAAGATCCCACACCAGGTTATGAAAATAGACAAAATGTAATAAATAAAGTAAAAACCAAAATGACAAAAATCTAATCAGTAAAACTGAAGTGATGACTTTTTAAAGAATAAACTGCAATATAGTGCTTAAATGCATAAGGCACTGACCACGGCTGTCTGGTTGCACTAGACCAGGTCTACTGGACTAGGTCAAAGTGAAAAGTGCAAGCTGACCATGATTGAGTGTGGGTCAGATACAGTCCTTGATTAGTCCCGCTGAAGTATTACCTTATCAAGTTTTGTGCCTAGAGTCCCAGTTGCATGAAGTTTGCTGGGATGGTCGGTGTGGAGTGAGAAGCAGGCCAGGCATCACAAACGGGTAGGCTTGATCCTCGTGTTGTAGTTCCACCCATGCAGACTATGCTTGCTGTGCGAATAGACAGACTTGCGGGGGCTCACAATGATTTCCAGTGTAAATAAGTCTGTTCATGGTCGCAAAGAGCTCAAAAGATAGAATTTTAGAGTTTGAAATCGATATCAAGGGCCCAGGACTTGATAGGCACCACTTGGGGGTGGGTGCGGGGGTGTAAGGAACTTGTTGAAGATTGGTCCAGGGGCTGTGGGGAGCCTGTTATATCCCTGAAGCTCAGATCTGGAGGCCTGTAATGTTACACAGGGCCAACCCCATACGCCCAATCCCACAACCGGGCTACCGTATATCAAAAAGCAGGACTCTTTTGTAAATGTACACACAACCCACTCTCTTAGTATTCAAATTTTTTTGCTCTATTTATTTTCAAATATACATATAAATGTCAACAAAATCAGCAGACAGTGCAGTGTTCAAAAAGTACAGTATTTACAGTGATGGCATTGATATATATATATATATATATATATATATATATATATATATATATATATATATATATGGCTATATATATAGATATATATTTATTTGAAAATAAATAGAGCAAAACATTTTGAATACTAAGAGAGTGGATTAGGTTGTGTTTACATTTACAAAAGAGTCCTACAGAACCATTGTTGCTTTTTGATATACAGATCAGGAGGCCAGCAGACTAGCCCTTTGAGTCACTCTGTGGTCCTGGGTTTATGATGGAGTTGCAGGTCCAGTTCTTCTTCCTAGGTAAAAGGGCAGCAGGCAACGGGTCAGCACAGCAAGTCAGCAGGACCTTCAAAGTAGCAGTCCAGCTGAGTGGCAGTCCCTTTTAGCAGCACAGCAGTCCTTCTTCCCGGCAGAGAACCCACAGGTCCAGAACTGTACTGAAGTGGCAGAGTATGAGGTTCTCCTTTTATACGCATTTGTACCTGTAAAGTGGAGAGAAACTTCTAGACGCATGCTTTTGAAGTGCACAAATGCCCTGCTGTCCCTGCCCTGACTCCAGACAAATTACAGGGGCTATGAAGCCCTTTGTGTGGAGACAGGACACAGACTATTCAGGTGTATGTGAGGCTGACCCCAGCTCTTCCTTCCCATCCTGACAGTAATGACCCAATAAGTCACACCTAAGCTCTACCTGTATGTGGCTGTCTAGGAGGAATATGCTACATTCAATTATACGACCCAAGCAGGCTTCAGGCACCAAATGGCTAAGGCATGAAAATGCCAACTTTCTAAAAATGGCATGTTCAGAATTGTGATTTAAAATCTGACTTCACCATAAATTAGGATTTTAAATTAGGAATCCAGAGCTGCTAAACTTGAAGGGGTAATCTCCTCCCAATTGGAAATTACACTTACAAGATGAAACAAGGCAACTCCAATGTTATGCTATGGGAGAAATAGGCGTTCCAGTAGTGAAAAACAAATGTAAGAATTTTTCCCTACCAGGACATGTAAAATTCAAAAGTGCATATCCAAATTTTTAAATACACTGCACCCTGCCCTTGGGCTGTTCAGGGCCTACCGTAGGGCTGACATATGTAATAAAAAGGAAGGTTTGTACCTGGCAAAAGTTTTATTTTGCCAGTCAACATGGCAGGTTAAACTGCACACACAGGCTCTGCAATGACAAGTCTGAGACATGATTAAAGGGCTACTTAAGGGCCTTGGGCACATATAGCACCCTTTACTAGGGACTTATATGTAAATTAAATATGCCAACTGGGTATAAGCCAATCTAATCATGGTTTAAGGAGAGAGCGCACGCACTTTAGAACTGGTTAGAAGTGGTACATTTCACGGAATCATAAAGCCAACAAAAACAAACTCAGTAGAAGGGGGGAGGAGGAAGGCAAAATGTTGGAGAAAAAAACACCCTACTGCTGACAGGTCTAACACAGATAATTAACAATGCATGAATGTTGAACATTTATTACCTGTTATTGCTTGCCAGAAGGCTTGATCCACCTCACACCTGACAGCTTGGCCGATTGCGTTTGGTGAAATGTTGTGTGCATTTCTAACAGTGGCTCTCAAAGGGCTCCCACCTATCTCTTCTGCAATAAGACAACACTTCTGCACCATAGGGGGCCATTGGTGGCACTTTGCTTTTGAACATTGTTATCAAAGGTGCAAAGATAAGCTTCCAAACTCAGAGCTGACTCTTGGCAAGCTATGGCTTAGTGTTGTAAAATTTGGCACACTTTAGCAGAGCTAAAGTTCACAGTTGTAAAGAGGAAGGCAAAAAGTCTGGGGATGAACCTGCAGAAAGAGCAATTTCCTACATTAATCAACTAAATTATAAGACCAAATATCTGATACCAGTCTATTTGGGGGCACTACTGGTGATGACACCTTAGAGTTGGTTAACCTATCTTGCTGCACTGCTGATATTTCTGATAAATGTCTCTGTTTACTCCTCTTTTTTACGTTTGACCTGGAGTGAACTAATAATATCGACAAGTCAAAAGAGTCAGGGGCTGTTCGGGGGAACACCCCTGTTTGGAGTCGCCACATGAGCTATTCAGTAACGCTTGTGGGCTTACCTATTTACAACCCAAATTCTCATTGTGCAGCATTTATGCCTGACATCATGATTTTAATAGAGAAGACACTGAGGGATTGTGAGGACATTACTGGAGTTGAATGCAAAGAAATCTTCTCATACAACCTTATTAGAAGCGATTAGGTCTGCAGTGCAAGGAATCTCAATGAGAATGAAAGTTTAAATCGTGGGATATTCCCAAATGTTTTCTCCCTATTGATAGATTTAAAATATGACTGCTTTACTTTGCCCACTAAACGTTCTTAAGTAATAGGCCCTCATTACAACCCTGGCAGTAAATCCCGCAGACCGCCATGCCGACGGGCGCCAACATACCGTGTCCGCGATAACTGCACTCTGTCTTTTTAGGGGATTATGAAACATGTGTAATTTGCTGCAGTCTAGTTATGCAAAATTATGTGACGTTAGGCATAATTACATGACGTGCATCTCGCCCTCCAAAAATTACCTGAATGATCCAATCTGGTGAAAATTCAACTCAAGTACTTATTTTCAACTTCATTTCTTTTTGCTTACATGCAAAACACAGCCACTCACTTTCGAATTTGTTTTGAATAAAAAAATTACCAGATCAGTCCGCTCAGGTAGAAATGAACCTGAAATGTTTGTTGGTTCTCCAACTTAAAGGAACTGCTGCTCACATTCAAAACACTGCCACTCAGAGTGTAGTTTTATGCTAAAACAATTACCCAGATGATCCGCTCAGGTAAAAAAATAATCATTATGTGCCTCACATGTTAAAAAAAATGACCTGAACGGTTCATCTCAAGTTAAAATTTCGGAGCGTGAAGCTGGGGATCGTGGCGTCACTCCGGTGCTGTGGGGAGAAGGAGCCGAAGCGTAATGAAGAGGGGTCTGGTCCTTGCTGCGGAGCGGTGGAGGTGAGGCTGCGGAGTGGTGGGGATGAGGCGGCATCGGTGCGAAGCGTTGAATCCATGCACTTTGGGCAGAGTCGATATCCGGCAGTCACGATGTGGTGTGACTTTGGTGGGGCTGCAGCGGTGTCCAGCATGCGAGGGTCATAGCACTCCAGCAAGGACCACAGAGTCGGTTGCAGACAGTGTCACGGGATTCAGCAGTGGTGTCGGTCCGGAGTCGTCTGAAGTCAGTTTTCTTGGATTTTCACCGGTTTCTCCTTTCAAGGGCCCAGGGACTGGATAGGGCACCACTTGTCAGGGCAGGAGTCTCAGGAGAGAGTCCAGGTGCTGGTAGGGGAAGTTTTGATGGCCCTAGGATTTTGGAACAGGGGGCAAGCTCAGTCCAAGTCCTTGGAGATTTTTTTAAAACAGGAATATACCACAAAGTCCAGTCTTTGTCCCCTTTCACAGGCAGAAGCAGCAACTGCAGGATAGCCCAACAAAGCACAATCACAGACAGGGGCAGCACTATTCCTCAGCTCTTCAGCTCTTCTCCTTAGCAGAGGTTCCTCTTGATTCCAGAAGTGATCTCATTTTCAGGGGTTTTGGGTGCTCTTCTTATACCAAGTTTCTGCCTTTGAAGCAGGCCTACTGCAAAGGAAAGTCTCTCTTGTTTGTGAGATCCTGCCTTGCCCAGGTCAGGCCCCAGACATACACCAGGGGGCTGGAGACTGCATCATGTGATGGCAGGCACAGCCCTTTCAGGTGTGAGTGACCACTCTTCCCCTTTCTCCCAGCAGAGATGGCTCATCAGGATATGCAGGCTACACTCCAGCTCCCTTTGTGTCACTGTCTAGAGAGAGGTGCAAACAGACCAACTGTCAAACTGTCCCAGACAGGGACCCCACAAACAGGCAGAGTCAAAGAATGGTTTATGCAAGAAAATGCCTACTTTCTTAAAGTGGCATTTTCAAACACACAATACAAAAACCAACTTCACTAAAAGATGTATTTTTAAATTGTGAGCTCAGAGACCCCAGCCTCCTTATTACTATCAGTTCCCAAAGGGAATCTGCACTTTAATAATATTTAAAGGCAGCCCCATGTTAACCTATGAGAGAGATAGGCCTTGCAACAGTGAAAACCGAATTTAGCAGTATTTCACTGTTGGGACATGTAAAACACATAAGTACATGTCCCACCTTTTACATACACTGCACCCTGCCCATGGGCCTACCTAGGGCGTACCTTACGGATGCCTTACATGTAAGAAAAGGGGAAGTTTAGGCCTGGCAAGTGGGTACACTTGCCAAGTCAAATTAGCAGTTTAAAACTGCACACACAGACATAGCAGTAGCAGGTCTGAGCCATGTTTACAGGGCTACTAATGTGGGGGTCACAACTAGTGCTGCAGACTCACTAGTAGCATTTGATTTACAGGCCATGGGCACCTCTAGTGCACTTTACTAGGGACTTACTAAGGCCAATTTACACATACATTTTACATAGGAGCACTTGCACTTTAGCACTAGATACCAGTGGTAAAGTACCCAGAGTGACAAAAACTGCAAAAACAGAGTCCATCACACATCAACAACCTTGGAAACAGATGCAAAGGTTAAAGGAGACCACACCAAGGATGCCAAGTCTAACACGTATTCCCACCAGCTAAAAGTGGGGAGGAAATACCCAACCTCATGGGAGTTCTCATCACTAAGGCAGAGAAATCTGGACAGACGATAAGCATTGGCATGTTCTGTATCAGGGCGGTGCTTCACTGTAAATTCCATCCCCTGTGGGGAAATGGACCATCTCAACAATTTTGGATTCTCACCCCTCATCTGCATTAACCATCTGAAGGGCCTGTGGCTGGTCTGAACCCGGAAGGGAGTCCCAAACAAGTAGGGGTTTAGCTTCTTCAGCACCCAAACCACTGCAAAAGCTAAACGCTTTATTGCACTCCACCTACGCTCCCTGGGAAGTAACCTCCTGCTAATGAAGGCTACAGGTTGATCTAGGCCATCTTTGTTAAGCTGTGAGAGTACTGCTCCAATACCATGCTCTGAGGCATCTGTTTGCACAACAAATTCCTTCGAATAGTCAGGTGCCTCCAGCCCAAGTGCTGTGCACATGACAGCCTTCAGGGCATCAAAAGCGGTCCATCAGGCCCCTGTTCAGATCAACTTCTTTGGTTGCTTCTTGGAAGTCAACTCATTCAAGGGAGCAACAATTATGCCATATCCCTTGACAAACCTCCAGTAATAGCCAGTGAGGCCTAAAAAGGCCCTCACCTCAGGCTGGGTCTTGGGGGGCTCCCAAGCATGAATTGTGTCAATTTTTGGCTGTAGGGGCGCCACCTGGCCACTCCCTACATGGTGTCCCAAATACACCACTGAACCCTGCCCTATTTGACACTTGCTTGCCTTTTGAAAGGCCTCTAACACTCTGCAGAGGTGCTGCAAGTGTTCCTCCCAAGTGGAACTGAACTCTGCAATTTCATCTAGGTATGCTGCGCTGAAGTCATCCAACCCAGTCAACTCCTGGTTGACCACCTCTAGAATGTGGCAGGGGCATTCTTCATCCCAAATGGCATCACTTAAAACTGGAAGTGCCCATCTGGGGTGGAAAATGCTGACCTCTCCTTTACCCCTCAGTTAAGGCAATCTGCCAATACCTGGATATCAAATCAAATGTGCTGAGGTATTTTATCAGCTCCCGTCAGCTCAGGGGATGGGGTGCGTGTCAGTTTGAGTGACCGCATTGAGTCCCCGGTAGTCCAGAGAACCAGAGTTCTGGGGTTGCACCAGGAGCAGCAGACTTTGGGACCAAGACCACAGGGCTGGCCCAAGGACTGCTAGAAAACTCAATCACCACAAGGGCTAACATTTTAGACACCTCATCATTGATGCTGGCCCTGACCTTATCAGTCACCCTGTAAACCTTCTGTTTAGTGGGTGGACTGTTCCCAGTGTCCACATCATGTGTACACAAGTGTGTGGCCCCTGGGATTAGGGAGAACAGGGAGGCGAACTGTCCCATCACCAGGTGACAGTCATTCTGCTGCTCTGCGGTAAGGGAGGGGGAGAGGTCCACTCCCTCCACAGGCCCATCTTTCTCTCCTGCAGACAGGAGGTCAGGAAGAGGCTCATTCCTTTCCTCCTCCCCATGATCTGTTGCTAGGAGCATGGACAATTCAGTCCGCTCAAAGTGGGGTTTGAGACGGTTCACATGCAGGACTCTTAATGGGTTCATGGGAGTTCGCAAGTCCACCAGGTAGATGACTTCACTCTTGAGCTCCACCACCTCACATGGCCCAGTCCACTTGTCCTGGAGCACTCTAGGCTCCACTGACTCCATCACCAATACTTTTTGCCCAGGCTGAAACTCTACCACAGTGGCATTCTGGTCATACCACTGTTTCATGTCTGCCTGGCTTGTTTCCAGGTTCTCTTGTGCAAGAGCTTTGAAGCGGGCAGTCTGGTTTCTGAAGGCCAGCATGTAACTAAATACATCCTGGGGAGGTTTACTGGGGTCTTTCTCTAAGACCTTCTCAAAGGTCCCCTTAAAGGGAGGCCATACAGTAACTCAAAAGGACTAAAGCCTAGCTGTTTTTAAGGCACCTACCTGTAGGCGAACAAAAGGCATGGCAAGAGGACGTCCCACTTCTGCCTCAAGGGCTCTGACAGGCCCATGATCATGCCTTTCAAGGTGCGGTTCAATCTCTCAACCAGACCACTGCTTTAGGGGTGGTAAGGAGTGGTGAACTTATAAGTTACCCCACACTCCTGCCACAGAGATTTCATATCCGTGGATATGAAATTGATATCCCTATCAGATACCACTTCCTTGGGGAACCTCATGCGGGTAAAAAAAAAACATCAATGCACGACCTACCACAGTGGAAGTGATTGATCTCAGTGGAATGTCTTCTGAGTACTGGGTGGAATGGTCCAAGACCAGGATTAACCTGTTGCCATTGGCTGTCTTGGGATCCAGAGGCCCCACAATGTGAATACCATCACTTTCAAACGGGGTACTAACTACAAGGCAAGGTTGGAGGGGAGGCTTGCGCTTCCACCCACTCTTGCCACTTGCCTGACAAGTCTGGCAAGACCAGCAATGAGCATCTGAGTGCCTGCGCATTAGGGGCCTGTAAAAGTGGGTGACAAACCGTTCAAAGGCCTTGTCCTGCCCCAAATGTCTAGCTAAAGGCACACCATTAGCCATACCCAGCAGGAAGGCTCTGAGGCACTTGGGTACCACCAGCACACAGGCTGACCCATGTTCAGCAACCTTAGGTTCACTATACAGGAGGCCGTCCTCCCAATAGATCAGGTGAGATCCTGGCTCTTTTCCAGCCACCTGGGCTGCAGCCTGCTGCCGCAATTCCACTAGAGTATGGCATGATTTCTGTGCCTTACAGAATGCTTCCCTAGTGGGTCCTCCTTCCTGTAGCCACTGCGAAAGCTCAGGGACCTCTCTCAGTTCAGTCACCTGTTCCCATGTAGGCTCCAGGGCATCATCCTCAGGGTCTGCCTCTTCCTGGACTGTGGGAACTTCTGGGGGCCCTTGCCCTTCCTCTTTTTGGCAGTCCCCTGGGCTACTGTTTCAGTCTCCAGGGGCTCTTGACCACCCTGACTGGCTGCCATTGACCTAGTGGATATACATACCCACCCAGGCAGACCCAACATTTCTAAGTGTGACCTGTGTTCCACCTCCTTTCAAGGGGAATCTTCCAGGTCATTGCCATGCAAACAATCCACAGGCATGGTTGGACTCACATCTACTATTAAGGAACCTGAGATCACCCCCTTTCAAAAGGAACCTCAGCCACTCTGCACAGGCGCTCTGAGTTGTTCACCTCAACTATTTGGTGAAGTACATGGGGATCTATCTGCTCTTCAGACACCAGGTGACTCCTCACTGTAGTCACACTGGCTCCTGTGTCTCTCAGAGCCTCCACCCTCTGTCCATTAATGTTCACCCACTGCCTGTACTTTTTAGTGTTCTTAAGCACAAGCGTTCTCTGGACCATCTCATTGTCCCCTAGCGAGACAAGGGTCATCTCAGCTGGCTCCTAAACACCTGGAACCAACTCTCCCCCAAGTGCTACACTAGCCAAACCCTGGGTCTGCACACCTGGGGGTGCCGGTATACTCTTGGGGCGTTTGGGGTCCATCCTCACATGACCTAGCTGGTCACATGCATAACACTTACACGGGGGACCTCCTTACACAGGTCTCCATTTGGAGAACCATGGCTTCTTTTTACTGGGGGGCTGGGAATCCTGACCTGGGAACTAGGTTGGGTCCCTTTAGAGAATTTCCCCTGTGTACCCTTACCCCCCTTCCTTCAGAGAGGGACCCTGTCCATCCTTGGTGTGATCTCCCTTATACATTTTCTGGACCCTGGTGCTCTCCCAGTGGTCCGCTTCCAGCACAAGCTTCCTGAGGTCAGTCAACTTGCTTTCAATTAGGTGCTGGTACAGCTCTGGAAAACAGAAACTGTACAAGTGCTCCCAAGCAATTAAATTGTAAAGCCCCTCATAAATTGCTACCTTACTGCTCTTCACCCAACCACCCAGTGACCAGCAAAAAGAATCAACACATTACAACCATGTTTGAGATTGCTTCTTCTTATAGGATCTAAAGGGGTGAGAAAATACCTTATGATCAGGGTGCCCTTCATGATAGGGTCGGTGAGCCCCTCAGGATCCCCTAAGGATGCCAGGGTGTCCCTTCCCTCTACCTCAAAGTGTTTCTACAGACTTGCCGCCCAATAAGCTTCAGGGACCAGATTCATATGGAGAGCAGACTCATACCCCTTAAACCACAATAGTATCCTTCATAAGGTCCTTAGGAATGTGCACCCTCCTCTCAGGCTGCACTGTACTATTGATTCTAGCATCCCTACTAGACTGACTCCTCTGATCCAGGTCCCTCAAGCTAAGCTCATGAGCCAACAATAACTTTTTCTCTTCTATGACC
This sequence comes from Pleurodeles waltl, assembly GCF_031143425.1. NCBI lineage: Eukaryota > Metazoa > Chordata > Amphibia > Caudata > Salamandridae > Pleurodeles > Pleurodeles waltl. The sequence continues at coordinate 684,791,772 of NC_090442.1, forward strand.
ATCCTCATTTTCTCCAACTTCAACTGGTGAGCCCTCTCTGCCTGTCTGTCCTGCAACTCTTCAGGAGTCAGACTCTTGGATGACACACTGCTACCTGCCCTAGAAACCCTTTCCCTGGACATAACAGGCCCACCCACTATACCAATGTGAATACTCTGCACCTCCTCACCCTCATCCTCATCTTCTGTGTGCCCCTCAGCTTTCTTGGCTATCAACCAGGCCCTTAGTGCCTTTTACAGCTTCTCCTTCCTGGCAGTACTCTTAATGGGACAGGCAAGATCCTTGCAGAACTGTTTAAGTTGGGCAACTGTGCAACTCTCCAATTTCCCCAAATCAAAAGCAGCTCCAGCTGATGCATCTGCAGATTGAGACATTATGAAGAGTTAGAAGTGCAAAGTTCCAAAGGCAGAAAACAGGTTGCCAAATGAAGTTCAAATGTCAATAAAGGATTTCCACCAAATGTGAAGTAGGGAAAAATCCAAAAAAGAGAAAAATGCTAAAATCACAAAGACAAGTAGTATATGGTCATGTAGTGGTCTGCACTGAAAACAGTAGTGTATACTTAACCACTGTTTGTCAAGTACAAATAAAAGTCCAATCCTCACCCCTGTTCACCAATGTTAGAAATGGTGTCTTTGGTTGGCGGTCAGGTTACCCTCTGTCCAAGCAAGGACCTTCACTCTAGTCAGGGTAAAGGAGAATCACCCTCAGTTAACCCCTGCTCTCCCCCTTGGTAGCTTGGTACAAGCAGGCAGGCTCAACTTCAGAGACCAGGTGTAAAGTATTTGTACCAACACACAGTAATATAGTAAAAACACCACAAAATGACTCAACACAGGGTTAGTAAAATAGTCAATATTTATCTAAACAAAACAAGACCAAAATGACAAACATCCAACATAAACAAGTCAAGTTATGAATTTTTAAAGATTAAACTCAAAAATAGAGCTTTTTGATAACACAGCATTGTGACGGAATTGTTCCCAACAATCCAATTCCAATGGCACCGGGTACCGAGTAACACAGACCCCCAGTTACAGTACCTTAGTAAAATGTGCAAACAAGCTGGTGTATGACATCAGGGATTGCGGCGTTGCTGAATCTGAGGCGGCGTTGGTTCCTGTGCTGCATGGCGAAGGAGCGGAGGCATCACAAAGAGGCATTGAGTCCTTGCTGTGCAGTGGTGGAGGTGCAGCCGCGTCGTTGCGAAGTGCTGAATCCGTGCACTTTGGGCACAGTTGATATCCGATGGTCACAACATGGTGCAGCGACTTCCTCGGAGTCGCAGACTTCGGCGGGGCTGCAGCGGTGTTGTTCCTTCGGGATTGGCAGCTGCGTCATTCTGGAGTCATCCGAAGTCCGTTTTCTTGGATTTTCACTAGCTTCTCTTTTTAAGGCCCCAGGGAGTGAATAGGGCACAGCTTGTCAGGGAAGGAGTCTTAGCAGAGAGTCCAGGTGCTGGTAGGGGAAGTTTTGATGGCTTACTTCAAAGGAAAGTCTCTCTTGTTTGTGAAATCCTGCTTTGCCCAGGCCAGGCTGCAGACCTACACCAGGGGGTTGGAGACTGCATTGTGTGAGGGCAGGCGTGAGTGACAACTCCTCCCCTCCCTCCCAGCACAGATGGCTCATCAGGATATGCAGGCTACACCCCAGCTCCCTTTGTGTCACTGTCCATAGAGAGGTGCAAACAGCCCAAATGTTAAATTGACCCAGACAGGGAAACCACAAACAGGCAGTGTCACAGAATGGTTTAAGCAAGAAAACGCCTACTTTCTAAAAGTGGCGTTTTCAAACACACAATCTAAAAAACTACTTCACTAAAAGATGTATTTTTAAATTGTGAGTTCAGAGACCATAACCTCCATATTTTATCTGCTCCCACAGGGAATCTGCACTAATAATTTTTAAAGGCAGACCCCATGTTAACCTTTGAGAGAGATAGGTCTTACAACAGTGAAAAACAAATTTGGCAGTATTTCACTGTTGGGACATGTAAAACACATAAGTACATATCCTACCTTTTACATACACTGCACCCTGCCCATGGGGCTACCTAGGGCCTGCCTTAGGGGTGCCTTACATGTAAGAAAAGGGAAAGTGTAGGCCTGGCACGTGGGTACACTTGTCAAGTCGAAGTGGCAGTTTAAAACTGCGCACACAGACACTGCAGTGGCAGGTCAGAGCCATGTTTCCAGGGCTACTAATGTGGGTGACACAACCAGTGTTGCATGCCCTCTAGTAGCATTTTACTAGGGAATTACTAGTAAATCAAATATGCCAATCATGGAAAGCCAATTTGCACAAACCTTTTACCAAGGAGCACTTGTACTTTAGCACTGGATAACAGTGGTGAAGTGCCCAGAGTTACAAAAGCAGCAAAAACAGAGTCCAGCACACATCAACAACCTGGGAAACAGAGGCAAAAAGTTAGAGGAGACCATGCCAAGGTTTCTAAGTCTAACAGGCATAATCTAAGTAATTCTGCATAAATATTAACAGAAGAATACCAATTAGACCAGCATAATTCAAATTCTGCCTCGGCCCAATCTTTATCTCCATAAAACTAGTTAGAGCCCTAAAAGTGAAAACAGTGTTTATGGGCTAATCACTGTAGAAACAAGCAAATAATAAATTATTTTATGTTCCCCTTTTAAATACTAGAATGTGTGAGCTACAAGCCCTACGAATGGGTGACTAATGTAATATTCAAAAGTAGGGTTCCCTTCTGTCTAAAGGTTTTTTTTTACAGTTTTGCTTGCAGGGTTATAAAGAGCAGCCTGAAGCCACGTTTTCCATGTCAGCCTAGGGAATAGCACAGTAGGTGCTGCAGTCCACAGGTGACATTTACTTTTCTATGTCATTGGTGTATTTTCCTGCTCCATATACTATGGCCTTATTGGAAAGCTAAATATTGTAAATGGGTATAGCCAATTATCCTCTGTGTATGGCTCAAAGGCAATACACTTGAGGATTGACTGCAAGTGCGCCCGGTGTGCAGAAACCAGCAGCATCACTCCACAAAAAATGGTAGTGGCCATGCAAAAAGGGGCATTTTCTCACACACCTTCTTTTATCTTTGCTACCCTATCATCAACTTCCTCCTGCCTGCTCGCCTTCCTTTTCTGCCTCCCCACTGTCTTTCTTCTTCCTTTTCTTTTCCTCTTTTGTCTTTTTTTCCTTCTGTTTTTTATTTATCCAACTTTTCGCTCTCTAATCTGTGTCATGAGATTCCTTATGTTTGCTAGTTCCTGCCTGGGTCCTCTAATATTTGCAATGACAGTGACTGTCCTCCTCTACCCGCAGACATAGTTAACACAGAGAAAAGGCAAGAAAGGCATTCACAAACAGAATACTGAGTGAGAGGCATGATAAATAAAAATGCAGGTCGTGCACTGCATGCTTGGGCCTCTCTCATCTCTAGGCCTGAGTGCCACTGCGCTGACTGACCACTGATAATAAGGCACCTGCTAGAACCCATTGTGTACACTAACTTGATTGATAAATGAGGTAGATCATTTTCAAAATGATTTTCCCCAATATTTTTTATTAACATGCGATAAAGACCGATGTGCCTTCTGTAGCAGACTAGCATAACAGCTTTCTCACCTAGTATATTTACTCCTTCGCAGATCAATTTGGTTTTGGTAGTATATTACCATATTGAGATTGATATTGCTTATTCCAAGCTTGAAGACATTGGCGCATTGTACATATTTGAGAGAAGGTATAGTTCACCATTAACTGTAAGGGGTTAAAATGCTTTTTGATACCATATGTCTACCATTGTGCTCTCACTATAGATGCTCCTATATTCTTGCTATGGTTAAACCTAATAAACAATGAATGAGATCTCAGCAGTGACACTGTTCAATCAATCAATCCATCAAAAAATGTATAGAGCGCGCTACTCAATCATAAGGGTCTCAAGGCATTGGGGGGGGAAGGATGTAGGGAGGGGGCTGGTGATTACTGTTCGGAAAGCTATGTCTTGAGGTGTTTTCTGAAAGACAAGAGGTCTGAGTCTTGCGGAGGTTGGTGGGGAGGGAATTCCAGGTTTTGGGGGTGAGGTAAGAGAAGGATCTGCCTCCTGTGGTGGCGAGTTGGATGCGGGGGACTGTGGCGAGTGCAAAGTCGGCAGAGCGGAGGTGGCGAGTGGGAGTGTGGAAGTTCACTCTTTCGTTGAGGTAGGCTGGTCCAGTGAGGACTTTGAAGATGATCCTTTTGTCAATCTGAAGCCAGTGAAGGGGTCTGAGGTGGGAGGAGATGTTTTCATGGTGTGGGAGGTCCAGGAGGAGGCGGGCGGCTGCGTTCTGGATCCTGTGGAGTTTTCGCTTAAGCTTGACTGTGGTGCCAGCGTAGAGGGCGTTTCCGTAGTCTAGCCTGCTGCTGATGAGTGCATGGGTGACGGTCTTTCTGGTCTCTATGGGAATCCATTTGAAGGTTTTTCGCAGCATGCGGAGGGTGTTGAAACAGGAGGAGCTGATGGCGTTGATTTTCTGGGTCATGGAGAGAGAAGAATCTAAGATGATGCTGAGGTTGCGTGCGTGGGTGGCGGGTGTTGGGGGTAATCCTAGGGCGGTGGGCCACCAGGAGTCATCCCATATTGTTATGTTGGGGCCGAAGATGATGATTTCGGTTTTGATGGAGTTTAGTTTGAGGTGGCTTGCTCTCATCTATTTGGTGGTGTCAAGGAGTCTGGCGTGGAGGTTGGTTTTGGCGGTGGCAGGGTTTCTGGTGATGGAGATGACGATCTGGGTGTCGTCTGTGTAGGATATGATGGTGATTCCGTGTGGCTGGAGGATGTTGGTGAGCGGGGCCATGTAAATGTTGAAAAGGGTGGGGCTGAGGGAGGACCCTTGGGGGACTCCGCCGATGATCTTGGTGGCTGGGGAGTGGAAGGGAGGGAGGCAGACTTTCTGGGTTCTTTCAGTGAGGAAAGAGGCGAGCCAGTCCAGGGCCTTGTGTTGAATTCTTGCGTTGTGAAGGTGTGTGTGGAGTATTTGGTGGCAGACAGTATCGAAGGCTGCGGAGAGGTCCTGGAGTATGAGTGCAACGGTCTTGCCCTTGTCGACTCTGGTTATGATGTCGTCAGTACAGGCGATGAGGGCGGTCTCAGTGCTGTGGTTCTTGCGGAATCCAGACTGGGAGGTGTTGAGTGCATTGTTTTCCTCTAGGAAGTGAGACAGGTGGGTGTTCAATAACTTCTCAGCGACCTTGGCGGGGAAGGGGAGAAGAGAAATTGGGCGATAGTTGGTGAGGTCATCAGGGTCTGCTTTGGGCTTCTTCAGGAGTGCGTTGACTTCTGCATGCTTCTAGGACTCTGGGAAGGTGGCGGCGTAGAAAGAGCTGTTGATTACGGTGCGAAGCTTGGGAGCGATGGTTCGGCTGCCTCTGTTGAAAATGCAGTGGGGGCAGGGGTCCGAGGGGGAGCCTGAGTGGATGGAATTCATTGTTTTTTCAGTTTCTTCATCATTGATAGGGGCCCAGGTGTGTAGTAGGATGGGGGGGTGAGTCTTTGCTGGTCGTGTTGGTGGTGGAGGTGGTGAGTGCTGGTGGTGTGAAGCTGTTGTGTATGTCTAAGATTTTGAGGTGGAAGTTGTTTGGAGAGGGAGTTGCAGAGGTTTTGTGTGAGTGGGGTCGATGTTGCTGGCTTTGAGTTTGGAGAGCTCTTTGATGATGGTAAAGAGTTCCTTGCTGTTGTGTGAGTTATTGTCTATGCGTTCCTTGTATTATGCCCTTTTGATGGTGCGTATGAGTTGGTGATGTTTGCGTATGGTGGTTTTGAGGGTGGAGAAGTTGGTGGTTGAGGGTTCCTGTCACCAAGTTTTCTCTGTTTTGCAGCATTCACGCTTGGAGGCTTGGAGTTCAGTGGTGAACCAGGGGGCATTCTTGATGTTGCGGGTGGTGATGTTTCTTCTAAGAGGGGCGAGTGAGTCAGCGTAGGTTGTAATCCATTGTGTGAGGTTATGGGCAGCAATGTTGGGTTTGTTGGTGTTGGGGGGTTATGAGCAAGTTGCACGTTCAGGTGTTCTGTGGGGATCTTGTCCCACATGTGGAAGGGTGTCATTTGTTGGTGGTGGTGTGTGGGGGGGTTTCGAGAAGGAGAAATGGATGCAGTGGTGGTGGGTCCAGTGGAGTTTGGTTGTGTGAGTGCAGGTTATGTGGTTGCTCGAGGTGAAGATTGCGTCTAACGTGTGTCCTGCTGAGTGGGTGGGTGATGTGACCAGTTGTTTGAGTCCTAGGTTCGTGAGGTTGTCTAGAAGGGATGTGGAGTTGTGGTCGTGGGGGTTCTCTAGGTGAAAGTTAAAGTCACCAAGGAGGATGTAGTCTGTGGAGGTGAGGGCGTGAGGGCTGATGGTGTCAGCAATGGTGTCACAGAAGGGGGGGGGGCGAGGTCCTGGTGGTCTGTAAATGAGGGTTCCTCTGAGGGTGGTGTTGGCGTTTATGTGAATTAGGAAGTGCATGTGTTCTGCACTGTCTAGGGTATCGTGTGTGTTGGTGGTGACCTTTATGGTGTTTTTCTGTATAATGGCGATGCCACCTCCTGGTTTGTTTAGACGGTCTCTACGATGGATTTTGTAGCGGATGGCTGTGGCTATGTCGGGCTCAGATGAGGGATTCATCCAAGTTTCCGTGAGGAAGGCAATATCTGGTGAGTGTGATGTAAGAAGGTCCCAGAGTTCGATGGCATGCTTGTGTACGGAGCGGGTGTTTAGGAGTATTCAGTTTAGGTGGTTGCGGGGGCTGTTGTTGTTGTGGTGCGTGATGGTGTTGGTGTGGGGGGTGTTAGTCTTGTTGCAGAGCGTGGTAGCGTTGCGGGGCTTGTTGGCATTGGAGTAGGGTGTGTTGGGGTTGGTGAGGGCAGTGTGGGAATTTTTGGGGTTGATGTTGTTGTGTCTGGTGGTGTTGTTGTGGGGTGTGTTGGGGTTGGCATGGGGCGTGTGGGTGTTTCTGGTGTTTGTGGAGGTGCAGGAGATCCAGCAAGCATAGCAGGTGAAGGGTCCCTGTGTGTGCTTGGGGTTGGCTTGGGCGCAGGCGGGGAGCAGCCCTGTGTTGAGGGAGTGGAGTGTGGTGGTTGAGTAGTGTTGTCTAGGGGGGTCAAGGTTGAGGGGGCCAGAGGGACTGGCGCTGGGCGCGGTCCAGGCATGGACGCGCGCAGACGGGCTTGCCTCTGGTGTGCCAGCGGCGCAGCCGCGAAGCGGCCGCCTTTAAGAGGGGGAGGTGGGAGGGTGGAGCAGCTTGGAGGTGGGAGGGAGGGCCAATGGGTGTGTGAGGGGGAGGTGCCACAGAGGACGCAGAGGCAGGGGGATTGTGACCGGCAGGAGCTGGTAGAAAATGGGCAGAGATCTCAAGGCAGCGAATGGGATACAAGGGGGCACGGGGACAGAAAAAGCTATGCAAACAGAGCAAAACACAATCACAAAGGGTCAGGCAAAAATATGCTTAAGAAATAGACGCACAAAATGGCAACACGAAAAACATGAAGGAATACTTAAGCAACAACCAGGAAATGCCTACCACTAGGCACCAGGGATGAGGCGCAGGTAGATGCCTGCGGGTGGTGGAGGGCCTCAAACTGCTGTCCAGGCAGCAGTCGGCAGGATCAGGGGCACGGGGTAGGCTAGTGGAGCCAAGTGGACTCCTGGCCTGAACCAGGTCAGGAAGTCACACGGGGCTCCGTGCAGCTGGCGGCATTAAGAGGGGGAGGTCGGAGGGAGGAGCAGCTGGGAGAGGGGGAGGGAGGGCCAATGGGTATGCAAGGGTGGCGGGCCGCAGGGGACACAGCGGCAGGAGGATTGTGACCGGCAGGAGCCGGTAGAAAACGGGCGGAGATCTCAAGGCAGCGAATGAGATACAGGGGGGTACGGGGGCAGAAAAAAGCTATGCTAACAGAGCAAAACACAATCACAAAGGGTCAGACAAAAAATGCTTAAGAAATAGAAGCAAAAAACAGTAATATGAAAAACACGAAGGAATACTTAAGTGACAACCAGGAAATGCCTACCACTAGGCACCAGGATGAGGCACAGGCGGGTGCCTGCGGGTAGTGGAGGGCCTCGAACTGCTGGCCAGGCGGCAGTAGGCAGGATCAGGGGCACGGGGGCACACTGTTCAACATTTTATAGCATTTAAAGACCACTTCACAGGGAGATGTGCATTCACCTTTAAACATATCTTTATAAATAAGCTTGTAATTTGCATTAGATAGTAAATTTTACCAAATACCAATTGGAATTCTTCCACACATTACATTGTTGATTTAAATTTAGCAGGACCTAAAGTACTCCCTACAGGTCATTACCAGGTAGGATGAGCTTCACAATACCTGGTGTGAAAATACTGCCCTCCAACAGTACAGTATCAGAACATTGACAACCACAACATTGTTAAGGTAACTGTTTATAGGTAGCAATAGATCTTCTGTCCTTAACTTCACATCTACACATCCTGAAGATATATCAACATTTTGTCAAGGTACATAAAGGTGGAGATAAGAATAGAATAACTCTATGTGTTTGTATGTACCTACACTTTTGATATTGTGGCAGTTTATTTTTCTTAATACAGTACTTGACAAGAGAAGATTAAAAGTTAATAATGTGATATAATACCTCTGGTTTGTCTTACAAGGAGGGGTCAAAACAAAGAAGGTGTAATAGTGCATTTATAGTGCATTGGGCCACAAAACTCTTTGCACTAATTCAGAGATAAAGCTCACCTGGAATGACTGTTTGTCAACTAACATCTCCTGGAGAGCTGATTAACAATCCTTACTTATCTACCTTTCAAAGTGTACTGTGAGATCCACTCTGACAGGAAAAGCTAGTGAGGAATATTTACCTGTAAAGCACTATTTATTTGAGACAAGAGAGAAAAAGAGTACTGTTTCAATGGTAAAGAAGATTGTAAGTCCTCCATCCAGCCGATCCCCATCAACCCTCAATCAAACTTGTGTTAGAGATGTGGAACAATGAGAAATCATCCCAGGTAGTATGGATTACTCTTCAATGTTGATGCCAGAACTGGTTGCATCTAAATGCATCCATAGGTGATACTTTGTGCTAGACTTTCTATCTAATGTACATCTCCGTGTACTAATCCATGTTTTTGGGAATGTTTATATTATGGTCACTCTGCTCAAACATGCCAATATAGTGGGAAAATGTTTTACACTGGATCAAAGAACTCGTGTGATGTGTGTTCCTGCTTATTCTTCCCATACCAAGAGTGGGTACCCTGACCTCTTCTCTTGGAGATAATGTGCTTATAGAATGTAGTTAGTTTTGTCATCTAGATGAATGATACATATTCATATACATGGAAGCAATACATGGGAGGGGACACATCGTTCTGTATTATGAAAATGCCCACATTAAGATTAGTTGATAAGTGAGCATGTTTGAGTTGCTTATGCATAGTTTTTTCCTTTACCTCTGATTTCCTTGATGAACTATGCCTTTCTCAGTGTTTGCTACCTCCTGTGATTGATTTTCAGATTGTCTGCCTCAGTTTACTTTATCAATGGAATCTTCTAATGATTGGATTGTTGATCATTTTGCATTATTCATACTTGGAGATAAATGCAATATCACATTGCAATTAAATAATTCAGCTCCTTGTTGCCATTTTATGAAATGCTTTAATAAAAATAGATTATTAAAAAAGAAATTCACCATATTTCTTCCATTTAAAAATATCAGTGCTTTTTTCCGTTGAATCATAAATTCTCTACCAACATTTCTTCTGTGGCATTCCAATAACAAACACAATCTAATCCACTTATATTACCTTAAGGTTTATGGAGTGTTCTTGTTTGCCAACAAAGCTTTTATACATTTTTTATATTAGTCATACACATCAAACATTGGACAGACAACACTTTATAACATTAATATCCACCTCCAGTACTCCTCCATACATAAACTCACTTGCTCTTACTTCAAGAAGCTACAGAATTGTTATTTCTAAGAAATGAGACCATTATCATTATGCCGTATACATTTTTCCCCTATTGTCAGTTCCTTAGACGCTCCCTTGTATGGAGAATTCAAAAGAACACATATAGGCCCTCATTCCAACTCTGGTGGTAAATGCCGCCTACCGCCGTGCTGATGGCCGCCAACATACCGTGACCGCAGCGGTATTCCACTATGGGTATTATGACCCACACTGAGAAATCTGCCACTATACCGACACCCACACAAGTCCGCCAGACCAAAGGTCAGTGAAAAATTGGCAATAGCAAAACCCACACCGTTGCACCAACAGGAATACGCCCACAGTATCACGACCCACCAATCACTGTGGTGGTCTTTCAACCGCGGTAAACCATTGGCGGTACACACGCCGCGTTCAAAATACATACACACTTTCAAAACTACACCACATTGGACAATTCAAACTACACACACCTGACACACATACACACACCACACCCACACACCCAATCCAATATAAAACACACACCCACATTACCCACAACCCCTTACAGTGAAAAGAAAAGATAGCACACAGAGAGAGACAATCCAGGAGCACCCACTCAATCAGAGCCACAAAACACCATCACTCATATACCATCCACGCACCTCACACCACACACCCCAAAACAGCATCCCACACACCTGCACACATATCACTCACACCACATCCATGGAACCCCAAAGACACCCCAGGTTTTCAGAGGAGGAGCTAAGGGTCATGGTGGAGGAAACCATCTGGGTAGAGCCACAGCTATTCGGATCACAGGTGCAGCAGACGTCCATTGCTAGGAAGATGGAGCTATGGCGAACAATCGTGGACAGGGTCAACGCCGTGGGACAGCACAGGGATGACATCAAGAAGAGGTGGAACGACCTATGGGGGAAGGTGCGTTCTGGGATTGCATGACACCAAGTAGCAGTACAGAGGACTGGCGGTGGACCTCCACCTCCTCCCCCACAACTAACAACATGGGAGGAGCAAGTCTTGGCAATAATGCATCCTGAGGGGCCTTGCAGGAGTAGCAGGAGGACTTGACTATGGTAAGTCAAATCTTTACTACTATATCCCCACCCTACCTGCATGCCATCACAAACTCCTACCCCTATCCACACCCCCATCACTTCACGACCTCACATATACCCCACTATCACAACCCACCCATCCCAATACCAAGCCCTGCATGCAACACCAATGCATGGACACCCATCACAGACCTGCGTGGACACCTATCACCAAAGCGTGCACACTAGTGACAATCGCTCTGCAAACCAAATCACAACTCACACAATCCAAAGCTGCCTTAGGAATAGCAACCATAGAGGGGAACATACTCATGCACAAGATGGCACATGCAGATACAATAACACTGCACTTGCATCCCCACGGGACCCCTACTCAACGTCACGGTAGAGGAGTTGCCAGCAACATTCAGTCCCCCCCAAAGAGGTCCACAGTGATGACAGCAGCTCTGCACACCTGGATCAGGATAAACAAACTGGCCTATCAAGGACCTCCAGACAGTCGGTTACCCTGCCACAGTCCCATTCTACCACAGAGCCTCCCCCCTCGAGAAACACCACCACATCACACACCCAGCGGGCCCATGCCACTGTCACCTCGACACGTCAATCAGCAGTGTGTCCCAGTGTGGGACCCCAGGCAACCCCACAAACCCAGGACGGTCAGGGACCTGGGGTCAGTGGTAATGGGCACACGGTTTAGGGGACAGAGGCACAGGACAACAGGGAAGCTGGGAGGACTGCTGTGTGACAGGGGGAGGACAGGCCCAGGGAACTGAATCTCCAGGAGGCACTCACAAACATCCTGGGAGCATACCACCATTCCCAGAAGACCATGGGCCAGATACTGGCCAATTTGCAGGAGACCCAGCGGCTGCAGGAGGGACAGTACTTGGGAATCAGGGATGACCTCAAACTCATCTACACCATCCTGGTCACCATTGCAGGAGTGCTAGGTGACATAGCCAACACCATGAGGAAGGCAGTGGCAAACCAACGGGCCCCTGACACTAGCCACACCGAAGAACAGCCCTCCACCTCCACCGGCACTAGTGGACAGGAGGCCCCGCCTCAGGAACAACAGGCCGCCAGCATCCCACCCCCTGTAGAAGGAGAACCACCCCGCAAACGGTCCCTGCCATCCAGGCAGAAGCCAGAGAACATTGTCAAGACCCCCGTCAGGAAATAAGACTCTCCTGATTATCACCCTTCTGTACCACTCTGTCACCCTGTCCACCTTGAACTGCCATTGCTCCACTTCCTATACCCCCTTGGACAATGCACCTGTGATACCAAGAGACTGGACTCTACCCTGGACTTTCCTCCACCATCACCCCAGCCCATTGTACATCCCCTTCTACTTATGAGCACTTAAATAAACACCCTTGGAACAAATACAAATCTGGAGTCTGTCAAATGATTCAAATGTGTATTAATACAACATTATCAAAGCATTGCAAGTTATATGTACAGTTTAATTTACATTGGAATGACCTTTAGTGGGCAGTAGTAAAAACACCAGGAGCCAGAGTGGGCCACAGAGACCTGAAAATAGAGATGCCAAAGGGTACAGTAAGTAGCCATAGACAAAGGGAAATCAGGCTGCCATGTACAATGTCCAACAGAAAACTGAAAAGTAAAGTGAAGTTACAGTGTCTTACCTGTGTGTAACTGGAAGTACTGCTGTATTATATTACTTCCAGATCTTCTTCCTCTGCCTCCTTTTTTTCACTGTTCACAGGCTCCATCGCTGCCACAAGACCCTCTCCAGGCTCATCCCCCTGCAGAAAGGGCCTAGTGCATAGGGCTGCTCCCTGTGTGTTGTGTACGCCAACAGCAGTGTTGTTTCTGGCATTGACCAAGTCTATCCTCTGTCTCATCCTCCCCTTTTTGTTTTGTCACCCTGTCCTTGTGTGCATTAGCATCATCTGGCGGAGGAGCACAGGCACCGGCGACAGAGAGAGCTGCATCCCAAATGGGCCTAGTGACCGAATCCACCGACGGTGAGGGCACCAGTGGGACGGACGGCAAGGGGAGCACCACGATGGGGACAGGAGGGAACACCACAGACAGCGACTCCTCCTCCGATGGAAGCTCCCTGGCGGTGGCGGAGACCTCTGTGCCCACCCCAACAACAGGTACAGCTGCCACCCCCTACCACCATTGCCCTCCTAGCAGCCCCTCAGCATGTTTCCCGTGCCCACTTACCCAGAAGGGTAGGCATCTCCTCCGCCCCAAGCACCTCAGGCCCTGCCCCAGTCAGCCCTGCTTCTCTCAGTGAGCAGGCTATTGACCTCCTGAGATCCCTCACTGTTGGGTAGTCAACCATTCTGAATGCCATCCAGGGTGTCGAGAGGCATAGGCAACAAACAAATGCATACCTAGAGGGCATTCACTCTGGCATGGCGGCCCAACAGAGAGAATTTCAGGCTCTGGCCTCAGCACTGATGGCAGTCCTTGTCCCTGTCTCCAGCCACCCCCCTCCAACTTCATCTACCCAGTCCCAATTCCCTCAACACCACCTAATCCCAAGCACACCTTCAGACCAACATTCACCCAAATCAACACACAAAAGTGGCTCAGGCAAACACAAGCACCACACTTCATCACACAGGCACTCACACAAGCGCCATCCCCATGCAGACACACCAACATCAACTGTCTCCACTATGCCACCCTTCTCCTCATCTTCCACCTCCCTCCCATTAGTGTCTCCACACCTGCATGCACTACATCCTCATCCACTACCTCCATCACCAGCACGCCCATCACAACACACCCCTCACTGGCAGTCACCACCCCCACATCCATGCACAGGTCCCCTGTGTCCTCTCCCAGTGTGTCTGTGACCCTTCCTCCCAAAGTACATAGACGCAAGAACCCACCCACCAAACAGCCATCCACCTCACAACAGCATCCAGCCCATGCACCTGCACCCAAACTCAGAAGACAGACACCTCCTACAACCACTCCCTCTTCCTCCACTCCGAAACCCTCTCCCTCTTCCCGCCCCTGTGTGTCTAAGAAGCTTTTCCTGACAAACATGGACCTCTTCCCTACCCCTGCCCACCCGTCCTTGCCCTTGGGGCAGGGTGGCCAGAACCCAGCACCTCAGCCACCAAATTGTTGTCTGCTGCAGTTCCTGCAGCTATCAAAGGCTCAAAGGGGACACGCATCAGCCCAGCCAGTGTGCCACCAACCCCTGCCAAGGCCAAAACCATTCTGCCACCTGGCAAGGTGAAGAGGGGGACAGGATCCAGCAAGGGGAAGGAGCCACAACCACCCAGCAAGGCCACCTCAGAGACTCCAGCTGCCAAACCCAAGGTGACACCACCATCTGCCAAGGAGATGGAGGGGCACAAAACACCAGGCAAGGCCCTTCAGCTGTTCGAGGCTGCAGGTGAAGACCTGGTGGCTATCAGCACAACCATCAGCACTGCCACCTGCACCGTGGCCAGCACCAGCAGCAGCCCCGCCTCAAGCACCGCCACCTTTACCACCACCTTTTCCGCCACCTGCCCTGCCTTGCCACAAGCACAACTACTGTTAGCAGCAGCAGCTCCAGTGGGCAGCTGTCCGAAGCTGCAGGAGACAGGCTGGAGCCTCCCTCCACCACTGGCAGCACCCACACCAGCACCGGCACTACCACCAGTTTGCAGCCGTAGCTGCCGCCGGATGGAGTCTAGCCCTGCCTCCATGGACTATCATGCAACCTGGTCCCTGCAAATTTCAATCCTCACACACCCAGGTGAGGGACTGTGAACTGCCACACCAGAGTGTTGCATCACTGGGCACAAAGCCCCCTCCAGAACCAGTGAAGGAATGCATCCACTCACCCTATACTTGGTAGGATGAAGCAGACTGTGCACAAAGCCCCCTCCAGAACCAGTGGAGACGCCATCCACTTGAGAGACTGTGGCTTTGCACACCTCAGGACCAAGCAGTGGGTAAACCACCCACTTGAGAGACTTGAGAGACTGTGGCTTTGCACTCCGCCAGGACCAAGCAGTGGGCAAACCACCCACTTGAGAGACTTGAGAGACTGTGGCTTTGCAGTCCCCAGGACATCGCTGTGGGCATGGAGCCCCCTCCAGGATCAGTACCGTTATTCCATCTTCCGGCTGAGGTGCCCCCCTTCCCCCTGAGGTGCCTGTGTGTTTTCGACCTGATTATCCTGCAGTGCTCTCTCCGTATTGAGGAAGGAGTCAAGTACAGGTATACACGCCCTTGTGTCAGCTATGTGGGCAGATGACACTCATAGCCATGTAGGCCATATCGCAGGAATTGCATATGTAGAGGCCAAGAGCACGGCGTAGTGCAGGGGGCTGCTGTGTCTGTATTGTCCGCCAACGGTAGCGGTAAGCCATGCACTCAACCTGTCTTTCTTCTGTTTCCCCACCCCTTTTTGTGCTCTCCCTGTTCTTTTGTGCATTAGCATCATCAGGCGGAGGTACAGTGGCACCGGAGCACGAGGGGGCTGCATCCCACATGGCCATGGAGGGCCACACCACGGACTCAGAATACACCAGTGGGACGCCCTCCCAGCAGCCCCTCAGCCTTCACTCCGTGCCCGCTCATCCAGGAGGGTGGACATCACCTTCGCCCCAGGCACCTCAGCCCCTGCCCCTGTCACCCCTGCTGCCCTCAGTGAGGAGGCCATTGACCTCCTCAGGTCACTCACTGTTGGGCAGTCTACCATTGTGAATGTCATCCAGG
Organism: Pleurodeles waltl; assembly: GCF_031143425.1. Taxonomy (NCBI): domain Eukaryota; kingdom Metazoa; phylum Chordata; class Amphibia; order Caudata; family Salamandridae; genus Pleurodeles; species Pleurodeles waltl. Next base: position 684,807,488 of record NC_090442.1, read on the forward strand.
GTGTAGAAAGGGAGTTACAACACACAAATGCATTCCTGGAGGGCATTCATTCTGGTCAGGCTGCCCAGCATCGAACCCTGCAATCTCTGGCCTCAGCACTGATGGCAGCCATTGTCCCTGTCTCTAGCCTCCCCCCTCCAACTTCCTCCACCCAGACCCAATCCCCTGTACCCCAGCCTATCCCAAGCACACCATCAGACCAGCCTGCACACACCTCAACACACAAGGGCAGCTCAGGCAAACATAGGCACCACACATCCCACAGGCACTCACACAAGCATCACCCACATACAGACACAGCAACATCCACTGCCTCCACTGTGTCCCCCTCCTCGTCGTCTCCCTCCTCCCTCCCAGTGTCATCTACACTCTCACCTGCATGCACTACCACTACAGCCACTAGGACTCGCACCAGAACACCCAGCACCACACCCGCTCACCTGCACTCACCACCCACACTACCATTTACACGTCCCCTGTGTCCTCTCCCAGTGTGTCTGTGACGCCCCCTCCCAAAGTACACAAACGCGGGCACACACACACCCAACATACATCCACCCCACAACAGCCTCCAGAACATGCACCTGCACCCAAATCATCTAAAGTTACACCTCCTACAACCACCTCCTCTTCCTCCACTCCCAGACCCCCTCCAGCTACCCGTCCCAGTGTTCGTCAGAAACTTTTCCCGAGCAACCTTGACCTCTGTCCCACCAACCCCCCCTCCAATTCATAGGTCCCGTACTAGCACCTCAGCCAAAAAAAGTCCGGTACCAGTTGTGCCTGTTAGAAGTATGTGGAGTGCACCGGGCACCAGGGCAGCCAGTGTGACACGGAGCCAAAGCACTGCCAGTCCACCCCCTGTAAAGCACCAGAAGTTGGACAGTGCCTGACGGGAGAGGGGGAAGACTCCTGCCGGCAAAGCCGCTCACAAGGGTCCCGGGGGGAGTGTTGAGTCAGCTGTGACTCCTCACAAGGTGGGGAAGGGGCAGAAGAAGTCTCCAAAGTCTGGGAAGAGCAGAACGGTGGAGAAGACCACCATCCTCCCCGCTGACCAGGACGCCACCACCAGCCCCATCGTCACAGGTCCGAAGACCACCGCCAGAGTCAGTGCCCTGGAGGGCAGCGCTATCGTCACAGGTCCGGAGACCACCGCCAGAGTCAGTGCCCTGGAGGGCAGCGCTATTGTCACTGGTCTGGAGACCAACGCCAGAGTCAGTGCCCTGGAGGGCAGCGCTATCGTCACTGGTCTGGAGACCACCACCAGAGTCAGTGCCCTGGAGGGCAGCACTATCGTCACTGGTCCGGAGACCACCGCCAGAGTCAGTGCCCAGGAGGGCCCTGGCAGCCACAGCCCCGCTGGGCACTGAGGGACCGCCATGCCACACACCGCTGCACAGGTCAGAGACAGCAAAGTCAAGCCCCGCTGAACAGGGCAAGCACCGCTGAACAGGGCAAAGACCGCTGAACAGGGCAAAGACCACCATGGCAAGCACCGCTGAACAGGGCAAAGACCACCATGGCAAGCACCGCTGAACAGGGCAAAGACCGCCATGGCAAGCACCGCTGAACAGGGCAAGCACCGCTGAACAGAGCAACGACCGCCATGGTAAGCACCGCTGAACAGGGCAAGCACCGCTGAACAGGGCAAAGACCTCTGAAGAGGGCAAAGACCGCCATGGCAAGCACCGCTGAACAGGGCAAGCACCGGCAACTCAAGTATCGTTAGCCCATGTGCGGCTGGGACAGTGACGGAACTGGTACCGTCACGGGGTGAGTAATGCACTCTGGGCACCAGTTCCCCTCCAGAACCAGTGGAGACCAGCATGCACTCTGTCTGTCCTTCACAGGATGAAGCACTCTGGGCACCAGTCCTCCTCCAGAACCAGTGGAGAACAGCATCCACTCCGTCTGTCCTTAACAGGATGAAGCAATCTGGGCACCAGTCCCACTCCAGAACCAGTGGAGACTGTTATCCACTTGAGAGACTGTGGCTTTGCACTCCCCAAGGATGGTACAGTGGGCAAACCACCCACTGTAGAGACTTGAGAGACTGTGGCTTTGCACTCCCCAGGATAAAGCAGTGGGCAAACCACCCACTGTAGAGACTTGAGAGACTGTGGCTTTGCACTCCCCAGGATAAAGCAGTGGGCAAACCACCCACTGGAGAGACTTGAGAGACTGTGGCTTTGCACTCCCCAGGATAAAGCAGTGGGCAAACCATCCACTGGAGAGACTTGAGAGACTGTGGCTTTGCACTCCCCAGGATACATCAATGGGCATGGAGCCCGTTGTGGATCTGGCGTGGTGCTGACATCCAGCTGAGGTGCCCCCCCTTACCTTCCCCCTGAGGTGCCTTTTGTATTTCTATCTGATGCCCCAGCAGTGTTTCTGGACAGGTATCGTGTGTGGGCCTCGCCCATGCATTTTGGGCCCAGTGGTCCACGGACATTGAATTTTGCATACCTGCACTACTAATCGTGATGTATATATTTGGAATGTGTATATATTTATGTATATTTGAGCATACTCTATTTTGATACATTACAATGGTTGTACTGATTTCCTTTTGTCTTTGCATTCTTCCGGGGGGGTTGGGGGTTGTTACTGTGATGTTTGGAAATGCATTGGTGTGTGTGTTGTAGTGGGTGAGGGTCGGGGTGGGGGTGGGGGTGTTGCGTGTGTGTCCCCCTGACTTTTGGCTCCCCCCTCCCCTATGTCGTAGGTGCAGTACTCACCGTTGTCTTCGGCGCCGCCGTTGCTGATGTTCGTAGAGGAGCAGGAAGACAAGCGCCGGGAGTATTTGGAGTTCCGGCTCCATGGTGCCCTCCTTCCTCGTGGAGTGTGTTAAGGTGAGCGTTTTCCCATTGCAAAAGCTGTTTCTGCTGTGTTTTTATCCACGGTGAATCCACCCCGGAAAAGGTGGCGGATTGGCCTGTTGTAATACTGTGGGCGGTACTTTGTCTCCCGCCTGTCTGTTGGCGGTGACCGCCGCGCTGCTTGTCTGTACCGCCGTGGCGGTCGGAGTGTTAAAGTGGCTGTCTATGTTGGCGGTTTCCGCCAAGATCATAATTCCCTTTTTTTTACCCCCGGCCTGTTTGCGGTATTACTGCAGCTTTAACACCATCCGCCAGGGTTGTAATGACCCCCAATGTGTATTTAGGCAGCACACAAACAGTAATGAAGTGAAAACACAACACAAGAAAAACCTCCAACCAATTAAGAATATTAACGTATATTTTAATAAATAAAATGATACCGGAACCACAAAAATCCAATCAGTAGAACTGGAGATACTGAATTTCAAAGGTTTTTGTGACAACAGCACCAAGAAGCAAAAAGTGCCATTTATGGGTATCTGCTCACTCTGGACCGGGGGAAATTGGCTTGGCTGTCAATCCAGGCTGTGGTTGCTGTAGCATAAAGTGCCGGTGTTGCATTGCCACTCATCGCAGACGGTCATTGTCAGTGCAATGAGCATTTCCCACTAGATCTTCATGTTGGTGGCTGATCTTTGGTGCAAAGAGGTCAATTTGCAAAGAAGCTCATGTTTGAGAATTTTTTACCCTCAACTTGTGAAGGAGGTGTCACCGGTGCCAAACAGGTCCATTTAATGCTGATCGTCTGGGCAGTTGCAAAGAGGCCTTTAAAAGTTTGTTATGTCCCTGTAGTCACACAGGGAAGGCTAATCTACTGACCCTTGGAGTTTCTCTGGGTAACCTAAGACCAAGGCAAGCAAGTCCAATCTTCCTTCTTCAGACAACATGGCAGTCCTTCCAGGAGCTGTCCTTCTGGCAGCAGGGCAGTTCTTCTAAATCCTCCACAGGCCCAGAATTTTTTCAAAGAGATATTCTGAAGGTCCCATTTTTATACCCAGTGCCAGCCTTTCTGTGGAGGAATTCCCTGACCTCCCTCATAAGACTGGTTTATCGTCAGTTCCTCCCCTTGTCCTGGCTCTAAACTTCCTCAGGTGACAAAAGGCAGGGCATGCCTGATGTCAGGTTGCTTTGTGTGTGCTGCACGCAGGGCCCTTTGAGCTCCTCCATTCTACCAGGAAGACCCTCTCCCAACTACACATAGGTCCCATTGTTCACTGACAGGCCCAATACATACGCTTGATGGAGAGGCATTTACAGGTGCAGACAGCTGACAACTCCTAGAAAAGCATCAGAAATGTTATACAGAAAATTACCAACTTTGTACAAGTAGCATTTTGAAAACTGTGATCTAAATTCTGACTTTACCATTAAAAAGGATATCTCCATCTGATCCTAATTTGAAGTTAAAACCTATTAAGTCTATAGGAATGATAGGCCTTACAACAGTGAAATACGGGAAACAACCTTTATCACGAAGGCTAAAGAAGAAGAAGCCTTTACAAGGAAGGCTTTATAACGCAAAAGCCTGTACAACAAAGGCTTTTAGAACCCATATTTTTCAAAAATTATGCTATTACAACGAATGCCTTTTACAACTAAAATCGGGGGAAATGTAAGCATATTGCAGGTAAGTAAACAGCTTTTAAAATATTTATGTGTGTACACATATATATATATATATATACATATTTTAAATAAATATGTGTGCGTAATTTTTAAAATATAAATACACATAGTAGGTTAAGTTTATGGATGGGTATTTTTAGGGTTTGGAGTGGGTATAGGTTTTTGGGTGGTAAGGGGATTTTTAGGTTTTAGGGTGGGTATGGGTTTTTGGGTAGTATGTTTAGAGTGGGTGTAGGTTTTTGGGTGATAAGGGAATTTTTAGGTTTTATGGTGGTCATGGGTTTTTGGGTGGTAAGGGAACTTTTAGGTTGAAGAGTTGATATGGGTTTCTGTGGGTGGTAAGGGGATTTTAGGAAGGATTTTTTTTTAGGGTTCAGGGATTATTGATTAAAAGGTGTGTGTGTTTGTATATATATATAGATTTCCACTTAAAAAGCCAAAGGTCACATGGACGTTATAGTTAGGCTCACATTTTAAATGTACAAAACCATAGAGATTCACCAGTTATAGTTAGAGTTACCTCAACTAACTATAACTCTTACCCTAAGGTAACTATAACTTGCGCCCATACCATGCACAGATTTGTCATACATTTTTTTACTGCAATTTTCCATTGATATTATCAGTGATGTTATCAAAATGTCATGAATCCCATTATTTGTGGGTTAATTAGGAGTGCATGGCGAGGGTGTGAGTTATAGTTGCCTTAGGGCACGAGTTTATTAAGTGAATTTCTTTTTTTTTTTATTCTATTTCCTAACTATAACGTCCCTATAACCTTTTGTTTTTTAGTGAATTTCTATGTTTTTTAAAATCTAGTAATTTTCAGTACTATATGTGAAACCAACTACCAGGCCATGAGGCAACCCTCTATAAGCACATAGCCTTGCACCATGCATGGCATTCACCCATGCTCAGCAAAGGTTGCCCGCAAGACGTGGCCTGCAGCCAGATTCTGTGGCCAACCCCATAATCACAGAACACCATGGTGTGCATGGTCCTTTGGACGTGCGCTGCAGGAGTTGGCTGCAGAGTCTCTGGTTGTGAGAATAGTTGTGAGAGGGTGTATCTGGGTGTGAGAGGGGCTATGAGAGTGTCTGTCTGGGTGTGAGAGTGCATACGTAAGTGTTTTAGTGGGTGTGTCAGTGTGTGCATGGGTCTGTGAGTAGGTGCATTAGGCTGTCAAGCGGTCTGTGAGTGGGCGTGTGAGAGTCTGAGTGGGTCTGTGAATGGGTGCATAACTATCTCAGTGGGTCTGTGACTGGGTGCTTGATGGTCTGACTGGGGATGTGAGTGGGTGCGCGAGTGTCTGAGTGGGTCTGTGAGTGGGTGCATGAGTTTCTGAGTGGGTCTGTGTTATTGGGTGCATAAGTGTCTGACTGGGTGTGTGAGTGGGAGAAATTGATTGAAAGAGAGAGAGAGAGAGAAAAGTGAGAGAGTAAGAGATAGCACGTTTTTTAGGCTTTGATGTATGAGATACTTAGAAATAGATATTTCTGCACAATTTAAAATAAACTTAAATTTAGTGGTGGTCCCCGGGGCAGCAGGGGGGCTCACACCCCTTCACATTCTATTTGTGAGCCCCGGGCAGGCGGTGGTCTCCTTCACTGTGGGGGAGGCCATCTGGCCTCCCCTACATATCAAAACCAATTTTGCCCCAGGATGGTCCCCTGGGCAGCGTGGTGGGCTCACGGCCCACCCATTATTATTCATAAGCCCCGGGGAGGTAGTGGTCCCCGGGCTGTAGGGGAGGCCATTGGGCCTCCCCCTCATATCAAAATTGTTTTTGCCCCGTTGGGCGGTGGTCTCTGGAGTGCATGGGAGCTGCATGGGCCCCCACTCATAATTCATTGTAGCCCTGGAGAGATCATGGTCCCAGGGCTGTAGGGGAGGCCATTGGACATCCCCCAAATATCTAAACTATTTTTGCCCTGGAGAATGGTGGTCCCCAGTGCAGCAAGGGAAGCTTGCAGACCTCTGCACAATAATTCCTAAGCCCCGGGAAGGTGACGGTTCATGGGGCAGCAGGATGGGGCCAGGAAGCACCCCCACATTATTTTAAAAATGCCCTTGGGACTTAGCTCACCAGGGGGCTTTATAAAAACGAAGCCCTTGGATCCACCATGACTCCAGTCCTAAAAGAAAAAAAATGCTTTTTAACCCAGGGGATCTATTGGGGACCCCAGCACCAGAGATAAGAGGTCAAGGTGTTCATACCCTGGCCTCTTTTGTATTTTTTATTATTTGTTTTCGGAATTGACTCAAGCTGGGTCCCAAGATGGCTGCCAACACTTCCTGGTTTGAATTCCTGTTAGCCAATCAGATCTCAGTACGAGATCGGGATGGGTCGTGAATCCTTGGCATCCCTATATATACAAATTTGGATTTCCTTAAATTTGTCAGAAACTACTGAAATAACACAAAGGGCACTTTCTGGCCCGAGAGCTACCTTTTGCCAAATTTGGTGTAATCCCGTCCAGTGGTTTTGGCGCTACCGCTGTTCAATTTTTCCTATGGGAATTAACATTGGAAATGTTCTAAAATTCTCCCCCCCTTTATCTTGGCCCCCGCTTGACAGATCATCCCAAAAAGTTCCAGACAGCAGTTCATGTGATTCGTCAAGCGGCACCTAAGATATATGCAAGCTAATAACATCTTTTTCTATAGAAACTAGGTCCTATGTATAACTACCTATATATATATATTTTCCCCATTCTTGTACAGCAATCACCAGGCTACTACCGCAGGAGTGGCCTGTGTTACCAGCATGTACAAACAGAACTGTCTTTAAAGAAAGACCATGCACGCACATTTGAAGTTTGTAAGGAAATCTTCATTTGAAAGAGTCCAGCCCCTGCAATATATATATATTTTATGCGTGACTCTAACCCTGAAAGGGATTTGTTTTGAGATATATATATATACATATATATATATATATATATATATATATATATATATATATATATATATATATATATATATATATATATATATATATATATATCTTTAGAACGGATGCCTTTCCACAAAAATTGTAAGTATTTTACAAGTAAAAATAAAAATGAAACCCATTCTTTATATTATTATATAATATATTATTAAATAAATAAATATATATATATATATATATATATATATATATATATATATATATATATATATATAAATATATCTTTACAACGGATGCCTTTCCAACAAAAATTTTAAGTATTTTAAAAGTAAAAATAAAAATTAAACCCATTATTTATATTATTATATAATATAATAAATATATATATATATATATATGTAAATAAAAGGGTTTATACTTATTTGTTAAATATATTTTCGGTAAAGGCTTTTGTTCGAAAGACATATTAGGTGTAAAAAGTCTCACTGTAAAAGTATTTTGTTGTAAAGGCATTTTCATGACAACGCTTGCATTATAAAGCCATTCATTCGAATGGCATTCGGTATTTCGTCAAACATTCGTGAAAAATGACTATAAGAGTTTTCCCTGGAAGGATATGTAAAACTTAAAAACATGTCCTTTTTTTCAAATACCATGCACTTCCTTTTAGGGATGGTTAGGGGTCTACCTTAGGGGTGACCTATATGTATTAAAAAAGGAATGTTTAGGCCTCGCAAATGTTTATTTTTCCAGGTCAAAATATCAGTTTGAAACTGCACTACAGGCTGCAGTGGCAAGCTTGAGACATGTTTTAAAATGGTTAAGTGGGTGGCCCAATGAGTGCTGCAGCCCCCAAGTAACATTTTATGTAGAGGCCCTGGGTACATGTAGTACCACAGACTAGGGACTTACAAGTACATTAAATGCACAATTTAAGTGTAAGCCAATTTTACTATGTTTTAGAGAGAGAGTACAAGCACCTTACGACTTGTTAACAGAGAAAACTGCACAGGGTCCTAAAAGCCATCAAAAAAAGTTCAGCAAATGAAGACAGAAGAAGCCAAAATATCTGGTGTGACCCTGCAAAAAGGGCCAGGTTCAACAGTTTATAAGTCATTTCTCTGTTTTTCACACAGACAAAAATATTGTGAATAGCAACCCATAATGTCTAACATTCCTTACTAGCAATTTCTCTTTTTAAAATCTCTTACCATTCATTTTAATGCAATCCTGCAGTGAGGTACTTTCTTGTATCAGGATTTTATTAAGCTTTGTGATGCTTCCTTTAGAGGAGGTGAGAGTCACAAATATATATTCAAAAGTGGTTTTGTCCCATGTAGCTGCAGAAGTAAACTTGTGATGCATTACCCAGTGGTGTAGCTGGCCATAAAGTGACTTGTGTCCTCTAGAATTAATTCTAACATGCATTGCGGAAAAATTTGATGAGATCTTATTATTTAAAGAAGGTGGAGATAATTCTGTATCCACCCCTCAGAATTTGTGTTCAGAATTTTGCCTGCCCAAGGCAAAGTTCTGGAGAAGATTAATGATTGGAATGAATTGGGGAATATGGATTTTGATGGAGATGAGATGTTGTTTTCATTCAATAGAATGCCAAACATGAGGGTTATCTTTGACGGAGTGATGAGATTGAGTTTCAGGGGTGTGAACCCTTTCTTCAAACAGATTCTGACACATAGGAGTTTCCCTGTCACTATTTTCACTTAAGTATTTTGACATCCACAACTCCTCTAAATTGCACTGCTTTTTCTGAGGAAGTAGATTATTAGTCGGGATGGAAGGTGGCCCACCACATGTAATTGTGCCACTATTCTTATTAGATCCAGTAAACTTTTTTAGAAATTTACACCTGAGCTTGACAAGGGTAGCTGTAGCGTACAAAACAGGCAGGCTTAACTTAAGAAAATGTGTAAAGCTCTTAGTACCAAAACTGTTACAATGTCAAGAATACAACACAATAAAACTTCCACTGCAATTTAAAGCTAGGGAATATTGTAATGAACAAAATGACATCCCAGTGACAAAAATCCAATAATGGGAACTAGAGATATGACTTATTAAATTATTAAATAAAAATAAAAACAAAAAGCACAAAGTACCAACCATGCCCAACTGGTTGCCTTGAACTGGGTAAAGGGTAACAATGAGCCTGACCATGATGGAGAGTGGGTCAGATACAAGGACAGGGTTAGTCCCTGTCAAAGAGTCACCTTTAGGATTTGAAATATTTATGGAGAAAAAGTCATTGCTGTTGACCGTCAGTGGGCAAGTTTCAAGCTGGATCCAAAGTTTGGCTCGATGACAGAGGGTTACTGAAGCACAGGGTCCCAGTTCAGGCATCAACAAAGGTGGTAAAGCTCTGAGCAGGCGAAATTTGAAGTCAGTGCTCAGCAAGGCCTTGACATCGGTCCTAGAGAAGCTCTCTACATTCATACTTAGAACCTTTTCTGCAAATTGGGTTTCCTTCAGTGGGGCAAACCAGCAAGCTGAAGATGAAAATGAAAGTGAAAATTCAAAGCCAATGGCTGCAGTTTCACAGGTGGCCCCTGCAGGAGGTGAGCACTCTAACACCAGCCAAGAGTTCCAGGACCTCATGAACAGCACCTGGGAGTCAAGATTCACTCCAACATAAGCCACAAGCAGGATCCAAGACAGGTCCAGTTGAAGCTGGTAAAAGGAGGTCAGTCCCTTGGAGGCCACTTCTTTGTTCTGGGTACACATAGGAGCAGGTCTAGGCTCTCAGGCCTCCTCGAACATCACAACAGCACATGCACTTCTTCTTCTGTCTTCTACAGGTCCGGTAGTGTTCTCAAGGGTACCGGTGTGCCAGATTCATGCTTGACACTAGCCTGTGAGTGGAGCTGACTCCTGGCCCCTCCCTAATAGAGAAACGTTTCCAGGGGTAACCCTACCTACCTTTGCAGCAGGTCCTCTGTGCCCTACTGTAAACTATCCCAGAGAACCCCTCTCTACCTAAACACAACTTGCTAGAAACTTTCTCCCCCTGCCCAGAGCTCCTTTCACAACCACAGAGATGTGGACAGGGAAATGAGCAACCTATCCTCTGTTGTCACTCAAAAACAGTTGTAGGGGCAGTCCCTTGCCCACTTGGATTATTGCCTGGCTAGCTAGTAAGACAATAGGGAGATAGACCCTGTGTGAACTACATGTGCCAGTGGCAGAGTAGGTATCCTTTTAAGATGAGTAAGAGGCTGGGCACAGCCTGCAAGACATCCTGTCGGGGTGAGGTCAACTTCTTCCATAACTTTGTCTCAGCTTGAGGAGCCTATTCACATATCTTGAAGGAGCTATTTAGCTTCTGCATGACCATTGTAGGCTCAGGCAAATGGCCTTCTAGAAGCTTTAGGCAGGCTTAAAGTAACTTGTTAAAAGTACCTTTTGTAACATATTTGTTACAAATCTGATTTTTACCAACCAATTGGATTTGCAATAAATATTTAAGAAAGTCAGAGAATTAATTATTTATCTGGCTCCTAGGAAGAGATAAGTATTAACTTAAACAAAGTATCTCAATGCTTACTAAAAGAACAGCTAAACCTGCCACACTAAAAAGAGCCTTTAGGGCACTGTCACTTTAAGGGTGTTTAACAATAAACATTTAATTACTCTTCGTTTACATATAATGCACTTTACTTTATGGGCATTTGGGGTGACTTATTAATACTTAAATGGAAGGTTTATGCCTGTCAGAAGGGGTATTTTGACAGGGTGAATTTGCAGTTTAAATCTGCATAGTGGCAGGCCTGCATTTTGCACTCTCAGATTAGTGGTGGTATAATATGTAGTGCCTTCCACTAGTGATATTTCTCTTAACAGCAATGGGTGCACTTTTTACCAAATACTAGGGATTCATAGGTATAATAGATACTTCTATCGAATATATACCAATTTAACACATTTTTGGGAGTCAGAGCACATACACGAGGCACTAAATAGCCAGGGGCATAGCTTGCTCTGTAAGATTGGGGGAGGGGGTGGAGTGAGCCTCAGAATTCCCAACAATTGTGATGGTATGTCTGGTCATCATCCATCATCTGAGAAGCAGTACATGTAAGGGGAGTAAGGGGCAGTGGAAAGGGAGAACAGTGCTGATTGTTAGGTACTTAAAACATAATATTTTGTAAAATAATCAACATTTTTTAAGAACTTCAAAAGAGAGAGGAGAGTTTGTATGTGTGTGTGTGTGTGTGTGTGTGTGTGTGTGTGTGTTTGTTTCAGTCTGTGTGTTCATGTAAAAGTCCTTGGTGAAATCTGACAGACACCTCACCAAACCTGACTGAATGCACCTGTTTTCAACTATGTACCACAGACTATATTAATTAGGGGAATGGAACACCTCAAACACCCCCGCCTAAAGCTACGCCCAAAACGTGGGGGTGTCCACTCAAAAAGGGGCATTTTCATACACTTGCCAAAAAACATTAAAACCTGTTAAAATTAATCCCCTGTACATCATGCTTTGTTGAAAGATTTTCGCTGGGATCCTAGGTCTGATACTCTTTCATTTTAAAATGAGAACTAACATGGCGAGGGGTCCTAAAGAATACAGTGTTATATTTTCAGTATGACAACTCTCTTCCTGTTTTATTGGCACTGGGAAATGGATGCCCCAGAGATCGCTTTAGAGCATTGAAGGAAAAAGATAGATGATCATTTTTTCTTAACACCTAAAAAGAGGGTTATACTGCTATGCCTAAGTTAAAATTCTCACTGAAGCCCTTACCATTGTTTGAGAAATTGTAATATTGGTAAGTAACCATTATATTATTCAGCTTTTTGCACTGAAGAAAATAATTGATACTGTTCTTGTTCAAACTCAGTAGCTTGTCATGGGTTATGTATTCAATTTATGAATTGACTAAGCTTTACAGAAATGCTGCTTAGGACAATTAAAGGACATTATACAACACTAATTGTGCTAAAGCAGGTGTTTCAATAAAACATTAATGAATATTCATGAATTATGAGTAATGAATTTGGGTAGAAAATGTAATAATATAGAGAAAAATGTTGTGCGCATTTGAAAATATGTCCACGTGAGGGGCCATCAATGTTCACGAAGTATGCTTGCTAATGGCTTATTAATATGAATCATGGAGCTTTTGTTTGATTAATGTAGTAATACATCATAATGAGGGTTATGCATTATGTATTGAGCTTTATTAATTGTAGGCCTTAACTTAGCGGAGGTCTTGGCCTAGTTGCATGGCCTCATGTCAAGCTGTATTTCTAAACCGATTAATAAAACGTTTGCTTAGAGAATTAAATTGTGATATTCCACTGTGTTGACCAAATGTGCTCGTAGCTAAAAGAATTTCTTATGAGAACCAATTGTTAGAAGACGTTATACTTGCTAAATGTAGCAACAATATAAGTGTAATATGTAAGACTGACTTTCTCAGGAGAAGAACAATGGAGACACTGACTAGAGTATAAGCTGCAACAATATTGTTACCTGACGAGCCGGATGATGAAGACATTACAAGAGGAACCAATCAGTGACATGTGAACCGAGTACTAGTAGAAATTATAGATTTTATATTTTAGTTTTATTGGACAAAGTGTGCACATGCAATCCCTTGAACAATAGGGACTTGGGAAGTAGATTTAGGAAATCTAACTTAGCCGGACTACACTGAGAAGAAGTCGTCATTGCGCTTTTGCCACCACCATTACTTTCTTGAGTGTCTTGAGTAGAGACGTGCTTAATTTTACTGCTTAAAGACTTTGCATTTTGGGAATTTTTATGCTGAATGCTGATGCCTTGCTGACAGAACTGATGTCCTGATAATGAAGACTATTTTAGCTTGCCGATCCATTTGAGGAGATGTATGTTATTACTGATGTGTCTTTTATTTTCTAGGTACCAACTGCACTATTTTCATAGAGCCATAGTTAGATGTTTTCCAAATTTGTGTTTACTAATTATTTTGCATGAAGCCCAACATGCTGATGCTAATCTGGTGTTAGATAGGCTTCCTTACTAATGAAGTTCACTATATAGAGTAACGTTTGATGTCTTTTCTTTGCTGAATCCAAATGTATGTGAAATCGTTTGCACAATTGTTCTTATTATTAAATTGCACTGTAACTTTAGAATGTAAAGTGGCTCAAGCTTTGATTAGATTATGCTTCTTTGCGCCACTTTGGGCAGCCAGTGATGTTTCTGTATGGTTGTCATTTAATTTTGAGATCATCTTGCATGACATTAGCATTATTAATGTGGGGAAATAAATATTCTAACTTTTTCTAAAGGTGTGATTATTCATGACTTAAAAGTCATGGTGAGTGAAAGTTACTGATTCAAATTGATTACTAGTGCTATTGATTATCATTGATTATTATTGTTACTGGTTAATTATTGATTATTGATCTACATGTACTAGATACATGGTGGGAACATCTTAAATGCGAGTCAAAAGATTCATCAACCTATTCAGGTCCCCTTGTATGTTTACTTATTAAGGTCTGACGCACTAACAATCGTGATACAAAATACTACTGTAGCCTTCATTCTATTTCCTCGTGCTGGGGGATTGTTGTATTGCCATTGTTTCCCCTCAGTCTTACAATGAGCTTCCTGCTAATATTCATCTGAAACTACCACTTGAAAGAATTAAATTGATGATCTATCCACCCCTTTGAAAGGTTTTTTCGGCTGCATTGTTTTCTAAAAGCCGTACAGTGCTGGGAGATAGTTACTCTTCTCTATAGGTCTTGGTCAGAACAGTCAAATACTCGCTCATATGGGTTGAAGCACTATAATCAACAAGAACTAGATTGGTTTCTTTTCGTGGTCTGACAATAAAATGAGGAGTGTATAATTTGTTATAGTTCTAATTCTGAACTACTAACATTATACCCACGTGTTCAACCAATAATAAAAAGTTTTTAAAAACACACAGATCAGTTTGTTCCAACAAGCACTACACCAGAGTCATCAAAGCTTTTTGTGCTATTGCATGAGCTCTGTGTTTGACTGAAATCTACAAAGAGAAAATAGGTAGCCAAGCACTTTCAAACTAAGTAATTTGACATCAACAGTTATAGCTTAATTTGATTAGATTCTGGTCAAAAGCGAAACTCCTCTATTTCTCCATCATTGTGAAGCATTGCCGTTTACAGGGTGGTACATCGGTCACTTTTATGTTTTATTCTACTCATAGCATCTCAAAGTTGTAGCAGTTATTCTAAATTCTCTTTGTCCTCCTTTCCGCGACCTTGTTTTCTGTGATAAATCGCTCCCACCCACTTCACCTCTTTTAGTACTATAGAAATGATCTTGAAACCGTCAGCATTTCGCTATTTGCTTCCCAACTAGTGTTACCACTAACATGTTCATATGATTATTGGCCAAATTTACATTTTCTCACGTGGTAATTTATTCCAGGTTTTGTTTAACATTTCGAAGAAAGCTGCTTCTTTATCGGTTCGGCAAAAGTAAACATTTCATTTATGCATTGCATTTGATTAAAAGGATCTTTTCAGCCTGAAGATCTGCGTTTCATATTTTAATTTTGCATCTGAACCTGTTAGAACTTTTAGATCAAAACAATCAGTTCAACGTTGCTGCAAACAAAGAATATTTCTATCCAACTTTCATTTCACTGATCAGCGTATGGAGTTACATGAAAGGGAATTAAATATGAGAATGTTGTGTGAAAATTAAATACCAACTCACTGATGAAAGTCAAAGATGGAAATCATATATCTTAACGGGAAATCTAAATAATGTAGCCTGTGCAAAATGGCCATAGGCCCCTACACAGCACCATCGGGGAGTACTAAAGTATACTTCAGTGCATGAGAAATACCCTTCCCTGTAGTCTTTTGCCTGAAATCTAGCATAGTGGATACGGTTCTTGAAGTGCTGCATTTCAAAGATAAACTCTCTGTGATGCCTGGTCGCCGGTTTCCTGCCAACCATAATTAACTTTGCACATATATACCGAATGCAGATTGAGCATTGCACATCTCAGAATGCAGTGACAGGACAAGGCACAGATTAAGGTTTCTCCTCAATCGCCTGGAGGTGATTGATCCAGCTATGTGTTGATATGGCGCGGGCCCTGCCCTCCTGCTCTTTAGGCCACACTAAGCAAGCAAGTGACAATGACACTAGTCACAAAAAGGGTGGGCGTGATAAGGAAAGGAAGTGAGACGGAGGAGTGTTACAGACCGTGTTTCTGAAGCATTACGGGTTACTCACTTTTTTAACTGAAAGACTGAACAATTCATGGTATTTGAATATCGAAGGTCAGTGAAAAAAGAGAAAATATTGGCTGGAGGCAAAGGGCTGGAATGCGCCCTAAAGAGAGTGGGTGTGGGATCACAGTGGGTGGCTTTCCACATCAAGTAAGGGTGGATGGAGGGCAAATCATCATGATAGGAAGAACCCATCCAGTGAAATATCCAGAGGATGGCGAGGACAATGTCTTAATGAGTAGGCAGTGGAGGTAGTTGATTTGTGCATCTCTGTATACACATGGCTGGTCGATTATAAATATGAACTTGATGAAGCCGCTCCAAAGAAGCTGCATGGGTAAGCATGAGTAAGAGTCAAATACGGGGGTAGAGAGTGAGGGGGAGAGAGAGAGAGATGGAACAGCAAAGCAGATTAAATGTGAGACAAGGAAAAATGAAACATAAGCACAATAAAACACATATCATACAAAAAATGTCATGTGTTGGGTCGGAGAAAGACAAAGAGGAACATAGAAAAGGGAGGTAATAAAAAGAGACACTGAAAAAGACAACGCGAGAAATAGGGAGATAACAGGAGAACATGTAGACGGAGAAGACGATAATCAGCGAGAAAAAAACTGAGATGTTGCCAGAAGAAGGTAGCGCTGTGAAAGAGTTAAAAAATATGTCAAATCTAGGATGGGAGAAGAGTGAACTCGAGTTAAAAAAGAGATAGGCGAGGGGAAGAGAAAGCGGCAGAGAAAGAGATTAAAAGTAAGAGAACAGGAGTTTTTCTTCTAAAATCGTGTAGCATAGGCATTTTCTTAAGCCTTAAATTCCGACCCCCAGAAAGCACATTTTATTTTTCCTAGCAGTCCAATTGACAGAGGAAATGAAAAAAGAAAAGGTTGTACACCGTGTTTCTTGCAGTACAGGTGTCTCAACCTAATGAGGCGCGGGGATCCTAACTTGCCTCCTGAATATCACCAGGGGTGATTATAGCCTGTAAAAGCAGACCAGAAAAAGACTTGTCTGTGCGTCTCAAGCTGTAATTAAAGCCATCAGATTCGGGAAAAAACGCAACCAGCTGCAGCTTTTGAAACCTTTCACATTCTGACATTAAGAATAGATTACGGCGCCCTTTTCCTTTACAGAAAATAATGCCAATAACTTTTTTGCACATTTGATTACTATAATTGATTTTTTCTTTTAGATATGAATACATGACCAGGGCTAAATGCCAATTCCCTACAAAGAATTCCATTTAAGCTTCAGTGAATTGAACAGGCTCAACCAGATTCAACGTTTCTTAACTTCCTAGCAAGTAGCAGAAAATCTACCTGACAGTCGTCATGGCAACATAGACAGGAAAAGTGAACCACCAGCCTATAAATCCACAGAGAAACCTTTCTTAATTGGAAGGCCTTTAACCCACACATTTTTCTCATAGCTCCAGAGTTTTTTTTTTTTAAAGAGATTATTAAATTCCTCGATTGACTTATGAAGAATGCTTCCCGGTATATTAGCCTGGAATTTATGGGGTGCTTCTTCTTCTGTTTTCAAAATTACAAAACAGACCAAGGGAGACAGAGGTTTACAAGGATGCTCCTCATAAAATAATCTAAGAGATGGACTGGATATTGTCTACATCCCACGGCAGCAATATAGGGAACTCCAAATTCGAAGTAATATTCACATATGGAAACAGCAAGAGAGGAATGGAAATTGAAACAGATGCAAACAGGGACCGAAAATGCATGTCTTTATGTGACAAAGAACTTCTTTATGCTTTCTTTGAGATTTCCTTCCTGCAGCAACAAAGCCACATATAGTCATTAGAATTACTTAAAGTTGATGTTATTTTTGCTGGTATAAAAACAGTGATATGGCGGTGAGAAGCTTTCATTTCTATCCAAAGTGTCCCTGACTGAATATACTTCACTCGGTCCAGTTCCAATCCTGCAGCAAGGAATCGAATCTAGTGATTTGAGATTAATTTGTACACAGTCCATCTTACAAATGATGACGAGTTGATCTGTAAAAAAACAACCAAGGCCTTAATCTCTGTGAATTTATTCTTTGCACGGCAGCTATCAGAATGCTTCGAAATGCAGCAGAGTATTTGTGAACATATGCTACTCGAATTGAGGAATTTATTTGCCAAAAAAAGAAAAGGGTAGAACTTTGGGTATGCATGTGTTTTGTTATCTCGATTTGCATAGCACACTAATCACCCTAGAGGGTATGCAGGCACTTGGACAACTGTGTGGATGTGTGAGCCCCAAGGTACTTATACGAAGAGTCAGGTCTTCAGCTTTTTGTAGAACTCGTGAACTGAGGAGGAAGCTCTGATGTGTTGGGGACACAGTTCTATGTCTTGGGTCTGCCAGTCAAAGGTGGGAGGGGATGGGGTTAAAAATAAAAAAATTAAAACGTACCTGTCACTCTGGTCCTGGCCGCCTCAGTGCTACTCGTCCCCCCAGCAGTCACTGGGGCACAAGCACAGGCTCCCAAACCATACGTTGCTCTCATGCATGAGAACAGCACTGGGATTGGCCTGAGCAGGCTGGTTTGATGCTCGCTCATGCACAGGGAGCCTGTGCCATTTCTCCACCCAGCTGTGGAACAAAGTTGGGCTGGAGAATTGTAAGTCTGCATGTTGCTTTGGCCAGCCTAAGAGATAGCCAGACAAACCCACATGTGCACTTTACAATACCCACCACTCCACCTCTCTGACATAGCCTGGTCCCACCCCTCCTGACAATTGCATGACTCAATCAGACAGTGAAAAATAAAATGATAATAAAATAATTGTATTATTATTTTATTTGTCACTGCCCAACTCTGAACAGGGGCGATGCTCCTCCACTATTACAGGAGAGCCTCCCTTATCAACCACCTCATTTGCTTTGCTGATGTGGGGAGTGGGTGCAAGTGAGAGTGAGGCTGAGCATAAGTGTCTGGTGGAATGGTGAAAGCGTCTGCAGGTATTCAGGTATTCTGACCCTGTTTTCTGTAGGGCTTGTGTGCATGAGAAGTTTGAAGTCAGCAATTTGCAAACTGAATATATTTTGTTTAAAAATCGTGTCCTAATCACAATTAAACAACAAATGGAATTGTCATAAAAACAATTTTTGTAAAAGGTTGTTTAACGCAGATGGATTTTTTAAATAGATTTTGGAGATAAAAACATTGATTAATGTTAACGTAAATCTCACCCAGCATTGGCCAAAACTAGGCTACATGTGTATATGTTAAACAATCCAAGTGTGTAGCAGCAATTGGGTGATTTTCTTCTCATTGTTAATAAGAAATTGAATCCCTTGATTTTACACTACATTTGTATTGTAATTCAATGGAAAATGAATATAATAGTTGAAAATGTGTACACCATTTTTGGTAATTTTTGATTCGGACGTGCAAAAGGTAGACTGTCTCATCTACATCATGACAGCTGATTTGTCACTATGATCATGAAAACGAAATTTGAATACATCTATAAATACTTGATTGTAGTCTGCAAAAAACCATGTTAGCAAAAATAAACATGACTTTAAAAACAATGCCAGTAGCAAAGTGTCAGGAAGAAAAGGATCGGTGTTAGCAAATTGCATCATGAAAGTACATAAAAAAAACCCCAATCAATTGTATTTCGTTTTGTGTATGCTTATTAAAAACCATTACAAAACAATTCTCTTATTGTGTGTGCTTAAAATATTAGGACACCAGGAGAGTAACAAAATTACGTACAGGTTAAAAAATATATATTGAAAAGATTAATATCAAAACGTGCAAAACTGAGCTTGAATGACATGCAAGAGTGTGTTGCATGAGAAAAGCACATGCATGTGGAATACTGCTTTATCTTTCCACAGTTCAATTTACAAACTCATTTCACGAGCCCCACAGTTAAAAACTGCATTGTAAGAAACTGACACTTCTCAACTTGCAGTTCAAAAAAGAATACGAGTTAAAAAATATTAGTGACAAAACGAAAAAACTGGAGCATTGGTGACAAAACACTTAAGGCCTGATTTAGAGTTTGGCCAATCGGGTCACTCCATCGCAAACATGACGGATATCCTTTTCGTTGTATCACGATTCCATTCTATCCTATGAAAATCACAATACAGCAGACAGAACATCCGTCTCACTTGTGACAGAGTAAGCCCTCCACCAAACTCCCAATCAGGCCCATTGTTTTAAAAAAAGAAAGACCCCGTTGATTAAAATGCAACACATTTTAATTTGCACAAATTACTTGCGTAAGAGTGTGCTAGGATGAATCATGCACTCAGACTTAAAGAATGGTTAGTCTACCATACATGATCTTCTTCTGCTTCAATTTAGCTGAAGCCAAACGTAACATATTTGTGACCCTGGTACCAAGTCTATTGTTGGTGTAATTTGATTAGAGAACAATTTATCAAATAGTAAAAAAAATACATTATATACCAACCCATATCCTGTGACTACATTTTAGATTTACTCCTTCTATTAGATGGCACTTTGTTAACTAAGAGCACGTGTGTTGGTTTAAAATTTGTAAGAAATTGTGTTATTGGTTGAGCAGGATGTGAGGCCTGGCAAGTAATAGGTCCACAATTGTCTCCTTTCTGGGACCCAAGCTCTCCATTGTAGCACTAGACTTTCTTAGTGTAGCGAATCCGAGCTGTAGAAGGCCTGCTCAGGGGAGGCAGTGTGTCCGGGTAATCGCCAATCGCTAACATGCAATAATAACATTCAATAAATGGTTGTCCAACCATCAATGCTTTTAAACACACTACTAAATTCTATGCATTAATTTACAAAAATATACATCGAGCAGATGGAAGTACCTTTGTTGACATTCTGAAACCACATTCAGCCCCTAATGGGTCCCGACCCCCAAAATCACAGTACCCCCACCTCTGCCAGAAAGAACATCACAATATATTGGTGTGTCATTTTAGATAAAGGAGGCCTATTGATTTTGTCATGGGACACACCATTATAATATAAGGCAAGCCTAATTGTTTTGTCAAGGAGTCATCACATTATAATTAAAGCAAGTTAATTGGATTTGTGAATCGGTGGGTCATCATGTTAATATGTGACAAGCCTGGCTTTGTCAAGGAGTTAGCACATCAATATATAAGGCAAGACTATTGGCTTCGTCTAGTGATCCCCACAATATAAAATAAGGCAAGCCTTTTGGCTTTTTAAAGTGATCATCTATATTATAATACCAATTAACATTTTAAAATCACTATCATATCACCAGAATCAGCAATCATGTTTAAACACATTCATTATTGTCAACAAACACATTGCAAAGTTTATCAAAAATCACCCTCAGCAGTTTATTGTCTACAAAGCATTGGAAATCAACATAATGTGTCTGACCCTTTTCTTACACCTCTAGTTACATAGCATGTAATCATATGTCCTTGCAAAGATATAATCTTAGGAATGCTTAGAAATGATGAAACATTTCCTCATGGCATGCATCCGTTGACATGGGAGACATAGGGGCATTTCTTTAAAGTTGACCTGGAGGGCATCTGTACTCCTGCAGCCCCTCCTACACAGGACTGACTTGAGTGCAGTGCCAAGGGTGCAGCATCAACTAATGCTGACCTTGGGGATGGTGTGATTGCAAATAACATATATATTTAAAAATGCATGCTATAGAGTTTCTCGAATGTCAACAGTTTTCAGGCAATATAACAATGTCAAGATAAATCTGGTTTTTAATGTTCCTGATGAAGAGAGATGGAGTTTTGTCTAGTGGCAGTTCTGACCCATCATAAAAGTTGGACAGAGGCTTATTATGCCTTCTGCAATGAATGTTTCCCCATGCAGATCACAGAACTGTATTTTATGTGGATAGCTTAGTCGATTACTGCTTTTATCACAGAGGTCCTTTTGTTACTTGCAGTTCATAAATTACAATCTTAATATAGCACAGTAGCCGTCGAACTGTGTAGGAAAGTGGGATATTAGTATGTGACAGTGTGCATCCCTCAGTTAGTAATAATACCGTAATCACTAAACAGTTCAGTCAATTCTCAGTAAATGGATCACTGCCCAACCCTTGCTAACTTAACAAGCAAGCAGTCAGGCTTAACTTAGATGACATGTATGTGTAAAGCATTTAATACCATCAAAACAGTAAATAAGTAAAAGACACAAAACACAAATTTATAGAAATAATTAATATTTGTATCTTCCACACAACACCAAAATGACAAAGATCCAATGTAGGGAACTGTAGATTTGAATTTTTAATGATTAAATAAATTTTTGTTTGCATTTTAGCGTCAAAGTAAACAAAGTAAAAGTTTTAGGGGGACACTCCAAAGGAGTGCAGGTCAGATAGGCTGAAGTCCAGGGCTGGTCAAATGTTTACTTCAGATTTAGTCTTTTTCTTGGAGCTTTTCCCACGATGATGAGTCCTCACGTTCCTCAGATCTGGCGTCTGATTCGACAATCGCGGCCTGCTGCAGTGCAGTGCCTCAGTGAGCCTCTGGAGGTCTTTATTCTTGACTTTAACGGTGATATTCCCTGTGGCCTTCAGCAGAACATACCAGCTGAGGCAGACTGATTCAAGAGTCGACATTGACGGCTTGACGTTGTCCTAGTCTCCTCATGGAGCATTTCTGCAACACCTTGTAGAAATTTTCTAAACTTTGAGCTCTTGCAGTTTCTTGTTTCCTTTGGAGAAGTTAAGGGTCCAGTAAGACCACCCATGGATTCAGAGACTCCGGGTTGCCTCTTGGGGGTTAGACTCAATTTCCCATAATACACCTGTGCAGGCCAGGAAAATCCATTTGCAACTGATCAGCTGGGATACCCCTCTCTCTAACTTTGCAGGTGACTTCTTCCAGCTCTGTTGCTGATCAGGGAGTCAACTTCTTCTCTTTTGAGTCAGGTACACACCTTTCTTTGTGGAGCCTTCTGAGCGCAGCAGGAGTAGTATTTCTGAGGGCAGACCTTCTGTGGTACAGACCAAGAGTCCAGCAGTCTTTCTTCTTCTTTTGTTCAAGGCTCTGAACTCAGGAGCTTCTGCATCTCTCCCATATGTCTCCTCCATTCTGGGATGGCAAGTGGAGGGGATATTCCAACAAACAGGGGTAAAGCTACTCCCCTCTGTTATGATCAATTCCTCCAAAGTGTAGAATATTTTTGACCCAGAATGCACTGCTTTCCCAAAAACCAAACTGGAGACATTCTTTCCTTGGAATGTATGTCTGTGTAACCCAAACCAGAGGTGTTGCTAACAACTGAGTGCACTCCCCTTCGACCCCTCTACTAATCTTATTAGGGTGGGTCCCATTTGGCTAGAGATCAACGAAGTGGGGGTGGTCTGGGTCCTATGACATCTGTTTTCAGTAGAGGGTCCTGAATTTGAAGTCGAGCTTATCTCCCCAGCCCCCTTCCTGCCCCTGTATTCTGTAGGAAGCAAATCTCCTTAAACCAATTGGCTGTACTGTTGCAGGGCCAGGCTTCCTCACACCTACTTAGGGAGCAGCTCAGCTCAGGCTATCATAAGCTGACCAATCAGAAGAGGCTTCTAAAGGGCTGCTTTAGATAACATCAGTATAGTAAGTTCTAAAACAACTTTCCTGTAATAGTTATAATGCATTTGACCTTGTTAAGTTAATGGATTTATTGCAACCATTATTTTGATACTTTGAATAATATGTCCAGCTAGCTCTAATCAAAAGTTAGACTTTATTAAGTTTAATAAAGCCTTCCCATGTTAGCCTGTGAGGCTAGCAGCACTATAATAGGGAAAATGGCTAAGGTTGTTTTTTGCTTACCTGGTCATATAAAGCATATTTTATATTGTCTTTGCTTTTTATAACAATGGACCTTTCCCTTGGGGCACCAAGGGCAGACCTTAAGGTTGACTTAAATCTAATAAAATGGTAGTTTTAGACTTTGGAAGTACTTTTAAATCCAAAGTCAAATTTGGACATAGATTTATTTTAAAACCAGCCTGCAAGTCCACTGGGGTCTCTAAACCTCCATGCCCTACCACATATGAGGGAATTGTATGTAGAAGAATCTCCTTGCCAATTAAAATGATTTCAATTATCATATACCTTTAGAGGTCAGACCACTGGCCTTAGACCTGGCTAGCAGAGCCCAGGGCACTTACAGAGTCAGTGTCCACCAGCAGCAGTCAAAAGATGGGTTGATCAGGGCAAAATGGATGACTGTCTTACAAACTGTCATCAAAGAGCTGCATGCAAACTGCAAGGAAAAGGGTTGGAACCTTATGTTGTTCCCCAGTCTTTTTTTTATCCTAAGGTTGCTGAAAAGAGGTAGTTTGGGTATAAATACATTTTCATTAGTAAAGCCAACCACAACCACTGTGGTACATTTGAAAGCCACATGACATGTGACTTCCAAACTTTGTAATGCTTTTTGTCTTATGTGACATTCCCTTAGGACTGACTTTACACACACGTTTCATTGGATCTGTACAATTGGTGTATGAAATAAAGTGTTGTCACACCCTACACTGCTATGTGTAGTGCTATAAAAAAGATGGAATGAATGTGGGAGAGGGGCTAGGGAAAGAGGAGAGGCACTGTTGAACAGTTATAGTGGGTGAATCCAAGGAGAATGAGGTCATTGGGGCCACCAAAAAAGATTCCACACCGTGTGCCACCAATGCTAAAGCCGGGCATGCCCCTAAACACATTGTTAGAATAATTGGTAGTGCTTCTGCCCCTTTTTGGGGTACCACAAGAATGAAATAAGGCCAAAATCAAGCCCTCACATGGCATTATGCGGCACTTCCTCTGAGGAACAGTGAATATTTAAGTAGCCAGTTCTTCTGCTGCTCAGCTCTGGTAAGAGGCTTTAAGCTGCATTTCTGCCTTTTTTTATTTATTTAAGATGTGTGCACCAGTCACACCTGTTCACCCAGAGTCACGAGCCTCATTGGAAAGTGCAGGGGGCCCACTCTCTTGCTACCCTGCTGGTATCTCAGGTGCCTTCCTTCAGTGGGATGAGAGCTGGCAGCAGTTTCTCCTTCTCCCACCAGGCAAGAGTGTACAACCTTCCTTTCTGGCTCCAACCTGCAACAGGAGCAGTCTGTGTTTCTCTGGGTGCCAGGGATGGGTCCCTGGACTCAGTTGTTGCCTTTGGGCCCCAAGGATGGGGTCCAAGGCCCACTTTAAATTTACGCTGTCCCAGGGGACAGGATGGGTCGAGTAGGAGTCTAGGATAGGGGTCCATCAATGCCCCATCTCTAGGCATAACCCACTGATGCTTGCACTCACACCTGGGCAATGGCCCATCTGAGGAGCATTTTAGAAGCAGTGGTGGTACCCCACTGCTCTATTTTTGAGTACGGGGTCACATGTCAAACTAGTTAAATGTACATAACTTGGGCCCAATAGGCTGATTTGAACAATTGTGAGCTGAATTTACTACTGGTGGTGAGCTCTAACCACTAGGAGCATTTTCAGCAGGCCTCCTGGCCCCTAAAGGGATGCACCATATGGGTAGCTGGTTTTACTTGCTCCCTGTGTCATCCTCGTCCTCTGCCTGACGTCCCTAGGTCGCGTGGCCATAATGCAGGGCACCCAGGGTAGCAATGGAGTCTAGGTCTTCAAACTGACACTTAGGGATTGTAAGGGGGGCTAGTATCACTGGCCTCGGAGAGAACCATCTAACCCCAAGGGGCCAGCTGCATAGAGTCCTTAGTCTGAAAGTGCATCAGAGGGGTTGTTCTTCCAGGCATTCATGGTGTTGCGGCACTCATCATTCAGGCCCTTGCTCACTTTCATGTTCTGGAGATGCTACCTTTATGCCCAGTGCCAGCCTGTTGTTTGAGGACACCCCTTTGTCTAACCCTGAAAGTGGCTCTGGCCAGTTCTTCTTTTTCCCCTGTGGATTTAGTAAGGGCTGGACTGAAAATCATTTTTTGGGATACTCACTGTAAGGACATTAATTTGCTCTATGGCCTCCTTTTAGATATCATGCACCATGCCTTTATGGCCAAATAAGGCTTACATAAGGGTTACATTAATTTCTAAAAGGAAGGTTTAGAATGGTCAAAAATGGTATTTTGACAGGTAGGATTTGCAGTTGTGTACAATTACTAGGATGCACACAACTGTAATCTCTCACATACAGCCTGCACCTGTTTGGCAGTGGCCTTATCCTAACAGGCAGACATTGGTGGTAAACATGTGCAGTCCAATTGACATGAAATTATCATGAGTGAGACTCAGGTAGTGAGACACCTACAGTAAAGGTCCAAAATTCTGGTAATCAAAAAGCTAAAAAAAGCTAAAAATCCTGAAATACTAAATGAGTGGAACCCATTTGCTTCAAAGAAGCAAATTGGGCAGGGTCCCAGCTCAGGGGGTTTTCCTGGGAAAAAAGCATCATTAATAACAAATGGTTTGTAGAGCTAAAGACACATTTTTATGTGGCTACAAAAAGGGCCATTGGGAGGAGGACCCCACACTCTTGGTATAATAAAGATTTTAAGGAAGCAAGTTTCACTTTTATGACTGCTATTAAGCAGCAAGACAAGGTGGTGATAATAACCCAGAGGGAAGCTTTTAAGAAGAACATCGAAATAGATAAAAGAGATTGGGAAGTGAGAAAGTGGGAAAGGCTGCTGGATGCAATTAGGAAAGAAGATCAGCTGGCTTTTGGGAGCTTTGGGTGTCATCAGGATCTCAGGATGGATTTTGTCTGATTGAGACCAATGTTCCTGCCGCAGATAGGGTCATCCACTTCTTCAGTCTCTACTCTGTGAAGGACAAACATTCTCCCACCTATCTTGTAGCTAATAAACAATCTGAGGGGGAGTAATGGAATTATTTGAAATTCAATTGATTATGTTTCAAGAAGTAAGATCTGCAATTACTAAGTTTGTCACAAGTAAAGCTCTGGGGCTGAATACAATTCTGGGGGAATTGTAACTGATTGAGATTGATGTTTGGAGCCCATACTTTGCATTTGTATTCTATTCTATCATGTTAGGGTCGCCAATTTCATTGATATGGACAGGGTGTGAGGTAATACAAGTTTAGAAGAAGGGTTCTCAATCAGATGCATGCAACTAGAGGCCAATAAGCCTCATTTACAGCTCCCAAAAGTGGCTAAGGAGAATTCTCCTTGAATGGCTACATGAATGGATGGGTGAAAGGGAGATGTTAACACCATTACAGGTGGGATTCAGGGATTGCACCAGCACTGTGGACCAGGTTTTCTGACTCCAATTAATATTTTGGAAAACGGTAACCCTGGGTGGAGGTTGACTTTTTGTTGTGTTTATTGACCTACATTCAGCATTTGGCCTGGTACCAAGGTCTACAGTTTGGCAGGTCTTGGCAGACATGGGTGTCCGTAAGTAACTTTTTCACCATCATAAGAAAGCTACATAGTAATATATTTTGCTCAAGTTCGTTAGCGTGAGCTGACTGATCCATTTCAACAGAGGAGTTAGACAGTGTTGTGTCCTTGCCCCAACTCTTGTTACGTTCTATGTTAATATTTTGAGTTATTGTCTGAATCAATGTGATGGTGATGCCCCTTGTTTGGACAGCATTAAGGTACCTGCCTTAATGTTTGTCGATGACACTCTTTTATTACAAAAATTACCAATTGGGGCCACAGAAAATCCTACACCGTTTTGGACATTTTTGCAGCCAGAGGGGCCAGGAAATAAACATGACCAAAACTAAATATATGGTCCTCAACCCCTGCTATTCAACAAGGTCTAACGGCAAGCTTAAAGGGGTTCCCTTGGAACGTGTGCAAACATTTGAATAACTTGGGCTGATGCATACAGAACAGTTAGTTTGGTGATGTCATATGGAAAAGTGTGAGCTAAAATTAGTACAATATATTGGAGTGCTGACTAGAACACAAGAAGTTTCCTATGTTCAGCCAATCCTACCATTGATCCAAATTTACAAACAATGGGCTTTGGGAGCAGCCTTTTATGGTTCCAGGCTCTCTGGACACAAGGATATGGTCAAATTGATGGTTGTTGAGAACTGATTGTTATGTCAACTGATGGGATTACCAACTAGTACACCACTGTTTCACCTTAGGTTTGACACAGGGTGTAGACCTATCTCTGAGAGGCGGGAGTCTGGCCAGTCCCATACTGGAGACATATCTAGGAAACACCTGAGCTTAATTCCTATTGAGAGGGGCTGAAGGAAGTCCTAGGTATCTCTAGTTTAGGTAAGTTACCATGGATCAAATACATAAAATAGACCCTGGTTAAGATGGGTTGTGGCGATATGTGGAATGATCCCCAGACAGCCTCTGTAATTAATAAATCAATCATGAAATAGAAGTATAAGCAGTATATAATGAGTCAATTCCAGGCTCACTCTACCTCTGACACCCTGACTGACTCTTTTCTTCTGATAAGAAATGATTTCATACTAGATCAGTTTCTTGATGAGAATGAGCCTTCATTACCTAGTAAGTTGTATTTACAGTTTAGGGTAAAGCACATTACAGCTTGCCTCATGCACTGCTAAAAGGACTTGTTCACCTGAGCCAGACAACTGTGCCTGTCCCTTTTGTATGACCATCAAGGTAACAGAAGGACACAATTTGTTTTTCTGTCCAGTTTATCAGAAAGCAAGAAGAAAATGGCTGGATTGAGTCTGCCAGAATATAGATGTTTGAAAATCTAAAGTCGCCCAAAGCATTTTACAGACAGATGTTAGGCAAAGTTTAGTTTTTGCTGTATCTCAGTATTTGTTGTATATATGGAGTACTAGGCAAAAGGTGTGCTCACAACCACTTTTGAGGTATAAGGTTCCTTGTGATTTGCATACTTGTAGCATTTAGTTATATCTGCCAAAGCAGGCACCTGTGCCCCGACTCTGCAATTTGTTCTGACTTGTAATTCTGACTCCAAAAATAATTTTGCTACTGTTTTTAAATATATATCATTTGTTTGTCTATTTATACTGTTTTAAGGTTTTGATAAGATCTGCATTTTAACTTTGCTTTAATGGCTAATTGCTGAAATAATGTTTTAAATAATTAAAGAAGGAAGCAAATATTCCACTGCTTGGGTTGAAGCAATTGGGGATTTACACAAAGCCACCTGTTTAGTGGCCTGTAGTGCCAAACACAGTATGATCCTATGAAGAGACGTGGCCCAACACATTAACAGTTCAAGTATTCTCTCTACTCTACCCTCAATTCCCCTTGTACCAGACCTTAGTGATCTCTTTGTCTCATCCTACAGACTCCTCAGGGATTTCAGTCTGGGTTACAGGTGTGTGTGTGTATGTGTCTATATGTCTGTGTATGTGTGTGCATGTGTGTCTGTGTGTGTGAAAGAAAAACTTACTGGTAATCTACTTGAGTATGTAGGCAAGCAGTGTTCCAGTCACACCTACAGCATTTGCGAGCTCCAAGGTGTACAATTACAGAAGTACTGTCAATGAAGCAGTAAATATATCCAAGGAAATAAGGAAAATCAAAAGGTGCATGTCAGTACTTGTTGGTCACATATTATACTTAGAACAATAATGGGCTTTTGCACCCACTGTCTAATAGGATAGCAAGTTTCTTGATTGAGCCTTGGAGTTAATTTCAGATACATACTTTGTATGATCTGCCCCAAATAAGTATGGATTAATGGCTGTCTCAATATATTGCAAATTAAAAGTGGTGGGGATAAGGGAAGGTCATTTCTATCTTTCAAAGATAGTTTGCACTAAGGCATATCACATTAAAAAGTAATTAATTTCCTTCCAAAACAATGACATTTCTACACCTCACAGCAATGAGGTAGAGGAAACACAGTCAGCCAGACATTACAACAATCAATCATGTCAACATGTAATCTTATTTGTCATAGAAGCTTGTTTCATATATTTAAGTGGAATACGGAATATCACACCCACAAAAGCAAATTGCTATTCAGTCACCAGAAGCATTATAACATATGATAAACAAATACTATTAACCAAAATGGCCCCATAGCTTGGAAAATATATCAATGTAGAGATGATTGGACTACTGGATAATAAAAGCAGTAATAAAAATAAAGCTCAAGCACGGTCTTTGAGAGATTCAGGAAAAGGAAGGCATACATAGAATGGATGGAGAAAGAGGCACAATTTCAATTACAGAGTAAAGTTCATTCAAACAAACTGACATGGCAATAAGTGATGCAGTCAGTTAAATAGTGAGCCATCATCTGACATAAAAATGGCATAGAGTGAAAGGTGCCTCTTCAACCATGTGTAGACAAAGAGACTACCCAGCTAAAATTCTTGTGTGAGTGCACCTCAACCAATAACAGCTCACAGTCAATCAGATTAGTTTGTACTTACCACAGCAAAAGGGTCACAGTGTGGTAACTACTCCTAGATGGTTGAGGAGGGTGTGACAGGGAGACCGCCTTGAAAGGAGAGGCAGGAAATTCCAGTGTTAAGAGTAGGGTGTGTTGACAGGCTCTTTTTCAACAGATGATATTCAGGGTGTAGGGTACTAGGTTGAGGAAGAAAACAATCTACAAGTTGCCTATGTCTATACATTTTTTTAAGGAGAAGTCGTCAGATTATTCAAGCATCAACATTACAAGATCTTTTAATTATGCTAACTAATATGGAACATGTTTTCAGAAGCGGAAGTGTTAATCAGTAGTTACAAATATTTTTCTAAAACATTTAGAAAATTCAAGATAGTATGATGCAAATAACTGTTCCGTAAACTATGGCTTGGTTCCAAAAGGTTTGCTTACTTACCCACTCGTGAACTTTGGTTCACTGCACCACCGCTGAATATGAAAGACAGATTATTATAGCCCTGCTGAACCCCTCCCAATACATTGCTGAAGTGGAAATTTTGCATTTGGGTTACTATCACTCCCTACACTGGGATCTGGGACATGATGGCACTGGAAACAAATCTACTTTGCTCTTTACCACATGACATGCATAAAAGACACTAAGAAGACCAGACACTTTTAACTAAAAGCATTTATTGCAATAGAGCAAATCTGTTTTTAGCACATCAAAAACCATCATACAAAATATCATAAGTACATCAAATATGCATGTTGTGAACAACTAGTCAAAAATGAACATTTCTAACATTGTTAAAATGTCATATACATCTAACACCCTAAAATCTACTTCTGTGTGCTATGCTAGGAGAGCATGGAAAGTGGAACTTGCAATCTAGGCTTTCTGAGGGAGAAGCAACATCCTGCATACCTTGTTGACAGTAAAAGCTGTGGTTATCAAAGAGGTGTGAAGGCAGTGTTTCCAGTGAAAGGAAAAAGCTCTGAACAGCAGTGTCCTTACTCCAGGGCTCTCCTCGTTATCTGCATCAGGTGTGTTGTTCTTGATGCACTGGCAGGTGTCAAGACCATCACCGGCAGTATCTTGTGTATTAATCTGGGAAAGTAATCAAAGGGTAGTCCATTTATAGTAAATCTTATCAGAAACTGACATTTGTGACATAAGTTTAGGAATGTCTGATATAGATTATGCATCAAGGTGCGCATCCCAGATGTATCCTCATGTAATTCAAGGTAAATGTATGTCAATTCATATTACACTATTTTGGCAAATATCTATATTTATCTTATTTGACCTTGATATTATGATGACTAGACACTTGTCCCAAACTTGATGTTGCATCAGGTGTGATATGTACGTCACTGTCTGAATGACTTGACACTTTCACAGTTCTTGGGATGATAAAGTGAGATGACATCTTTGTCAATGGCGGACATGACAGTGATTCTGCGTTAATTGAGAAAGAATAGTGACTCCCATTACCTAAAATTGAAAAAATGATGACACCCGTTACCTAAGATGGAGTTGGGCCTACTTAAAATGCAGTTGTAGTCTAAGTGCTTTACTGCTTTACATCATAGCTTTGAGGGAAAACATTTGGCCTACTCTTATCAAATACAATCATTCACTAAACATGGAAAACCAATCCCTTGGTTAACTTTGGAGCTGAAACAAGAAAACTTCAACTACATTTAGCTGAACACTATTAGGAATGTGCATATGATGAAAGCAAATAATTACTCTATGGCTATAAACCATCCTTGGAAAACGAAGATGCAAATATAATCTCTAACAGATGTAACTACACCTAGAGCTATGTCCCTGGAGATCTCTCTGTGATAAGCAAATACAACAATTTCATTGAAATAAATCCAGTTATTTAGATCAGATATTGATCATAACAATAACTGCAGCAGCCATTTGAGAAGTTGGTTGTCCTTTATCTTTTTCTGTTATTTATCCCCTATCTATGAAATAATTTGCAACCAAATTTGGCCAAAGTAAAACCTGCATCATCCTCTGATGTCAGACCTGCAATTTTATTTTTGAAATTTACTCCACATTCCCTTGTAAAGCTAAAAAAACACTTACTTAGCTCACTATTAGAACAAGCAATAGTTCCAAATTGATCAAATTGGCATTAGTCAATGGTAAAAGAAAAACAGGTTTAGACCATACAATAATGAAAAATATCCATCCAATGTCATTACTTTTAGCTGCAGCCAAACTTCAAGATCATAAAGTAGCCAAGCAAGGGACCAGTCATCTTCAATGTCTCAACATCTTAAGTCCTAGCAAAGCAGACTTTCACCTGCACACAGTGCTCCTAGTGATTCTTGACAAACTGAGAATGGAAGCCTAAAAAGTTAAATCTATGCTACAATAGTGCTGGATTTACTGTCTGCGCTTGAAACAGTTGATCATGGCATCCAACCAGAGTTCTTGAAAGCAGTTGGAAAAACTGTCTTAGCTTTACATTGTTTTTTTTCCTTTCTTAAAAATTGTTTTTAGGTGGTCAGACTCCCCTATCACTGTCATTGCAACCTGCTAAAATCTAGCTCTATCACCCTACCTTTAAATGTCTGCATCACCTCTGTAGAATAATTATCTTCTGTTGAGGAATGCTAATGTATAAATGTCTATTTTGCTTGTCCATTCAAATAGTGTTGGTTTCTATGACCTGTTTCTGATGAGATTTATCTGGGAACAGATGGGAATCAACTCCCTCAAATTAAGTTCTGAAACAACGAAGATTTGATTGTGATTGGCAAGTCCTATCTTTGGTTAAATGGCTAATGGTCCTTAAAAATAGAGTTTGTTCCATCCCCGTTACAATAGATCCTAGGGGTTAAATTCACTGCAACGTGTCTCTGGTTTGGACCAGCAGTTCTATCTTTTAATTTCTTCCTACACTTACCACCTTAAACTTCAAAGAAAAATCATCCCCTTCCTTAATGCTGATACACAAAAATGTCCATTGTTACCACCTTCAGCTGTAAATCAAGACTCTGGGGGTCATTCCGACCCCGACAGGCGGTGGGCGCCGCCCGTTGGGCGGAAACCGCCCAAGCACCGCCCCACGGTCAGATGACCGCGGGGGGCATTCTGACTTTCCCGCTGGGCCGGCGGGTGATCTGCAAAAGATCGCCCGCCGGCCCAGCGGGAAAGCCCCAGCAAAGATGAAGCCGGCTCTGAATGGAGCCGGCGGATTTGCTGAGGTGCGACGGGTGCAGTGGCACCCGTCGCGATTTTCAGTGTCTGCCAAGCAGACACTGAAAATCTTGCTGGGGCCCTGTTAGGGGGCCCCTGCACTGCCCATGCCAGTGACATGGGCAGTGCAGGGGCCCCCAGGGGCCCCACGACACCCGTTCCCGCCAGCCTCTTCCTGGCGGTGTAAACCGCCAGGAACAGGCTGGCGGGAAGGGGGTCGGAATCCCCATAGCGCCGCCATGGAGGATTCCTTTGGCCAGGGGAAAACCGGCGGGAAACCGCCGGTTTCCCTTTTCTGACCGCGGCTTTACCGCCGCGGTCAGAATTGGCCAGGAAGCACCGCCAGCCTGTTGGCGGTGCTTCCGTGGTCGTTGGCCGCCAGGGTCAGAACGACCCCCTCTGTCTTACTTTACCCAGAGCTCTCCAATGACTTCATGTAAACTCTACAAATCGTTCGGACCACTGCCTCTTGCCTGGTCAGTCATGCTCCCAGGATTTTCCATGTCCTCCTTCTCCTTCACTTGCTTAACTGGCTTCCAATCAGAATTGTATTAATTTTAAGGTTCAATGTATAGTACTTAGAGGTTGTATGACCCCTCACCTAATTTCTTTAAAAGATATTATTAAAATGCACCCTGTCTAAATTTCTTTGCTCAGTGACCAAGTAATGGATACTCATCCCTATATTTTCTAGATACAGAGGAGGAGGGTGGACATTTTCAATTTGCACTGCACACATATGGAACTCCCTACACTACCACTTTCAGTCAATTTCAAATATTAATACATGACACATTATAACCTGGTTATTCTCTATAGCTCACTAACCTTTGACAAGCTTCAATGTGTGCATGCTTAGCATCAGTATACCTTTGGCTGTACATGTGCTCTACCACATTTTTCGAACACACCTGAATATTCCAAAGGAAAGAGAGCAGCCACACTTGATTTGTACAGCATGAAGTCAATATAAGACAATGAGTGCTCAGACAATATGAATCAGAGCTCTGAGATGTAAAGCTCTGCAGATGGGTAGAGTAAGTAGTGGTGGTAGTGTTGGGTCATTTTCGTCTGACATGAGAAGCTGGGTGGAAGACACTTGTAACTTTGGGATTTCTTTTAGATTCTGTAATTTAGTAAAGATATGTAGTTGATGAAGTGTTTGAGTTGTAGCAACTTATTCAGGACATTAGCACAAAGATGACAGTTGAATTGATTGTAACTTTAGTACAGGATTAGAGCTCTTCATTTGTTTCAATTCAGTGGTCATAGTAGTGGAAGCTAGATATTAGAATACTCCCTAGTGTTGTCATTTTAGACTTTTTGTACATCAGTGCATTAAAGTGTTTCTTCTGTTACAGATATTCATGTTCCCCATTATTTAGGTCTTTCCTTTTATTATTCAAAAACAAAAATAGCAATATCTTCCTGCTTTACATGGCTTATGTGGACTTTCCTTCTTTGTAGGATCAGTATTGCTATATAGTTTATGGTTTTTTTTTTCATTTTCTCATTTCCATCATAAATTAAGTGTAACAGATGTGGGCCTCCTCATTCTTATATATTATTGGAGACATTAATTTAAAATTGTAGGACCCAAATTCTGTTTTGAAACTTGAATCTGTCTCCTTCTGCGTTCACTGTGACAAGGCATTGGAGTGTTAGATAGGTGAGAATTAAGTAATCTGGATTTAAATTTCCCAATTTATAATACCAATTTTCATAGCACGAACCTTCACAAAATTAAATAATATCATAAAAAGAAAAAGAAAATAATTTGCAAAAGCTAAGAAAGCTACACAAATTAGTGTATTATGACAAATGCATTGCTTATACAAGATATACATTAAGTATCAAGAGGATTCTACATTTCCCAAAAACATGGTTGATATAATTTTAGATGTCAAAAACAGCTAAAATAATTTTTGGGTGTGGTGGAATCACTTATTTCAAATGCAATCTAAATCTTACTGATGTCTATATTTTAACCTATCTTAGATTACAAAAGTGTAACTATTGCCCCTATACCTAGATTTTTATACATCTACAAACATTTGAGCATGCTCTACTCCTAATAAACCATATCTTTGGTAAAGTATTTCTTTTTTCCCCTTTAAGAAATGGGGCTGTTGGTTGCCTGAGATGTGAGCCCTGGTCAAGCAACAACCACAATCCATGTTAGGGTGAGGCACAAGCCAACCCCATATTAACCTGTGCCAAACTCTGGTAGCTTGGCACAGAGCAATGAGGCTTATTTCAGAGGCAATGTATAAAGTATTTGTGCAATGTGTCAAATAGTAATAAAGTGAAAAAGACATGCTCGGACCGTTGTCCCTTAATTCCACCACCTCAATGATAGAGTTTGAGCTGGCCAACATAGATGGCTACACTGTGGTCCAGCTCAAGGAGTTCTGCAGAGAGACGGGATTTTAGGCCAAGGGCAACATGAGAAAGGTGGGGGTTCAAAAGGCACTGAGGGCCTGAGCAGAAGTCCATCAGACACTGGTTACAGCAACAGAAGGAGAGGATGAGGTGGATAGGCCAGGAGAGGGTCTGATTGCCAGTCCTCAGGGTCAACAGTCTGCTGAGGGGGATGATGTACCTCGTGATATGGAGCTCCCTTTCAAAGCAGAGTGTACCATATCTTCCCATGGCCTGTGCCCGACGGTGCTGACAGAAAGGAAGGCAGAAAGGGAGCTCAAGTCAAAATCAGAATGGAGGAAAAGAAACTGGCCATGGAAACAGAACAGAAGATATTGGCCATGGAAGCAGAACTAAAGAAAATGGCCATAGAGAAAATAATTGCTTTAGAGCTGTTGGTTCAAGAGAGAAACCTTGAGGTCCTGGACCTTACAACCAGGAAGGCAGACTCCAGCAGTGATGTGGCACCAATTCCAAATTGCCATCTGAAGACAGGGTGGTCAATATTTTCAAAGGTGTGGGGCCTGACTTTGTTGTGGGGGACGCTATCCAAAGGTGGTTTGAAGTATATGAGATGGCTTTGAGATAGGATCCCTTGGGAGTATTGAGGGGATAGCTTCTGAAAGCACACCCCTAGATAAGGAAGACAGGATGAGGTATCCCCTATGAAGCTTGTCAGAAAGTGTAGTCTCACCCCAGAAAAGTACAGGTAGAAGCTTGGAGACAGCAGAAATTCTGAAACAACAGTTCTGGGTGGATTGTGTGGACTCTTTTTGCAAGACACTGAATGATAGGGTGAAGATCAGTAGGTAAAGCATTATCAAGGGCTGTACAATTTGATTGTGATAGAGCTTCTTTTATGTTTTTTGACAGTAAGGTCACTGGTCCCAGGGAACTTGCCAAAGAGGATAACCCCTGGCTCAGCACCATGATCCATAAGAAGGTATCTGGGGGGATCACCACAAGAGTGTAGCAGGGTCCCAGCAGAAGAAACAGAGCATGAGAAAGATATAAAGAGGTTTTATTTTTAAAGGTCCCCAAACTAGTTCTAAGTCCAAATGCCCCCTGAACTGAAGAAGAAATGGTTTACTGATATAACATTCTCAGGGAAGGCATCCCCTAAGTGCTATGAATGTCAACAGGTTGGACACTTGTAAGGGGATGCCAAGTGTTGTGTCCCAAGAGGGCACAGCCCCACACTGATGGGCAAAAACAGGGGTTGGTTAGTGTAGTGCTTGGGGAGGAAATTGCCCCAGATAGTGTGGGGGTTAGTCTAGAGATTACCCTAGTGTCCCTGGTTGATGGAGAGATGTTGCAGAGATCTCACATGCATAGTAACAATAGGAAATACAGGCAGTGGGTCACCATCAATGGGCAGAGAGTAGATGCTCTGAGAGACACAGACGTGAGCAGGAAAAATGTTAGATGTTGTCTTTTGACCTCAGAGCAGGCTGTGCCTAATGCAGCCCATCAAGTTGTTGCAGCCGACAATCATAAGAGTCACTTCCAAGTGGCTCTGGTTCCCTTTGAGTGGGACTGGGCCTAGATCCTCCCTCCCATCCTGCCACTAATGGCCCATCCAGGCCCAGCACACCCAGGAAACCTATTGTATGCGGCTATCTAGGAGGATTACAAAAAGTCCAACTGTCAACTACACCCAGTCAAGTGACCCAGAGACAGGCTGCCAGCACAAAATGGCTAAGGCAGAAAATGCAAACTTTCTAAAAGTGACATTTTTACAACCCTAATTTAAAATCCAACTTTACCATAAATTAGGATTTTTCATGACAATTTCAAAGACATCAAAAATGAACTGAATCAGTTGCCTAGTCGCACTTGGAAATTACAGCTTATTAAATGTAATAAGGTAACTCCAATGTTATCCTATGGGAGAGGTAGGCTTTGCAGTAATGAAAAATTAATTTAAGAGCTTCTCACTACCCGGACATGTAAAACATAAGAATACATGTTTACTTTTTTAATAAATTACATCTTGCCCTCTATGCTGTCTATGGCCTACCCTAGGGGTGACATATATGTAAGCTGTCTAGGGCCTAACCTAAATGTGACGTACATGCAATGGAAGACCTGAGACAGGTTTGAAGTGCTACTTAAGTGGGAACCACAATCAGTGCTGCAAGCCCACTAGCAGCATTTAATTTACCTGCCCATGGGATTAGTTACTGGCAGTTTACAAGGGACTTACAAGTAAATTAAATATGCCAATTGTGTATAAGCCAATCTTACCATGTCTTAAGAAGACCATAAGCACTTTAGCACTGGTTAGCACTGGTAAAGTGGGCAGAGATCTAAGGACAGTAACAGTGAAATCAGAAAAACAGGAGGCCTGAAGCCAAATGTTAGGGGGAAAACCACACAAGCATGCCTGGTCTAACATCTCCCATTTACTTCTATATTTTGATGTACAATGTAATCTCCACACTCGTTACATGAGTTGAAATTGAGTTTTTGGTGTGTTTAAAGTGCTCGGCATTAGATATAGTTATTGATTCTGTGCTTCTGCTATAACATTAACACTTTCACTTTGTCACTGCTTTTTTAGAAATTGTTTTTTTGGAATTTTACAAACCTTGTCTTCAAATCAAAGAAGCAGAAGAACATGGGTTTCAAAAGAGATTTTGATTCATCAAAGCACATGATGTAACAGGCTCATACCAAAAAAGGGGGGGTATTAGTAATACAATCAAGTGCAGACACACTGCTGCACAGATAAAAAACTAGAAAGATAAACTAGTGGTATGCTGTCGTAACCCACACAGTTAGTACACGAAAGTGCCTGACCCATAGTACAAACATGTGCACATCTGTCACCATGACAGGATAGGGGGGGTTGCACCAACGAAGCCCCTGTAATACAGGCAAACTATAGAATCAGGAGGAGAGGGAAGCTAGGGGTGGAAGGAGAAAAAGGTAGTGAGCATATCGTGTAGTAGCTGGTGAACAGAGGATGTGTCCAACAAAATATCTGTGACAGGGGACAGATCTGGATCTTTGGGTTGGGGGGAGATACAGGCTCCGGATCTAGGAATGCAAACAACTGGTCTGATATGGGAGAGCCAGATCCAAGCACTGCTCATCAGAAGCTCTTGAGCAGATCATCCCACTGGTGTGATATTGGGAACTTCTGATGCCCTGCAGCTCATTAGACTGGAGGGTGGTATCCTCTGCCGTCAACCACACCTGCACCAACCGAGCCCAAGCAAATGGCCAGGGGGTTCGCAACTTCCAGGTACGGTCATTCCTCATTTAGTAAGGAGGAGTGCCTGTTCTCTGAACCTATTGCATGCCTTCATTTTTTAGGGCATAGGAACAGTCAGAGTGAGAATGCACCTTAAGTGTGTAATGAAGGGACCCTGGTGACACAGGAGAGGCGATCATCAATAAACACCCAATAGTTAACATAGGGCAGGACCAAAGTCTGCATCCCTGTGTAAGCATCAGGGACAGAATGCATCAGTACGATGGGAGAACCAATTTATCTGTGGAAGGGTGAGGTATGCCCTGTGCATGATATAGAATTTTATTAGTTTGAACTGCATGTTCCAGGAAACAGCTGCAGGTTAGGCCGTAATCACAGCCCATTCTATGTCACTAAAAGCCCAGTCCAGGTCCGAGCTCCTTTCATTGTGAAGTGCCAGGACAGATGAGTATACTAGTGGACTGCTATGTGAACCATGTTATCAAGTTCACATGCCTAGTAGATGTAAATCTTAGAGCACCTGATGCATTCTTTTGTGTGGGTTGCAGCAGCCCCCAGCATGCTTTTAGTATGTGTACAATGTAGTTATACATGAAGAAATATCTAGGGAGAGACCGGTTTGGTCACTAGGATCAGTGAACGGGTGAAATGCAGCATCTAAGTAGAGGTCACCCAGGTTATAGAGGCGTACCTTGTGCCACGGGCAACTACCACCTTCCTGAGATGTTCCTGTCCCCTGGGTGTAACCAGCAACAGGAGTAAGGGGGCGTAAGGAATCAAGGTGTTAGGCAAAGGCTGCAGTGAAAACATTGTAGCACCAGGGATAGAAGACGATTTGGTGGGGTGGGAGCATGGGTAAGGCAGTGAAAGAGTGTAGTAGGTGTTCCCATGTCTACAACTACTACTTAAAAGTCGCTGCGTCACTAGGTCCTACTCAGTGAACCAGTATGCCACCCGTTACAATTGAGCAGCAAAGTAATAGTCTTCAAAACTGGATTCCCCCAGCCTCTCCCTCCCATCTGTTGGTGAGCACAGATTCAGTAGCACCATGTGACAATGATTGTCATGCCAAATGAGGTTGTCAAGCAGGCACTCAACTTTGGTAAGGAAGGTATTCCGTAGATAGATTGGAACATTGGCAAAGTAGAACAGTAGGCACAGTGGCATCATCTTGGACAGTGCGATACATCCCACCAACAACAGTGGGCGTAACATCCAGAAGGATATTTGCCCATGGAGGAAGGACACCACCTGGTGCACATTTCCACCCGCCAATGCCTCTGCATCTCAATAGATCTATATACTGAGGTAGCAGATCGTATCTAGTTGCCATGGTACAAATTCTTCTCTCAGTCGGAGAGCAGGTTCCACTGCCCCGTCTAATAAAGGGGAAAGATTGAACTTGCCCTAGTTCGCCCATAAGTCAGAGACATTGCAAAGGCAGCAATCAGGTGCTCAATTTCCAGCAGGGGCACAGAAATATTGATAGATAGAGGACCACCTCATCAGTTTAATGCGAGACAGCATGCACCAAATCTCCCATTGGGATTTCTCAGTCTTGTCCCTGTGCTCTCAGTCTATGTGCCAGTGGTTACATGGCCAGGAAAAAGGACGAGGGGGAAAGGGGCCAGCTTGCGAGTGTCACAACCAATACAAATGGGACAAGGGACAGGAGCACAGTGTACAGAATGATATGGCAAAGCATGCCGGTCCTCAGACCAAATCTGGATAGTACAGGAAATAGGTAAATCTACTCTAGGGAGTTAGAGGCCTTCTCCAAATCCACTACTAGACAGCCAGACTGGGGCCACAGCCCAGCGCTTGTTTCTGAAACCTGAAGAGGCAAAAGAGATTCTGAGACATGCTGCGCCCCACCAAAAACAAATGCACACATTGAGACACACATCCACAATAATATAAAACACTCACATACATACCCCACGATCCATTGCATTGCCAGTAGCACAACAGATATGGACAGCACAACACACATACACTGAACCCAACATCACACAAGTCACACACACAAATATACCACCAAAACACATACATACCCTTAACACCATTACAAGCCACATATACAACCACACAACAACACCCTCACCAATACACCCACAATACACACCATGGCACCCCTAAGCACCACCACTTCACAGACAGGAAGCTAAGGACCAATGTGGAGTAAATACTTAGGGTCGAGCCACAACTATTCGGGGCACATGTGCAGCAGAAATCCATGGCCAGAAAGATGGGGCTATGGCAGCGGATAGTCAACAAGGTCAACGCAGTGGGAAACCATCCACGCACAAGGGATGACATTTGGAAGAGATGGAATGACCTGCATGGGAAGGTTCGGTCAATGGCACCCAGGCAAAACATCGCCATACAGAAGACTGGTGGTGGTCCCCCACCTACTCTCCTTGAATACACCAACTGGGTGGAGAAGGTACTGGCTATCCTGCACCCAGAGGGCCTCATCAGACTCACTTGATGACTGGACTCGGGTAAGTCAGCTACAATACTTTAACAGTCACCCCAGCTGCAATGCATGTATCACCCTACCCCTCTCACTACCACCAGGACCCCATCCCCTATCCAGTCCACAACACCCACATCCAACTTCTTTGCATGCCAACAATCCCACAAACAGACCTCCATACAGCCCCCTGTGCACATTCCCCTTCCACTGCATGGATTCACAGTGGCACTACAGCACCCACAGTGCACCTCCACCCCCCACATAAAATGCAATGAAATGGACACGAAGGACCTTGCATGCCACGACAGGGGAATATAACCACCAAATAGTGCAGTGCAGCAATTGCCGATAAAGTACGTGACACCCACCTGTCTATTCTCCCACACACACGCACCACCACCCATGCCACCCAGACGGAGACGTCATGGAGTGCCAGCACCCCACCTGAAGACAGAGGCCCCACTCAGGATAGAGCAGAGGGATGCCTGGAAATTGAGGAACTCCCTGGCCCATCACACAGTCATGGACTGTCACCCTCCAGCAGCCCCACCCAGGACACCACTGACACCCCTTCCACCCAGCCACCATGATCAGCTGTGTCCATCCGACCCCACACCAGTGTCTCTCGGGCATGGACTGGCGGCCCACATGTACAGAGGGCCTGAGTCACCACCCACCAACAGGCAGGATGATGAAGGGCCACTGCAATTGGGACTGCCAGACCTGTGCAGGGGACACAGGCACAGGGGGCTAGGGCCAGTGGGAGGGCATCAGTGGGCCAGGGGGTGGCCAAAGGATGGATGCAGCAGCCCAGGGGGTGATATCTGAGGTCCTGGGAGCATACCACCATACCCAGGACAGGATGGGCCAGATCCTGGCC
This sequence comes from Pleurodeles waltl, assembly GCF_031143425.1. NCBI lineage: Eukaryota > Metazoa > Chordata > Amphibia > Caudata > Salamandridae > Pleurodeles > Pleurodeles waltl. The sequence goes on from NC_090442.1 coordinate 684,849,628, forward strand.
ACCTTGGAGCAGAATCAGAGGCAGTAGACAGCACACCACCAGGCGGCCAGGGAGCAATGGAAACAGGTCAATGCCACCATGACCTCCATTACAGGGGTGCTGCAGCACCACCTCCACAGCCAGTCTGAGACCTCCATCCATCTGCACGCCCCGACCACAAACCAGGACACTGCCCTGCCATCTACATCTGCAGGAGCTACTGGACTGATAGTACTGCCAGAGGACATACAGGAAACCAGCACCCCTACCCCTGCAGCCCAGCTTCACCTTCGCAAACGTGCCCTCAGACCCAGATATGCCACTGAAACACCAGCCAAGAACAAGCCCAGCTCTAGGAAGTGACTCTGCCCTGAAATGTCTCCCTTGTGTGCCACTGAGCTATCTTGTTGACATGCCACTGCCATCACACCAACTTCCAATGACCACATGGACCAACACACAGTGCTACCAACAGCTGAGCATATGTACCTGAGTATGTATGTGCACCATGTGCCCCCACCCTTTCACTGTCCCAACACTTATGTATATTTTGCCATTCAATATATACACTTATGCACTCAAATTGTATGTCCCTCGTCAATATGAGATATGAATTGTGAGTGTGTATGCACTAGCAAGTTAATATCATAATCACATCTTTATTGCAGGAGGGGATCCAATGGACTGTAGCGTCTGAAGTATGTCACTCTGTACATAACGTTGGGTTTCCTGGCCCATGTCACTTCAGTCATCAGTTAGCATTGACACTGACAATAGACACCACATTACTTATTACATGAGTCAGACTCAAACCATGCAGTGAATACATTAGCATAATTGAACAGTACCTTAGAGTCACTGGAAGTATAGGTGGATTAGCTAGGTCCTGGAGTTGAGATCTTCCCCCTCCTCTTTCTCACCATCACTTGCATCCCCTCTCTGAGGTTGCAGGGCTGGTTGGACAGCACCCTTCTCTTCCAGAAAGGGGATAGCTTTCCTCACAGTAAAGTATTGCAGCATGCAGCAGGCCACCACTATCTTACACACCTTGTCAGGGGCGTAGCACAGTGATCTCCCAGAGAGATGGAGGCAACACAATCTAGCCTTCAGGAGACCTATAGTGCGCTCAGTCACCCTCCCAGTACATCCATGGGCCTCATTATAATTCCTCTCTGCGTCTGTCCTGGCATTCTTCACAGGTGTCAGGAGCCATTGCACATTGGGGTAGCCAGAATCACCTGCAAAAGTGTGCGAAAGAGGACTTTAACAATCTGCCTTTACTTGCAGACAGCCTGTCTGTCAGCTATGTACTGATCCAGTGTCATACACACTCACCTATGAGCCATCCTCTGTCCCCTTGTAGTTGTTCCATTATGTGTGGCACACAGCTGTTTCTCAGGACAAATGAATCATGGACTGAGCCTGGGAACCTGGCATTGACATGCGCTATGTGCTGATCAGCAGTACACACCAATTATGCATTCATCGAGTGATAGTTCTCATGCTTTCCATACACCTGTTCATTCACTCTTGGGGGTACGAGAGCTATGTGGGTTCCATCAATGGCACCTATTACATGGGGGATATTAGCGAAGGCATCAAATCCAGATTTGATGGCAGGAAGTTTAGCCCTTTGGGGAAACTGGTTTGCAAGGGTTGAAAGTAGGCATCCAGGAATTTAGACAGGATGTGGCTGAACATTGGCTGTGAGATCCCGGCACCCATGCTCACTGTTTCCTGAAATGAGCCCATAGCCAAAAATGAAGGACAGATAGCACTTGCACAGTTGTAGGGATGGCATGCTGATTCATATTGGCCGGTTTCAGAACAGGATCCATTAATGCACAGAGGTCATGAATTGTAGCTCTATTGAGATGTAGGTGATAATGATGTGACGTTCCTCCATAGTTTCCAGATCTACCAAGGCTCTGTATACAGATGGGGCCCTTCATCACCACATGGGTCTGTACCTATGGGGGAGGAAAGAACACATTCTGAGTGTCAACTTACACTTGCATCCCATGATGTCACTGTATGTTTCAAAGTGCGACACATAGGTAACACACACAAACGTAAAGAATGAGGTACAGGCAAATGTGTGCTGAGTTAACTCTGTCATAATGGCATCACTTTGTGGACACACTTCCAAAGAGGGGTACATGTGAGGATTATAGAATCATGTCAGCAAGCGACGAAGGGGACACAGATTGGGGTCCTGGATGAGGCGGTAGCAAAATGGCAGCCTCCTGCCATCCAGGTCTGATAGAGTGGAAGTGACCTCATTCCGCTGCCGTTAGTCGTCATAGTGAAGGCGGTGTTCACCGCCGTGCACCTGATCATTCGATTACATGGTTGTCAATAGGAACCTGAGCCAATCATGATCACTGCCGGTGGTGACGGAGCACACCATCGCGGTACCAATGCCTTTTTGTCAGACCCTTGACACTTGACTCCTTATTCCAGTGAAGGGTAGTACTTCACTGCTTGTGCTGCTGTGTCCTGACTCTGGTCCCTGAGATGGCACGTGTTACAGGAGAACGGGCCCCGGCCTTCACCGCAGAGGAGCTGGAGATGATGGTGGACAGGGTGCATTGGCTGGGCATGGTCTCTCATGGGTGTACTCCAAACAGTGTATCACGTTTGTGTTTCATGAGGGTTATTTGGTGTATTCTGGGGTCATGCCCACAGGTCAGGGGCACATTCATTACATATGTTGTCTGTGCTGAGTGTACGTGTGTCACCTGGATGGGAGTGTGTGTGAGCCAAAATGTACATATATTCAGAATTTGACAAAGTTCTCCCTTGTTTTGTTTCCCCATCCCTGTGCTCTTGTGTCCTTTGTGTATATTAGCATCATCTGGTGAGAGAGCTGAGGTGCGGGTGAGTGGGGATGCAGCATCCCACTTTCAAAGGAGGCAGAGTTGAGACACCAAGTGGACCAGTGGGTTGGAGGGAGAGGTTAGTACCACGGGGGAGGAAACTACCACTGGAGGTCGTGACTCTGATACCTTCTCCGATGGCATCTCCCTGGCGGTGGCGGATCCTACTGGCCCCACCCATTCTTTGCCAATTGTCTGACACCCCCATACCATCTCCTCCCTCCCAGTTGCTCCCCACTGAGTTGTCCTTGCCCGCTCACCCAGGAGGGTGGGCATCTCCTTCCCCCCAGGTACCTCATCCCCTGCCCCACTTGAGCCCTGCTGCCCTCACAGAGGAGGCCATTGGCCTCCTGAGAACAATCTCTGTAGGGCAGACAACCATCGTGAATGTTATCCAGGGGCTAGCATCCCTGGTGCAGCAATGCAATGCACACCTGGAAGGCATTCACGATGCCATGTCTGGCCTACAGAGATCTTTTCAGGCTCTGGCCTCCTTTTTGACGGCAGCCAGTGTCTTTCCGTCCCCCCTCCCACCACCTCCACCCCTCCAGCACCCCACTCCCTTCACCCGTTCCAAGCACACATACAGACAGCCATGCACACAGATCAACACACAAGAAGCACACTGATAAATACAAGCACCACACTTCACACCACAGGCAGACACACACCAAACATACAAAAGCACACACAACAACATCCACTTCCCCCAGTGTGTCGGCCCCGTCGACCTGTTTGTCATCTCACGAAGCACACCCACACCCACTGCACCCTCAGTCACTGTTGCTACCCCAATCTTGCAGTCACCACAACATCTGACATCCAGACATGCACCCCAGACACCACACCTGCACTCACCACAACTACATTGGCAGACACTTGCAGAACACTCACCAGGCCTGCAGACACCCAGACAACATCCATGTACACTGGCAGCCTGTCTTGACCCACTGTGTCCACCCCCCCTCCCAAAACACTTGAACATTCACAGACATCCACACCACACACATCCACCACACATAAGCATACTTTACAGGCACCTGCATCCACATCTGGTACACCTACACCTGATACAAGCACTCCCTCAACCTCCTCTCCCAGACCTGCCAAATCCCCTCCAACTGCACCTCAGAAGCTTTTCCTATCCCATGTTGACCTGCTTGAACCCACTGGCTCACCCCGTCTTGTCTTTAAACGGCCCACGTCCTTGCCCAGTCCACTCCTTCCTCATGTAAGCCCGCCCAGTCTGCCCTTCCCATTCCCGTGCCCCTTCCCCAGGGAAGAAGAGGTCCCATGTTGCCCCAGGTCCCTCTGCCACCCCCTAGTCCAAGCCCACTCCCCCTCCTTCTAAGGGCAAGCCCAAAACCCCTCTGCATCTGAAACCCAACCGGTGGTGCGGTGTTTACCGCCATGTTCATAATGACCACCATAATCTAAATTAGCCTGTTCTCACCCTTTCGTAGCTTGGCACAGAATAGTCAGGCTTAACCTAAGAGGCAATGTGTAAAGTATTTGTGCAACACTTAAATTACAGTAACACATTGAAAACATCACAAAAGAACTCCACACCAATTTAGAAAAGGAGAGAATAGTTATCTGAATATAACAAGACCAAAACAACAAACATCCACGCAATATTTCTCACATTATGAATGAATGAATGAATCAATCAATCAATCAAAAAATTTATAGAGTGCGCTACTCACCCGTAAGGGTCTCAAGGTGCTATGGGGGTAAGGAGGTGGGGAGGCCGATTACTGTTCGAAAAGCCATGTCTTGAGGTGTTTCCTGAAGAGCAGGAGGTTCTGAGTCTTGCGAAGGTTGGTGGGGAGGGAGTTCCAGGTTTTGGGGGTGAGGTAGGAGAAGGATCTGCCTCCTGTGGTGGCGCGTTGGATGCGGGGGACTGTGGCGAGTGCGAGGTCGGCAGAGCGGAGGTGGCGAGTGGGGGTGTGGAAGTTCACTCTTTCTTTGAGGTAGGTTGGTCCAGTGTTGTGGAGGGATTTGTGTACAAGGATGAGGATTTTGAAGGTGATTCTCTTGTCAATTGGAAGCCAGTGAAGCTGAGGTGTGAGGAGATGTGTTCATGGCGTGGGAGGTCCAGGATGAGGCGGGCGTCTATGTTCTGGATCCTCTGGAGTTTTTGCTTGAGCTTGAGTGTGGTGCCAGCGTAGAGGGCGTTTCCGTAGTCTAGTCTGCTGCTGATGAGTGCATGGGTGACGGTCTTCCTGGTCTCTATGGGAATCCATTTGAAGGTTTTTTGTAGCATGCGGAGGGTGTTGAAACTGGAGGTGGTGATGGCGTTGATTTGCTGGGTCATGGAGAGGAAAGGGTCTAGGATTATGCCGAGGTTGCGTGCGTGGGTTGTGGGCACTGGTGGGGATCCTGGGGCGGTGGGCCACCAGGAGTCATCCCATATTGTTTTGTTGGGGCCGAAGATGATGATTTCGGTTATGTTGGAGTTTAGCTTGAGGTGGTTTGCTGTCATGACAAGGAGTCCAGCGTGGAGGTTGGCTTTGGCGGTAGTAGGGTTTCGGGTGAGGGAGATGACGAGCTGGGTGTCTTCTGCGTAGGATATGATGGTAATTCCGTGTGGTTGGACGATGTTGGCAAGCGGGGCCATGTAAATGTTGAAAAGGGTGGGGCTGAGGGAGGACCCTTGGGGGACTCCGCAGATGATCTTGGTGGCTGTGGAGTGGAAGGGAGGGAGGCGGACTTTCTGGGTTCTTTCGGTGAGGAAGGAGGCAAGCCAGTCTAGGGCCTTGTGTCGAATACCTGCGTTGTGGAGGCGTGTGCAGAGTATTTGGTGGCAGACAGTATCGAAGGCAGCGGAGAGGTCCAGGAGGATGAGTGCGACGTTTTGCCCTTGTCGACTCTGGTTCTGATGTCATCAGTACAGGCGATGAGGGTGGTCTCAGTGCTGTGGTTCTTGCGGAATCCACACTGGGAGGTGTTGAGTGCGTTGCTTTCCTCTAGGAAGTAAGACAGGCGGGGGTTCACTAGTTTTTCAGCGTTCATGCTTAAAAAATGTATGGAGTTACGGTCCAGAGAGAATACGTGTGCTTTTAGTAGGTTCTTCATGGCCACCGGGGAGAATGAAAGCAAACCCAGCCAGGGTCCACAACATAGAAAGAATAAGAATGAGGAACAAATCAAACATTCAACCTCAGTCACAGATCTGAGTTAGTTTAGTCCATCAGTTTTTTTGCTCACCATGCAATTCCAGTTTGGATTAAACCCAGATCTGAGACTGGTGTTGAATGCTTCATTTGTTCTGCATTTCATCCATCATCTGTTCTTTTTGCTTTTATTGCCCTAAGTGGAAAAGTCCTGTGCTCACTGTGTCATTGGGTTCAACCTAGCACAGCTGATGAGGTGTGATACCCCAAAACCGGTCCCATGATGCTTGTTCCCAGTCAAGGGAGGACCTAGCCTGGCAGTTCGGACTAGACTGTTCCCATGGAGAGCAGGGTCAAGACTGATTGGCATATTTCTGAGTCCAAACTGGGGTGAAGCGATGAGTAAACACAATGATGGATTAAACCCAGAACTGTGACTGAGGGTGAATGTTTGATTTGTTATGAATTCTATCCATCATCTGATCTGATCTTTTTGTTTTTTGTTCTTTTAACTGTCTAAAAGTGGCATTTTCAGACTCACAATTTAAAATCAGACTTCTCCATAAGTTGTAATTTTAAATTGTCCAGCGACAACAAGCTCTAAATTTCTATTTTTTCCTAACTGGTATTTACACTTAAAGGTTGCTTCAAGGTAACCCCAATATTAACCTATGGGACAGCTAGGCCTTGCAGTATTGAAAAATAAACGTAATAGTGTTTCACTACCAGCACATATTAAACTAAAAAATACATGTCCAACTGTTTAAATACACTGCACCCTGCCCTTGGGGCTAACCAGGGCCTACCATAGGGGTAACTTACATGTGATAACAAGGACGTTTTGGGCCTGGCAAGTGGGTGTATTTTCTGGGTCAAAATTACAGTTTAAAACTGCACACATAGGCCCTGCAGGGGCATTCAGAGACATGTTTAGAGTGCTTCTGAAGTGGATGGCACAATCAGTGCAGCAGGCCCACTACTAGAATTTAATTTATTGGCCCTGGGCACATATAGTTGTTATGACACTCTTCCATACGACATGAAGTAACTCTTCTTTATTAAGAAAAATATACCATAATGGTCAACATATCTACTTAAAAGGGCAACAATCTTCCACTGCCATTACAACAGTCCAACCTCCCTAATATCCTTCCATCATACATCATCCCATTCTAACCTGACATAATAACATTCCAATCCTAACCTTTAACAATGTATTAAATAAGAATGGTAAAACACAACACATTTCCTCTCCTTAAAGGAAAATCATACACTCAAAGTACATACATATATATAGACATAAAAATATTGCAAAATAGAATTACACATACACATACATGTCTATATAGGCATAAAATGTTGCAACATAAGATTCATAAGATACATCTTAAAATCAAATACAATGGCAAGTTTAACAAGGTAAAATGTACTACTCTTTAACATAGTCTTTAAATATGTGGGGTGTTTAATTGCTCTACCATATTTGCTGTAAGATGATACACCAGAGCTTACTATATTATGGTTTTATGCTGAACCCAACACATTTTCTTATGTTATGACTTCAGTTCCTTGCCTTTCCCTTCTGTAATCATTGGTACCCACATCATCTACATTGTCTTGGTTAACCTCCAACCATAAAAAAAATTATTTTCCCCTTCTTCAGGTATTCTCCATTTTTCATTGTTACACCTTACAAAACGTCTCATATGCCAAACTTGTCCATCAGTTTAGCTGATTTATTAAAAACATCAACAACTACAATTGCATCAGAATATTTACTTTCTCACTTCTTTACTTTAACTGGTAGTTTAACACACACCACTTCTCCTTTTTTTTAAACAGACTTCCTTAGCTGTTTCCTTCTTATTTACATATTCTTTATATGAATTTTGTACTTTTTGAATATTCTTTTTCACCTCCGGGGGTTACCAGTTCTTTAACCTTAAGTTAGCCAACCACTCTTGATTGTCCTTATTAAAAGGAACTCTTCCCCTTATGATGGTGAATGGACTGTATCCAGTGACTGTTGGTATAGTGTGATACATCCCTATCATCTTCTTAATGCAACATTTCCAGTTCAAATTTTTACACTTTGCCAGTTTTAATTAATCTTTAATTACTCGATTAAACCTCTCCACCGCTCCATTGCCAATTAGATGATAAACTGAAGTCAAATTGTGTTCTATGCCGTTACGCTTCAAAAAATCCTCTATTTCTCCACTTTTAAATTGCACTCTGCAATCTCTAATTACATTTTTGGTAACCTTCCCCTTTGATATAATTCCTCCAAGAATGACAATAAATTTTTGAGCACTGGCCTTGTTAACAATTTTGATTTCAGGCTACTTGGAAAAGTAATCTATAGCCACTATTATATACAATGCTTAATTTTCTTCAACAGTGGGTCCCATTATATCAACACCCAACGCTTGCCATGCCAGTTCAGGACAAGGAACAGTGTGTAGTTTGGGTTTGAGTACAACTTGTGATTTGTCAGCGTTCAAGCATAAATTACATTGTCTAATTAGCATTTCAACTTCTTCATCAATACCCAGCCACCAATACCCTTCCTTAACTCTTCTTTTAGATTTGACTATACCCAAATGACCATCATGGCATAGTTTAACAATGGACTCTCTCAATTTTCTAGGCAGGATAATCTTATCACCTCTCAGGACATTATTACCTATCACAAATAATTCATTCTACACCTCATAAAAGTTTCTCACATCAGAATCAATCTTCCATTTTCTGGCCATCCCTTCTCAATATACTTTCTTAAGATTGTTAACACAGGATCATGTAGGTTAACATCCATTCATTCTTTGCTATCAATGGCATCTCCACACTTATCTCCAGCCCATGCTACATTTAAATCTTCCCACTCTTTATAGTTTTCTTCTAGTGGTAATGGCAATTCTGTTTTTTCACTCTGCGTATGTGCACTAATGTATGTCTAAAAGCCAATAGTCTTATGGACAATCTTGCCTTAAATAGCCTTTCTGTGGACAATATTTTTAATAAGGGTTTATGATCACACATTACTTTGACTTCAAGGCCCCACACAAAATTTCTTGTAAATGTAAATGTAAATTAGCACTTGTATAGCGCACTACTCACCTGTTAAGGTCTCAAGGCACTGTACTCATACCGCTATGGAACCCATCCTGGCTTTTTCCTGTGAGGCGCCCACTCCTGAGCACCCCCAGGGTGAAGCCAGGCATCCAAGCGCTGTTGGGGCCGTTGTGGAGATTAAGCAAGCTATTGCCCAGAGTTGCAGAGTGGGACCCATGAATTAGATTAGGCACCGAGGCGAGAATTATCAGGTCAAGGGACATTGAGCCCAAGACCTGCCGAAGCGGGACTTGAACCCTGGTCTTGAGCCAGATCTCTCCTTCAGGGTCTGCCGCTCTAACCATTGAGCCACACTTCTCCACATGGGTTAAAGTGCTGCTGGCAATTAAGTGTTCAAGTCCCCAAACCACCGCTAGAGTTTTGTTTTCTATCACCGAATACCTTTCTTCCACAGGAGATAATGCTCTGGATGCAAAAGCTATCGTATCTCATTTGCCTTGCTTTGATCTCTGACTTAAAACAGCTCCAATCCCTCTTCCATATATGACACTGCATCCCTTCCCTCTGTGGCCTCAGGAAGGCCAGCATTGCGTAGGCTGCTTCTCCTTGAGCAGCACTCTGTGTCATCTGCTTGGAACTCTAATTGTTTAACTCACTTCAGAAGTGCTTGTAGAGGCTTGTGTATGGCCCCTGTTGTTGATCCACTTAGTGCCAGCCACTTTGTCTGCCAGTTCTTTGTGTTCATCGTGGATTTTGCTGAATTTGACTGCCAGGGAGCTCATCTTGTTCTTCATAGAGACATGTGATCTCTCAATTGCCAGCAGCACTATATCCAGTTTGTCTCCAGTAGGGGGATGCATTGACTGCTCCCCACTGAGAGGGTTGGTTACTGTTGCTGTGGCCATGCTGTCTCTAGTTCACAGGTTTTGGGACGGCACAGAAGATCTAAGGCACCCCATTGAGTGAGTTCCAGTGGCTTGCAAGTTACTGGGGGCAACCAAGGGCTCTGATGGAGGTCAGTGAAGTTCACAAATGTCTGATAGTTGGGCCACCTTTGCTTTTAGGGTGCTGGGGAGTGGTTCAGAGTAAAGGAAAGTGGTCACAGCAGTACTATAGGGTACAGTGGAAGGTATGCTCTGTAGGCCACAGTAGGTCTCGATGTAGGCAGTGGGCAGATACGTTTCAGAGGCGTGTTTCCCCACTGCTGGAGTGGTGAAGGGACACAGAGGCATAGGAGAGCATGACAGTGCTCCTGAATTCGAGTCCTCACAAGTGCCCAATGAGGGGTACAGGCCAAGGTGCCTCAGCTCTGCAGGGCCGCACCCAAGTGGTAAGGCTTAAGCCACAAAAGGGTTGAGAGAAAAGCATGGGGGAATTTGCAAGGTAGGGGGCTGCATCCGATGCAGTTGTAACATTGGAGGCTACCTTCTCCTCCCTCAGTTTACCTCTGCCCACAGTCATGGCATCTGTGAGCCCTCAGGTTGTCCCAACCATCTCTCTTTGTCACAGTGATAGGTGGATTCAAAGGGCATGGCCCCTAGCAGTGAGAAGCACCACTGTGGCATGCCTCCATCACTGCTTGCTCTTCCATGCCCTCAGTGGGTACCCCACCAGGAGACAAGACTATTGTGTGCTAGGTAGGCGGCAGGAAGGGAGAGAGAAGCAGAGGGAAGCCACCACAATGTCAGATGGTAGGGGTAGCCACCATCACTGTGTGACCAAAGAGTCACCTCTTGTCACTCATCCCTCCTTGTACGCAGCTGCTGAGGGACTTCAGGCAGATCCAGGGCTACCTTATTGCAGGCATTGAGTCCCAGTTCACAGCCCTAATGTCTACTGGCATCATCTTAGCGTACCTCCCACTGTTCTGCGCCCCCACCCAATGTCCCAGAAGCAGGATTGCTTCCAATTTATTTAAAAAGAAATTTCGAACGGATGCTGTGGCATGTTGAATAATGATGTTCAAATACATAGGGCCAGATTTACAAGGCCCTAGCGCCTCCTTGTGCCACATTAGCATCATTTCTTTATGCTAATGTGGCTCAACGAGACAAAAGTCGGTGCACCATATTTAAAAAGTGGTGCAATGCATGATTTGCACCACTTTGCAACACATTGGGGGTCATTCCAACTCTGGCGGTAAAAACCGCCAGGGCCGCGAATGACGGAAGCACCGCCAACAGGCTGGCGGTGCTTCCTGGCCCATTCTGACCACGGCGGTAAAGCCGCGGTCAGAAAACCGGGTCCGGCGGTTTCCCCCGGATTTCCCCCGGCTGGGCGAATCCGCCATGGCGGCGCTGCAAGCAGCACCGCCATGGGGATTCTGACCCCCTTCCCGCCAGCCTGTTTCTGGCGGTTTTCACCGCCAGGAAGAGGCTGGCAGGAACGGGTGTCCTGGGGCCCCTGGGGGCCCCTGCACTGCCCATGCCACTGGCATGGGCAGTGCAGGGGCCGCCTAACAGGGCCCCAGCCTGCTTTTCACTGTCTGCCTAGCAGACAGTGAAAAGCGTGACGGGTGCAACTGCACCCGTCGCACACCTGCAACACCGCCGGCTCCATTCGGAGCCGGCTTCAGTGTTGCAGGCCGCCTTCCCGCTGGGCCGGCGGGCGCTAACAATGTTAGCGCCCACCGGCCCAGCGGGAAGGTTGGAATGGCCCCATCGGTCTTTCGACCGCGGAGCGGCCATATGGCGGTTCCCGCCAGGCGGGCGGCGACCGCCGCCCGCCGAGGTCAGGATGACCCCCATTATGCCTGCTCCAGGCATAGTGTATGCAAGGGGATGTTCTGGTATTACTGGGCTGCAAAAATGGCTCAATTAAATCTACAAGATTTTATTGCACCATTTGTGGCATAATTTTTAACGCCTGCTCTGAACAGGCATTAAAAAGATGCACCCATTGAAGTCAATGGGGCTCCTTGCACTTTGCTGCACTAACAGCAAAGCGCCACAATAGAGTAACAAATGTTGACGATATTGACCGAACTTGCACCACAGTGCACCGTACTGTAAATACGTCATACCCATGGTGTTGTTAGGTGACAGTGGGAGGGTGCAAGAAAATTCTTGTAAATCTGGACCCCAGTTGATGTATTGTGTGGCCTTGCCTTTTTAACACAAGCATTTTAATAGTAATAAAATGCTTCTATTTCTAATTTCTGGAATGTTTTATCCTTTAGAAATATTATTTGCATTACTTGGAAACATGATGTGATTTCTAAATATACAGGTATGGTAAGTGTCTTTTCGCTGTTCATTATTATTTCATGTATATCTATTTCTACATGTGTAAGGGAAGAAATGTTTTACTTTACTACACAGAGATAAGTTAAAAATATACAGCATATAGCCTCAAGGCGAATGCCATGAGAGGTGCATTTAAATTCCATCAAAGTCATGGGGCATACTAATAAAAACCAGAGGAGTGCTGCTTTCAGTCTGTCCGGGGAAATCAAGAAATTAGGTCTTAACTCATAAAATGTGGAAGGCTGTTAGTATTATGTACGTTTCATAAATTGTTTATCAGTGTTGGTGCTATATTGTTCTTAAAGTGATTTTGGATGTCTAGAAGAAGGATTACAGCTTTGGGATGAGCTTCTGTACCTATTCAAGTCAAGCCGATAATAGTAAAGCAAAACTATTTTCATGGATGACATCCAACTGGAAGATCCAATTCTATCCATTTTGATTTTTATTTCATCTTAACATGTGGCTAGAATCATCTTAATTTTATTGGATTTACACATATTTAGGACAGAGTATATTTTGCCTTTCTATTTATGACTTGCCAAAACTGCTTGAAGAATCCCAGGTCACATGTTCAAAAGAGAATTGCAGTTCCTAATATATAAAGATTATTGGGCCACTCAATCAGTCACCCGTTAAAGGGTGCCAGCACAATCTAAAGGTGCTGATTAAGTCTAAAAATGTTGTGTCCTAAAGAAACGCAAACCCCAAATTACCAAATTGTGGTGATCTAGAAAAGAAAAAAATAACATAAATAGGTTACAATTCACCCAAAATAGTTTATTAATTGAGCACGCCACATGAGGGCCTCAGAAAAATGGTTCTGGAATTTTCAAACAGGCAGTATTACACTTCAAGGAAGGCTCGGGTCTATTATCTAAGAATATTCAACAGGACATAGATTATAATAATGAACATAGTATGTAGACACATCACTTCAAATTCAAAGTTTTAAAAGCAAAAAAGGAAAGAAATGCATGAAGGATGGGAATCTTAACAGAGCTTCATTTTTAATTTTTGGCCTACAAACAACAACAAAGAACTTGTACGCTCTGGCTCACTTGAAAGCACATTATGTGAATCAAGAGCTCTAGCATGCATATGTTATTGTAGTGTTAGTAAAAACTTTATTTCAGCTGAAGGCTATAAAAGAACAAACATAACAATAAGATAAAAAGACAAAATGCTCAACTCTTCGTCAATTAAAAAATTGATTCGGGCTACGACTTACAGAGGTTAAAAAGCATATGCTTGAAGAATCTAAAAGCACAGACAACACAAGTTTATGTACATTTGGATTGGATGGACTCTTCATAATTTGAGGACTTTATACACAAGATTAGCAAAGTTGGATAGCGGAGAGTTCTTTCAAGGTTTGCCATACACAGGACCAGAGCATGATGGTTAAGTAGCGATCAAAACGTCAGGGATTTAAAGGCTACATTAGATGGATAGGAAAAGAAAACGCAAACAGAATGCCAAAATCATCTTTTGGCTCCACCGTGTAATCTTAGTTATTTTGGCCTCCCCTATAGTAGTGACTCTTCTCTATGTAAGCTAAGGGTTCTAAGAGGCTATTGTCTACTCTCTAGAGAGGACAGAGGATCGCAAGTAAGTACTTGTTAGCAAGGTGTTTGTAACTTGCCAGCCTAGTGTGTAAGATCTAGGGAGGGGTGTGCTCATGCGCAAAGCAGTGCTGATTCAGCCACATTCGTTTGTAAAGTGTGACCAAGAGAATTGGCCTTTTGATCCTGGATTAATAGTACATTCCTCTGTATGATCCACATCCATTCCAGGAGTTGTGCAATAGCACAAACGAATACAGGTCTATGATCTGACCTTAATATCCTAAGGGCCACATCATGGCAGTGTGTACCCAATAGCTTGCCTGCTGGCTTAAACTATGTTGGTGGCAAGTGAGCACAAGCCACACGAGCAAATACAATATGTGCCACAGTTGCCTTGGAGGTTTTACAGCATGGAGAGAGTGTTACAGTTGTCTGTGATGCAGACCATTTAGCAGTGAATGACTTTAGCAGCAAAGATCCTGTGATAAATTAGATAAACAGTCTCCTGTCCAGGGGATCTGTAAGGTTTAAAATTTACTCGTGGGCACTAGTAGATTTTGAGATGCTGAACTCTTTGCATCCCTCTTATAGTATATTGCTTGTCATTTTGGGCTACCCAGATCTAATAGGCTTTTTTACCTGTTCTCCTGCAAGCCCAGAGAAGACAGAGTTCTTTTGACATAGCCAGACCAGGGTACATTTTGCACTTTATCCAACTCAATTACTTAATTAAGTGCCTGAGTATAAGGTCTGAGCTCTGAAATAGTGAGCAGTCTCCTCCAAAACAGAAGTAGTAGCAGCCTGGCTTTGTCTTGTATTTGTTTGGTGCCCATTTCTCATCTTAGGGGATGTAAGGGAGTACTGGCTGTCAGAAGTGCTATTTTTTATTAAGAAACTTGTTCTATCCTTGTTGGTTTTATTATGTTAGAAAGCCCAAACAGTTTGGCTCCATAAATTGCCACCCACACCGCCTTCGCATCGTATATCTGAAAGGCAGGTCCCACTGGTTTGCTTCAGGATGAGCAATGTTCTTTCAGTATGGCTCCAAGAACTTGCTGATGTTCATGCCCATTTTATCAATATGCGGCTTCCAAGAGCTATTGCCCATCAGTAGAACAAAACTCCCCAAACTGACTTAACAGTTGTTGTAAGCCAATAGGGGTCTTTGAGACCAGTAGTATGTCACTGGCAAAGAGTAGTTTGGGTATTATTTATTTAGCAAGTATAGGGAAGTCTGTGGTGCTCTCAGGAAGCAAATGTACAACTCCATTCAAATATGAGGAAAATAGTGTCGGGCGAGCATGCAGCCCTGGCTCACACCTTTGGTCATGGGAATTGGATCTGTGAGCTACCCTTATTCCACCAAACAAATTCTGGCAAAATTATTTGCATGGAGTCAGACAACAAGAGCCAAGATCTCCTGTGGCATTCCCAGCTCATGCAGAACGTTCCAGAGCTTCTACCGTGGTACCAAATCAAACGCTGATTTCAGATCAACACAGGCCAAATAAAGGTGGCCTCTGTTGAACTGTCTTCAAGTACAATTGAAGGAACCTGAAGATATTGAATTATTTTTTCTTAAAATACATAGAGATTCAATATTACTGAAAAAGAATAATCACTGTGTTCTCTCCTTCTTTGGTACCGTCTTGGTGCCCAGCAGGCTCTCCTCAGTCTTTTATGTCAGAAAAATTAAGACAATTGATGGTCTCTGGACCAACTGTTAAAAATTTGCTAGGTTAGTGTTAGAGCTGTCAGCCTAGAGTAGTCTTCCCACAAATCTTTTGCCTTCATCCCTCCAACTTTTGCTAAAATTAATTTTTGTTGTGCTGAGGACTCTGTATACTTTACCTCAGCTAACCAGTGCTAAAGCACATGTGGTCTCTCCCCTAAACTTGGTAAAATTGGCTCACATCTGATAAGCATATTTAGTTTGCTTATATGTCCTTTGTAGAGTGATACACCATATACACAGGGCCTGTAACTTAAATGCTACTAGTGGGCCTGCAGCGCTTATTGTGCCACCTACTTAAGTAGCATCTTAAAACATGTCCCAGGGATGCCTGAATGCAGATTTAAACTGCAAATTTGGCTTGGCAATATACCACTCTGGCCAAACTGTAATCTTTCCTATTATTGCATATATGTCACCCATAAGGTAGGCCTTAGGTAGCCAGTAAGGCAGGGTGAATTGAAATTAAAAGAATCCACATGTACATTTAAGTTTTGCATGTCCTGGTAGTGAAAAACTTCAAAAATCATTTTTCACTACAGTGAAGCCTACCTCTCCCATAGGATAACATTGGGTTGCCTTATTATTACATTTAATAGGTGCTATTTCTTTTTATTGCGAACAGGTAGATGTTTTGTGTTTGGTGTCTGAAAATCGTGATTAATAATCCTCTTTAGTGGTAAATTCAGACTTTCAGTTATAGTTTTGAAAATGCCACTTTTAGAAATATGGCATTTTCGTGCCCTAAATATTTTGTGCTCCTTCTTCATATAGCTGGGTATAACTCACATTTGGACTTTGTTTATTCCTCTCAGACAGCCACACAATAGAGGGATTAGACGTGCCTGGTTGGGGCATTAACTGCAGGATGGTGGGGGCGGAGTTTGTCACAGCCCCACTTTCAACTTAATAGGCTGTGCTCTGTCTTCACACAAAGGACTTGTCATTTCTGCATTGTTCATGCATCCAGCTTGGAGCCCGGGCAGACGAGTCAGGAAACTTCAAGCACTTCAAAGGAAATTCTCTAGAAACTTCTCCTAGTTCAGGGAAGGTACCATGTATAAAAAGGGGATCCTCAACCCCACTTTGCAGTAAACTCCTGGGCTTGTGGATGCTACAGAAGAAGGACTGCTGTGCTACTTTGCTGCTAGATAGACTGGCACTCTGCTGTCCTGCTACTCTGTTGCTCTATTGCTTCTATCCAGAAGGAAGACAGAACTGGCACCATTCATCCCAGTGTCAAGTGATTTGAATGGTCAGCAGACTGACCTCTGGTTTTAGGATGCAGGGACATAACATGCTCCAAAGGCTCTTTGCAACCGCCAAGCTGACCTGATGCCTGGACCTGCTACTGTACCTGTCAGAGCCCTGCTGGCCTCTGCTGGAGTAAGTTCCTGACCCTAAAGAAGTGCCCCCAGACATTGGACCCTTTGTGTGGACTTAACTGAGAACTTCTTGCAGGAATAGAAGAAATCCTGAAATTTTGGGCTCTTCATGAATGAAAACAGGCTCATTCACACTAATATCTGGCCACCAGCCATTGTGAAGTTCCAGATAAGCTGATTCTTCGCACCACATCGCCCCCCCCCCCAACGATGCCCAGCAGCGTGAGATCCTCACTTCATGTTAGGGCATCAACAGCTTGTGGTGACTGCCAAAGTGAAAGTCCAACAACAACCAAATGCGATGCCCAAGAAGATCTTCTTACTACAGCAACAACTATACATGATGCACAGCCTGCTCTTTCCATTACACTCATGACCATCCGCAATGCTCTCCCTGTTGCTCTTGGCGCCTTCCACCATGAACGGAACTCTTCACAATGGACTTTGAAGGTAACTATTTCATATAGAGTAACCTAGTCCCTGTCTCCATCTAAACTCCTCTGCTGTCGTCCTGAGCTTGTGACTTTCATAAGTGAGCATAGCGCTTTGTTGTTTAGGTGCTTTACAGACCTGAAATCTTTAAAGTTGCATATCTGAGTTTCTCCTAATTCAGATTTTGGTCATTTTCGTGTCAAAATATTATTACATAGATTTAATCTATTTTTCTAAATTGGTGTGGCATTTTTCTTGTGTTGTCACTTTATTACTGTTTATGTGCTGCATAAATACTTTACAGATTGCCTTTAAGTTAATCCAGCCTGCTGATGTTGTGCCAAGCTACCAGAGGGGTAAGCATTGGGTTAATTTTGTGAATTACGGGAGCCTGTCTACCACAAGTTGCTTAGATAGCAGATAATCCACTGCAAAAAATGCCAGGGTGTGAGTTAAGTATGGAACCTGCCCGACAAAATACAGGCAGCATCAGTGATCTTTACATTTAGCAACGTCGCTTAACTTCAACTGAGGTGAAGTTTATGTAATACCCCAGATCACCGGGAATAATGGCTGAGCCCTCGTGCCTGTTGTTGGTGCAGGGTGCCCTCAAATTTTAGACACCCCTAAATTTATCTCAGTTGAAATTTCCACATTCCACTGGATTGGAGATGGGGTTAAACTTCAGTTTAATTTGTCAATGTGTCTACACATTAAAACCCTCATTACGAGCATGGCGGCTAAAACCGCCATAAAATGTACGTGGCAGAACCGCCACTGGTGTAACTCCGCCACCACCAGGCAACCGCCGCCAGGTAGCCTGGTGATGGCGGAGTTACTGTGAGTTACCTGTTTTCCCCCAGCCTTTCTCTGGCAGTTTACCCTGCACCCTCTGCTCTGCTACATTGCTGCCGGCGTCAATGTACAGGTCCTGCATTCCACTGACCTGGCTGGCGGAAACACTGTTTCTGCCCACTGGCCCAGGGAAATGTTAGTAATGTGGCCGACAGGGACATCAACGTGCTGGTGGTCTTTTGTAGACTGCCAGCACTGAACTCGGTGCGGTTTCGTAATGACCACCGACGTCACCTCCAAAGCATCAGGAATCAATAAAATAATTCATTAAATAAATGGGCCCACCAAATAAATTAATTCTAGATCAAATTAAAGTTCAAGAGTTTTATTACAAATTCAAAAATAGGTGATACAGAGTCAATGCCATAAAGGCTCTCGATGCAAGGTTATTCAGAGATTGCAAAATCAGAAATTACTCTACGTCCCAAATGGGCAGCAAAATCAAGAGAGTAACAGACAACATCCCAAAACTGAAGGTTTGTAAAACATTATGGTAGTCATTATGACAATGGCAGAGAAAGTTAAAGTGGCGGTAATACCGCCAACAGGCTAGTGGTAATTACCACCAAATTATGACCATGGCGGTGATAAATCCCATAGACAGCTAATGTACCAGACCAACTGCCAGGGTGTTAACACCACTGACCACGGAGGCGGCCATCAACAGCCTGGCAGAAGACAAGGTGCTGCCCACCATATTGTGACATAGCAAACGCCAAAATTTCAGGGGTGGTACCAATGCCCTCAAAAGCCTGATAGAAACAGAACACAGAAGACGAAAAACTCACCATCAGAGACACAGAGAAGATCAACGCTGCCATGGAATCGGAACTTCTAGTCTTACTGATGCTTCTCCACGCCATGCTCCACCTGGAACACCAACGCCGACGAAGATGACGACGGTGAGTACAGCTGCCTAGCACACAAGGGAGGGAGGGAGGAAAAGGAGAGTGACACACACTGTTTAACTTTTTTCCTTACGCAGGGTCATCCCCAGTCTTTTTGCATCCTTCCTCCTATTTTTTCTGACCTCTTGCTGTTGTCTCTAGGTCTCTGAGCACTTTATCACTGCTGACCAGTGCTAAAGTGCAGGTGGTCTCCCATCTAAAGTTGGTATGATTGGCTTATACCTAATTGGCATATTTAATTACTTGTAAGTCCCTTGTACAGTGGTATCTCTATACCCAGGTCCTGTAAATTAAATACTATTAGTGGGTCTGCAGCGCTGCTTGCGCCACCCACTGAAGTAGACTTTCAAACCTGTCTCAGGTCTGCTTGCACAGGGCCTGTGTGCGCAGTTTTCAGCTACAGTGACCTGGCATCGAAATTTACTTGCCAGGCCCAGAACTCCCCTTTTACTACATGTAAGTAACCGCAAAGGTACACCCTAACTAGCCCTATGAGCAGGGTGCCATGTATGTAGAAGGCAGGACATGTGCCAGGTTGCATGGCCTGTCCTGGTAGTGACAAACAGCTTAACTTGGTGTCTCACTGCTGTGAGTGCTGCCTTCTCATAGGATTGCATTAGAAATGCCCTGCCTTATGTGTATTGTCTGATTTATGAGGGATATCGTAGGCATGTTTGGTATGGTTGTGATGGTGATAATAAATGCTGCTTACTGGTGTAAGTGTATTTGTTATTACTATTACAGAAATGCCACTTCTAGAAAGTGTGCATTTATCTGTGCTTATGACTCTGGTGTTTTGCAGCTTGACTCCAATCCATGTCTGGGCAGAGTGACAGTTGGGGCTTTGTACATACTTTTCAGACAGCCTGAACACAGGGAGGGTGAAGGTGTCACAGCGGTGCATCTGCATACTGAATAGTCTTCCTGGGCTGAGAGAAGGGAGAGGTGGGGCACACCTATATTTGTAAAGGCTGTGCCCTGGCCTCACACAATAGGTTTGTTAACCCCCACTGATGTTTAGATCCTGTGCTGAAGGAGAGAGGGGGCACTCCCAGAACTATTTGTAACTGGCTGGAACCTTCTCTCCCTGCCATTGTAAAACATTGTAAGGACTGAGTACAAGTACAGTGGACTTTTCCCCACAATTTGGAGACTCTTGGAGACATTTTGGAACTGGACACAGAAGGCTGGAAGGACTTACCAGGCACCACCATGGACTGCTGTTGCTGTGCTGACTTGTGACCTGCTTGGTCACTGAAAGGACTTGCCACCTGCTTGCATCCTCTGTGTGCTGGCCTGTTGCTGGGCCCCTCTACCTGTGGGCCTTTTCCTTGGACTCTGTCCCCCAGGAGTAGGGTGCTGTGGCCCCTGACCCATGCATCTATTCACAACACGAGGAGTGCTGCATTTGTGCCTTACAGCACGTGGAAAGTGCTCTCTGTAGCTTGTCCTGCTTCTCCCTAGAAGTTAGCACTTTGTAAGTGCTTGTTGCCGGCATTCACCGCCGCGACTTAGAAAGTGCATTGCTGGTGTCGTGGAGAAATCACTGCAACCCGGGCTGTGATTGTTGCAGCGTCAGAGTCACACTGTTTCCTGTGCCCCTGGGGCACAAAGAAAATTGCCTGATGAAAGATTGGAGCGAGCGTGCTCCTATCTTGCCTCCGGGGTGACACGCGCTCAGTGGAGCACCCCCGGGGCACAAGCAAGCACCTACTTTGGTGCCTGCTGCTTTTGATGGCCTGGCCAGGCCGCAACGTCTGTTCGAAGCCGGGTGGGGGGCAGGAGGCCTCATCGGAGGCTCCCCCGACCTACTGGGCACCTCTGTTTCGTGTTTTTTTTTTTTAAGTGTTTTTTTTTAGTGCAGGGAAGAAGTCGTCCTTTGGAGAGAGAGAGCCTTGAAAACTTGGCCAAGTTTTGAAGTTGTTTCTTCCAACTGTGACCTACAGTAGCCAGCATGTTTTGAATATTCAGATCTGAGGCGGAAGGGCCTTTCAGAAGGCTTTTTCAGATGATTATTTAATCTATAAAATGTGTCCCTGGCATGGCATCAGCGAGGGGAATTTTCAGAGACTTCAGTCAGGAGTGGACGTCAACTGCCTGACCTCCTGTGAGGGTGACAAAACTCTTTCTCGCAGTTGAACAGGGGTCATCAACTTGCTGGCATGAGAAGGATGAAGAGCAGTGATAGGCCCTATGGTGATGAATTTTGACTTTATTCTTTGCTTGGCAGTTATGCTATAATATAATCACATATATTTGCTGTGTACATTGAAGTTAAGAATCACTTTGATATATTTTCCTTTCATTGCTGTGACTATTTTTTAACGTGTGCCTCCAACCTACTAATCTCCTCTCTCAGGAACCTCGTGGTGAAGTAATAATAAATGTCTTCTTTAAACTAAGAAGTGCATTCCAGTGATTTTTGTCAGCTCGGTCATTAGTGAAAGCAAAACACCTTCAAACACCCATCCAGCTCTGGGTAGGCCACCAACAGTATGCGGGCCATCAGGGGGTCAGGTTCCGATGGGCACCCTGCCCTCTTTGGGAGGCCATCACCAGCTGGGCCTTTGCGGTCTTCCGGGCCCAATGCCTCAGGTCCTCTTAAATCTTCCTACAGTGGGTGCTCCTCCTGCTGTAAACCCCCAGGGTCTGCACGTCCTTGGCGATGGCATGCCACAATCCCTCCTTCTGATGGGCGCTGACCTGCAGAGGAAACAGAGATAGGAGAACACCATTGTACAAACAATCCAGCCTGTCACACATAGACCACAAATCCCATTTCCATCTCCATTGGCACACACATCACCCAGCGCCCATCATGTACACTACCACCAGAAATATCACCCCCCCAAAGGACACAATGATCGCACCCACATCTCCATGCAAACTTGTCACATGCATCTTGCCTAAAGTGTACTCACCTGTTGGTCTGGAGGCCCATACAGCTGTCCATACTGGGGTAGGACTCCATCCACCAAGCACTCCAACTCCTCCGTAGTGAAAGCAGGGCCCCTTTCCCCGGTCACACGGGCCATGGCAGGATCCAGACACAGGTCACAGCAGCACACACAGTGTAGCTGTTTTCCTGTGGAAAGTCAGGAATCAAGTGAGGTTTTAGATAGAAAATGGCGGTCACGTCCGCGGCGGTGAACACCGTCACCACTGATCCCCATTGGCCACTGTGCTACATAGAGCCCCTTTTTAGTCTTGAGGCATTACATGGCGGTGCGAGACAGCCTTCCGCCATGACACCCAACGTTGGCGGAGTTACCACACTTCCACCTGTCCCTAGATACAAGACAGGTGGTCACCATTTAATGGTGGTGGACTACATTCAGATAATCCATAACTGCACCATTGCTACAATTTGCGCATACATTGACATTCCCATTGTCCCATCTCATCAATGCTCAATGTACACTGACGTGGTTGTTCCATTGCTCAAATTGTGACAGCCTACTCACTCTTGTGTATCTTAGATACCTACCACTGTGAATGTATAGGAGGAGAAGACAAGCCCCGGTGTACTGACTCCTTGTGGACTTGGTTACACTGGAGGACAGGCACATAATACTCACCTATAGACTGGACAGGGCCACAATCACAGAGCTGTGTTCCCAATTGGAGCCTGATCTCATATCAGTTATCCGTGATCCCACTGGGATCTCCTCTCTTCTGAAGGTTCTATTAGTGCTCCCTTTCCTGGCAACTGGCTCTTTCCAAGTGACAGTGGGCTTGGCAGCAGGAATGTCACAGCCAATGTTCTCAATTGTTCTGGCAAGGGTTTTGTCTGCCTTGGCCAAAAACATGTGCAGCCACATTGCTTTACCCCAGGTGGAGGATTTGGCCACTGTGAAGGCAGGATTCAATGGGACATATACCCAATATTATTGGGGCAATTGACGGTACACATATGTGCAAATGGTGTGCCTGGCGGACCAGTACATCCCCCAAGTCAATGCCAAGTATCCTGGGTCGGTGGATGACACCTTTGTCCTGAGGAATAGCAGCATCCCAAATGTGATGACACAACTACAGAGGCACAGGGTGTGGCTAATTGGTGAGCCTGACTCCCCACCTAATGTATGTCAGTGTATGCCTTCTAGTGTTAACCCTATATCATTGTATAAGGCTAATGTTTGTCTCTCAATACTTGCAGGTGACTGGCTACCCAAACCTATTATGGCTCCTGACTCCAGGGGCTGAGAATCGTTAAAAATCTGCACATGGGCAAACCAGGAGAATTATTGAGTGGACCTTTGGCCTCCTGAAAGCCAGGTTCAGATGCCTTCATCTGACAGGTGTTTCCCTGTGCTACTCACCCGAAAAGGTCTGCCAATTAGTAGTGGCATCCTGCATGTTGCACAACCTGGCTCACAGACTCTGACTTCCACTCTATTGTTGCTGTTGCCCTGCCACCTTTGTTTGTATAAGGTGATGTATTGTGGGATTGTTAATTCTCCATGCTGTGCATGCTTTGGTGACGGGTGTACATGCAGCGTTGAGAGGGCTGTCCATGCATTGGAATAGCATGCTGGGCTTGGCATTGGGTTAGTCAGATTTGTAGGTGCAGTGTGTGGGGTGGAGTGGAATGATTGGAGTGAGGGTGAGGGGGTGTGAGATTGCATGCATGTACGGGGTGATTAGAAGCAAATATTGACTCACCAGTGTCCAGTCCTCCAGCTACTTCATTGAGTCCCTCAGGATGCAGTGTTGCCAAGACTTGCTCCTCCCATGCTGTGAGCTGTGGGGGAGGAGGTGGGGGTCCACCACCAGTCCTCTGGATGGTGAACTGGTGCCTTGCTGCTATGGAACGTACCTTCCCCCGTAGGTCATTCCACCTCTTCATGATGTCGTCCCTTGTTCTTGGATGCTGTCCCACGACGTCCACAGTGTCCACGATTCTCTGCCATAGCTCCATCTTCCTGGCAATGGATATTTGCTGTACCCATGCTCCAAACAGCTGTGGCTCTACTCTATTTCCTCCACCATGACCCACAACTCCTCATCAGTGAAACAGGGGTTCCTTAGTGGGGACATGGGTGTTGTGTGGTATGTGTTGTGCAATAGGTGTTGAGTGATGTGGTGGGGTGTGGGATGTGGGGTGCGTAATGGATGGATGGGTGTTTGTGGTGTGTGTGTATAGTTGTCTCAGTGGTCTTCGTGTTAGTCTTATGGCGATTATTGGTGTTCGTAAAGGGTTATGGGTAATGTGAGTGTGTGTTTTATAGTGCTGTGGGTGTGTGTGTGTGGTGTGTGTATCATTGTCATGTCTGTGATTTGCATTTAGGCCAATTTTGTGTTGTTTTGAATTTGGGTGGCTATTCTGAGCATGCCGTTGTGTACCGCTAATGGTTTACCGCCATAGATTGTCAGTTGTAGTGATTCGTGAGTCATAATGGGGTGGATGTTGTTTTGTTGGCATAATGGTATGGGTGTTCGTACTGACACTTTAACACTGACCTTTGGGCCGGCGGATTGGTGTATGTGGCAGTATTTTGTCAGTTTGGTGTGTGTGTGTGTCAGAATATCGCGTATGGATATTCACCACTGCGGCGGTATGTTGGGGGCCGTCACCGCAGTGGTAAGCGGCATTTACTGCCAATGTCATAATGAGTGCCTGTTTTTGTATATGAAATCAACAGGATCCGCAGAATCACTGTAGTGTGAGCAAATGGAGCATTTCATTAGCAGAACCGAGACTTTACATCTAAGCACCAACCTGCTACATGAACAATTATTCAGCACACTTTATGTCTTCTGGAGATGCCAGAACAAAACTACATACATAAAAAATAACATGTTATGTGAATTAATAAATCACAGTGAACAGGTGGAAGGACCTTGGGAATATTGCAGGTGATGACTAAAAGTTAATTGAGAGCCGAATAACAATAACAATTGAAATGAACCAGGACATCTCAGCTTGACTGTGTGCTGTAGAGTTTGCAAGGAGAGAAATTGACAGGTGGGAAGATACATGAATGGTAGGGGTGACTTCCATTATAGGAAAGATGGAGTTTATGTCTAAACTGAGGTCTGATTAACATATTTCAGCACAACACACATCTATGTATAATATAAAATGTGTTTCAAAAGCCACAGTTCTATATCAGTATACACATGTGAAATCAAGTGTGAAAAATGCTTTCTGTACGTTGGTGATAATGCACAAAAATATAAATGCATAAAAGTCTTCTGCACTGCTCACACTCTCCCACATATGACATATGTAGAGCCGATGAAAACAGTGCTGGTTGCAAGAGTCAAAGGACAACAGCAGGGTCAGGGTTAGTGTGGTAGTGGAACACATAAGCTCCCGCGTTGGCGCTTTGGAGCAAAATAATTGACAATGGCTGCTAGGAATTCCATCATCTGCGCAGAGCTGCAGTGCAATTTTATCCTGCAACAAAAGGCTGTGAAAGCTAATATTGTTTTTTATTTTTTTTATTTGTGCCTTTAACTTAGATTGTATAATGTCAACAAAATTACATGAAGTTGCAAGTTTATCAACTTTGAAACTGCTCACATTGCTAATAATCACTGCTGAATTTGAGACATTTGTAACTGGATGTGCTTTTGTGATGGAACTGGCTGCTACACGCCATGTATATACACCAACCACACTCCAGTAACAATGGGAGTCAAAATGTTAGTCTAGAAATGTGCACATGCTGCACTCACATTTCTTGATAGCAGCAATCACTAAATAACACAGATTGCACATTTGTACTGTGTATGTCTTTGCTTCACATACTGATCAGGTGTCATAACTAGTATTTGTTGTTGCAAGTTTTCTCAGATTGCCCATTTTATAGGCATTGCAAAACACTGTACAACAAACCACTTATGCTCTGTTGCTGTTATGGAGAAATGGGGCATTATCCAGCACTGTTCTAAATTACTTTCCCACATTTCCAGGAGCCTTTTAAGTGATTTACCTTGGACAATCAATATACATTGACACTCTCTGTAATTACATTTACAAAGCAAGATCCCTAACGCTTTACCACTTAATTATGCGATTACATGACAGAAAACCTGTTTTGCTAATGATCTGCAGTCTGTGGACCCAACCAACCATCTAGTTGTATTTGCTAAACATTCATTTGTATGACTGTAAAATAATGTACTTTTTATTACATTGAGAATATATCAAAACATGGTTGTGTAGATGTGTAGTGTGAGACAGTGAAAAATGTCTTGTTGCAGTGAATTGCAATCATGCCCCTTTCAGCCATTTGTGATTTTCTTTGTCTTGCAGAAACAACTTTAGTTTCTTTTACAATCATCTTGCTCATTTTTCATGTGCTACTTCTTTAGAGTTTTTGTGATACCTAGACCTGAACAGGAGTCGCGAGAAGGACCTCAACATGTCATATCCTTCTCTGCTGACTTTAACCAGAAAATAAGCTGGAGTGATATTCAGAGCAACACGTGTGAGAGGAATTTAGTAGCCTCCTAACTTATGAGTTATATTGCCCCTTGTGTTACTTTAATTTGGGAAACTTGTTTTGTGAAGTGTCTCTCGCACTAAGGGCCTGATTATGAGTCTGGAGGTCTGAAGACTACCAGACTTGCGGTGGAGGTCGGATCACCGTGGCAGTGATGGTCCGACGCTGATATTACAGGATTGGCGGTCGGTGCTGCCAATAGACCGCCATCTCCACCAGGATCTCTGATCCCAATGGGATGGTGACAGTGTGGTTGCAATCAGCCATGGTGGCACTGAAATCAGCACCACCATGCTGATTACAACCATGTTCTTTGCCAGCCTTTCCATGACGGTTCAACTGCCATGAAAATCCTGACAAGTGCAGGGGCTCCCCTCACCACCACCATCAGAATGCACACATTCCCAGGGGACTATGAGGGCCTCCTCTGTGACGGCATTGGATTTGGCTCCATGTGGAGCCGAGTCCAATGCCACTGCACATTTTCCACTGGGCTAACCTTCAACCCATTGGAAAGCTCATAATGGGACAGGAGAGCTCCACGGCAGTCTCCCGAGTCTGGCGGTCAGGATTTCTGACCACCAAGCTCGTAATCAGGTTGTAAGATCCTTTTAAGTATCTTTTCAGAGTCATAGTAAGGTATTCCATAATTGGCAGTCTCCTGAGTAGGTATCATATAAAGTGTGCACTGGAAATTCTAATTAAAGACAAGTCTCTGCCAAAGATTTGGGCTGGCTGGTGTCTTAAATAGTGGAAGAGATGGCATAGTTGTATTTTATTACCTTATACAGTTGTAAAAGGCTGTATGTCAATTACATTTATAAGGCATAACTTACTTTGGGCTGAAAATGTATTTGTAATTGTAAATGTATTTGTATACCGCATACTACCCCTGATGAGGCATCAAAGCACTTTTTGTTGAGTATCACTCTACTCCAGAACCCAAAAAGGATTAGTTATGGATTAGTATTGGGAAATATGAGTTAATTTGAGCGGTGGACATGTGAGTCTGTTAGTTGGATTGAAGAGGATAATGGAGGAATAGAAGAGGCAAGAGTCTAGAAAGTGATATTTGGGAGATCATAGTAGTAAGATGAGGTTTGGGATGAGTAAAAGGAGGGATGGAGGAGGGAAGAGTCTCTAGAAATGGATCATGGAAATCATAATAGTAAAATTAGGTCTTGGATGAGTCAAAGGAGGAGTACGTGATGGAAGAATTTGGAAGGGTTGTTTGGGACATCATAGTGATAAAATGGGTGAACCAAGGAGGGATAGAGGGGGTGAGTCTAGAAAGGTTTATTTTGGAGATCATAGTAGTAGAATGATGTTTGGGCTGCGCCATGGAGTGGAATTAGAGGATATGTTGAGGGAGGTGTAGGATGAGACAGAGTAGTACATTGAAAAGAGTCAAAGGTGTTTTTTTCTTTCTTCTTCTTCTTCGTCTTCTTCTTCTTCTTCTACCATAGGAGTGAAGTAATAAATATATAGGTGCATAACTACATAGACAGGGATATATGTATATTGTTTTCTTCTTCTTCTACAGAAGGAGTAAAGTAATAAATATTTGGATACATTACTACAAAGAAATGTTATACATGTATAAAGAAGATAATATATTGAGATTCCAAATTGTATTCTATAAACTCAGGGGCATATTTATACTCCGTTTGCGCCGGAATTGCGTCGTTTTTTTTATACGCAATTTCAACTCAAAACTAACTCCATATTTATACTTTGGCGTTAGACGCGTCTAGCGCCAAAGTCCATGGAGTTAGCGTCATTTTTTAGCGTGGACACCTACTTTGCGTTAATTATATGCAAGGTAGGCGTTCCCGTCTAAAAAATCGACTCCGAGGCATGTGCGTCGGATTTATACTCCCGGGCAAAAATCACGCCCGGGAGTGGGCGGGTCAAAAAAAATGACGTACGGCCGCTTTTGCGCCGTTTTTTAGCACCTGCAAAAGGCAGGCGTTAAGGGACCTGTGGGCTCTGAAGGAGCCCAGAGGTGCCCTCCCATGCCCCCAGGGACACCCCCTGTCACCCTTGACCACCCCAGGAGGACACCCAAGGCTGGAGGGACCCATCCCAGGGACATTTAGGTAAGTTCAGGTAAGTGTTTTTTTTTTTTGTGGCATAGGGGGGCCTGATTTGTGCCCCCCTACATGCCACTATGCCCAATGACCATGCCCAGGGGACAGAAGTCCCCTGGGCATGGCCATTGGGCAAGGGGGCATGACTCCTGACTTTGCTAAGACAGGAGTCATTTCTATGGGGGTTGGGAGTGAAAAAAAATGGCGCAAATCGGGTTGAGGTGAAAAAATTACCTCAACCGGACTTGCTCCATTTCATGACGCCCAAGCCCCATATCCCCCTACGCCGGCGCTGCCTGGTGTACGTCGTTTTTTTAAACGCACACCAGACGGCGCCGGCGGCTAACGCCGGCTAACGTCAGACCGAGGTCACAGCAGCACTTGCAGTGTAGGTCCTTTCCTGTCGAAGATCAGGTATCGAGTGATTCAACAGATAGAAAATGGCGGTCACGTTCGCAGCGGTCACATCCGCAGTGGGGTGTACCATCACCGCCGGCGTACATCGTCATTGGCTCCTGGGACCCATAGGGTCCAATGTTAACCAATGCAGCATTGCGCCGCGGTCTTCGATCGCCTACTGCGACGGTGTACAACGCCAGCGCAGTTAACTCACATCCCATTGGCCCACTTTACAGGTCAGGCAGCCGCCATTTCAGGGGCCCACATGGCCTAGTTACCAACTGCGTCACACATACCTAGGCCTAGTCTCAACACACATACAGGCCACATTTTGTGTATGAATGGTGTTCTGTGTAGACTGTGGGTACATACCTCTGAGTTGTTTGACTCTGTGCTCGCTGTTATCCTTCATATGCACCGTCCGCTGGGACATGTGAGGAGATGACCGCTGGTGGGCCTGTCGACAATGGAGGAAAAAAAATTGATTATCACCTACAGGTTTGACCGTGCCACAATCCAGGAACTGTGTACACAGTTGGAGCCTGACCTGATGTCAGCAATCCGCCATCCCACAGGAATCCCCCCTCAAGTGCAGGTGCTATCCGTGCCCCATTTCCTTGCAAGTGAGTCTTTTCAAACAACTGTGGCCATGGCGTCAGGGATGTCCCAGACCATGTTTTCCAACGTATTGTCCAGAGTGTTGTATGCCCTGCTGAAACACATGCGGAGCTACATCACTTTCACTCAGGTGGAGGATTTGCCTACAGTGAAAGGTGACTTCTATGCCCTTGGACATATCCCCAACATCATAGGTGCCATTGATGGGACCCATGTGGCTTTAGTCCCCCCCCACAGGAGTGAACAGGTGTACAGGAACCGGAAGAGTTATCATTCGATGAATGTACAGATGGCATGTTTGGCAGACCAGTACATCTCCCATGTGAATGCCATGTTCCCTGGCTCAGTGCATGACGCCTACATCCTGCGGAATAGCAGCATCCCTTATGTGATGGGTCAACTCCAGAGGCACCGTGTGTGGCTATTACGTGGCTCTGGTTACCCCAACCTGTCATGGCTACTGACCCCAGTGAGGAATCCCAGGACAAGGGCAGAGGAATGCTACAATGAGGCCCATGGGCGAACTAGGAGGGTGATCGAGCGGAACTTCGGCCTCCTGAAGGCCAGGTTCAGGTGTCTGCATGTGACAGGTGGATCCCTATTCTACTCACCAAAGAAGGTGTGCCAGATCATCGTGACCTGCTGTATGCTTCACAACTTGGCTTTGCGACGACAGGTGCCTTTTCTGCAGGAGGATGGTCCAGATGGCAGTGTTGTGGCAGCTGTGGAGCCTGTGGACAGTGATGAGGAGGAAGCAGAGGAAGAAGACATGCAGAACAGGGACTCAGTGATCCAGCAATATTTCCAGTGAAACACAGGTGAGAATACATTCCTGCCTACTGCATGTACTTTTACACTTCTACCTCTATCCTGTCTGTCGTTTTCACCCAGTGTATAGTCACTGAGTTGTCACTTTCCCTTACGGTTTCACAGATGTGGGTCCCAACGTGTGTCATCTGCTTAGATTCCTCATGGACTAGAGCTGTGTGACATAGGTATGTTGACATTACTATTTCAAGAACATTTTGTCACTGTAATTGCAAATACACTATTTCAGAATCACAGACAAACTCCAGATCTTTTGCTGCTTTAGGTGTGTTTATTTAAATTCAAAATATGGGAGGGGGAAGTTAAATGGTGAGGGATGATGGCGGAGGACTGTCCATGGCAGAGTCCAGTCTATTAGTCTCACAGGTGCATTGCCCATATGGGCATAGGAAGTGGAGCTGGGGCAGTTTGAATATGGACAGGGTGACAAAGTGGAACAGTGGGATGACAATCAGGGTGGTCTCATTTCTTTGCGGGTGTCTTGGCATCGTGCTCTGTCTTGTTCCTGGATCTCAGGGACCGTTTGCGGGGTGGTTCTCGATCTGCAGGGGGTGGGGTGCTGGTGTGGTGGTCCTGTGGCGGTGCCTCCTGTCCACTAGCGCCAGCGGAGGTGGTGGGCAGTTCATCGTCCATGCTAGTGTCAGGGCACCCTTGTAGTGCCACAGTGTCCCTCCTGGTATTGAGTAGTTCCTTCAGCACCCATACGATGGTGCCCAGGGCAGAGCTGATGGTTCTGAGTTCCTCCCTGAACCCCAAATACTGTTCCTCCTGCAGCCGCTGGGTCTCCTGAAACTTGGCCAGTACCGTTGCCATCGTCTCCTGGGAGTGGTGGTAGGCTCCCATGATGGAGGAGAGGGCCTCGTGGAGAGTGGGTTCCCTTGGCCTGTCCGCCCCCTGTCGCACAGCAGCCCTCCCAGTTAACCTGTGTTCCTGGGCCTCCGTCCCCTGGACCGTGTGCCCACTGCCACTGCCCCCAGGTCCCTTTTGTTGTAGGGGTGGTGGGTTATCCTGGGTTCCCTGTAGTGGTGGACACACAGCTGATTGACGTTTCCTGGGGACGGAGGTATGGGCCCGCTGGGTGGGTGCTGTGCTGTGCTGGTGTTTCCTGAGGGGGGAAGGTCTGTGGTGGCCTGTGCCTGTGTGAGGGGAAACGACTGTCCCGAGGCCCCCGATAGTCCGGGCTGGTCATCTAGATCCAGGTGGACAGAGGTGCTGTTATCACTGTGGGCCTCTTCTGTGGGTGGAGTAGACATGTCTGGACCCTCCTGTCTGGTGACATTGGGTAGTGGTCCTGCAGGGGTGGAAAGGCATGATTATTGCATCTGTGTGTGTCATGGTGTGCAATGGGTGGGTGACCGTGTACCCCAGTGCTGGCATTCCTGTGTGGAAGCTTGTGTGATGATGGTTTAGGGGAGTGTATGGGTATGTGCAGTGGACATGCTTTAGGGATGGGTGTCCATGCGTTGTTGCTGCATGCAGGGCTTGGTGTTGGGATGTGTGGTTTGTGATATTGGTACATTTGTGAGGAGTTGGAGTGATAGGGGTGGGGGCGAGGGTGGGGGTATGTGATAGCATGCAGGTAGGGTGGGGGATGTAATACTTAAGATTTGACTTACCAGAGTCCATTCCTCCACCGACTCCTGCGAGGCTCTCAGGATGCAGAATCGCCAAGACCTGCTCCTCCCATGGTATTAGTTGTGGGTGGGGATGTGGGGGTCCGCCGCCAGTCTGCTGAACCGCCTGGTGGTGTCTTGAGACCACGGAACGCACCTTCCCCCGTAGGTCGTTCCACCTCCCTGATGTCCTCCCGATTTCTTGGGTTTTGTCCCATTGCGTTGACTCTGTCGACTACTCTTCTCCATAGCTCCATCTTCCTTGCAATTGAGGTGTGCTGCACCTGGGATCTAAATAGCTGTGGCTCTACCCGGACGATTTTCTCCACCATGACCCTCAGGTCCTCCTCCGAGAACCTGGGGTGTCTTTGCCATGCCATGGGGTGTGTGGGTGATGTGTGGGGTGGTGTGTGTGGTGATAAGTGTGGTGATATGTAGTGGTGTGTGGTGTTTTGTGCGTGGAAGTTGTGTGGGTGATGGTGTTGGGTGCCTGTGGATGCTAGTTTGTTGATGGTGGTGTCTCTCTCTGGCCTTCTCTCTGTAATTGTGGTCGTAGGGGTTTGTGGGTGATGTGGGTTTGTTTTTTATATTGTATTGGGTGTGTGGGAGTGGTGTGTGTATGTGTCTCAGGTGTGTGTATTTCGAATTGTCCAATGTGGTGGTGTTTTGGAGATGTGTGTGTATTTTGAGCGCGGCGGTGTGTACCGCCAATGGAATAAGGCGGTTGAAGGACCGCCGCGTGGATTCGTGTGTTGTGATAGTGTGGGCGTTTTTCTGTTGGAATGACGATGGAGGTTTTGTTTTCGCCAGTTTATCACTGACCTTTGGTGTGGCGGACTTGTGTGGGTGTCTGAATTTTGTCGGATTCCGAGATGTGGGTCATAATAGCTGTGGCGGAATTCCGCGGCTGTGGCGGTGTGTTGGCGGTCTTCTGCACGGCGGTAAGCGGCTTTTACCGCCAATGTTGTAATGACCCCCTTTGTCATTATCTAGCTCGGTGTGGATAGCACTGTGCTGATCCTAAGCTTAGAAATTTTGCTAGATAAGCAGACATTTGAGGTGAGCAAATCTAGAGTGTCGCTGGTGTTGTAGGGTGCTCCTTCCCAGAGCTGCTCTCCACCTAAATTTGGGAACTTCCCAGAGTTCTCCTTTGTTATTTGCATAATTTATGAGTCACTCTAACCCTGAAAGGGCCTTGTTTTGACTTATACTGGGTGCTCCCTTGTGTCTAGATAAAGCTAAACCCCTCTGAAGAGCTCTAATGAGAGCGAAACACGTGTCAGGGGTTGCTTTACTCATTCCAGGTTGGCTTGGACGGTATTTGACCAGTCCAAAGCTGTAATACTGTGCCTGGAGTGGTAAATGGCTTTTGGCATTTTACAGCTCGGCGAGGATGACACTGTGTCAATCCTATGCTTAAAGATTTTGCTGTACAAATGGCAAAAGACTTTGGGGGTCATTACAACCCTGGCGGACGGTGTAAAAGGTGCGGTAATACCGCAAACAGGCCGGAGGACAAAAAAAGGGAATCATGAACCTGGTGGAAACCGCCAACAAAGACAGCCACTTTAACACACCGCCCTCCACTGCGGTACAGACAAGCAGCGCGGCGGTCACCGCCAACAGACAGGCGGAAGACAATGTACCGCCCATAGTATCACAACCCGCCAATCCACCACCTTTTCCGGGGCGGATTCACCGTGGATAAAATCACGGCGGAAACAGCTTTTGCAATGGGAAAACGCTCACCTGAACATATCCCACGAGGAAGAGGATTCCATGGACCTGGAATTACAAATCCTACCGGCCCTTGTATTCCTACTCATCTACGAAGAGCAACGCAGGCGCCGGCGAAGACAACGGTGAGTACTGCACCTATGACATAGGGGAGGCAAAAGTTAGGGGGACACACACGCAACACCCCCACCCCCACCCTCGCATATTACAACACACACACCAATGCATTTACAAAAATCACAGTAACAACCCACAACCCCCCCGGAAGAATGCAAAGACAAAATGAAATCAGTTCAAACATTGTAATGTTTCAATATACATGTCTCAAAAATATACAGATATATTATAAAATCATTCAAAAGTATATACATTACGAGAAGTAGTGCAGAAATGCACATCTCAATGTCCGTGCACCACTAGTCCAAAAATGCATGGGCGAGGCCCACAAAAGATACCTGTCCACAAACGGAGAGAACACTGCCGGGGCATCAGATCGAAATACAAGAGGCACCTCAGGGGGAAGGGAACGGGGGGCACCTCAGCCGGATGACTGCAAAGCCAGGTCCACGACAGGGCTCCATGCCCATTGATGTATCCTGGGGAGTGCAAAGCCACAGTCTCTCAAGTCTCTACAGTGGGTGGCCTGCCCACTGTACCATCCTGGGGAGTGCAAAGCCACAGTCTCTCAAGTCTCTACAGTGGGTGGGTTGCCCACTGTTACATCCTGGGAAGTGCAAAGCCACAGTCTCTCAAGTCTCTACAGTGGGTGGTTTGCCCACTGTACCATCCTGGGGAGTGCAAAGCCACAGTCTCTCAAGTCTCTACAGTGGGTGGGTTGCCCACTGTACCATCCTGGGGAGTGCAAAGCCACAGTCTCTCAAATCTCTACAGTGGGATGCTTGCCCACTGTACCATCCTGGGGAGTGCAAAGCCACAGTCTCTCAAGTCTCTACAGAGGGTGGGCTGCCCACTGTACCATCCTGGGGAGTGCAAAGACACAGTCTCTCAAGTCTCTACAGTGGGTGGGTTGCCCACTGTTACATCCTGGACAGTGCAAAGCCACAGTCTCTCAAGTCTCTACAGTGGGTGGGTTGCCCACTGTACCATCCTGGGGATTGCAAAGCCACAGTTTCTCAAGTAGATAACAGCCTCCACTGGTTCTGGAGGGGGACTGGTGCCCAGACTGGATAAGTCTCCCCGTGACAGTTCCTGTCCCGTCACTGTCCCAGCTGCACATGGGATAACGATGCTTGATGTGGCGGTCTTTTCCGTCTTCACCGGTGCATGCCCTGTTCAGCGGTGCTTTACCATGGCAGTCTTCTGGTGGGCGCTGACCTACATGACATGCACAAGGGAAGAAGCAAAGTCATTACCAACTGCACTGTCGATGTGAGTGGCCCCCCTCCCTACCCTAGCCATGTGGCACATTCATTCACATGCATTCATGTTCCCTGAACTCTGCCCCCTTCCCTCTTACAACCAGCCCCCTCCACCCAGGCCTAGCCCATACAACGTGCTACCTGTGTACTAACCTGTTGGTCTGGAGGACCGTAGGGTAGCGTGTACTGCGGGAGGCGCCCGTCTACCAGTTTCTCCAACTCCTGAGCAGTGAAGGCAGGGGCCCTTTCCCCAGACGCAGCAGGCATCGTCGCTTCCAGACCGAGGTCACAGCAGCACTTGCAGTGTAGGTCCTCTCCTGTCGAAGATCAGGTATCTAGTGATTGAACAGATAGAAAATGGCAGGGATGTCCACGGCGGTGCGTATCATCACCGCCGGCGCATTTGTTCATTGGCTCCTGGGACCCATAGGGTCCAATGTTAACCAATGCAGGCTTGCGCCGCGGTCTACGACCGCCTACCGCGACGGTGGGCAACGGCAACGCAGTTACCCCACAATCCCATTGTCCCAGTTTAGAGGTCAGGCAGCCGCCATTTCAGGGGCCCACATGGCTTCATTTACTTCTGCGTCACACATAGCTAGGCCTACACTCAACACACATACAGGAAGGGTTTTGTGTTTGGTGTCGTCTTCTGTGTAACTGTGGGTACAAAACTGGAAACAAATTGACTCTGTGGTCACTGTTGTCCTTCCTAGGCGCCGTCAGCTGGGACATTTGAGAAGATGGTGGAATCCTCCTGTGTACCGACCGCTGGTGGACCTGTTGACAATGGAGGAGCGAAATTTAATCGTCACCTACAGGTTTGACCGTGCCACTATCCAAGAACTATGTACCCAGTTGGAGCCAGACCTGATGTCACCAATCCGCCATCCCACTGGAATCCCCCCTGACGTGCAGGTGCTGTCAGTGCTCCATTTCCTTGCAAGTGGGTCTTTTCAGACAACAGTGGCCATGGCATCAGGGATGTCCCAGCCTATGTTTTCCAACGTGCTGTCCAGAGTGTTGTCTGCCCTGCTGAAACACGTAAGGAGATACATCATTTTCCCTGAGGTGGAAGATTTGGCTACAGTGAAAGGTAACTTCTATGCCCTTGGACATATCCCCAACATCATAGATGCTATTGATGGGACCCATGTAGCTCTGGTCCCCCCCCCACAGGAGTGAACAGGTGTACAGGAACAGGAAGAGTTATCATTCGATGAATGTACAGATGGTATGTTTGGCAGACCAGTACATCTCCCAGGTTAATGCTATGTTCCCTGGCTCAGTGCATGACGCCTACATCCTGCAGAATAGCAGCATCCCTGATATGATGGGTCAACTCCAGAGGCACCGTGTGTGGCTATTAGGAGACTCTGGTTACCCCAACCTGTCCTGGCTATTGACCCTAGTGAGGAATCCCAGGACCAGGGCAGAGGAACGCTACAATGAGGCCCATGGGCGGACTAGGAGGGTGATCGAATGCACCTTCGGCATCCTTAAGGCCAGGTTCAGGTGCCTCCATATGACAGGTGGTTCCCTATTCTACTCACCGAAGAAGGTGTGCCAGATCATCATCGCCTGCTCGATGCTTCACAATCTTGCTTTGCGACGCCAGGTGCCTTTTCTGCAGGAGGAAGGTCCAGATGACGGTGTTGTGGCAGCTGTGGAGCCTGTGGAGCCTGTGGACAGTGATGAGGAGGAAACTGAGGAACAAGACAACAACAACAGGGAGTCAGTCATACAGCAATATTTCCAGTGAGACACAGGTGAGAACATTTTCATTTTTACCATTACATTCACTGTCACAGGTCTTCCTCCATCCTGTGTGTAATTTTATGGGATTATTTGGTAACTGAGTTGTTCCTTTCCATTGCGGTTTCACAGGTGTGGTTACCAACGTGTGTCATCTGTATGCATCCTTCAAGGACTTGTGATGTGTAACATAGGTATGTTGCCTTTACAACTAGAAACGCATTTTCACACTGTCATTGATAATACATTTTACCAAATCATAGACTGACTCCAGATTGTTTTGTGGTTCAAGGGTGTTTATTTAAGTGCTCAAAAATGGAGGGGGTTGTAAAATGGTGAAAGGTGATGGTGGAGGAATGTCCATGGCAGAGTCCAGTCTATCAGTCTCACAGGTGCACTGCCCATATGGGCATAGGAAGTGGAGCTGGGGCAGTTTTAGTATGGACAGGGTAACAAAGTGGGACAGTGGGATGACAACCAGGGTGGTCTCATTTCCTGGCGGGGGTCTTTCCATCTTGCTCTGTCCTGCTCCTGGATCTCAGGGACCGCTTGCGTGGTGGTTGTCCGTCTGCAGGGGGTGGAGTGCTGGTGGTCCTGTGGCGGGCGTCCTGTCCACTAGCGCAGGCGGAGGTGGTGGGCAGTTGATCGTCCATGCTAGTGTCAGGTGCCCCTTGGAGTGCCACGGTGTCCCTCATGGTCTGCTGTATGTCCTTCAGCACCCCTATGATGGTAACCAAGGCGGAGCTGATTGTCCTGAGCTCCTCCCTGAACCCCAAATACTGTTCCTCCTGCAGGCGCTGGGTCTCCTGAAACTTGACCAGGACTGTTGCCATCGTCTCCTGGGAGTGGTGGTATGCTCCCATGATGGAGGAGAGGGCCTCGTGGAGAGTGGGTTCCCTTGGCCTGTCCGCCCCCTGTCGCACAGCAGCCCTCCCAGTTAACCTGTGTTCCTGTGCCTCCGTCCCCTGGACCGTGTGCCCACTACCACTGCCCTCAGGTCCCTGTTGTTGTTGGAGTGGTGGGTTATCCTGGGTTCCCTGTAGTGGTGGACACACAGCTGATTGACCTGTCCTGGGTACGGAGGTTTGGGCCCGCTGGGTGGGTGCTGTGCTGGTGTTACCAGAGGGTGGAAGGTCAGTGTTGGGCTGTGCCTGTGCAAGGGGAACCGACTGTCCCGAGGCCCACGATGGTCCGGGCTGGTCATCAGTCTCCAGTAGGGCAGAGCTGCTATCTGCACTCTGGGCCTCTTCTGTGGGTGGAGTGGAGTTGTCAGGATCCTCCGATGTGGTGACGGTCCTTCGTGATCCTGCAGGGGCATAATAGCATGATTATTGCATGTGTGTGTATCATGGTGTGCAATGGGTGGGTGTGCGTGTACCCCCGTGCAAGTATTCCTGTGTGGGGGCTTGTGTGATGATGGTTAGGGGGCTGTTATGGGTATGTGCAGTGACCATGCTTTCGTGATGGGTGTCCATGCTTA
Source organism: Pleurodeles waltl (assembly GCF_031143425.1). Classification (NCBI taxonomy): domain Eukaryota; kingdom Metazoa; phylum Chordata; class Amphibia; order Caudata; family Salamandridae; genus Pleurodeles; species Pleurodeles waltl. Next base: position 684,888,155 of record NC_090442.1, read on the forward strand.
GTTGTGTCATGCAGGCCTTGTTGTTGGGATGTGTGGTTTGTGTTATTAGTACATTAGTGAGGAGTTGGAGTGATAAGGGTGGGGGTGAGGGTGGGGGTGTGTGATAGCATGCAGGTAGGGTGGGGTATATGATAGTTAAGAATTGACTTACCAGTGTCCATTCCTCCACCGACTCCTCCGAGGCCCTCTGGATGCATGATGGTCAAGACTTGCTCCTCCCATGTTGTTAGTTGTGGGGGAGGAAGTGGGGGTCCGCCGCCAGTCCGCTGAACCGCAATGTTGGGCCTGGAGACCGTTGAACGCACCTTCCCCCGTAGGTCGTTCCACCTCTTCCTGATGTCCTCCCGATTTCTTGGATGCTGTCCCACAGCGTTGACCCTGTCGACTATTCTGCGCCATAGCTCCATCTTCCTGGCTATGGATGTGAGCCAAATAGCTGTGGCTCTACCCGTAGGATTTCCTCCACCATGACCCTGAGCTCCTCCTCGGAAAAGTGGGGGTGTCTTTGGCGTGACATGGGGTGGTGTGTGTGATGTGTGGGGCGGTGTGAGTCTTGATGTGTGTGGTGATGGGTAGTGGTGTGGGGTGTTCTGTGCATGGATGTTGTGTGGGTGATGGTGTTGTGTGCCTCTGTGTGGTGGGATTGTCTATTCTGTGCTGTCTCTCTGGCCTTCGGGACTAATTTTTGGTCGTAGGGGTTTGAGGGTGATGTGGGTGTGTATTTTATATTGTGTTGGGTTTGTGGGAGTGTTGTTTGTATGTGTATCAGGTGTGTGTATTTGGAATTGTCTAATGTGGTGTTTTGGAGATGTGTGTGTATTTTGAGCGCAGCGGTGTGTACCGCCAATGGAATACCGCGGTTGAAAGACCGCCGCGTGAATTCGTGGGTCGTTATAGCATGGGCGTGTTTCTGTTGGCGTGGAGGTGGAGGATTTGTTTTTGCCAGTTTAACACTGACCTTTGGTGTGGCGGACTTGTGTGGGTGTCTGAATTTCAGCAGATTCCGAGATGTGGGTCATAATAGCTGTGGCGGAATTCCACGGTCGCGGCGGTGTATTGGTGGTCTTCTGCACGGCGGTAAGCGGCTTTTACCGCCAATGTTGTAATGACCCCCTTTGTCATTATCTAACTCGGTGTGGATAGCACTGTGCTGATCCTATGTTTAGAAATTTTGCTAGATAAGCAGACATTTGAGGTGAGCAGATCTAGAGTGTCGCTGGTGTTGTAGGGTGCTCCTTCCTAGAGCTGCTCTCCACCTAAATTTGGGAACTTCCCAGAGTTTTCCTTTGTTTTTTTAATAATTTATGCGTCACTCTAACCCTGAAAGGGCCTTGTTTTGATATATATATATATATATATATATATATATATATATATATATATATATATGTACTCACTATAGCAATGCTCACAGCTGGGCTCCTGGAGGCCCGAGAGAGGTGGTGCGTAGAGAACCGGCAGAGCACTCTTAATGTATGAATTATTTACTCCCCTTTTTATTTCCACTGTTTGTATAACTTTTGTAATGTGTAGTCCTATTTCTATGTTTATATTCAAGGGGTATTTAACTAAATGTACACTGGTGGTATGTTACACGTGATCAAGGCTGCTAGACAGCCGAAACGCGTAGTGTGTGAAATAAATTACTCTATTTGAGTTCTGGGATTTCCCGAGTGTGCGTTCTTCCTTGGAAGCTTCTTCATTGTATATATATATATGTATATATATATAACAATAAGCAAAATATACATTTGTTAAGCAGACCTAAAGATTATCTATATATTTTAAAACCCTACTTACTATACGTATTTGTTCAAAGAAATACACATATCTAGATACATACATATAATCAAATTATAAATGTTTACAAACAGACACAAATGCTGTGCTTTACGTTTGAGTATGGTGGTTATATAGGAAAGAGCCAACTCTTGAGTAGTATTCTGAAGCTAAGATAGTTATCCGTGGATCTTATGTTTGGAGGTAATGACTTTCATAGTTTGGCTACTTCAACAGAGAAAGCTGCACCATTGTCGCTTGGAATATCACACAGTATGCTGAACTGAAGTCTGATATTAGTAAAAAGGTAGCAGCATTTAATGTACACAATACATAACGCAACACAAAGGAAATTAACAGAAACAAAATATAGGAAGGCCACAGTTTGGGGCTGGCTAGAGTCTTGAATAGTTGAAGAGTGGTAGCAGTGATATTTTAGCATCTTTGACTGAGATAAATAATTGCTTGTCAGAGGAACCTTATAGGAATGTACTGTCTTTGCTGGAAATTTAGCAGAATTTGTTTTGCATTGCAAAAGTAATCAATCATAGAACACAACAGAATGCAGCATAGTACATGACACAAAGCAAAATACCAACACAAGAAAACCATAGCAGAATACAACCAAACACTCAAAACAGAACCCAATGCAACTGAGCAATCCAAAACAAAAATACTACACACAATGATGCGGCACAGAGACATAATATATAAAGCAACACAACATATCTCCACCACAACAAAATGCAATCCAGATTGTTTTGTGATGTTGTCCAGCAGGTGCCCTTGGTTTTAAGTGCAGCAACATTTGTTGGCATCTTTAAAGTAATTACCAAAATATAGCATTCTACCATAACACAAATTAGCATAATAACATAACTAAAATATTATGTAGCACAAACCAGCAAAATAGTGGAAAAAATTACCCAACAACCACAGTACAACACAACAATAACATTATGCAATGAGGCAAAATAAAAATAAAAAAAACAATGGAAAATAGAAAAAACACATCTCCACCCCCAACAAGCAAAAAATGTGCATATATCTCCTTGTCGCATTTTACCACCTCCAAAAATCTGCTTTTATGCTATTGTAAAAAGGTGTTTGCACTAAATAATGGTTTGCTGACCACCATGGACATGTAACAGTGCCATTCACAAATGTATTGTTTTGACCAACCCTTGACTATGCCACAGTTTGGAGTGACTGATGTTTTAAATAATTGAAGTTTAAATCTTTGTGCAGCAGCTCCCTTCCAAAGCCCCCATAAAGTACAAAATGTAAAAATACTAGGTCAGGACAGATTTTCCCTTCTCAGATGAAAAGTTGTGTAAAACATGTCTTTCTGTGTTCGCAGAAAGCATTATGAGGGTTGTTCTTGTATGACAACAGCCAGGTATTATTTAGATTGGTCTTTCGTTGTGAGAAATTTTGTGTAGTCCACTCTGTTAGGAGCTGGAGACAAGGGGTGACAACAGGTGAGCTTTATTTTTTTTTGTCTCTGTGCACAGCAGCCATTATTCCATCTTATACTTCTGGTTTTATATTGAAAATCTTGCTCACAATCATCTTAGTATGTAAGATCTAAAATACTGACTACAGAGCGATAAATACACAAATCATTGTCAACAATATCTGAATTTTTATTGGAAAACAGGGAAAAATAATCAGAACAATTGCTATGCTAAGCATGTACAATAAACAGCATGCTTAGCTTACCAGTGGTTCTGATTCTCTTTTTTCATACATTTGCTGTGATTATTTTTGTAAATACTATATGAAGAAAACAGAGTATAATAAAAATAGATTTGATCCAATATAATTCAGATATTATTGTTGATAAACTGATTTGTGTATTTATCCCCCTGTAGTCAGCATTTTAGTTTGTACATAGTCAGTTGCCCAAGGGTTAAGTCGGGTGGCCTCTAATGTTTTCAAACACAATCATCTGAGGGCAACTTTATTGAAAGGTGAACTAGGAGGGTTCATAATAAGCCTCCGTTGTCCACTTGTTACATCATTCACAATCACATGCAAAAACTAAGCTTACAGAGGCTGTAGTTAATTACTTTCTTTACATCACTGGGCTTAATTTGAGAAAGCTGGTAGTAGTCACTTGTTGATGGAGTCACTGTACTCTAAAGAAGTGTATTGCTGCTTCAGTATGGTCAAAGGAATATTATTAAGCTACCTCCTTCAGACTAGAGGGTGAGGATTCCACATGAACGTTCTTCCTAAGCATAGGATACACAAAGGCCCTGTTTCAGAGATGGTCAGTGTTTTCCAACACTGTTTGCAAAGGGTCAGAATTCTGAGTTGAGCGGTAATACTGTAACCAATAACTAGTGAGTGCAGTAAATACATAGCTCTTTATAAATAGTATGGTATTTACCGTACCATGATCACTGGGTAAAGAATGTACCCAAAGTATAGGTTTATAGCTGGTAAAATAAATAGCTCCTATTCCTCCTACAAATTTGGATCAATAGTTTGCAGTTTGGGGTTTTCTTGAAACAGAGACATCTCAAAATGAACAATGAAACAAGGTTAAAACAATGGAACTACCTTTCCCTTACAGATTGCATAGAAAGTAAAATAAAAAAAAGTTCTTAGAATTTTTCCTTTTGGAGCTGAGTACGTTTGTTAACAGATATATGGACACACTGCTTTTTCCCATTAAATGACTGTGTGGCTCACTGTGTGCTGAGATCTCCATCACTTTTTTAGATCACCCAGTTTTAGACTTTTTACTCTGGGTGAGTCTCACTACATATGTCTGCCCCACAGAAATTACATGACAAATGGACTGTGCGTGTTTATCACCAGTGTCCTTGATTTAAGATAAGGCTGCTGCAACGAGCTAGAGTAAGAGGCGTTTGAATGGTTACACATGAACACGCATGCAAACGTGTTCACACATGTGAGGGCTGAGCATGTGACACTACTGTCATGCACAGCCTGGTAACTGCACACAGGTAGCCTGTCACAGATGGTCTCTGAATGATTGTATATTGACCTGGGTTAACCCCTATAATGTTACTTTATATTCATAGGGAAATTCAGTGTGAATTACTATTTTGTCTCTAGTGACACGTTATTGTACAAATGGGTGAAAACTGCCCATTAGTACGGTTTCACTTCCCTTTGACCTACAAAGTCCAGTGGCATATTAAAATAGGGTAGAACCTTTGTGAGAAAATCAAATCTGCGAGTTCCAAAAGGAACAACGTATAGGTCATCCAGAATTGTCATATTTCTCTTAGTCAGTTCAGCATCAGAGCCCAGGCCTTTTGACTCCCTGTTGTGCAAAGTTAATTATATTTCTCTCCAGCAGCCGGACTAAAGCCTGCCCTACACTAAAGGAGTAACAGCACTTCCCTCAGCTTCTGAGGAGGAAATGGTGGGAATAAAACATCTTTATTGCTGCAACAGGGCTGGGACAGCCCAGGCCCACTGAAGAAAGGAGGAAGCATAGACAACAGGAACCAAGACAGGAGGGGGCTTCTCTGTGAACTTTTGATGGGAAAGGCCCTGGCAGTGGTGTCTGCAAGGGGAGGTGCTGAGCCCCCAGGAGCAGATATGAACAGTGACTCCTGAATGACATGCTGGCATGTTGTACAGGAGAATTGAGAGAGAGGGAGACTCTCTCTTGGTTGGTGTTTTTATGCTCTGTGCTGCTGGACCCTGGGGCTGCCATGAACAATTGGAAGGAGAAACCCCTGATGTCCAAAAAGGACTAAGGACTCTGCCCCAGTTGACTTCAGGACCAATGGGCCTCCTCAATGGCCAGGGAGGCTTGCCTCCTTATGCCCCCTGAGGACTAGTTGGGTGGAAAGCCCTGGACTTGTGCCCCAAGACACAAAGACACAAAGGCCCTCATTATGAACTTGGTGGCAATCACCTCCGACTGCCGTGCTGACTGTGAATAAAAGACCGCCAGTGGCGGTGAACTGCATATCGCCGTATAATAATGTGAAAAAGACAAACCTCCAAAAATCTTGTAACCTCCACCCATCGCCAGGGCCAATGACGGCAGAAAGGCAGTACACCTCACCCCGCCACTGCCACCGCCATGCAGACAAATCCCCTGCCCAACAATGATGCTCAAATCAGCACGGCGGACAGTGCATGTCGAACCACCATTGGCGGTATGGCCTGCCATGGCCAGAAATGTGACCCGCCAACAACAAATGCACACATTGCCAAGTTTGAAAACCACACACCTGACAAACATCCACAACACTTTAAAACAGACACATACATCCCATAATCCTTTGCAACGACAATAGCACGACAGATATTGACAACACAACACACATATACTGAACTCACCATCACACAAGTCACACACACACACAAATATACCACCAAAACACATACATAGCACAACCACCATGACAAGCCATACACCCACCCACACAACAGCACCCTCACCAATACATCTACAACACACCACCCACAGAACTCACCAAGGCACCCCGTAAGCATCCCCGCTTCACAGACAGGGAGCTAAGGACCATGGTGGACAAAATACTCAGGGTTGAGCCACAACTATTCGGGGCACAGGTGCAGCAGACACCTGTGGCCAGGTAGATGGAGCTATGGCAGACAATAGTCAACAAGGTCAATGCATTGGGAAACCGTCCACGCACAAGGGAGGACATCAGGAAGAGATGGAATGACCTGCGTGGGAAGGTTTGTTCCATGGCATCCAGGCACGACATCGCCGTACAAGAGACTGGTGGTGGTTCCCCACCTCCTTCCCCTGAATACACCGACTGGGAGGAGAAGGTCCTGGTTATCCTGCCCCCAGAGGCCTTATTGGACTCACTGGAGGACTGTATGCGGGTAAGTCAACTACAATACCTTAACAGTCACCACACCTATAATGCATGTATTTTCCATCCCTCTCACTACCACCAGGGCCCCAGCCCCTACCCAGCCCACAGCACCCACACACTCACATCCAAGTCACCTGCATTCCCACAATCCCCCATACAAATCACCATCCAGCCCCCTGTGAACAGTAACCAACCCATGCATGGAATACGAGTGGCACTATAACACCCACAATGAACAACTTCCCCTCTCAATAAACAAATGTAAATGTACATGAAGGGACCTTGCATGCCACTACATGGTAATCCAACCACCAATTACTGCTGATCAATGCTGCAATTGACAAGAAAGTGCAGGACACCCACATCTCTATTCTCTCATACACAGGCACCACCACCCATACAACCCTGACAGAGATGTCACAGAGTGCCAGTCCTCCACCTGAAGACAGAGGCCCCACTCAGGATGGTGCAGAAGGATGTCTGGACACAGAGGAAATCCCTGACCCATCCCCCACCCCTGGACAGTCCCCTTCCAGAAGCCCCACCGAGGACACCACTGACACCCCTACCGCTCAGCCACCACCACCAGCACTGGCCAAATAACCCCAGTGTCACCAGGCCAAGGACTGCCTGCCCACATGTACAGTGGCCCGAGTCTCCACCCACCAACAGGCAGGATGATGAAGGGCCAACTGCAAATAGGACTGCCAGACCTGTGCAGGGGACACAAGCACAATAGGCTAGGCCCAGTGGGAGGGCATCAGTTGCCCAGGGGTGTGGCCCAAGGATGGATGCAGCAGCCCAGGAGGTGATTTCTGAGGTCCTGGGAGCATACCACAATTCCCAGGAAAGGATGGGCCAGATCTTGGCCACTTTGGAGCAGAATCAGATGCTGCAGGTAGCACACCACCAGGAGGCCATGGGGCAATGGAAACAGCTCAATGCCACCATGGGCTCCACTGCAGAGGTGCTGCAGCACTAGACAAACATCCAGCCTGAGTCCTCCACCCACCTTCAGGCCCTTTACACTAGCCAGGACATTGCCCTGCTCTGCCATCAACATCTGCAGCATCCACTGGACTGGTGGCACTGCCAGAGGACTTAGGGGACACCAGCACCCCTACGCTTGCAGACCAGCTGCACCTTTGCAAACATGCCCTCAGACAGAGACATCCCACTGAAACACCAGCCAAGACCAAGCCCAGCTCCAGGAAGTGACTCTTCCCTCAACTGTCTCCCTTGTATGCCACTAAGCTACCTAATCGACATGCCACTGCCATCTCACCATCTTCCAATGGCCCCATGGACGATACCCCTGTATAACCAACAGCTGAGCATTTGTACCTGAGTATGTTGTTCACCATGTGCCCACTCTCTTCCACTATCCCAACACTCATGGATGTTTTGTCTTTGAATAAATACTCCTGTGCAATCAAAATATCTGTTCTTAATCGATATGATCTATCAATTGTGAATGTGAATGCATTAGCCAGTTACCATCATAATGCCACTTTTGTTGCAGGAGGGGATCCAACAGACTGTAGTGTCTGAAGTATGTCACACTGTACATTCCATTGCTTGCACTGGCATTTGCCACTTTAGTCAAGATTTTGCTTTTTCACTTGTAAAGGACACCACAGTACTTACTACATGAGTCAGACAGAAACAATGCAGTGAAGCCATCAGCATCATAGAACAGTACCTGAGAGTTGAAGTATTGGTGGATTAGCTGGGTCCAGGAGATTATATCTTCCCCCTCTTCTTCACCATCACTCTCATCCCTCCTCTGAGGTGGCAGTGCTGATTCGACAGCATCCTCCTCTTTCAGAAGCAGGATAGTTTTTCTCACAACCAATTTGTGTGGCATGCAGCAGGACACCACTATCTTACACACCTTGTCAGGGGCATAGCACAGGGATCCTCCAGAGAGAAGGAGGAAACAACATCTTGCTTTCAGGAGTCCTATAGTGCGCTCAATCATCCTCCTAGTATGACCATGTGCCTCATTATATTTCCTCTCTGCATCTGTCCTGGGATTCCTCACAGGTGTCAGGAGCCACTGCATGTTGGGGTAGCCAGAATCCCCTGCAAAAGTTGGCAAAATAGTGTTGAAACACACATATCTTACTTGCATACAGCCTGGCTATCAGCTATGTAACTGATCCAGTGTCATACACACTCACCTATGAGCCAAGCTCTGTCCCCCTGTAGTTGGATATTGGGGGATATTAGCAAAGGCATAGAATCCTGATTTGATGGTGGTGAGATCAGCCCTTTGGGGGAACTGGACATAACTTTGCAAATGTTGAACAAATGCATCCAGGAAATTGGACAGGATGTGGCTGAACATTGACTGAGATACCCCTGCAGCCATGCCCACTGTCACTTGAAATGAGCCTGTGGCCAAAAAATGGAGCACAGAGATAGTACCTGCACAGTTGTAGGTATGGCCTGGTGATTCATTTTGCCCAGCTTCAGAACAGGATCCATTACTGCAGAGAGGTCAAGGGCTGTGGCTCTATTAAGTCTGTAAGGTATAATGATGTGACGTTCCTCCATGGTGGCCAGATCTACTAGGGGTCTGTAAACAGATGGGGCTTTCCGTCGCCACATGGGTCTGTACCTATGGGTGATGAAGGAACACATTTTTTATTTGGACATACACTTGTATCCCATGGTGACACAATTCATTTCTGCAATGCGACACATTTGAAACACACAAACACACACAAAGGATGAGGTAGCCCGATGGGCTAATGTGTTGTGAGGTGTCTCAGTCATAATGGCATCACAGTGTAGATACACTTCCAACCATGATGGCATGTGGGGACCAGTACTCATGTTAGTACTCGACAAAGGGGAGAGAGAATAGGGCCATGCATGAGGCCCCCGGCCAGGCTATGGAGACGTGGTGGAAGTAAAATGGCAGCCTCCTACCATCCAGGTATTGTAGTGTGGAAGTCACTTTATTCCACTGGCGTTAGTCGTCATGGCAGTAGGCGGTGTTCACCGTCATGCACCTCATCATTGGAATACTGGTCTCAATGGGGAACCTGGGCCAATCACGATCACTGCCGGTGGTGAGAGTGCACACCGCTGCGGTATCTAGCGCCATTTTGACGGACCCTTCATACTTAACTCCTGCATTACGAGAAGGGAAGAACTCCACTACATGTGCTGCTGTGTCCTGACTCTGGTCCCTGAGATGGCACGTGTTACAGGGGAACGGGCCCCGCCTTTACCACGGAGGTGCTTGTGAAGCTGGTGGAAGGGGTCCTACCCCTGTATGCCAAGTTGTATGGGCGACCAGAGGAGCAGGTGAGTTGTCCTCCTTAGATGTGTGTGAATGTGGCAGATGCCTGTATGTGTTTTTGTTCTCTGTGTGACTGCTCACCTGTAGTGTGTCTGGCAGTTTCAGCTTGTAATTTGCTCATATGCATGTCTCCATGGGCCGTGTTAGTATGAACGGGCATGGCATTTGTGTATAGGGCACCCAAACTGACGTCTGTTTCTTTACTCTGTGTGCCCCATGCAGGTCAGCACCCATCAGAAGAGGGGACTAGGGCAAGCCATCACCAAGGAAGTGCAGACCCTGGGGGTCTACAACCGGCGGAGCACCCACTGCAGGAAGTGGTGGGAGGACCTGAGGCACCGGGCCAGGAAGACCGGAGAGGCCCAGCTGGCGAAGGCCTCCCAATGAGGAGGGGGTGCCCATCGGACCCTGACCCCCCTAATGGCCCGCATTCTGGCAGTGGCCTATCTGGATTTGGATGGGCGCTTGAAGGCAGCACAGCAGCCACAAGGGGGTGAGTGCCAACACTGTTGTGATGCCACTATGATGAGTGTAGTTAGATGCTAAGGGGTGCATGCATAGTAGTGCCAGGCACATAGACAGTTGTGTCCCTGCAGTCCTGCCCCCCTCCACGTCCGTGGGATAATGTCATAGCTAGTTTTGGAAGGGTATGTAGGCTTGTGAGGGGTCCCCTGTTTGGACCATTGTATTCAATGTAGCCTCATGAACTTGTAGATGTGTTGGATTGCCATCGTCCCTTATTGGTTCACCTCACAAAGTGTATCAGAGTAGTGGGTCAGGATGGGAATATAGGGCCTCATTCTGAGGCTGGTGGGCGGCGGTAGCCGCCCGCCTGGCGGGAACCGCCAAATGGCCGCTCCGCGGTCGAAAGACCGCGGAGGCCATTCTGGTTTTCCCGCTGGGCTGGCGGGCGACCGCCAGAAGGCCGCCCGCCAGCCCAGCGGGAAACCCCTTCCCACGAGGAAGCCGGCTCCGAATGGAGCCGGCGGAGTGGGAAGATGCGACGGGTGAAGTTGCACCCGTCGCGAATTTCAGTGTCTGCACAGCAGACACTGAAATTCTTTGTGGGACCCTCTTACGGGGACCCCTGCAGTGCCCATGCCATTGGCATGGGCACTGCAGGGGCCCCCATGGGCCCAACGACACCCCATACCGCCATCCTGTTCCTGGCGGGCGAACCGCCAGGAACAGGATGGCGGTATGGGGTGTCCGAATCCCCATGGCGGCGCAGCAAGCTGCGCCGCCATGGAGGATTCCGTCGGGCAGCGGAAAACCGGCGGGAGACCGCCGGTTTTCCTCTTCTGACCGCGGCCAAACCGTTGCGGTCAGAATGCCCTGCGGGGCACCGCCAGCCTGTTGGCGGTGCTCCCGCCGACCCCGGCGGTCCTTGCCCGCCGGGGTCGGAATGACCCCAATAGTGTATTATGGGGTCATGTCTACCAGTCAGGGGCACATTCATAACATATGTTCTGTCTGCTGAGGGTTTGTGCTTGAGCTGAGTGGGAGTGTATGTGTCCCAACATGTACATATTTCCTGGAATTTATATACTTCTTTCTTGTTTTGTTTCCCCTAGCCCTGTGCTCTTGTGTCCCTGTGTACATTAGCATTATCTGGCGAGGGAGCTGAGGCACGGGTGAGTGTGTTCCCTGGAGGCAGAGTCGACCGACACCAAGGGGACCAGTGGGTTGGAGGGTGAGGGGAGTACCACGGGGGAGGCAACTACCACTGGAGGTAGTGACTCTGATACCTCCTCCGATGGCAGCTCCCTGGTGGTGGCAGACCCTAAGGGCCCACCCATTCTTTGACATCTTCTGCCACCCCCATACCATCACCGCCCTCCCAGTTGCTCCCCGCCAACTTGCCTGTGCCCGCTCACTCAGGAGGGTAGGCGCCTCCTTCACCCCAGGCACCTCATCCTCTGCCCCAGTCAGCCCTGCTGCCCTCACCTAGGAGGCTATTGACCTCCTGAGAACCATTTCTGTAGGGCAGAATGCCATCCAGGGGCTAGCATCCCAGATGCAGCAATACAATGCATTCCTGGAAGGCATTCATGGTGCCATGTCTGGCCTACAGAGACCTTTTCAGGCTCTGGCCTCCTCTTTGATGGCAGCCAGTGTCCCTGGTCTTTTCGTCCCCCCTCCCACCACCACTACCCCTTCCATCACCCCACTCCCTTCATCCATCCCAAGCACTCATACAGACAGCCATGCACACAGATCAACACACAAGCAGCACACTGAGAAACACAAGCACCACACTTCCCACCACAGGCAGGCACACACCCAACATACCAAAGCACACACAACAACATTCACCTTCCCCATTGTGTCAGCTTCACCCTTCTCCCTGTCTGTCACCTCACCATGCACACTGACATGCACTGCACCCTCAGTCACTGCTGCTGCTCCATTCTTGCAGTCACCCCAATAGCTGACATCCAGTCATGCACCCCAGACACCACACCTGCACTCACCATGACTACATTCACAGACACTTGCAGCACACTCACCAGACCTGCAGACAGACACACAACATCGATCTGCACTGGCAGCCTGTCTTTTCCTACTGTGTCCACCCCCCCAAAAAACATTTGAAAGCTCACACTCATACACACTGCACACATCCACCATACATAAGCATACTAAACAGACACCTGCATCCATGTTTAGCACACCTGCACCTCGTACCACCACTCCCTCAACCTTGACTCCCAGACCTGGCTCACAATCCCCTCCAACTGCCCCTAAGAAGCTTTTCCTCTCCCTAATTGACGTGTTTGAACCCACTGGCTCACCCCATCTTGTTCCTAAACGTTCCCATGCCCTAGCCCAGTCCACTCCTTCCTCATCTAAGTCTGCCCCAGTCCACCCTTTCCCGTGCCCCTTCCCCGAGGAGGAAGAAGACCCATTTTGCCCCAGGTCCATCTGCCACCCCCGGTCCAGGCCCCCTCCCCCTCCTTCCAAAAGGGAAGCCCAAACCCTCTCCACCTCCTAAACCTAAGCACAAGACCTCCCCTTCAAGACATGACTCACCACCCCCTCCACCCCCCTGTTCTGCGAGGGGCCTGGCTGCACCATAGATGCCCCTTTTCAGTGGAGTTTCCTTTACCATCATAGGGGTCAAGTGTGGGCTATATTTGCCCTTCTGGGACGTTGAAATGGACTGGCCAATGCCCTTGTTTGAAAATTCATATTTTTCTATTAACAATAAAGTTTAGTGCCCAGCAGAGCTGTTGGTACAATATTGAGCTGTTATGCAGCGTTTCACAGTGGGTTTGTGGGGTGCACAGGTGTGTGCATTGGTGCAGGTATTTATTGTCTTGTGTCTGGTAATTACATCTTCTTGTGGGATGTATGGTTTGGATGGTGGGAGAGGTTGGGAGTGCATTGCGGTGTGGGTGGGGTGGGTGTGTGTGTAATTGTGCCCTTTCTTCCCATGTGTACTAGGCTGTGGTACCGTTGTCATCTTCGTCGTCGCTCACAGTCCTGGAGAAATATGGCGAGGAGAGGCACTGGGAATATTTCCAACTCTCGCTCCATGTCTGCGTCGGCGTGTTCTGTGTGCCTCCGGTGAGCGTTTCCCTACCAAAATGGCAGTGGGCGGATGGCCCACTGCTTGTTTCTCATGTGCTTCATTATTTGGCATACCGGACCGCCAGCCTATTGGCGGTAGTTATCGCCACCACCGGCGGTGCAGTGTTTCCCGCCATGTTCATGATGACCACCAAAGACAGGGGTGAAGGCTGATGTACAGAGCCAGGAGAGCCAGCTCCCTGAGGATTATACCACTTTGGAGGTGGGTGAGAAAGTCTGCTAAAACTGCTTTGGGTGGCTAGTGCTCAGAACCAGAAGTAAAATGAGCCTAAGATTTGTTGGATCCAGCCCGAGTTATGTCCTTTTTAAGGTCAGAGGCAGTTGACCTTTTCCCAAGTAACGTGGTGTGTATGGCTTTGCCGTCCATCTGGATTCTACCCCCGAAAGTCTATGCAAGCTCCATATAACAATTCTTCATTGAGGGTTGTTTGTGAGTCCCCCTCTCTGCACCTTGAAACACCCCCAGGGGCCTCAATCTCTGATGCAAATGGAAATGGCTCAGCAAAGGCTCTGAAGATAAACCAGGGCCTGGAACCCCTTCCTGGGGTCCACAATCCAAGTGAGGAAGATGGGGGAGTGTCACTGTGCCTATCCCACAAGGACAGATGTTGGTCACCTACACCCCTCCTCCCCACCACGTTTCCTTATCTGGGGCACCAGAGAAAAAACAATCTCTTGCCATTTAGTGCTAGTCTGCTCTGCACCCTGTACTTGACAAAAGTAATTATAACTTCTGATATGTTCCCTAGATTTTTCTAGAGCTGCAGGTTTGATTTTGAAGATCTCTTTTCACTAAGGATTCTGTCAATGTGCCAACCTGTTGGACTGCAACTGGTACACAACCCACTGAACAATGTTTGCTCAAGATGCTTTTTATATAATGATCAATCCCATTAAGCATTACATGGACACTTAGGTGGTCATTACAACCCTGGCGGACGGTGTTAAAGGTGCGGCAATATCGCAAACAGGCCGGCGGACAAAAATGGGAATTATGACCGTGGCGGAAACCGACAACAAAGACAGCCACTTTAACACACCGCCCACCACAGCGGTACAGACATGCAGCGCGGCGGTCACCGCAAACAGACAGGCGGAAGACAATGTACCGCCCACAGTATTATAACAGGCCAATCCACCACCTTTTCCGGGGCGGATTCACCGTGGATAAAAACATGGTGGAAACAGTTAATGCAATGGGAAAACGCTCACCTGAACACATCCCACGAGGAACGAGGACTCCATGGAGCCCGAATTACACATTCTACCGGCCCTTGTATTCCTACTCATCTACGAAGACCAACAGCAGCGCGCCGAATACAACGGTGAGTACTACACCTACGACATGGGGGAGGAGGGAGGCAAAAGTTAGGGGGACACCCACGAAACACCCCCACCCCCACCCTCGCATATTACAACATACACACCAATGCATCCACAAAAATCACAGTAACAACCCACAATCCCCCCGGAAGAATGTAAAGACAAAGCAAAATCAGTTCAAACATTGTAATGTAGCAATATACATGTCTGTCAAAAATATACAGATATATAAGAAAATCAGCCAGAAATATATACATTACGAGAAAGGCACATAGCAATGTCCGTGCACCACTAGTCCAAAAATGCATGGGCGAGGCCCACAAACGATACCTGTCCACAATCGGAGAGAACACTGCCAGGGCATCAGATAGAAATACTACAGGCACCTCAGGGGGAAGGGAAGGGGGGGCACCTCAGCCGGATGACTGCAAAGCCAGATCCACAACGGGGCTCCATGCCCATTGATGTATCCTGGGGAGTGCAAAGCCACAGTCTCTCAAGTCTCTCCAGTGGGTGGCTTGCCCACTGTGCCATCCTGGGGAATGCAAAGCCACAGTCTCTCAAGTATCACAAGTGGGTGGCTTTCCCACTGTGCCATCCTGGGGAGTGCAAAGCCACAGTCTCTCAAGTCTCTACAGTGGGTGGCTTGCCCACTGTGCCATCCTGGGGAGTGCAAAGCCACAGTCTCTCAAGTCTCTACAGTGGGTGGCTTGCCCACTGGACCATCCTGGGGAGTGCAAAGCCACAATTTTGCAAGTAGATAACATCCGCCAGTGGCTCTGGAGGGGGACTGGTGGCCAGACTGGATTAGTCTTCCCGTGAAAGTTCCTGTCCCGTCACTGTCCCAGCTGCACATGGGATAAGGATGCTTGATGTGGCGGTCTTTTCATTCTTACCCGGTGCATGCCCTGTTCAGTGGTGCTTTTCCATGGCGGTCTCTGGACTGTTCAGCGGTGCTTTGCCATGGCGGTGCTTGCCCTGTTCAGCGGTGCTTTGCCATGGCGGTCTCTGGACTGTTCAGCGGTGCTTTGCCATGGCGGTTCTGGAACGGGCATTGGTGTGTGGCATGACGTTCCCTGGACTGGGCATTGGTGTGTGGCATGACGTTCTCTGGACTGGGCATTGGTGTGTGGCATGATGATCCCTAGACTGGGCATTGGTGTGTGGCATGACATTCCCTGATAGCGCACCGGGGCTGTGGCAGCCGGGGCCCTCCTGGGCACTGACTCCGGCGGTGGTCTCCTGACCAGTGACGATACTTGGGCCCTCCTGGGCACTGACTCTGGCGGTGGTCTCCTGACCAGTGACGATACTTGGGCTCTCCTGGGCTATGACTCCGGCGGTGGTCTCCTGTCCAGTGATGATACTTGGGCCCTCCTGGGCACTGACTCCGGCAGTGGCGGTGGTCTCCTGACCAGTGACGATACTTGGGCCCTCCTGGGCTATGACTCTGGCGGTGGTCTCCGGACCAGTGACGACGGTACTGGCGGTGGCGTCTCGACCGCCGGGAATGATGCCGCCCTTCTCCGCCCCTTGGAGTGCCACGGTGTCCCTCAGGATCTGCTGTATGTCCTTCAGCACCCCTACGATGGTGCCCAGGGCGGAGCTGATGGTCCTGAGCTCCTCCATGAACCCCAAATACTGCTCCTCCTACAGGCGCTGGGTCTCCTGAAACTTTACCAGGACCGTCACCATCGTCTCCTGGGAGTGGTGGTATGCTCCCATGATGGAGGTGAGGGCCTCGTGGAGAGTGGGTTCCCTTGGCCTGTCCGCCCCCTGTCGCACAGCAGCCCTCCCAGGTCCCCGATGTCCCTGGGCCTCCGTCCCCTGGACCGTGTGTCCACTACCACTGCCCCGAGGTCCCTGTTGTTGTTGGGGTGGTGGGTTACCCTGGGTTCCCTGTAGTGGTGGACACACCACTGATTGACCTGTCCTGGGTACGGAGGTTTGGGCCCGCTGGGTGGGTGCTGTGCTGGTGTTACCAGAGGGTGGAAGGTCAGTGTTGGGCTGTGCCTGTGCAAGGGGAACCAACTGTCCTGAGGCCCACGATGGTCCGGGCTGGTCATCAGGCTCCAGTAGGGCAGAGCTGCTATTGTCACTGTGGGCCTCTTCTGGGGGTGGAGTGGTGTTGTCTGGACCCTCTGGTGTGGTGACGGTCCTTCGTGTTCCTGCAGGGGCATAAGAGCATGATTATTGCATGTGTGTGTGTGATGGTGTGCAATGGGTGGGTGTCTGTGTACCCCAGTGCAGGCATTCCTGTGTGGGGGCTTGTGTGATGATGGTTAGGGCGTTGTTCTGGGTATGTGCAGTGGGCATGCTTAGGTGATAGGTGTCCATGCTTAGTTGTGTCATGCAGGGCTTGGTGTTGGGATGTGTAGTTTGTGTTATGAATACATTAGTGAGGATTTGGGGTGATAGGGGAGAGTGTGAGGGTGGGGGTGTGTGATAGCATGGAGGTAGGGTGGGGGATATGTTAGTTAAGATTTGACTTACCAGTGTCCCATCCTCCACCGACTCCTCCGAAGCCCTCTGGATGCATAATGGTCAAGACTTGCTCCTCCCATGTTGTTAGTTGTGGGGGAGGAGGGGGGGGTCCGCCACCAATCCGCTGAACCGCGATGTTGTGCCTGGAGACCGTTGAACGCACCATCCCCCGTAGGTCATTCCACCTCTTCCTGATGTCCTCCCTATTTCTTGGGTGCTGTCCCACAGCGTTGACCCTGTCCACTATTCTTCGCCATAGCTCCATCTTCCTGGCTATGGATGTGTGCTGTACCTGTGAGCCAAATAGCTGTGGCTCTACCCGGACAATTTCCTCCACCATGACCCGGAGCTCCTCCTCGGAAAAGCGGGGGTGTCTTTGGCGTGCTATGGGGTGGTGTGTGTGATGTGTGGGGTGGTGCGTGGTGTTTTGTGCGTGGATGTTGTGTTGGTGATGGAGTTGTATGCCTCTGTGTAGTGGGATTGTCTGATCTGTGCTGTGTCTCTGGCCTTCGTGATTAATTTTTGGTCGTAGGGGTTTGTGGGTGTTGTGGGTGTGTGTTTTATATTGCGTTGGGTGTGTGGGAGTGATGTTTGTATGTGTATCAGGTGTGTGTATTTTGAATTGTCCAATGTGGCGGTGTTTTGGAGATGTGTGTGTATTTTGAGCATGGCGGTGTGTACCGCCAATGGAATACCGCGGTTGAATGACCGCTGCATGGATTCGTGGGTCGTAATAGCATGGGCGATTTCTGTTGGCGTGGAGGTGGTGGTTTTTTTATCGCCAGTTTATCACTGACCTTTGGTGTGGTGGACTTGTGTGGTTGTCTGAATTTCGGCGGTTTCCGAGATGTGTGTCATAATAGCTGTGGCGGAATTCCGCGGCGCCGGCGGTGTATTGGTGATCTTCTGCACAGCGGTAAGCGCCTTTTACCGCCAATGTTGTAATGACCCCCTTAGTGTAACACCAAATTCTCTTTCATAAATGAATAACATTTGCAAGGATCACTAGAAAACTGAGTATACATTTTCAAATATTTATTTTAAAACTAAAATCCTAATCTAACGCCCACAATGAGTAGTGATAAGAAATAGATTATTATTTGGGGTGCACTCCAGTGGCAGTGCAAACATGACTTCATGCCTACCATTGTAAAATGACTACAGCAGTGTACAAACTGCAATTTGACCTGTGAAAATAAACCCTTAATAATTCTAGAGAGTCATCTGCATATATGAAGAGGGTAGTTTCAGTGCTTTGCCCTAATCACACTTGGAAATAGCCTTGGAGTCTGTTTAATATATGAACTTACTGAATTAAATGGCAATACAGTGTTTCAAGTACCTTTGCCAGGGGCAGGAGTACAGTAATAGCACTGAAATGTTGTCTTAATTGTGTCATCATCTTTGTTCTTGTTTAGTGGTTCTAAATAGTTTCTTTTGAGAGAATCAGGAACTGAAACAATTTGGAGTGAGCTGTTGATAAAACCAAAGTTACATAGCTGAAACTGCACTAGAATTGTAGGCCACGTTCCACTTTTTATTTTACATAACATATACCCCTGGCTTTGTGAATAATTTCCAAACATGCCGTAAATATTAACAGTTTAGCATAAACTGACTGTCTGAAAGTCTCGACATAGGTTTACTCTAGGAAGATTGTAGATATCTGCTCAAGAATAGAGCTTCAATGCAACAAAAAATCCCAAAGGGGGTGGTGGAATGTTCAACTTACTCTCAAGGACGTACCCAAGTGCCTTCCCTTCCACCACTAATCCCCACTGCTGACAGGTGTCCATGTAACCCTTTTGGATCCATTCTGCCCAGCCCTCACAACAGTCTTCTGTTGGGAAACACTGGTCTGTGAGTTATCAGTCCTGGAATGTCAATGGTACTGTTACGAGACTTTCCCACAGTCAGTGGGTTCTGATTGTCAGTCACATTTTTGTTTTATTCTCTGTTGGTTTCTGGGAGCTTGTCATGTGCATAGGTGCCCTGGGTCCAGAAGACACAGGCATTATAGTAGATGATTCACAGCTATCACCCGGATTTGGGGGTAGAGGATTAGTTTAGCATCCAATCCAAGACTCGCCCTCCACTACTAGAGTAACAACACGTTTCTGCGATAGATACCACCTGCAGTTATTCCTTTCCAAGATGGTCCTACTCACTACCCCATTCCTTTGTATCATCTACCCTGTCAAAGGAATATAAATGAGCTTCACAGAGGGCTTACACGAGTTCAAATTGATTGCCTGTTTCTCTCTTCCTCTGCTTCTGCTTGTGTGTTGGCTTTCATGTTTTTTTAACTCCATTATTTGTAGGTCGTTATTCTGAATTTATTCTGACACGTTCCTTCTTCCTTCGGCTCTTTGTTATATTTGAAACTATTGTGAATTGCAGAATGGTATCACAAACGGTTTGCACTAAAATTATCCGACCTAAAAGAGACAAAAAGGGGCGGTGTGTTGCATACATATATTGGCAGCACGTGTGTGGGGTGGGTTTATGTACATTTGTGTGATGTAAGTATGTGCATATTTATATTTGCATAAGAGAGTGAATGTGCGTGTGCACGTGCGCCTGCCTGTTTTATTTAGGGAAAGGGGGAATAAGAGTTATTTAACCGATCCGTACCTTCTCAATGGATGGAAACGAATGGACGTGGAGGGTAGGGAGGGCATGATCAGATTCCAAAGAACTTTTCCAAAGCAGAGAAATTACGATTCCAAAGCAAATCACCTATAAAATAAAAGCAAGTGAAGCCTTAGGAAGAGCAACTCATCTCTTCCTAGCGCCAGGAAGAGATAGTATCACAAAAGGAAACACATATTAGAATTTCTGAAGTAATTCAAATTCGGCTACAAGTTTTGCTTACCTATGCAATTTCTTTGTGGCTTCGGTTTTCAATACCATCTGCTCTAGAATTGTAAAGTGGAACTTTTGAAATAGCATGGAAAGCAATTTCTCACTGTGTCTTTTTGAATCTTCAAGGCATGGTCAGATGCGGTAAACGTTTCAAGGTCCGCGAGTCTGTCATTCAGAGTATAATTTCAAAGTATCAAGATTAATTGCATCTCAAAATGTACACAATTTCGGCACAACACAAAGGCAGTTTATGAGGATGTTTCTTTCATATTTAGACCTCTTCTATACCGAAATTTCACAAAGTTTGATTGAAGCATAGCTAAAAGTATGTACTGTGAACAATAAATGGAAGTTTGTTTTGAATAAATTGTAAGTTAAATGCAAGTAATATGGACACATTATCAAGAACATTTTTTATTGGCGACTTTAACATTTATGCTTAGATGTTCTGACTTCATAGACTTGTTCATTCTGACCATAGTCTTGTTCAGTTTTAGTTCAAAATCATGTATCTGTTTACTAAATTTAATTGCACTTTAAACTGAAGAAAAGAAATAGGCCACCTTAGTGTAAAATGGTTTTAACAATAATACAGTTCAAAATACCGCGAGAAGCTCAATCAGCACTACATTGCAAATAGCCGACTCCAGACAAAAGCAGTGATCGGTGGTTTTTCCTGACTGTCAAAATGTACAGACTGGTGTGGTGCATTTATTTAAATAAAATTTCTTTGCCATAGCATTTCAATCTTTCATCTGTTATCTTTCACATTTTGTATGATGTTTGGAACTATTGCTATGTATATGTAATGTGCAGTAGAGTAATATTCTGTGGTTGACGCGTATAGGCCAATGAACCTTTTGATTCTCATGGAGTATTCTAGTCATGTAGTAACCAATGTTCATCAATAATTGATGCACAAATCAGTAACCATTAAGCAAATCATAAAACAGCAATTAATACCATCAAAATAACCACAACTCCATATACGTTTTAGTAATCTCATTCCCTATTAGTTACAATACTAAGTCATGAGGTTAATTCAAACTTTATTCAATCAACTTCAAATGTAATTCATTAGTTACACCAATAACATAATCTAATCAGAAGTTGAGAAAACATACATTCTAATGCTTCAGCATAAGCCAACGAAGACGAATAGGTCAACATGAGTAGCAGAGTTCAGCAACCCAGTCCGTCAATCATTTGTCACCGTATATGTAAATGTCCCTGGAATAGGAACCTCAGCTAACCCGGATTAGCATTAGCATGTGGGACTTCATGCGAAAACAGTTTAGAACATGAATTTGGAAAAACATCTAGCTAAGAGAATTTTAGAAAACAGCGCAGTTGGTACCTAGAAAGGAAAGGCACAAAAATAATTCAGCCACATTGTCATAGCTACCTATCCACAAAATGGATCAGCCACAAAGTCAGTCTACGTCTTCAGGTCATCAATCGATCAGCAATGCATCAGGCTCTCAAGAGCATGAGCCCAATGACAGAATCTCGTGTCTCTTTGGTCTCAAACCTAGCATCAATTACCATCCATTGTTCCCCTAACATCTGAACTCTCCCCTTCTGTCACGTCATCATATCAAAGTTATCCAGACTATCCCCCAATTCCTAATTGGTCAGTTAATCGTCAGTTATGATTCTACCCAATAAATTTAGGCTTTCAAATCTATGAATTCTAATATTACGCTGTTCTCTTGGTTCACTGTTGTGAGAAGGTAGCCTCTTTCTAGCCTTGTTACCCCCACTTTTGGCCTGTTTGTGAGTGTATGTCAGGGTGTTTGTCACTGTTTTCACTGTCTCACTGGGATCCTGATAGCCAGGCCTCAGTGCTCATAGTGAAAACACTATGTTTTCAGTATGGTTGTTATGTGTCACTGGGATCCTGCTGGTCAGGACCCCAGTGCTCATAGGTTTGTGGCCTATATGTATGTGTCACTGGGACCCTGTCACACAGGGCCCCAGTGCTCATAGGTGTGCATGTATATGTTCCCTGTGTGGTGCCTAACTGTCTCACTGAGGCTCTGCTAACCAGAACCTCAGTGGTTATGCTCTCTCATTACTTTCAAATTGTCACTAACAGGCTAGTGACCATTTTTACCAATTTACATTGGCTTACTGGAACACCCTTATAATTCCCTAGTATATGGTACTGAGGTACCCAGGGTATTGGGGTTCCAGGAGATCCCTATGGGCTGCAGCATTTCTTTTGCCACCCATAGGGAGCTCTGACAATTCTTACACAGGCCTGCCACTGCAGCCTGAGTGAAATAACGTCCACGTTATTTCACAGCCATTTTACACTGCACTTAAGTAACTTATAAGTCACCTATATGTCTAACCTTTACCTGGTAAAGGTTAGGTGCAAAGTTACTTAGTGTGAGGGCACCCTGGCACTAGCCAAGGTGCCCCCACATTGTTCAGAGCCAATTCCCTGAACTTTGTGAGTGCGGGGACACCATTACACGCGTGCACTACATATAGGTCACTACCTATGTGTAGCTTCACCATGGTAACTCCGAATATGGCCATGTAACATGTCTATGATCATGGAATTGCCCCCTCTATGCCATCCTGGCATTGTTGGTACAATTCCATGATCCCAGTGGTCTGTAGCACAGACCCTGGTACTGCCAAACTGCCCTTCCTTTGATTTCACTGCAGCTGCTGCTGCTGCTGCCAACCCCTCAGACAGGCATCTGCCCTCCTGGGGTCCAGCCAGGCCTGGCCCAGGATGGCAGAACAAAGAACTTCCTCTGAGAGAGGGTGTGACACCCTCTCCCTTTGGAAAATGGTGTGAAGGCAGGGGAGGAGTAGCCTCCCCCAGCCTCTGGAAATGCTTTGTTGGGCACAGATGTGCCCAATTCTGCATAAGCCAGTCTACACCGGTTCAGGGACCCCTTAGCCCCTGCTCTGGCGCGAAACTGGACAAAGGAAAGGGGAGTGACCACTCCCCTGACCTGCACCTCCCCTGGGAGGTGTCCAGAGCTCCTCCAGTGTGCTCCAGACCTCTGCCATCTTGGAAACAGAGGTGCTGCTGGCACACTGGACTGCTCTGAGTGGCCAGTGCCACCAGGTGACGTCAGAGACTCCTGCTGATAGGCTCCTTCAGGTGTTAGTAGCCTTTCCTCTCTCCTAGGTAGCCAAACCCTCTTTTCTGGCTATTTAGGGTCTCTGTCTCTGGGGAAACTTTAGATAACGAATGCATGAGCTCAGCCGAGTTCCTCTGCATCTCCCTCTTCACCTTCTGATAAGGAATCGACCGCTGACCGCGCTGGAAGCCTGCAAACCTGCAACATAGTAGCAAAGACGACTACTGCAACTCTGTAACGCTGATCCTGCCGCCTTCTCGACTGTTTTCCTGCTTGTGCATGCTGTGGGGGTAGTCTGCCTCCTCTCTGCACCAGAAGCTCCGAAGAAATCTTCCGTGGGTCGACGGAATCTTCCCCCTGCAACCGCAGGCACCAAAAAGCTGCATTACCGGTCCCTTGGGTCTCCTCTCAGCACGACGAGCGAGGTCCCTCGAATCCAGCGACACCGTCCAAGTGACCCCCACAGTCCAGTGACTCTTCAGCCCAAGTTTGGTGGAGGTAAGTCCTTGCCTCACCTCGCTGGGCTGCATTGCTGGGAACCGCGACTTTGCAAGCTACTCCGGCCCCTGTGCACTTCCGGCGGAAATCCTTCGTGCACAGCCAAGCCTGGGTCCACGGCACTCTAACCTGCATTGCACGACTTTCTAAGTTGGTCTCCGGCGACGTGGGACTCCTTTGTGCAACTTCGGCGAGCACCGTTTCACGCATCCTCGTAGTGCCTGTTTCTGGCACTTCTCTGGGTGCTACCTGCTTCAGTGAGGGCTCTTTGTCTTGCACGACGTCCCCTCTCTCTGCAGGTCCAATTTGCAACCTCCTGGTCCCTCCTGGGCCCCAGCAGCGTCCAAAAACGCTAAACGCACGATTTGCGTGTAGCAAGGCTTGTTGGCGTCCATGCGGCGGGAAAACACTTCTGCACGACTCTCCAAGGCGTGGGGGATCCATCCTCCAAAGGGAAAGTCTCTAGCCCTTGTCGTTCCTGCAGTATTCACAGTTCTTCAGCCTAGTAAGAGCTTCTTTGCACCAACCGCTGGCATTTCTTGGGCATCTGCCCATCTCCGAGCTGCTTGTGACTTTTGGACTTGGTCCCCTTGTTCCACAGGTACCCTCAGTCAGGAATCCATCGTTGTTGCATTGCTGATTTGTGTTTTCCTTGCATTTTCCCTCTAACACGACTATTTTGTCCTTAGGGGAACTTTAGTGCACTTTGCACTCACTTTTCAGGGTCTTGGGGAGGGTTATTTTTCTAACTCTCACTATTGTCTAATAGTCCCAGCGACCCTCTACAAGGTCACATAGGTTTGGGGTCCATTCGTGGTTCGCATTCCACTTTTGGAGTATATGGTTTGTGTTGCC
The DNA here is from genome assembly GCF_031143425.1 of Pleurodeles waltl. Taxonomy (NCBI): domain Eukaryota; kingdom Metazoa; phylum Chordata; class Amphibia; order Caudata; family Salamandridae; genus Pleurodeles; species Pleurodeles waltl. Next base: position 684,912,817 of record NC_090442.1, read on the forward strand.
CCTATCCCTATGTTTCCCCATTGCATCCTATTGTAACTATACATTGTTTGCACTGTTTTCTAAGACTATACTGCATATTTTTTCTATTGTGTATATATATCTTGTGTATATTTCCTATCCTCTCACTGAGGGTACACTCTAAGATACTTTGGCATATTGTCATAAAAATAAAGTACCTTTATTTTTAGTATAACTGTGTATTGTGTTTTCTTATGATATTGTGCATATGACACTAAGTGGTACTGTAGTAGCTTCACACGTCTCCTAGTTCAGCCTAAGCTGCTCTGCTGAGCTACCATTATCTATCAGCCTAAGCTGCTAGACACCCTATACACTAATAAGGGATAACTGGGCCTGGTGCAAGGTGCAAGTACCCCTTGGTACTCACTACAAGCCAGTCCAGCCTCCTACATTGGTTGTGCAGCGGTGGGATAAGTGCTTGAGACTACTTACCACTCTTGTCATTGTACTTTTCATAAGAGAAAAATATACAAAACAAGGTCAGTGTATATACACATAGCCAAAAAGTTTTGCATTTCCTCTTTTCACTCTTTTCTAAGTGCTGAAAAGTACTTCTAAACTTTCAAAAAGTTCTTAAAAGTTTAAAAAGTTTTTTTCTGTCTTTCCAAAAAGTTCTGAAAACTTTTTTCTCTTTTTCTATCACTTTAACTCTCTCTAAAAAATGTCTGGTACAGGCCAAAATGTTGAACTGTCCAAAATTGCATATGATCACCTTAGCTGGAAAGGAGCAAGGAGTCTCTGCACAGAGAGAGGTTTGAGTGTAGGGAAGAATCCTTCCTTAGAACTGTTAATTAATATGCTTAGAGTACAGGATAAGGCCATAAGTGCCCAATCTGGTGAAAAAGTAGCTAATGGTTCTCAATCTGATCCAGGGACTCCCCCAGGAAAAGGTTCAGGAAAGAAACTTCTCAGCCTGCCCATTACTAGACAGTCTAGCATAGTTGGTACAGAAATTGAATCACACCATACTGATGGTGTGCTCTCACATAATGCTGGTAGCCAAGCTGTTAGGGTGCCCTCTGTAAGGGACAGGTCTCCTTCTGTTCATTCCCATCATACCTCTGTATCTAGAAATGTCCCTCCCACCCACCCTGATGACAGATTGTTAGAAAGGGAGCTCAATAGATTGAGAGTGGAACAAACCAGACTGAAGCTCAAGAAGCAACAGCTGGATTTGGATAGACAGTCTTTAGAATTAGAGAAGGAAAGACAGAAGTTGGGTTTAGATACCCATGGTGGCAGCAGCAGTATTCCCCATAGTCATCCTGCAAAAGAGCATGATTCCAGGAATCTGCACAAGATAGTTCCCCCTTATAAGGAGGGGGATGACATTAACAAGTGGTTTGCTGCACTTGAGAGGGCCTGTGCTGTACAGGATGTCCCTCAAAAGCAGTGGGCTGCTATCCTATGGCTATCATTTAGTGGAAAAGGTAGGGATAGGCTCCTTACAGTGAAAGAAAATGATGCCAATAATTTCCAAGTTCTTAAGAATGCACTCCTGGATGGTTATGGCTTAACCACTGAACAGTACAGGATAAAGTTCAGAGAGACCAAAAAGGAGTCTTCACAAGACTGGGTTGATTTCATTGACCATTCAGTGAAGGCCTTGGAGGGGTGGTTACATGGCAGTAAAGTTACTGATTATGAAAGCCTGTATAACACAATCCTGAGAGAGCATATACTTAATAATTGTGTGTCTGATTTGTTGCACCAGTACCTGGTAGACTCTGATCTGACCTCTCCCCAAGAATTGGGAAAGAAGGCAGACAAATGGGTCAGAACAAGGGTGAACAGAAAAGTTCATACAGGGGGTGACAAAGATGGCAATAAGAAGAAAGATGGTGAAAAATCTCAAGATAAGCATGGGGATAAGGGTAAAACCAAAGATCCCACTTCAAATCTTAAACACTCTTCAGAGGGTGGGGATAAAACAAATTCTTCCTCTTCTTCCCAACCTGCACACATTAAAAAGCCTTGGTGCTTTGTGTGTAAAAACAGAGGCCATAGGCCAGGGGATAAGTCCTGTCCAGGTAAACCCCCTGAGCCTACCACCACTAATACATCAAGCTCTAGTGCCCCTAGCAGTAGTGGTACTAGTGGTGGGACTGCTCGCAACAGTCAAGCAAAGGGTGTAGTTGGGTTCACTTATGGGTCCATAGTGGAAACTGATGTAATCAGTCCCAAGACAGTTTCTGTCACACCTAGTGGCATTGGCCTTGCCACACTGGCTGCTTGTCCCCTTACAATGGATAAGTACAGGCAGACAGTTTCAATAAATGGTGTTGAGGCCTTGGCCTACAGGGACACAGGTGCCAGTTTCACTTTGGTGACTGAAAACCTAGTGCACCCTGATCAACACATCATTGGACAACAGTATAAGATTATTGATGTCCATAACTCCACTAAGTTTCTTCCCTTAGCTATAATTCAGTTTAGTTGGGGTGGAGTTACTGGCCCTAAGCAGGTGGTGGTATCACCTAGCTTACCTGTAGACTGTCTCTTAGGTAATGACCTAGAGGCCTCAGGTTGGGCTGATGTAGAGTTTTATGCCCATGCAGCCATGCTGGGCATCCCTGAGGAATTGTTCCCTCTCATTTCAAGTGAAATGAAAAAGCAAAGGAGAGAAGGCCTGAAAACTCAGGATCCCTCTCCATCAACAGGTAAAAAGGGTATCACAGTATCCCCTAACCACCCTACCATTCAGGATACTATTCCTGTGGTGGGAGAAACCTCTCCTGGGGTGGCACCTGTTCCAAGGGAATCATCAGCTGGCAAAGCTGGACTCCCTGAGGTGGAAGTACCTCTCTGTGGGATAACTAACATTGGTGAGAAAAACAGCACCATTTTAGTTAACATGGAGCATCCCTCCAACCCTCCCAGAGAAACTTTAGTGCAGAAACCCTGCACTACCTCACAACACTTAGGACAGCATCCCTGCCCTAGTGTGGAGCTCATAGGACAGCATCCCTGCCCTGCACCAACTCAAGAGAAACAGCATCCCTGTTCTCTCTTCCAGCCACATGGACAAAGTTTTTGCCCAGCTATGGCTTTTCTGAGACAGCATCCCTGTCTGGCATTTCCATCACTACAAATAGGTTCAGTGGACAATTCCCACTGCTCTAAACTAAAACTTACTGATAGAAACTCTGAAAATACATCTTCACATTGTTGCTTAGCTAAAAAACTTCAAACAGGGTGGTTTACATCCCCACAGGGAAGTAACCATATAGTGGATGATAAAGGGAGTAACCAGTCTATTGCAGAGCTACTCTCTACTTATCACCACTTAGACAATAAAGTCTCAACTGGCCAAGGTTAGCCTTATTGTCCTTCGTTTGGGGGGGGGTTGTGTGAGAAGGTAGCCTCTTTCTAGCCTTTTTACCCCCACTTTTGGCCTGTTTGTGAGTGTATGTCAGGGTGTTTGTCACTGTTTTCACTGTCTCACTGGGATCCTGATAGCCAGGCCTCAGTGCTCATAGTGAAAACACTATGTTTTCAGTATGGTTGTTATGTGTCACTGGGATCCTGCTGGTCAGGACCCCAGTGCTCATAGGTTTGTGGCCTATATGTATGTGTCACTGGGACCCTGTCACACAGGGCCCCAGTGCTCATAGGTGTGCATGTATATGTTCCGTGTGTGGTGCCTAACTGTCTCACTGAGGCTCTGCTAACCAGAACCTCAGTGGTTATGCTCTCTCATTACTTTCAAATTGTCACTAACAGGCTAGTGACCATTTTTACCAATTTACATTGGCTTACTGGAACACCCTTATAATTCCCTAGTATATGGTACTGAGGTACCCAGGGTATTGGGGTTCCAGGAGATCCCTATGGGCTGCAGCATTTCTTTTGCCACCCATAGGGAGCTCTGACAATTCTTACACAGGCCTGCCACTGCAGCCTGAGTGAAATAACGTCCACGTTATTTCACAGCCATTTTACACTGCACTTAAGTAACTTATAAGTCACCTATATGTCTAACCTTTACCTGGTAAAGGTTAGGTGCAAAGTTACTTAGTGTGAGGGCACCCTGGCACTAGCCAAGGTGCCCCCACATTGTTCAGAGCCAATTCCCTGAACTTTGTGAGTGCGGGGACACCATTACACGCGTGCACTACATATAGGTCACTACCTATGTGTAGCTTCACCATGGTAACTCCGAATATGCCCATGTAACATGTCTATGATCATGGAATTGCCCCCTCTATGCCATCCTGGCATTGTTGGTACAATTCCATGATCCCAGTGGTCTGTAGCACAGACCCTGGTCCTGCCAAACTGCCCTTCCTGGGGTTTCACTGCAGCTGCTGCTGCTGCCAACCCCTCAGACAGGCATCTGCCCTCCTGGGGTCCAGCCAGGCCTGGCCCAGGATGGCAGAACAAAGAACTTCCTCTGAGAGAGGGTGTGACACCCTCTCCCTTTGGAAAATGGTGTGAAGGCAGGGGAGGAGTAGCCTCCCCCAGCCTCTGGAAATGCTTTGTTGGGCACAGATGTGCCCAATTCTGCATAAGCCAGTCTACACCGGTTCAGGGACCCCTTAGCCCCTGCTCTGGCGCGAAACTGGACAAAGGAAAGGGGAGTGACCACTCCCCTGACCTGCACCTCCCCTGGGAGGTGTCCAGAGCTCCTCCAGTGTGCTCCAGACCTCTGCCATCTTGGAAACAGAGGTGCTGCTGGCACACTGGACTGCTCTGAGTGGCCAGTGCCACCAGGTGACGTCAGAGACTCCTGCTGATAGGCTCCTTCAGGTGTTAGTAGCCTTTCCTCTCTCCTAGGTAGCCAAACCCTCTTTTCTGGCTATTTAGGGTCTCTGTCTCTGGGGAAACTTTAAATAACGAATGCATGAGCTCAGCCGAGTTCCTCTGCATCTCCCTCTTCACCTTCTGATAAGGAATCGACAGCTGACCGCGCTGGAAGCCTGCAAACCTGCAACATAGTAGCAAAGACGACTACTGCAACTCTGTAACGCTGATCCTGCCGCCTTCTCGACTGTTTTCCTGCTTGTGCATGCTGTGGGGGTAGTCTGCCTCCTCTCTGCACCAGAAGCTCCGAAGAAATCTCCCGTGGGTCGACGGAATCTTCCCCCTGCAACCGCAGGCACCAAAAAGCTGCATTACCGGTCCCTTGGGTCTCCTCTCAGCACGACGAGCGAGGTCCCTCGAATCCAGCGACACCGTCCAAGTGACCCCCACAGTCCAGTGACTCTTCAGCCCAAGTTTGGTGGAGGTAAGTCCTTGCCTCACCTCGCTGGGCTGCATTGCTGGGAACCGCGACTTTGCAAGCTACTCCGGCCCCTGTGCACTTCCGGCGGAAATCCTTCATGCACAGCCAAGCCTGGGTCCACGGCACTCTAACCTGCATTGCACGACTTTCTAAGTTGGTCTCCGGCGACGTGGGACTCCTTTGTGCAACTTCGGCGAGCACCGTTTCACGCATCCTCGTAGTGCCTGTTTCTGGCACTTCTCCGGGTGCTACGTGCTTCAGTGAGGGCTCTTTGTCTTGCTCGACGTCCCCTCTCTCTGCAGGTCCAATTTGCGACCTCCTGGTCCCTCCTGGGCCCCAGCAGCGTCCAAAAACGCCAAACGCACGATTTGCGTGTAGCAAGGCTTGTTGGCGTCCATCCGGCGGAAAAACACTTCTGCACGACTCTCCAAGGCGTGGGGGATCCATCCTCCAAAGGGAAAGTCTCTATCCCTTGTCGTTCCTGCAGTATTCACAGTTCTTCAGCCTAGTAAGAGCTTCTTTGCACCAACCGCTGGCATTTCTTGGGCATCTGCCCATCTCCGAGCTGCTTGTGACTTTTGGACTTGGTCCCCTTGTTCCACAGGTACCCTCAGTCAGGAATCCATCGTTGTTGCATTGCTGATTTGTGTTTTCCTTGCATTTTCCCTCTAACACAACTATTTTGTCCTTAGGGGAACTTTAGTGCACTTTGCACTCACTTTTCAGGGTCTTGGGGAGGGTTATTTTTCTAACTCTCACTATTGTCTAATAGTCCCAGCGACCCTCTACAAGGTCACATAGGTTTGGGGTCCATTCGTGGTTCGCATTCCACTTTTGGAGTATATGGTTTGTGTTGCCCCTATCCCTATGTTTCCCCATTGCATCCTATTGTAACTATACATTGTTTGCACTGTTTTCTAAGACTATACTGCATATTTTTTCTATTGTGTATATATATCTTGTGTATATTTCCTATCCTCTCACTGAGGGTACACTCTAAGATACTTTGGCATATTGTCATAAAAATAAAGTACCTTTATTTTTAGTATAACTGTGTATTGTGTTTTCTTATGATATTGTGCATATGACACTAAGTGGTACTGTAGTAGCTTCACACGTCTCCTAGTTCAGCCTAAGCTGCTCTGCTAAGCTACCATTATCTATCAGCCTAAGCTGCTAGACACCCTATACACTAATAAGGGATAACTGGGCCTGGTGCAAGGTGCAAGTACCCCTTGGTACTCACTACAAGCCAGTCCAGCCTCCTACATTGGTTGTGCAGCGGTGGGATAAGTGCTTGAGACTACTTACCACTCTTGTCATTGTACTTTTCATAAGAGAAAAATATACAAAACAAGGTCAGTGTATATACACATAGCCAAAAAGTTTTGCATTTCCTCTTTTCACTCTTTTCTAAGTGCTGAAAAGTACTTCTAAACTTTCAAAAAGTTTTTAAAAGTTTAAAAAGTTTTTTTCTGTCTTTCCAAAAAGTTCTGAAAACTTTTTTCTCTTTTTCTATCACTTTAACTCTCTCTAAAAAATGTCTGGTACAGGCCAAAATGTTGAACTGTCCAAAATTGCATATGATCACCTTAGCTGGAAAGGAGCAAGGAGTCTCTGCATAGAGAGAGGTTTGAGTGTAGGGAAGAATCCTTCCTTAGAACTGTTAATTAATATGCTTAGAGTACAGGATAAGGCCATAAGTGCCCAATCTGGTGAAAAAGTAGCTAATGGTTCTCAATCTGATCCAGGGACTCCCCCAGGAAAAGGTTCAGGAAAGAAACTTCTCAGCCTGCCCATTACTAGACAGTCTAGCATAGTTGGTACAGAAATTGAATCACACCATACTGATGGTGTGCTCTCACATTATGCTGGTAGCCAAGCTGTTAGGGTGCCCTCTGTAAGGGACAGGTCTCCTTCTGTTCATTCCCATCATACCTCTGTATCTAGAAATGTCCCTCCCACCCACCCTGATGACAGATTGTTAGAAAGGGAGCTCAATAGATTGAGAGTGGAACAAACCAGACTGAAGCTCAAGAAGCAACAGCTGGATTTGGATAGACAGTCTTTAGAATTAGAGAAGGAAAGACAGAAGTTGGGTTTAGATACCCATGGTGGCAGCAGCAGTATTCCCCATAGTCATCCTGCAAAAGAGCATGATTCCAGGAATCTGCACAAGATAGTTCCCCCTTATAAGGAGGGGGATGACATTAACAAGTGGTTTGCTGCACTTGAGAGGGCCTGTGCTGTACAGGATGTCCCTCAAAAGCAGTGGGCTGCTATCCTATGGCTATCATTTAGTGGAAAAGGTAGGGATAGGCTCCTTACAGTGAAAGAAAATGATGCCAATAATTTCCAAGTTCTTAAGAATGCACTCCTGGATGGTTATGGCTTAACCACTGAACAGTACAGGATAAAGTTCAGAGAGACCAAAAAGGAGTCTTCACAAGACTGGGTTGATTTCATTGACCATTCAGTGAAGGCCTTGGAGGGGTGGTTACATGGCAGTAAAGTTACTGATTATGAAAGCCTGTATAACACAATCCTGAGAGAGCATATACTTAATAATTGTGTGTCTGATTTGTTGCACCAGTACCTGGTAGACTCTGATCTGACCTCTCCCCAAGAATTGGGAAAGAAGGAAGACAAATGGGTCAGAACAAGGGTGAACAGAAAAGTTCATACAGGGGGTGACAAAGATGGCAATAAGAAGAAAGATGGTGAAAAATCTCAAGATAAGCATGGGGATAAGGGTAAAACCAAAGATCCCACTTCAAATCTTAAACACTCTTCAGAGGGTGGGGATAAAACAAATTCTTCCTCTTCTTCCCAACCTGCACACATTAAAAAGCCTTGGTGCTTTGTGTGTAAAAACAGAGGCCATAGGCCAGGGGATAAGTCCTGTCCAGGTAAACCCCCTGAGCCTACCACCACTAATACATCAAGCTCTAGTGCCCCTAGCAGTAGTGGTACTAGTGGTGGGACTGCTGGCAACAGTCAAGCAAAGGGTGTAGTTGGGTTCACTTATGGGTCCATAGTGGAAACTGATGTAATCAGTCCCAAGACAGTTTCTGTCACACCTAGTGGCATTGGCCTTGCCACACTGGCTGCTTGTCCCCTTACAATGGATAAGTACAGGCAAACAGTTTCAATAAATGGTGTTGAGGCCTTGGCCTACAGGGACACAGGTGCCAGTTTCACTTTGGTGACTGAAAACCTAGTGCACCCTGATCAACACATCATTGGACAACAGTATAAGATTATTGATGTCCATAACTCCACTAAGTTTCTTCCCTTAGCTATAATTCAGTTTAGTTGGGGTGGAGTTACTGGCCCTAAGCAGGTGGTGGTATCACCTAGCTTACCTGTAGACTGTCTCTTAGGTAATGACCTAGAGGCCTCAGGTTGGGCTGATGTAGAGTTTTATGCCCATGCAGCCATGCTGGGCATCCCTGAGGAATTGTTCCCTCTCATTTCAAGTGAAATGAAAAAGCAAAGGAGAGAAGGCCTGAAAACTCAGGATCCCTCTCCATCAACAGGTAAAAAGGGTATCACAGTATCCCCTAACCACCCTACCATTCAGGATACTATTCCTGTGGTGGGAGAAACCTCTCCTGGGGTGGCACCTGTTCCAAGGGAATCATCAGCTGGCAAAGCTGGACTCCCTGAGGTGGAAGTACCTCTCTGTGGGATAACTAACATTGGTGAGAAAAACAGCACCATTTTAGTTAACATGGAGCATCCCTCCAACCCTCCCAGAGAAACTTTAGTGCAGAAACCCTGCACTACCTCACAACACTTAGGACAGCATCCCTGCCCTAGTGTGGAGCTCATAGGACAGCATCCCTGCCCTGCACCAACTCAAGAGAAACAGCATCCCTGTTCTCTCTTCCAGCCACATGGACAAAGTTTTTGCCCAGCTATGGCTTTTCTGAGACAGCATCCCTGTCTGGCATTTCCATCACTACAAATAGGTTCAGTGGACAATTCCCACTGCTCTAAACTAAAACTTACTGATAGAAACTCTGAAAATACATCTTCACATTGTTGCTTAGCTAAAAAACTTCAAACAGGGTGGTTTACATCCCCACAGGGAAGTAACCATATAGTGGATGATAAAGGGAGTAACCAGTCTATTGCAGAGCTACTCTCTACTTATCACCACTTAGACAATAAAGTCTCAACTGGCCAAGGTTAGCCTTATTGTCCTTCGTTTGGGGGGGGGTTGTGTGAGAAGGTAGCCTCTTTCTAGCCTTGTTACCCCCACTTTTGGCCTGTTTGTGAGTGTATGTCAGGGTGTTTGTCACTGTTTTCACTGTCTCACTGGGATCCTGATAGCCAGGCCTCAGTGCTCATAGTGAAAACACTATGTTTTCAGTATGGTTGTTATGTGTCACTGGGATCCTGCTGGTCAGGACCCCAGTGCTCATAGGTTTGTGGCCTATATGTATGTGTCACTGGGACCCTGTCACACAGGGCCCCAGTGCTCATAGGTGTGCATGTATATGTTCCCTGTGTGGTGCCTAACTGTCTCACTGAGGCTCTGCTAACCAGAACCTCAGTGGTTATGCTCTCTCATTACTTTCGAATTGTCACTAACAGGCTAGTGACCATTTTTACCAATTTACATTGGCTTACTGGAACACCCTTATAATTCCCTAGAATATGGTACTGAGGTACCCAGGGTATTGGGGTTCCAGGAGATCCCTATGGGCTGCAGCATTTCTTTTGCCACCCATAGGGAGCTCTGACAATTCTTACACAGGCCTGCCACTGCAGCCTGAGTGAAATAACGTCCACGTTATTTCACAGCCATTTTACACTGCACTTAAGTAACTTATAAGTCACCTATATGTCTAACCTTTACCTGGTAAAGGTTAGGTGCAAAGTTACTTAGTGTGAGGGCACCCTGGCACTAGCCAAGGTGCCCCCACATTGTTCAGAGCCAATTCCCTGAACTTTGTGAGTGCGGGGACACCATTACACGCGTGCACTACATATAGGTCACTACCTATGTGTAGCTTCACCATGGTAACTCCGAATATGCCCATGTAACATGTCTATGATCATGGAATTGCCCCCTCTATGCCATCCTGGCATTGTTGGTACAATTCCATGATCCCAGTGGTCTGTAGCACAGACCCTGGTACTGCCAAACTGCCCTTCCTGGGGTTTCACTGCAGCTGCTGCTGCTGCCAACCCCTCAGACAGGCATCTGCCCTCCTGGGGTCCAGCCAGGCCTGGCCCAGGATGGCAGAACAAAGAACTTCCTCTGAGAGAGGGTGTGACACCCTCTCCCTTTGGAAAATGGTGTGAAGGCAGGGGAGGAGTAGCCTCCCCCAGCCTCTGGAAATGCTTTGTTGGGCACAGATGTGCCCAATTCTGCATAAGCCAGTCTACACCGGTTCAGGGACCCCTTAGCCCCTGCTCTGGTGCGAAACTGGACAAAGGAAAGGGGAGTGACCACTCCCCTGACCTGCACCTCCCCTGGGAGGTGTCCAGAGCTCCTCCAGTGTGCTCCAGACCTCTGCCATCTTGGAAACAGAGGTGCTGCTGGCACACTGGACTGCTCTGAGTGGCCAGTGCCACCAGGTGACGTCAGAGACTCCTGCTGATAGGCTCCTTCAGGTGTTAGTAGCCTTTCCTCTCTCCTAGGTAGCCAAACCCTCTTTTCTGGCTATTTAGGGTCTCTGTCTCTGGGGAAACTTTAAATAACGAATGCATGAGCTCAGCCGAGTTCCTCTGCATCTCCCTCTTCACCTTCTGATAAGGAATCGACCGCTGACCGCGCTGGAAGCCTGCAAACCTGCAACATAGTAGCAAAGACGACTACTGCAACTCTGTAACGCTGATCCTGCCGCCTTCTCGACTGTTTTCCTGCTTGTGCATGCTGTGGGGGTAGTCTGCCTCCTCTCTGCACCAGAAGCTCCGAAGAAATCTCCCGTGGGTCGACGGAATCTTCCCCTTGCAACCACAGGCACCAAAAAGCTGCATTACCGGTCCCTTGGGTCTCCTCTCAGCACGACGAGCGAGGTCCCTCGAATCCAGCGACACCGTCCAAGTGACCCCCACAGTCCAGTGACTCTTCAGCCCAAGTTTGGTGGAGGTAAGTCCTTGCCTCACCTCGCTGGGCTGCATTGCTGGGAACCGCGACTTTGCAAGCTACTCCGGCCCCTGTGCACTTCCGGCGGAAATCCTTCGTGCACAGCCAAGCCTGGGTCCACGGCACTCTAACCTGCATTGCACGACTTTCTAAGTTGGTCTCCGGCGACGTGGGACTCCTTTGTGCAACTTCGGCGAGCACCATCTCATGCATCCTCGTAGTGCCTGTTTCTGGCACTTCTCCGGGTGCTACCTGCTTCAGTGAGGGCTCTTTGTCTTGCTCGACGTCCCCTCTCTCTGTAGGTCCAATTTGCGACCTCCTGGTCCCTCCTGGGCCCCAGCAGCGTCCAAAAACACCAAACACACGATTTGCGTGTAGCAAGGCTTGTTGGCGTCCATCCGGCGGGAAAACACTTCTGCACAACTCTCCAAGGCGTGGGGGATCCATCCTCCAAAGGGGAAGTCTCTAGCCCTTTTCGTTCCTGCAGTATTCACAGTTCTTCAGCCTAGTAAGAGCTTCTTTGCACCAACCGCTGGCATTTCTTGGGCATCTGCCCATCTCCGAGCTGCTTGTGACTTTTGGACTTGGTCCCCTTGTTCCACAGGTACCCTCAGTCAGGAATCCATCGTTGTTGCATTGCTGATTTGTGTTTTCCTTGCATTTTCCCTCTAACACGACTATTTTGTCCCTAGGGGAACTTTAGTGCACTTTGCACTCACTTTTCAGGGTCTTGGGGAGGGTTATTTTTCTAACTCTCACTATTGTCTAATAGTCCCAGCGACCCTCTACAAGGTCACATAGGTTTGGGGTCCATTCGTGGTTCGCATTCCACTTTTGGAGTATATGGTTTGTGTTGCCCCTATCCCTATGTTTCCCCATTGCATCCTATTGTAACTATACATTGTTTGCACTGTTTTCTAAGACTATACTGCATATTTTTTCTATTGTGTATATATATCTTGTGTATATTTCCTATCCTCTCACTGAGGGTACACTCTAAGATACTTTGGCATATTGTCATAAAAATAAAGTACCTTTATTTTTAGTATAACTGTGTATTGTGTTTTCTTATGATATTGTGCATATGACACTAAGTGGTACTGTAGTAGCTTCACACGTCTCCTAGTTCAGCCTAAGCTGCTCTGCTAAGCTACCATTATCTATCAGCCTAAGCTGCTAGACACCCTATACACTAATAAGGGATAACTGGGCCTGGTGCAAGGTGCAAGTACCCCTTGGTACTCACTACAAGCCAGTCCAGCCTCCTACAACTGTACGATGTCTTCATCATCCGGCTCATCAGGTATCAAAAATGTTGCATCTTCTTCTCCAGTCAGTGTCTCTATTGTTCAAGTCCTGGGAAAGTACATCCTGTCGGCTTTACACCAACTTTGATACATGCCCTAGTTCCATCATCTCCTGTCCCTCCATTCATTGCAGAAAATTCTAGCTAAGCAGACCTTATTAACAATGAGTGGTTCAGGGTCAGTTCAGCACGTAAGCTTCTCTACATTGCATTTTTATTCAGCTTCTGCATGAGGCCTGGCAAAACTAGGCCACAACTTCGGCTAAGTTAACTCTTTAATATAGTGCAAAATATACGTTATACATCTCAATATGACCTATTACTACATTATTATTAAGCATTTTCCGCTTTTCACATATTTTTAGGCATTTCTAGTATAATTTGTGAATCTTGGTGCCTACTCTCCGTGGGCACATTTTCAAATGTGCACATTAATTTTTAGACGTTATTTGATTCTACATTATTATTTATTGTTCAAAATACATACCAGTCATTAAAAATTCTAAGTAGCATATCTGCTTCAGCAGTGGCCCAGAGCAGCGCAGCAAGTCATCTTGCTGTGCTGCAGCGCTGCACTGCATTACTGGGAAAGAGCTGGAATGCACCGTATTTAAGACATACAACACATTCCTAACTTTTTCCCCCTTGCTGGCGCACCATGAGCTGCCTACCATCAGTGAAGGCACCCTGGATGCCTGCATTGCCTGCAGGATTTTTTTTGTGCAGGAAAGGACACATTCCTGTACAAAAAAATCCTGAGAGGCATATTCCTTTATCAATGTGTGCTGCAGAATGCAGCACACATAGAAAGAGGAAATAAAAAGGAGAAAGAAAGATATTTCTCCTGGTTGTGTCTATCCTGTGGAGGTGTAACTTTTTGATGGATTCTCAGGTTTACAAGTTCTTGTAAATCTGGAAATGCATCAAAAACCATGTGAGTTGTTTGGCAACACACCCACAATGCCTATGGATTTCCTTCCCAGGCCAGAGTAGCGCAAAACAGCAAGTTGCGCTACATTGCATTACTCCGGATTTTTGCAGCCACACAAAGTATCTTTGAGTGGCTTAAAAAATCTGACTTATAGTTTTGTGTCACACATGTATTACATTGCATGGGGCTAATGCATTGCAACCCTTTCATAAATATGCCCCTGAATCTTTATCTCAATATATATTCCAAGACTGTCACATGTGCAACACTGAATGCTGGGAGCATAACAATCTGGGCCCCAGTCAATAATTTGGGCTCAGATTTGCAAACATATTCACAAACAATTTGCTTTGGATTTGCGTTATAATAGTGATGCATACCAAGTACATAGTGTTTTGGTAGGTTTTATTTTCCAATGGGAATGGAAATCATGGTTTGCATTGGAAAGTTGCCTAAAGTAACAACAAGATAAGGCTATGTGGTAATTTGCTCTACTTTGCATCAAGATGTCACTCCATAGCTAGTACATGGACAATCTCATGCAAACACCCATAGGTTTTGACAAAAGTCACTATCCACTAAGATTTGTAGAGAGGATTTCGAGCCAACCAATTATGCCTTCTCAAGGCTCGCATAAGGGGAGAGCAACTATTAAAAATCTCCAAATTTTTCGATTTCGCTTCACTGTACAGCTCACATACTAAGTGGGCAAATTATAAATGCATAGTTTTTTTCTGCAACAATACCTTTCCAGTACAAAACATATGCTTCCCAAATGGTCCAAGGGTGCGTGCATTAGTGCATGTCAGCCTAATGTGCACTAGCACAGAGAGAGGAACACAGCACCACATCTTAGTGCATATAGCCATGTTCTGCCCTCTGACTTATATGAAGTGCAGTAACTTTAAGTGCAGTGCTCAACTGTGTAAAAACTTGTAAATCTGAACCTCTGTGTTCAGGAAGTGCTACCTTACCACTGCTTTTTTAATGCCATCCCACACATTTTATGTAGGCTTGTGTTTATATCTTCTGAAGAAAACAGATATTAGGCAATTTGTAATACAATAACTAGAAGCATTAGCCTCAAGTTACTGCCTAAGCAACCCAATTTACTGGTGGGAGGCAGTAGGAGCATCCAATAACTTTGATGGTGGCATCTCAGCCTACAACTTGGCTATCTCTTGTACCACTGATCTAGAGATTTAGTGGCAGTGGTAGGATGCCGGTAGCTCTAAGAGGTTCTCTGCAGATAATGTATGGCCCAAGAGAATAATTTGGAAGGGCACACTGTCACTTGTAGCCCTAAAGTGTCAGTTCCCTTTCTCTGCACCATAAGAAATGCCACACTGTGAATTGATCTGCTTAGCCTCTTTTTCTGGTTATCAAGAGATGGCATGAGAGAGGTAAATATTAATGGTGATTGGAAATTCTCAAAGCTAGTGCTGGAAGTAGTAGAAACGTCATTAACATTTTTTGAAGGAAGGTAGTCAGTGACAGCAATAAAGTATATTTATTACTTAAAAAGGAACAGAAAGATACCTAAGTAGCATCCCTTTTATGATGCTGACAGACAGAGTCCCACCAAGCCTTTTACGCAATTTTAAATGAGCATTTCCAATTAACAGCAATTTGTTGAAAGGCTATTGCTCAAAATATACCAGTGAATTTGGCTGTAGTAAATGAGTGAGAAAAGCCATTAGTTGCAGTCCGTAAAAAGAGATTAGGAAAAATAAAAGGTTGATATAGCTTAAATACTTGTGTAATTTATGCCCAAACCCTATGCCTAAGTGATAATGTATTAAGGCACCACAATAAAATATGCATAATATCACTGTTGGGAAAATCACAATATCAACATTGGATTGATTTGTCTGTAGAGAACTTAGTACAATTAATTGGAGCCATATAAAGTATGTGATCATTAAAAAATAATGTTTGACTTGTGCTACCTGACTCTGAGATTTCAAAAAAACAAGACCATATCTTATTCCAAAACATAATATTCCAAGCAATTCCTAAATCTTGCTCACAGAGGAGTTCAGTTTTGGACTTGTTTTGCATGGGATTTGAAGGTAAAAAGAAACCTATAACTTATAGTAGCTTTTGGACAAGAAGGGACGAGTCTGGACACTTCCAAATTGCAGGTTATGGAGGGCAAATTATTCTTTAAGGTGAAAAAAAATCGAGGAGAACATTAATAAGCAGTGAAAAGGCAGTGCCAAAGGAATGTGGACAATGAAATATGTGCCTGAAGTGAGGAAAAGTTATGGGTGCACCCCCCTCAAATAATTGCGATATCCATATAATTCCTTTATCTTTCCATGATTTCCAAAAGATAGACCTGCTGTGTATTTCATCATGTTTATTACTCCATCTTGGAATGGCAAAGAAGGTAGTCTAGGAGAGAGAAGCAGGCAGAGCAACTGACCAAAGAAAGGATCAAGTGTGTAAAAAAAGGGGAGAGGAAGTAAGAGAAAATTTTAAAGAAAAAGATTGAAACTGCTATGGGGTAAAGGGTTGAAGTAATGTCTTCTCGATATCAAACCATAAAAGGGTGGAAAGGAGAATTAGACATCAAACTCAAAAGTGAAGCTTCATGCAATCCTAAAGCTTGATGTTCTTGACTAAAGTCAGGGAAGTTTATCCCTTCTTCTAGTTTAGAGATTTTGAATAAGGAAAGCGAGATCCTAGCTTTTTTATTTGCCCACAAACATTTAGGATTAGATTTAAGAAGGCCTAGAACCTCCTTACGCCACATTAGCAGAATTTGTTTTATACTAATCTGCCGCAAGGAGGCAAGTTTTGCAGCGCAATATTTACAAAGTGATGCAATGCATTCATTTCACCACTTCACGACCTCTTGCGCCACATTGTGGCTGCGTTAGGCATAATGTATGCGAGGGGGGCGTTCCGGCATTAGGAAGCACACAAAAATGGCACAGTGAAATCGACAAGATTTCACTGCGCCATTTTTGGTGTCATTTTTAACACCTGATCAAGTGCAGGTGTTAACACAAACCACCCATTGTAGTCAATTTCACCTCCTTACACTTTGCTACACTAGCATCACGTTTGATGCTAGTGTAGCAAAGAGCCACAGTAGCACCAAAAATGTTGATGAAATTGTCCTAACTACTGCCATGGTGCACTGTATGTTAAATATGGCCTAACCATGGTGTCGGTAGGCGCCAGTATGGGAGGGCGCTGAAAAAGTGGCATATCAGAGCTGATGCACCACTTTTTCATAAATCTGGGCCCTAGAGAGTATAGAATCAATCTTTTCTAAAGTAATCTTGGGAAGACTTACTGGCGTCATAGACATAACATAGTAAAAGTAGAGAAATCATCATTTTAATTTAGTCTAGATGTCCCCACCAATGCAAGAATAGTGGATTCCATGAAGAAATTACATTCTGAATATGAGTAACGCATTCCTTATAGTTAAGAGCAACAGAATCCTGAACAGACTGAGAGAAACTAGATGTCTAGATATTTTTTAAGAAAGTGCCCTTTGAAAAGAAGAGTTACTGAAGGACAGTTTAGTTGTTTATTTATATAAGGGAAGTATTTCAGTCTTATCCATTTTAACTTTATATCCTGAAACCTCAGAGAAGAAGTAATTTATGTGAGTAAACATACTGAAGAAACACTTCAGTGTGAGAAATAAAAAGAAGAACGTCCTCAGCTTAAGCTGCTGATTTTAAGGATTGGTAAACATATAGAAAACATGTTATAGTTGCGTTCTGTCTGAAACGATATAGGAAAGGTTCAAGTGCTAAAACAAATAATAATGAGGAAAGACAAAATCCTTGGTGAACTCCACTGTAAAATGGAAAATATGAGGAGATCATACCATTAACTGACACTAAAGCATTAGGGGATTGATATATGAGCAACATTAGGGCAATAGTTTTAGGACTAAATCTATGCCAAGACAAGGATTTTAACATAAATTCCTAATTTACCCTATTGAAAACTGTTGGACCTGGCTTTTTGACAGGGACATCCCCAAACTTTTTGCCTCCTTCCTCCTATTTTTTCTGACCTGTTGTTGTCGGCTTTTGACCTCTGGGCACTTTACCACTGCTAACCAGTGCTAAAGTGCATGTGCTCTCTGGGTAAATTGTACTACTGATTGGTTTATCCATGATTGACTATTTAATTTACTTGTAAGTCCCTGGTAGAGTGCACTACATGTGCCTAGGGCAGGTAGATTAAATGCTACTAGTGGGCCTGCAGCACTGGTTGTGCCACCCACCTCAGTAGCCCCTTAACCCTGTCTCAGGCCTGCCATTGCAAGGCCTGTGTGTGCAGTTTCACTGCCACTTCGACTTGGCATTTAAAAGTACTTGCCAAGCCTAGAACTCCCCTTTTACTACATATAAGTCATCCCTAATGTGTGCCCTAGGTAACCCCTAGAGCAGGGTGCTGTGTAGGTAAAAGGCAGGACATGTACCTGTGTAGTTATATGTCCTGGTAGTGTGAAACTCCTAAATTCGTTTTTACACTACTGTGAGGCCTGCTCCTTTCATAGGCTAACATTGGGGCTGCCCTCATACACTGTTGAAGTGGCAGCTGCTGATCTGAAAGGAGCAGGAAAGTCATATTTAGTATGGCCAGAATGGTAATACAAAATCCTGCTGACTGGTGAAGTCGGATTTAATATTACTATTCTAGAAATGCCACTTTTAGAAAGTGAGCATTTCTTTGCACTAAAATCTTGTTGTGCCCTTCAATCCACGTCTGGCTAGGTTTAGTTGACAGCTCCTTGTGCATTCACTCAGACACACCCCAAACACAGGGTACTCAGCCTCACTTGCATACATCTGCATTTTGAATGGGTCTTCCTGGGCTGGGAGGGTGGAGGGCCTGCCCTCACACAAAGGACTGCCACACCCCCTACTGGGACTCTGGCAGACAGGATTGAGCTGAAAGGGAACTTGGTGCATTTCTTAGAGACTCTTTGAAGTCACCCCCACTTCAAAGGCACAACTTAGTATAAAACAGGGCCTCTGCCCTACCTCATCAGACACTTGCTGGAGAAGAAACCTGAACCAGAAACTACATCCTGCCAAGAAGAACTGCCTGGCTGCTCAAAGGACTCACCTGTCTGCTTTCTACAAAGGACTGCTGCCTTGCTGTTGCCCTGCTGCCTTGCGGAACTCTTGTCTGGCTGTGAAAGTGCTCTCCAAGGGCTTGGATACAGCTTGCATCCTGTTCCTTGAAGTCTCAGGACCAAAAAGACTTCTCTCTTTTACTTGGACGCTCCGTGCGTCGAAAATTTCGACGCACAGCTTGTTTCGTGGCGAGAAAAACGCCGCACTCTGACGCTGATCGACGCGACGCTCTTGGGACGATCGAAGATCCGACGCACGGCCTCGCAAGGACAACGCCGCCCGACCTCTAGAGGAGAAATCGACGCGACGCCTGCCGTGAGATCGTAATTTTAACGCGCAGCCCCGCAGATCGAAGTCTAGAGGAGAAATCGACGCGACGCCTGCCGTGAGATCGTAATTTCGACGCACAGCCCCGCAGACCGACGCGCAGCCGGAGAACGAGCAGGAAAATCCACGCACAGACCCGGGACATCTGGTAATCCCCGCGATCCACAGAAAGAGACTGTCCGCGCGCCGGAAAACGACGCCGACTTCTCCGCGTGGAAAATAACGACACAAGTCCGTGTGTGCTGGGGAGAAATCGACGCACACACCCTTTTTCCACGCACCTCTTCCTTTGTGGCCCTCTGAGGAGATTTTCCACCAGAAACCAGGTACTTTGTGTTTGAAAGAGACTCTGTTTACTTTCTAAAGACTTAAGACGCTTTATATCACTTTTCAGTGATATCTTTACAAATTCATATTGCAACTTTGATCGTTTTGACCTGAAGATACCCAGATAAATATTATATATTTTTCTAAACACTGTGTGGTGTATTTTTGTGGTGTTATGCTATGGTGTTGTATGATTTATTGCACAAATGCTTTACACATTGCCTTCTAAGTTAAGCCTGACTGCTCGTGCCAAGCTACCGGAGGGTGAGCACAGGCTGATTTTGGATTGTGTGTGACTTACCCTGACTAGAGTGAGGGTTCTTGCTTGGACGGAGGGCAACCTGACTGCCAACCAAAAACCCCATTTCTAACAAAAACCTTTTCAGCATCAGTGGTTATTGCTACAAGTGGGTATTGAAGAAGGGAAGCTTCACTTAAAACAGTAAAAATAAACACATATTATCAGATGCTAATCTTCCTCTTAAACAACCTGTTTGTTCCTTCCCAATGAGATGCGGAAAGAAGGCTTCAATGTGGCATGCTAAAACATTTGCAAATAGTTTATAATCAACATTTCCTAGACCATGATCTTTGCTATGCTTATATATAAGACAGGTTGTGGCTTCTTGAAATGAACCAGAAGTGGAACCAACTTCAGTAAAAAATTGAAATAATTTTAATATGTGAGGAAAAAGAATATTGGAAAAGTGAAGAAAAAGCTCCACAGTGAAGTCAGCACTTGTGAGATTTCCAACAGGGAGATATCATTTTCTAAAGAAAGTCTCGATCTGCGGGAATGCATTTAGCAGTATTCTAAAGATATCAAACAAGGTGGTCAGTGTGCCCTTGGGATGCAGGTATTTAAAGAGCTTTATAGATTGTAGTAAACTCATCTAAGATATACTTATCTTTAAGAAGAGGAAACCTAGTCAAGGAGTCTAACTTAAAGGCTCTGCTTTTGGACCTTGAGATAGTTAGCTAACAATTTGCCAACTTTATTTGGGGCACCATAAAATTAGGCACTGCTTTTCAGCAACATTTAAGAAGACTTGTTAGTTGAAATTTCATTACATTTGAGTTAGGATTTTAAGGAGATTTTGAAGATCATTATAAGATTTGATAGCATAGAATTTCTGTTTTAAAATTATAGTTGATTTCAGTAAAGATTTCATTCTTAAGCATGGGCCTTATTTGGTTTTGATACATATCCAATGATAAAACCAAGAGCAGGAGCTTTAAAAGTGTCTCATAAAAGTTGAGGGGATGTGTTAGGAGATTGAGAGAAAGGAATTCAAAGGTGAATGTTATCAAGGATGAGGAAAACTATGGCGGTCATTACAACATTGGCGGTTAAAGCCTCTTACCGCCGTGCAGAAGACGCCAACACACCGCTGCGACTGCAGATTTCCGCCACAGCTATTATGACCCACATCTCGGAACCCACCAAAATTCAGACACCCTCACAAGTCTGCCACACCAAAGTTTAGTGATAAACTGGCGATAACAAAACCTCCACCGCCAAGTCAACAGAAATACGCCCACACTATCACGACACACGAATCCACGTGGTGGTCTTTCAACCGCGGTATTCCATTGGCGGTACACACCGCTGCGCTCAAAATACACACAATCTTACAAAACACAGCCACATTGGACAATTCCAAATACACACACCTGATACACATACACACACCACTCCCACACATCCAATACAATATAAAAAACACACCCACATCACCCAAAAACCCCTACAACAAAAAGTGAGAACGAAGCACAGAGAGAGACACCACCAGCAAGTACAACAGCATCCACAGGCACATAACACCATCACCCACACAACTTCCATGCACCTCACACAACACACCACTACATATCACCACACTTATCACCACACACACCACCCACACATCACCTACACCACCCCATGGCACCGCAAAGACACCCCAGGTTCTCGGAGGAGGAGCTGAGGGTCATGGTGGAGGAAATCGTCCAGGTAGAGCCACAGATATTTGGATCACAGGTGCAGCACACCTCAATTGCAAGGGAGAAGGAGCTATGGTGAAGAATAGTGGACAGGGTCACGCAGTGGGACAGCACCCAAGAAATCGTGAGGACATCAGGAAAAGGTGGAACAACCTACGGGGGAAGGTGCATTCCGTGGTCTCAAGACACCACCTGGCGGTTCAGCGGACTGGCGGAGGACCCCCACCTTCTCTCCCACAACTAACAACATGGGAGGAGCAGGACTTGGCGATTCTGCATCCTGAGGGCCTCGCAGGAGTTGGTGGAGGAATGGACTCTGGTAAGTCAAATCTTAACTATTACATCCCCCACCCTACCTGCATGCTATCACATACCCCCACCCTCGCCCTCACCCCTATCACTCCAACTCCTCACAAATGTACCAATATCACAAACCACACATCCCAATACCAAGCCCTGCATGCAACAACAAAGCATGGACACCCATCACTAAAACATGCCCACTGCACATACCGATACACCCCCCTAAACCATCATCACACAAGCTCCCACACAGGAATGCAAGCACTGGGGTACACGGTTACCCACCCATTGCACACCATGACACACACAGATGCAATAATCATGCCTTTCCACCCCTGCAGGACCCCTACCCAACGTCACCAGACAGGAGGGTTCAGACATATCCACTCCACCCACAGAAGAGGCCCACAGTGATGACAGCACCTCTGTCCAACTGGATCTAGATACCCAGCCCGGACCATCGGGGACCTCGGGACAATCGGTTCCCCTCACCCAGTCACAGGCAACCACAGACCTTCCCCCCTCTGGAAACACCAGCACAGCACCCACCCAGCGGGCCCATACCACCGTACCCAGGACACGTCAATCAGCTGTGTGTCCACCACTACAGGGAACCCAGGATAACCCACCACCCCAAAAACAACAGGGACCTGGGGGCAGTGGCAGTGGGCACACAGTCCAGGGGACGGAGGCCCAGGAACACAGGGGAACTGAGAGGGCTGCTGTGCGACAGGGGGCGGACAGGCCAAGGGAACCCACTCTCCACGAGGCCCTCTCCTCCATCATGGGAGCATATCACCACTCCCAGGAGACGATGGCAGCGGTACTGGCCAAGTTTCAGGAGACCCAGCGCATTCAGGAGGAACAGTATATGGGCTTCAGGGAGGAACTCAGAACCATCAGCTCCACCTTGGGTACCATCGTAGGAGTTCTGAAGGAACTACTTAACCCCAGGAGGGACACTGTGGCACTACAAGGGGCCCCTGACACTAGCATGGACGATGAACTGCCCACCAACTCTGCCGGCGCTAGTGGACAGGACGCCCCGCCACAGGACCACCACACCAGCACCCCAACCCCTGCAGACGGAGAACCACCCCGCAAACGGTCCCTGAGATCCAGGAACAAGACAGAGCACGATGCCAAGACCCCCGCCAAGAAATGAGACCACCCTGATTGTCATCCCACTGTCCCACTTTGTCACCCTGTCCATAATTAAACTGCCCCAGCTCCACTTCCTATGCCCATATGGGCAATGCACCTGTGAGACTAATAGACTGGACTCTGCCATGGACACTTCTCCGCCATCACCCATCACTATTTAACTTCCCCCTCCAATATTTTGAATTTAAATAAACACACCTAAAGCACAAAACGATCTGGAGTCTGTCTGTGATTTCAAAATAGTGTATTTATAATTACAGTGACAAAATGTTCTTGAAATAGTAATGTCCACATACCTATGTCACACAGCTCTAGTCCATGAGGAATCTAAGCAGATGACACACGTTGGGACCCACATCTGTGAAACCGTAAGGGAAAGTGACAACTCAGTGACCATACACTGGGTGAAAACGACAGACAGGATAGAGGTAGAAGTGTAAAAGTACATGTAGTAGGCAGGAATGTATTCTCACCTGTGTTTCACTGGAAATATTGCTGGATCACTGAGTCCCTGTTCTGCATGTCTTCTGTCCACAGGCTCCACAGCTGCCACAACCCCGCCATCTGGACCATCCTCCTGCAGAAAAGGCACCTGTCGTCGCAAAGCCAAGTTGTGAAGCATACAGCAGGCCACGATGATCTGGCAAACCTTCTTTGGTGAGTAGAATAGGGATCCACCTGTCATGTGGAGGCACCTGAACCTGGCCTTCAGGAGGCCGAAGGTCCGCTCGATCACCCTCATAGTCCGCCCATGGGCCTCATTGTAGCGTTCCTCTGCCCTGGTCCTGGGATTCCTCACTGGGGTCAGTAGCCATGACAGGTTTGGGTAACCAGAGTCACCTGCAAATGTCGAGGGACAACTGTTAGACACACACTAACCTGTAGGGATAACCCCAGACAACCATTCCCACTGTCTTGCTTCCAGGGGCTCACCTAATAGCCACACACGGTGCCTCTGTAGTTGACCCATCACATAAGGGATGCTGCTATTCCGCAGGATGTAGGCATCATGCACTGAGCGAGGGAACATGGCATTCACATGGGAGATGTACTGGTCTGCCAAACATACCATCTGTACATTCATCGAATGATAACTCTTCTGGTTTCTGTACACCTGTTCACTCATGTGCGGGGGGGGCAAAGCCACATGGGTCCTATCAATGGCACCTATGATGTTGGGGATATGTCCAAAGGCATAGAAGTCACCTTTCACTGTAGGCAAATCATCCACCTGAGGGAAAACGATGTACCTCCACATGTGTTTCAGCAGGGCAGACAACACTCTGGACAATACGTTGGAAAACAAAGGCTGGGACATCCCTGATGCCATGGCCACAGTTGTTTAAATAGACCCACTTGCAAGGAAATGGAGCACTGATAGCACCTGCACTTGAGGGTGGATTCCTGTGGGATGGCGGATTGCTGACATCAGGTCTGACTCCAGCTGGGTACACAGTTCTTGGATTGTGGCACGGTCAAACCTGTAGATAATTATCAAAAGTTTTTCCTCCATTGTCGACAGGTCCACCAGCGGTTGGTACACCGGAGGATGCCGCTATCTCCTCACATGTCCCAGCGGACGGTGCCTATGAAGGACAACAGCGAGCACAGAGTCAAACAACTCAGAGGTACGTACCCACAGTTTACCCAGAACACCAATCATACACAAAAGGTGTCCTGTATGGGTGTTGAGACTAGGCCTAGGTATGTGTGACGCAGTTGGAAATTAGGCCATGTGGGCCCCTGAAATGGCGGCTGCCTGACCTCTAAAGTGGGACAATGGGATGTGAGGTAACTGCACTGGCGTTGTACACCGTCGTGGTAGGCGGTCGGAGACCGCGGCGCAATGCTGCATTGGTTAACATTGGACACTATGGGGGTCATTCTACATTGGCGGGCGGCGGTCGCCGCCCGCCAAGCGGGAACCGCTGAATGACCGCACTGCGGTCAAAAGACCACGGCGGCCATTCTGGCTTTCCCGCTGGGACGGCGGGCGAACGCCAGAAGGCCGCCCGCCGGCCCAGCGGGAAACCCCCTTCTACGAGGATGCCGGCTCCGAATGGAGCCGGCGGAGTCGAAGGGGTGCGACGGGTGCAGTGGCACCCGTCGCGATTTTCAGTGTCTGCTTTGCAGACACTGAAAATCTTAGTGGGGCCCTGTTAGGGGGCCCCACGACTCCCGTTACCGCCATCCTGTTCCTGGCGGTGAAAACCGCCAGGAACAGGATGGCGGTAAGGGGGTCGGAATACCCATGGCGGCGCTGCAAGCAGCGTCGCCATGCAGGATTCCCTGGGCCAGGGGTAAACCGGCGGGAAACCACTGGTTGCCCTTTTCTGACCGCGGCTTTACCGCCGCGGTCAGAATGGCCAAGGAAGCACCGCCAGCCTGTTGGCAGTTCTTCCGTCATTTTAGCCCTGGCGGTCACCGACCGCCAGGGTTAGAATGACCCCCTATGGGTCCCAGGAGCCAATGACGATGTATGCCGGTGGTGATGGTACGCACGTCCGCGGAAGTGACCGCCGTGGACATGACCGCCATTTTCTATCTGTTGAATCACTTGATACCTGATCTTCGACAGGAGAGGACCAACACTGCAAGTGCTGCTGTGACCTCAGTCTGGAAGAGACAGTGGCTCGTGCGTCTGGGGAAAGGGACCCTGCCTTCACATCGGAGGAGTTGGAGAAGCTTGTTGATGGGGTCCTCCCCCAGTACACGCTACTCTACGGTCCTCCAGACAAACAGGTAAGTACACAGGGAGCATGTTGTATGGGCTATGCCTGTGTGGAGAGGGCTGGATGTAAGAAGGAAGGGGGCAGAGTTCTGCATGCATGAAAGATGGTGGGTGCATGTGCCACATGGCAATGGTAGGGATGGGGGCCACTCACTTTGACGGTGCAGTTGGTAATGACTTCTCTTCTTCCCCTGTACCTTTCATGTAGGTCAGCGCCCACCAGAAGTAAGATATTTAGCATGCCATCGCCAAGGACGTCCGGACCCTGGGGGTCTACCACAGACGGAGTACCCACTGCTGGAAAAGAAGGGAGGACATTCGCCGCTGGAGCAAGAAGAAGGCGGAGGCTCAGCTGGGGATGGATTAAACCCAGATCTATGACTGGGGGCGAGTGTTTGACAATGTTCAGCATTCCGTCCATCACTTGTTGTTTTTGCTTTGTCGCCCTAAGTGGGAAGGGTATGCCCAGACGTGGGTCCCGTGCTTCCCATGCCACTGGATTCAAGCTAGCCTGGCTGATGAGGGGTGAAACCCCGAAACCGGTCCCAGGATGCTTGTTTCCGGTCCAGTGAGGACCTGGCTTGGCAGTTCGGTCTGGACTGTTCCCATGAGGAGCAGGGTCAAGACTGATTTGCATATGGCTGGGTCCAAACTGGGGTGGCATGGTGAGCAAAAGAACGATGGATTAAACCCAGATCTATGACTGGGGGCGAGTGTTTGACAATGTTCAGCATTCCGTCCATCACTTGTTGTTTTTGCTTTGTCGCCCTAAGTGGGAAGGGTATGCCCAGACGTGGGTCCCGTGCTTCCCATGCCACTGGATTCAAGCTAGCCTGGCTGATGAGGGGTGAAACCCCGAAACCGGTCCCAGGATGCTTGTTTCCGGTCCAGTGAGGACCTGGCTTGGCAGTTCGGTCTGGACTGTTCCCATGAGGAACAGGGTCAAGACTGATTTGCATATGGCTGGGTCCAAACTGGGGTGGCATGGTGAGCAAAAGAACGATGGATTAAACCCAGATCTATGACTGGGGGCGAGTGTTTGACAATGTTCAGCATTCCGTCCATCACTTGTTGTTTTTGCTTTGTCGCCCTAAGTGGGAAGGGTATCCCAAGACGTGGGTCCCGTGCTTCCCATGCCACTGGATTCAAGCTAGCCTGGCTGATGAGGGGTGAAACCCCGAAACCGGTCCCAGGATGCTTGTTTCTGGTCCAGTGAGGACCTGGCTTGGCAGTTCGGTCTGGACTGTTCCCATGAGGAACAGGGTCAAGACTGATTTGCATATGGCTGGGTCCAAACTGGGGTGGCATGGTGAGCAAAAGAACGATGGATTAAACCCAGATCTATGACTGGGGGCGAGTGTTTGACAATGTTCAGCATTCCGTCCATCACTTGTTGTTTTTGATTTGTCGCCCTAAGTGGGAAGGGTATGCCCAGACGTGGGTCCCGTGCTTCCCATGCCACTGGATTCAAGCTAGCCTGGCTGATGAGGGGTGAAACCCCGAAACCGGTCCCAGGATGTTTGTTTCCGGTCCAGTGAGGACCTGGCTTGGCAGTTCGGTCTGGACTGTTCCCATGAGGAACAGGGTCAAGACTGATTTGCATATGGCTGGGTCCAAACTGGGGTGGCATGGTGAGCAAAAGAACGATGGATTAAACCCAGATCTATGACTGGGGGCGAGTGTTTGACAATGTTCAGCATTCCGTCCATCACTTGTTGTTTTTGCTTTGTCGCCCTAAGTGGGAAGGGTATGCCCAGACGTGGGTCCCGTGCTTCCCATGCCACTGGATTCAAGCTAGCCTGGCTGATGAGGGGTGAAACCCCGAAACCGGTCCCAGGATGCTTGTTTCCGGTCCAGTGAGGACCTGGCTTGGCAGTTCGGTCTGGACTGTTCCCATGAGGAACAGGGTCAAGACTGATTTGCATATGGCTGGGTCCAAACTGGGGTGGCATGGTGAGCAAAAGAACGATGGATTAAACCCAGATCTATGACTGGTGGCGAGTGTTTGACAATGTTCAGCATTCCGTCCTTCACTTGTTGTTTTTGCTTTGTCGCCCTAAGTGGGAAGGGTATGCCCAGACGTGGGTCCCGTGCTTCCCATGCCACTGGATTCAAGCTAGCCTGGCTGATGAGGGGTGAAACCCCGAAACCGGTCCCAGGATGCTTGTTTCCGGTCCAATGAGGACCTGGCTTGGCAGTTCGGTCTGGACTGTTCCCATGAGGAACAGGGTCAAGACTGATTTGCATATGGCTGGGTCCAAACTGGGGTGGCATGGTGAGCAAAAGAACGATGGATTAAACCCAGATCTATGACTGGGGGCGAGTGTTTGACAATGTTCAGCATTCCGTCCATCACTTGTTGTTTTTGCTTTGTCGCCCTAAGTGGGAAGGGTATACCCAGACGTGGGTCCCGTGCTTCCCATGCCACTGGATTCAAGCTAGCCTGGCTGATGAGGGGTGAAACCCCAAAACCGGTCCCAGGATGCTTGTTTCCGGTCCAGTGAGGACCTGGCTTGGCAGTTCGGTCTGGACTGTTCCCATGAGGAACAGGGTCAAGACTGATTTGCATATGGCTGGGTCCAAACTGGGGTGGCATGGTGAGCAAAAGAACAATGGATTAAACCCAGATCTATGACTGGGGGCGAGTGTTTGACAATGTTCAGCATTCCGTCCATCACTTGTTGTTTTTGCTTTGTCGCCCTAAGTGGGAAGGGTATGCCCAGACGTGGGTCCCGTGCTTCCCATG
Source organism: Pleurodeles waltl (assembly GCF_031143425.1). NCBI lineage: Eukaryota > Metazoa > Chordata > Amphibia > Caudata > Salamandridae > Pleurodeles > Pleurodeles waltl. The sequence goes on from NC_090442.1 coordinate 684,941,100, forward strand.
CCACTGGATTCAAGCTAGCCTGGCTGATGAGGGGTGAAACCCCGAAACCGGTCCCAGGATGCTTGTTTCCGGTCCAGTGAGGACCTGGCTTGGCAGTTCGGTCTGGACTGTTCCCATGAGGAACAGGGTCAAGACTGATTTGCATATGGCTGGGTCCAAACTGGGGTGGCATGGTGAGCAAAAGAACGATGGATTAAACCCAGATCTATGACTGGGGGCGAGTGTTTGACAATGTTCAGCATTCCGTCCATCACTTGTTGTTTTTGCTTTGTCGCCCTAAGTGGGAAGGGTATGCCCAGACGTGGGTCCCGTGCTTCCCATGCCACTGGATTCAAGCTAGCCTGGCTGATGAGGGGTGAAACCCCGAAACCGGTCCCAGGATGCTTGTTTCCGGTCCAGTGAGGACCTGGCTTGGCAGTTCGGTCTGGACTGTTCCCATGAGGAACAGGGTCAAGACTGATTTGCATATGGCTGGGACCAAACTGGGGTGGCATGGTGAGCAAAAGAACGATGGATTAAACCCAGATCTATGACTGGGGGCGAGTGTTTGACAATGTTCAGCATTCCGTCCATCACTTGTTGTTTTTGCTTTGTCGTCCTAAGTGGGAAGGGTATGCCCAGACGTGGGTCCCGTGCTTCCCATGCCAGTGGATTCAAGCTAGCCTGGCTGATGAGGGGTGAAACCCCGAAACCGGTCCCAGGATGCTTGTTTCCGGTCCAGTGAGGACCTGGCTTGGCAGTTCGGTCTGGACTGTTCCCATGAGGAACAGGGTCAAGACTGATTTGCATATGGCTGGGTCCAAACTGGGGTGGCATGGTGAGCAAAAGAACGATGGATTAAACCCAGATCTATGACTGGGGGCGAGTGTTTGACAATGTTCAGCATTCCGTCCATCACTTGTTGTTTTTGCTTTGTCGCCCTAAGTGGGAAGGGTATGCCCAGACGTGGGTCCCGTGCTTCCCATGCCACTGGATTCAAGCTAGCCTGGCTGATGAGGGGTGAAACCCCGAAACCGGTCCCAGGATGCTTGTTTCCGGTCCAGTGAGGACCTGGCTTGGCAGTTCGGTCTGGACTGTTCCCATGAGGAACAGGATCAAGACTGATTTGCATATGGCTGGGTCCAAACTGGGGTGGCATGGTGAGCAAAAGAACGATGGATTAAACCCAGATCTATGACTGGGGGCGAGTGTTTGACAATGTTCAGCATTCCGTCCATCACTTGTTGTTTTTGCTTTACTCAGCTGGGGATGGCCTCCCAATGTGGGAGGGGTGCCCGTCGAACCATGAACCCCCTGATGTTAAGGATCCTGGTGGTGGCCTACCCAGAGTTGGATGGGCGCTTGAGGGCATCACAACAGACACAAGGGGGTGAGTACACTCTCATTCAGCTAACTTTGCGCGCAGTGGAGTTGTCTGGGTGGGGGAGGAGGGCTGTGGGTTTCCCTAGCCCAGGGCGAGTTCCGTAAGCTAGGCCTGTCGGTAAGGCATGGCCCTGTGGCCCCCCAGCCCACCTCTGTAGAGTGCCAAGTACAGCTATTCATGCCCCTGTGTCATCTATGTGTGCAGATGTCGTCCATAGCATTGAAGGCCATTTCCCAGGAATTGCACTGTAGAGCCCAAGTGCGCGGCGTAGTGCAGGGGGCTTTTGTGTCTGTCTTGTCCGCCAACGGTAGCGGTAATCCATGCACTCAACATGTCTTCATTCTGTCCCCCCCCCTTTTTGTGGTTTCCCTGTTCTTGCGTGCATTAGCATCATCAGGCGGAGGAGCAGTGGCACCGGAGCATGAGGGAGCTGCATCCCACATGGCCATTGAGGGCCACACCACGGACTCTGAATTCACCAGTGGGACGGAGGGCGAGAGGAGCTCCACTGCGGGGACAGGAGCTGACACCAGCGACACGGACTCGTCCTCTGATGGGAGCTCCCTTGTGTTGGCGGCAACATCTGTGCCCCCGCATCTACAGGTACAGCCACCACCCCCCCACCAGCACCGCCCTCCCAGCAGCCCCTCAGCCTTCGCCCCGTGCCCGCTCACCCAGGAGGGTGGGCATCACCTTCGCCCCAGGTACCTCATCCCCTGCCCCAGTCACCCCGGCTGCCCTCAGTGAGGAGGCCATTGACCTCCTCAGGTCACTCACTGTTGGGCAGTCGACCATTTTGAATGCCATCCAGGGTGTAGAAATGTAGTTGCAACAAACTAATGCATTCCTAGAGGGCATTCATTCTGGTCAGGCGGCCTTTCACCGAGCCTTTCAAATTCTGGCCTCAGCACTGATGGCAGCCGTTGTCTCTGTGTCTAGCCTCCCCATCCAACTTTCTCCACCCAGACCCAATCCCCTGTACCTCTGCCTATCCCAAGTACATAATCAGACCAGCCTTCACACACCTCACCACACAAGGGAAGCTCAGGCAAACATAAGCACCACACATCCCACAGGCACTCACGCAAGCACCACACACATGCAGACACACCAACATCCACTGCCTCCACTGTGCCCCCCCCTCGTCGTCGTCTCCCTCCTCCCTCCCAGTCTCGTCTACACACACACCTGCATGCACTACCTCTTCAGCCACTACGTCCCTCACCAGCACACCCCGCTCACGTGCAGTCACCACCCCACTACCATTCACACGTCCTGTGTCCTCTCCCAGTGTGTCTGTGACGTCCCCTCCCAAGATACACAAACGCAGCCACACACCCACCCAACAGCCATCCACCTCACGACAGCCTCCAGCGCATGCACCTGCACCTGCACCCAAAAACTTTTCCTGTCCAGCCTTGACCTTTTTCCCACACATCCCCCACCCCGTCCATCTCATAGGTCCCGAACTAGCACCTCAGCCACAACATCTCCGGGACCAGTGGTGCCTGTAGTCACAGGTATGTGGAGTGCACCGGCCACCAGGACAGCCAGTGTGGCACGGAGCCACAGCACAGCCAGTCCCCCTCTTGTGAAGCATCAGAAGTTGGCCAGTGCCCGGTGGGAGAGGGGGAAGACTCCAGCCACCAAAGCCGCTCCCAGGGGTCCCGGTGGGAGTGTGGACTCAGCTGTGACACCTCCCAAGGTGGGGAAGGGCCACAAGAAACCCGGCAATTCTGGGAAGAACAGCATGGCGGAGAAGAGCGCCATCATCCCCGATGCCCAGGAGGGCCCCGCCAGCCCCATCTCAGCTGCCCAGGAGGCCACCGCCAGCCCCATCCCAGCTGCCCAAGAGGCCACCGCCAGCCCCAGCTCAGCTGCCCATGAGGGCCCTGCCAGCTCCATCCCAGCTGCACAGGAGGCCACCGCCAGCCCCATCCCAGCTGCCCAGGAGGCCACCGCCAGCCCCAGCCAAGCTGCCCAGGAGGCCACCGCCAGCCCAAGCCCAGCTGCCCATGAGGGCCCCGCCATCCCCATCCCAGCTGCCCACGAGGACACCGCCAGCCCCAGCCCAGTTGGGCCATGAAGGACCGCCAGCACAAGCTCCGCTGGGCCATGAAGGACCACCAACTCAAGCACTGCTCGGCCATGAAGGACCGCCAACTCAAGCACCGCTGAACAGGGCACTGCCAAATCAAGCACAGCTGAATAGGGCAAGCACCGCTGAACAGGGCACCGCCAACTCAAGCACCGCTGAACAGGGCACTGCCAACTCAAGCACCGCTGAACAGGGCACCGCCAACTCAAGCACCGCTGAACAAGGCACCGCCAAATCAAGCACCGCTAAACAGGGCAAGCACCGCTGAACAGGGCACCGCCAACTCAAGCACCGCTGAACAGGGCACCGCCAACTCAAGCACCACTGAACAGGGCACCGCCAAATCAAGCACCGCTGAACAGGGCAAGCATCGCTGAACAGGGCACCGCAACTCAAGCACCTCTGAACAGGGCACCGCCAACTCAAGCACCGCTGAACAGGGCACCGCCAAATCAAGCACCTCTGAACAGTGCAAGCACTGCTGAACAGGGCACCGCCAACTCAAGCACCGCTGAACAGGGCACCGCCAAATCAAGCACCGCTGAACAGGGCAAGCACCGCCTAACAGGGCTCTGCCAACTCAAGCACCCCTGAACAGGGCACCGCCAACTCAAGCACCGCTGAACAAGGCACCGCCAAATCAAGTACCGCTAGCCCATGAGCGACAGGGGCACTGATGCAACTGGGACCGTCACGGGGTGAGTGATGCACTCTGGGCACCCCTCCAGAACCAGTGGAGACATGCATCCACTACCTCTGTCCTTCACAGGATGAAGCACTCTGGGCACCAGCCCCCTCCAGAACCAGTGGAGACATGCATCCACTACCTCTGTCCTTCACAGGATGAAGCACTCTGGGCACCATTCCCCCTCCAGAAACAGTGGAGACATGCATCCACTACCTCTGTCCTTCACAGGATGAAGCATTCTGGGCACCAGTCCCCCTCCAGAACCAGTGGAGACTGTTATCAACTTGAGAGACTGTGGATTTGCACTCCCCAGGATTGAACAGTGGGCAAACCACCCACTGTAGAGACTTGGGAGACTGTGGCTTTGCACTCCCCAGGATGGAACAGTGGGCAACCCACCCACTGTAGAGACTTGAGAGACTGTGGCTTTGCACTCCCCAGCATGGAACAGTGGGCAAACCACCCACTGTAGAGACTTGAGAGACTGTGGCTTTGCACTCCCCAGGATTAAACAGTGGGCAAACCACCCACTGTAGAGACTTGAGAGACTGTGGCTTTGCACTCCCCAGGATTGAACAGTGAGCAAGGAGCCCCCTCGTGGATCTGGCGTCATGCACTCATCCGGCTGAGGTGCCCCCCCTTTCCTTCCCCCTGAGGTGCCTGTTGTATTTCTATCTGATGCCCCTGCAGGGTTCTCTCTGTTTTGATCTGGTATCGAGTGTGGGCCTCGCCCATGCATTTTGGGCCCAGTGGTCCACGGGCTATAAATGGTGCAATACCTGGACTTGTATTATTGGTGTATATATTTGTTTATAGTGTATATATATTTTATAGTACTGTATTTTAATAGATTACAATGGTTACAATAATTTCCTTTGGTCTTTGCATTCTTCTGGGGGGGTTTGTGGGGTGTAACTATGATGTATAGATATGTTTAGTGTGTATGTTGTAGTGGGTGGGGGTGGGGGTGTTGCATGTGTGTGTCCCTGTTTTTTCCCTCCCGCCTCCCCTCTGTCGTAGGTGCAGTACTCACTGTGGTCTTCGCTGCCAGCGTTCGTGCTCCTAGTACAGGAGCAGGAAGACTATCGCAGGTAGGATTTGGAGTTCCGGGTCCATGGTGTTCTTGTTCCTCGTGGAGTGTATAGAGGTGAGCGTTTTCCCTTCGAAATTCCTGTTTCCGCCGTGTTTTAATCCGCGGTGAATCCGCCCCGGAAAAGGTGGCGGATTGGCCTGTCATAATACTGTGGGCGGTACATTGTATTCCGCCTGTCTGTTGGCGGTGACCGCCGCGCTGTTTGTTTATACCGCCGTGGCTGTCGGAGTGTTAAAGTGGCTGTCTTTGTTCGTGATTCCAAATTTTTTACTGCCGGCCTGTTGGCGGTCTTACCGCCGCTTTAACACCGACTGCCAGGGTTGTAATGACCACCTAAATCTGGACTGACCTTGACCAAATAAGACAACACTCTATGTTACTTAATAGGATTATTAAATGCTTTCATGTTCCACAAAATTACCTTGAGTGTAACGTGTAAAAAGCAAATATGAAGGACTTAGGAGGACTATCCAAACAGTTAGCTAATTACACCAAATTACTATAAGGACATGAGGAGCAAAAAAAAGTATCATTCAAAGAAAAATATATGTAATTTGGAATAAAGGAGAGGAAAAAGGAGGATAGAAATGCAGAGAAAGGAAAAAAGGGGAAGGCCAACAGAAGAAAGTACAAGTAAAACACTGACAACTGAAAACACATACCTTACTGTATAACAGGAAAAACAATGAGCTGGTGACAACACAGATGAATATGGAACATCCGGCAAGGGCCACACCCAAAAACAGAACAAATGAAGGAAGATGTGGAAAAATCCCAGAGATTTTGCATACCTGTAAAGAAAGATAAAAACTATTTAGCATGCGAAGAAAGATCCAGTCACGATAAACTGTCTTAACAAAAATAGCATTGTGACTGTCTCTTGCGGGAAGAAGGACCAGCTGTCTCTTTAGTATCAGTCTTGTGAGGGTCAATTAATCTTTTAAGTGCTGACGGATCCTCAAAAGTGGTTGTTTTGTTTTGATAAGAAACTTTGAAGAGACATGGATGAAAGAGGCCACAACAATCTCCTAAAGTACATAGTGCGGGACAGCGCTTAAAAAATCTTTCCTCCTGTTAGCTATAGCATTCAACACATCCTGTGTTCTTATGGGCCTCTTCTTTCTGCAACTCAGCAGAAAAAAATGGTCTTCATTGATGGTAGAATGCAGCTCTAATAGAAAAGCAGGCAATAAGAAGGAAAATCCCTTCTGCAAGGCCACATAACATGTTTCTTGGATTTAACCACATTGAGGACTTTCAAATGGCCCATAAACTCCAAAAATGAAATCATTACTGCCCCAGGTTTTGAAGGTGAGACTGAAGGAGAATGATCTTGACCTACTCTGTGCGCAGTGTAAATAGAACATGGAAATAAAGAAGAAATATCGGAAGGAAGGTTGAAAAGAAGGAAGCATCAATGAAGTAGTGGGTGAATGAATGAGTCAATGATAGGTGGATTGACTGGTGAAAGGATGGCAAAGTAAAGGAATGGGAGGATGGATAAATGAGTAAATGGATAGGAAGATGGATAGGTGAAGGGGTGGCAGAGTAAAGGGATGGATGGATAGTTGTGGACAGGTGGAAGGATGTTGGAGTAAAGGGTTGGAGAAAAGGTGGATGGATGGACATGTGAAAGGATGGCAGAGTAAAGGAATGGTTAGATAAGTAAAAGGAAACAAGGGGTAAAAGGATGGATGGAGTAAATGGTAGCCGAGTGGATGGATGGGTTGCAGAGTGAATAGATAGATGATGGATGGATGGATGGCAGGGTTAATGGATTGATGATGGATGGCAGAGTGGAAGGATGGACAGATGGATGGATGGCAGAGTGGATGCATTGATAGATAAATGTCAGAGTAGATGGATGGTAAAGTTGGTGGATGGATTGATGGATGGATAGATGGATGGCATAGTGTTGACATTGATGGATCACAAATTGGATGAATGGGAAGATGGATAGCGGAGTGGATGGATTAGTGGAGGGATAAATGGATGGTGGTGTGGATGGATACCAGAGTGGATGGATCGATGGAGAAGAGTGGATGAATCAATGGCAGAGTGGATGGATGGATGGCTGGGTGAATGGATATCATAGTAAATGGGTGGTAGAATTGATGGATGGATGGCAGATTGGGTGAATGGGTGAATGGATGGAATGGGAAAAGTCTGAATAATGGATGAAAGAATGAATGGATGACAGAATGTAAAGGTGAAGCAGGTGAATAAAAGGGGGAAATAATGAATAGATGGATGCATGGATGAAAAAAACAAGGAAGATCTTCTAGGGAGTGTTCGGTTCACTTAGTTTGCTTGCTTTTAATTTTCAAGCTACTCCCTTCATATCATAAACTTCAGTGTGGATGGCCCCTTCTGAATCCCTAAAGGGAGGAATGTATTTGTATGTTTAGACTTCTTAAGTTTAAACACTAGAACTTTACCGGTTGTGTCATTTTTTTGTTTTTTTATAATACTCTGGTATTTACAGCAGTTTACAGCTACACCTTTCAAATTAGGAGACTTTCAAGTTCACCACCATCTGACATGATTTGTGAGCCTACCAGATAAACCTGACTTTTTGTAAGCCAGTCTTTGCAGTAAATATGAAAGGTCAAAGCTGAAATAGGTCCTGTGATCATTCTAAAAAAATGGCATAGGGCTTCATTACAAGTTCGTCAGTCCTGTGAACGCCATGTTTGCGGTGGCAGTCAGACCGCCAAAAGGCTGCCAAATTATGACTATGTAAGTGATCCTAACAGAATACAGCCAAAGCGCTGCCAGTGCGGTCAGACTGCTGCGGATGATTGGAGCCCCCAGCAGGCCAGCAGAGTCCATGTTACCATCTGACCTATTATGAGGTTGCATACTGCCAAGATTTCCACTGTGCTTGGACCACCACGGAAACCCAGGTGGAAACAAACTGTATAAAGAAAACACTCACCTTCAGGAAGCCATACTCGTCCGGAGCAGCCATGAAGCCAGAACTATACTTCATCCCGCTGCTCCTGCTCTCTGAAAGACTACGTAATCTTTTCCGCCGCCAACAACAACTGTAAGTACACACACACTTACCTACAGCAGTTGTATATTGTTAAATTTTGTATAGTTACATAACATACCAGAGGGAATGGAGTGTGAGGGCAACACTCACATGTAACAGTCCACTGACACTGACACTCACCTACAACTACAAATGCACTCACGCACACACAGCATACAGACTGCAGCCCCACACACGCACACCACATGTCAAGAACACACACTTATGGACGGCAACATGGTACAGGCCCAGTCTCACACAAGACCATACAACATAACAACACTCACAACAACACCACAACTGCAACATCACAAACACATTGGCAAGCACTCACAACTGACACTACCCAGGGACACATCACACATACAAAACAATGTACAACCAACAGGGACCGAACACACACAATTACACAATCATAGAACTTACCAATGGACACACACATCACATACAGCACATTATACCTATCAAACCATGCACAATACACACACAACCATGCAGTCAAAACACACACACCACAACAACAAACACATGTAAATACAAACATCACACAATACCACTACAACACCATGTCTGCTATATATACATGCCCGTCACACCATGCACACCCATCCTTTGGGCAAAAAAGCACAGCACACCCTCACATACTCCCCACACAATACATGAAGCACAAGTACCACACACATACAAATACTCGCACACAACCAATGTCAGCCGGGAACAACTTAAACCTAAGAAATATCTCAAAACATAGTAGATCAGTCCAAATACTTTTAACACCACTGTCAATTATCATGTAATACTGTATGTAGGTGGGTCAAGGTACATACATCACACACTCTAAACTATGTCTCAGGTCTCAAAATCTATCTATGCACATGTGCACATGTCTATCTAACAACACACATATTACCTCAATCTTTCATTCAACCACATGAGTGTATAGAGGTGAGCGTTTTCCCTTCGAAATTCCTGTTTCCGCCGTGTTTTAATCCGCGGTGAATCCGCCCCGGAAAAGGTGGCGGATTGGCCTGTCATAATACTGTGGGCGGTACATTGTATTCCGCCTGTCTATTGGCGGTGACCGCCGCGCTGTTTGTTTATACCGCCGTGGCTGTCGGAGTGTTAAAGTGGCTGTCTTTGTTCGTGATTCCAAATTTTTTACTGCCGGCCTGTTGGCGGTCTTACCGCCGCTTTAACACCGACTGCCAGGGTTGTAATGACCACCTAAATCTGGACTGACCTTGACCAAATAAGACAACACTCTATGTTACTTAATAGGATTATTAAATGCTTTCATGTTCCACAAAATTACCTTGAGTGTAACGTGTAAAAAGCAAATATGAAGGACTTAGGAGGACTATCCAAACAGTTAGCTAATTACACCAAATTACTATAAGGACATGAGGAGCAAAAAAAAGTATCATTCAAAGAAAAATATATGTAATTTGGAATAAAGGAGAGGAAAAAGGAGGATAGAAATGCAGAGAAAGGAAAAAAGGGGAAGGCCAACAGAAGAAAGTACAAGTAAAACACTGACAACTGAAAACACATACCTTACTGTATAACAGGAAAAACAATGAGCTGGTGACAACACAGATGAATATGGAACATCCGGCAAGGGCCACACCCAACAACAGAACAAATGAAGGAAGATGTGGAAAAATCCCAGAGATTTTGCATACCTGTAAAGAAAGATAAAAACTATTTAGCATGCGAAGAAAGATCCAGTCACGATAAACTGTCTTAAGAACAAAAATAGCATTGTGACTGTCTCTTGCGGGAAGAAGGACCAGCTGTCTCTTTAGTATCAGTCTTGTGAGGGTCAATTAATCTTTTAAGTGCTGACGGATCCTCAAAAGTGGTTGTTTTGTTTTGATAAGAAACTTTGAAGAGACATGGATGAAAGAGGCCACAACAATCTCCTAAAGTACATAGTGCGGGACAGCGCTTAAAAAATCTTTCCTCCTGTTAGCTATAGCATTCAACACATCCTGTGTTCTTATGGGCCTCTTCTTTCTGCAACTCAGCAGAAAAAAATGGTCTTCATTGATGGTAGAATGCAGCTCTAATAGAAAAGCAGGCAATAAGAAGGAAAATCCCTTCTGCAAGGCCACATAACATGTTTCTTGGATTTAACCACATTGAGGACTTTCAAATGGCCCATAAACTCCAAAAATGAAATCATTACTGCCCCAGGTTTTGAAGGTGAGACTGAAGGAGAATGATCTTGACCTACTCTGTGCGCAGTGTAAATAGAACATGGAAATAAAGAAGAAATATCGGAAGGAAGGTTGAAAAGAAGGAAGCATCAATGAAGTAGTGGGTGAATGAATGAGTCAATGATAGGTGGATTGACTGGTGAAAGGATGGCAAAGTAAAGGAATGGGAGGATGGATAAATGAGTAAATGGATAGGAAGATGGATAGGTGAAGGGGTGGCAGAGTAAAGGGATGTATGGATAGTTGTGGACAGGTGGAAGGATGTTGGAGTAAAGGGTTGGAGAAAAGGTGGATGGATGGACATGTGAAAGGATGGCAGAGTAAAGGAATGGTTAGATAAGTAAAAGGAAACAAGGGGTAAAAGGATGGATGGAGTAAATGGTAGCCGAGTGGATGGATGGGTTGCAGAGTGTATAGATAGATGATGGATGGATGGATGGCAGGGTTAATGGATTGATGATGGATGGCAGAGTGGAAGGATGGACAGATGGATGGATGGCAGAGTGGATGCATTGATAGATAAATGTCAGAGTAGATGGATGGTAAAGTTGGTGGATGGATTGATGGATGGATAGATGGATGGCATAGTGTTGACATTGATGGATCACAAATTGGATGAATGGGAAGATGGATAGCGGAGTGGATGGATTAGTGGAGGGATAAATGGATGGTGGTGTGGATGGATACCAGAGTGGATGGATCGATGGAGAAGAGTGGATGAATCAATGGCAGAGTGGATGGATGGATGGCTGGGTGAATGGATATCATAGTAAATGGGTGGTAGAATTGATGGATGGATGGCAGATTGGGTGAATGGGTGAATGGATGGAATGGGAAAAGTCTGAATAATGGATGAAAGAATGAATGGATGACAGAATGTAAAGGTGAAGCAGGTGAATAAAAGGGGGAAATAATGAATAGATGGATGCATGGATGAAAAAAACAAGGAAGATCTTCTAGGGAGTGTTCGGTTCACTTAGTTTGCTTGCTTTTAATTTTCAAGCTACTCCCTTCATATCATAAACTTCAGTGTGGATGGCCCCTTCTGAATCCCTAAAGGGAGGAATGTATTTGTATGTTTAGACTTCTTAAGTTTAAACACTAGAACTTTACCGGTTGTGTCATTTTTTTGTTTTTTTATAATACTCTGGTATTTACAGCAGTTTACAGCTACACCTTTCAAATTAGGAGACTTTCAAGTTCACCACCATCTGACATGATTTGTGAGCCTACCAGATAAACCTGACTTTTTGTAAGCCAGTCTTTGCAGTAAATATGAAAGGTCAAAGCTGAAATAGGTCCTGTGATCATTCTAAAAAAATGGCATAGGGCTTCATTACAAGTTCGTCAGTCCTGTGAACGCCATGTTTGCGGTGGCGGTCAGACCGCCAAAAGGCTGCCAAATTATGACTATGTAAGTGATCCTAACAGAATACAGCCAAAGCGCTGCCAGTGCGGTCAGACTGCTGCGGATGATTGGAGCCCCCAGCAGGCCAGCAGAGTCCATGTTACCATCTGACCTATTATGAGGTTGCATACTGCCAAGATTTCCACTGTGCTTGGACCACCACGGAAACCCAGGTGGAAACAAACTGTATAGAGAAAACACTCACCTTCAGGAAGCCATACTCGTCCGGAGCAGCCATGAAGCCAGAACTATACTTCATCCCGCTGCTCCTGCTCTCTGAAAGACTACGTAATCTTTTCCGCCGCCAACAACAACTGTAAGTACACACACACTTACCTACAGCAGTTGTATATTGTTAAATTTTGTATAGTTACATAACATACCAGAGGGAATGGAGTGTGAGGGCAACACTCACATGTAACAGTCCACTGACACTGACACTCACCTACAACTACAAATGCACTCACGCACACACAGCATACACACTGCAGCCCCACACACGCACACCACATGTCAAGAACACACACTTATGGACGGCAACATGGTACAGGCCCAGTCTCACACAAGACCATACAACATAACAACACTCACAACAACACCACAACTGCAACATCACAAACACATTGGCAAGCACTCACAACTGACACTACCCAGGGACACATCACACATACAAAACAATGTACAACCAACAGGGACCGAACACACACAATTACACAATCATAGAACTTACCAATGGACACACACATCACATACAGCACATTATACCTATCAAACCATGCACAATACACACACAACCATGCAGTCAAAACACACACACCACAACAACAAACACATGTAAATACAAACATCACACAATACCACTACAACACCATGTCTGCTATATATACATGCCCGTCACACCATGCACACCCATCCTTTGGGGAAAAAGCACAGCACACCCTCACATACTCCCCACACAATACATGAAGCACAAGTACCACACACATACAAATACTCGCACACAACCAATGTCAGCCGGGAACAACTTAAACCTAAGAAATATCTCAAAACATAGTAGATCAGTCCAAATACTTTTAACACCACTGTCAATTATCATGTAATACTGTATGTAGGTGGGTCAAGGTACATACATCACACACTCTAAACTATGTCTCAGGTCTCAAAATCTATCTATGCACATGTGCACATGTCTATCTAACAACACACATATTACCTCAATCTTTCATTCAACCACATGAGTGTATAGAGGTGAGCGTTTTCCCTTCGAAATTCCTGTTTCCGCCGTGTTTTAATCCGCGGTGAATCCGCCCCGGAAAAGGTGGCGGATTGGCCTGTCATAATACTGTGGGCGGTACATTGTATTCCGCCTGTCTGTTGGCGGTGACCGCCGCGCTGTTTGTTTATACCGCCGTGGCTGTCGGAGTGTTAAAGTGGCTGTCTTTGTTCGTGATTCCAAATTTTTTACTGCCGGCCTGTTGGCGGTCTTACCGCCGCTTTAACACCGACTGCCAGGGTTGTAATGACCACCTAAATCTGGACTGACCTTGACCAAATAAGACAACACTCTATGTTACTTAATAGGATTATTAAATGCTTTCATGTTCCACAAAATTACCTTGAGTGTAACGTGTAAAAAGCAAATATGAAGGACTTAGGAGGACTATCCAAACAGTTAGCTAATTACACCAAATTACTATAAGGACATGAGGAGCAAAAAAAAGTATCATTCAAAGAAAAATATATGTAATTTGGAATAAAGGAGAGGAAAAAGGAGGATAGAAATGCAGAGAAAGGAAAAAAGGGGAAGGCCAACAGAAGAAAGTACAAGTAAAACACTGACAACTGAAAACCCATACCTTACTGTATAACAGGAAAAACAATGAGCTGGTGACAACACAGATGAATATGGAACATCCGGCAAGGGCCACACCCAACAACAGAACAAATGAAGGAAGATGTGGAAAAATCCCAGAGATTTTGCATACCTGTAAAGAAAGATAAAAACTATTTAGCATGCGAAGAAAGATCCAGTCACGATAAACTGTCTTAAGAACAAAAATAGCATTGTGACTGTCTCTTGCGGGAAGAAGGACCAGCTGTCTCTTTAGTATCAGTCTTGTGAGGGTCAATTAATCTTTTAAGTGCTGACGGATCCTCAAAAGTGGTTGTTTTGTTTTGATAAGAAACTTTGAAGAGACATGGATGAAAGAGGCCACAACAATCTCCTAAAGTACATAATGCGGGACAGCGCTTAAAAAATCTTTCCTCCTGTTAGCTATAGCATTCAACACATCCTGTGTTCTTATGGGCCTCTTCTTTCTGCAACTCAGCAGAAAAAAATGGTCTTCATTGATGGTAGAATGCAGCTCTAATAGAAAAGCAGGCAATAAGAAGGAAAATCCCTTCTGCAAGGCCACATAACATGTTTCTTGGAATTAACCACATTGAGGACTTTCAAATGGCCCATAAACTCCAAAAATGAAATCATTACTGCCCCAGGTTTTGAAGGTGAGACTGAAGGAGAATGATCTTGACCTACTCTGTGCGCAGTGTAAATAGAACATGGAAATAAAGAAGAAATATCGGAAGGAAGGTTGAAAAGAAGGAAGCATCAATGAAGTAGTGGGTGAATGAATGAGTCAATGATAGGTGGATTGACTGGTGAAAGGATGGCAAAGTAAAGGAATGGGAGGATGGATAAATGAGTAAATGGATAGGAAGATGGATAGGTGAAGGGGTGGCAGAGTAAAGGGATGGATGGATAGTTGTGGACAGGTGGAAGGATGTTGGAGTAAAGGGTTGGAGAAAAGGTGGATGGATGGACATGTGAAAGGATGGCAGAGTAAAGGAATGGTTAGATAAGTAAAAGGAAACAAGGGGTAAAAGGATGGATGGAGTAAATGGTAGCCGAGTGGATGGATGGGTTGCAGAGTGAATAGATAGATGATGGATGGATGGATGGCAGGGTTAATGGATTGATGATGGATGGCAGAGTGGAAGGATGGACAGATGGATGGATGGCAGAGTGGATGCATTGATAGATAAATGTCAGAGTAGATGGATGGTAAAGTTGGTGGATGGATTGATGGATGGATAGATGGATGGCATAGTGTTGACATTGATGGATCACAAATTGGATGAATGGGAAGATGGATAGCGGAGTGGATGGATTAGTGGAGGGATAAATGGATGGTGGTGTGGATGGATACCAGAGTGGATGTATCGATGGAGAAGAGTGGATGAATCAATGGCAGAGTGGATGGATGGATGGCTGGGTGAATGGATATCATAGTAAATGGGTGGTAGAATTGATGGATGGATGGCAGATTGGGTGAATGGGTGAATGGATGGAATGGGAAAAGTCTGAATAATGGATGAAAGAATGAATGGATGACAGAATGTAAAGGTGAAGCAGGTGAATAAAAGGGGGAAATAATGAATAGATGGATGCATGGATGAAAAAAACAAGGAAGATCTTCTAGGGAGTGTTCGGTTCACTTAGTTTGCTTGCTTTTAATTTTCAAGCTACTCCCTTCATATCATAAACTTCAGTGTGGATGGCCCCTTCTGAATCCCTAAAGGGAGGAATGTATTTGTATGTTTAGACTTCTTAAGTTTAAACACTAGAACTTTACCGGTTGTGTCATTTTTTTGTTTTTTTTATAATACTCTGGTATTTACAGCAGTTTACAGCTACACCTTTCAAATTAGGAGACTTTCAAGTTCACCACCATCTGACATGATTTGTGAGCCTACCAGATAAACCTGACTTTTTGTAAGCCAGTCTTTGCAGTAAATATGAAAGGTCAAAGCTGAAATAGGTCCTGTGATCATTCTAAAAAAATGGCATAGGGCTTCATTACAAGTTCGTCAGTCCTGTGAACGCCATGTTTGCGGTGGCGGTCAGACCGCCAAAAGGCTGCCAAATTATGACTATGTAAGTGATCCTAACAGAATACAGCCAAAGCGCTGCCAGTGCGGTCAGACTGCTGCGGATGATTGGAGCCCCCAGCAGGCCAGCAGAGTCCATGTTACCATCTGACCTATTATGAGGTTGCATACTGCCAAGATTTCCACTGTGCTTGGACCACCACGGAAACCCAGGTGGAAACAAACTGTATAAAGAAAACACTCACCTTTAGGAAGCCATACTCGTCCGGAGCAGCCATGAAGCCAGAACTATACTTCATCCCGCTGCTCCTGCTCTCTGAAAGACTACGTAATCTTTTCCGCCGCCAACAACAACTGTAAGTACACACACACTTACCTACAGCAGTTGTATATTGTTAAATTTTGTATAGTTACATAACATACCAGAGGGAATGGAGTGTGAGGGCAACACTCACATGTAACAGTCCACTGACACTGACACTCACCTACAACTACAAATGCACTCACGCACACACAGCATACACACTGCAGCCCCACACCCGCACACCACATGTCAAGAACACACACTTATGGACGGCAACATGGTACAGGCCCAGTCTCACACAAGACCATACAACATAACAACACTCACAACAACACCACAACTGCAACATCACAAACACATTGGCAAGCACTCACAACTGACACTACCCAGGGACACATCACACATACAAAACAATGTACAACCAACAGGGACCGAACACACACAATTACACAATCATAGAACTTACCAATGGACACACACATCACATACAGCACATTATACCTATCAAACCATGCACAATACACACACAACCATGCAGTCAAAACACACACACCACAACAACAAACACATGTAAATACAAACATCACACAATACCACTACAACACCATGTCTGCTATATATACATGCCCGTCACACCATGCACACCCATCCTTTGGGGAAAAAGCACAGCACACCCTCACATACTCCCCACACAATACATGAAGCACAAGTACCACACACATACAAATACTCGCACACAACCAATGTCAGCCGGGAACAACTTAAACCTAAGAAAGAAAATACAGGACAAAGATGTAACCAGATAACCCACAACTGGTTGGTCAGAACATTTATTGTAAATAAATAATATAAGAGTCAAAGGCCATAGGCCAGTCCATAGTCCTCAGATTGTGCACCAAAGGCCCATAATGGTACCACAACTTGACTCCTAACTGCCATGTAACCTCCACAGGTTGGGCCAGGCAAGCACCTCAGGGAAGGGGGGCATTTGAGCTTAGGCTTCGGAGGGGGTTTCAGCTTTGGCTTCGGAGGGGGTTTAGGTTTAGGCTTGGAGAGGATTGGCTCTTCTTGGGAGGCGAGGGACATGGGTACCTGAAGGGGGTTGGGGAGGCTTTGGAGGTGGAAGGGATTGCCTTTGGGAGGGAAACTGAACATTTAAGGATGTCACAGGAGAAGAGTAGGGAAAAGGTCAAACTCTGAGGAGAAAGCTTTGTTAGACACATGGGACAGTCATGACAAAAAGGTTTGGGTATGGAGAGAGAGCGAGTGCTTGAATGAGGTGTTGGTGTGGATGTCTTGGGTGCATGTTTGTGGGAGGTATGCTTGTGGATGGTGGGGGTCTGTTGGGTGGGAGCGTGGGGCGTTTATGTGTCTTGTGCTGAGGAGGGTGGAGGTGGAGTTGGATGCCCTAGTGGGTATCTTTTGGGGTGGTGACTGCAGGTAGGGTAGATGTGCTGCCTGTAGGTATGCCAGGGGTTGTGTTGTCTGCGGATCTGCTGGCGTGCTGTCTGTGGGTAGTATGGGTGTGGCAGCTGGATCTGTGAATGTTGGTTTGGTATCTGCAGGTGTGTCAGTTGAGGTGTCTGTGAAGTTGAGGTTGGTGTGGGTATCAGATTAGGCTGTGACTATTGCTGTGTGTGCATGTGTATGTTGTTTGTGTTTATGCCGCTGGTGTGTCTTGTGGTGCTTTGGTTTGTCTGCGGTACCCTTGACTGTTGAAGTGGATGACTGCCTGTCTGTGTGCTTTGGCTAGGTTGGGGACGGGGGGTTAGGGATTGGGAAGAGGAATTTGGAGGGGGGACGGTAGACAAAGGGTAAATGGCTGCTGTCAATGTGGAGGCCAGAGCCTGAACTGATCTCTGTAGGCCAGCCAGTGCAACGTGTATGCCCTCCAGGAATGCATTACCCTTTTGAGTCCGAGTTGCCAGTCCCTGGATGGTATTGACGATGGTCAACTGACCCACAGAGATAGACCTCAAGAGGTCAATAACCTCCTCAGTGAGGGCAGCATGGCTGACAGCTGCTGCAGCAGAGGTGCCTGTGGCAAAAGAGATGCCCACCCACTCACTACATTGTCAGGGTTTAGAATTTATCACTGCGTACACTAACCTGGTAAAGGTTGGAAAATGTGTTAAGTCTTTACTTGCCCCCTTGTTGCTGCTGTGCTGCCCTCAAAAGCCCACCCAACTCCGGGTGGGCCGCTACCGACACGTGGGCCATTAGGGTGGTCAAGGTCTGACAGGCACCCCTTCCTCCTTAGGAGGACATCCCCAGCGGGCCTCTGCAGTATTCCGGGCCCAGTGTCTCAGTTCCTCTCACCGCTTCCTACAGTGGGTGCTCCAACCACTATGGAACCCAAGGATCTGCAGTTTCTTGCTGATGGTACGCCAAAGCCCCGTTTACTAATGGGCATTGACCTGCATGGATGACACAGACAAGAAGAGAATGTCATGTCCACATGCACTATACCAAAACAAGCAGGGTGAACATACAAGTTAGTGTAAGTAGCCATATACAGACTGCCTACAACATCCCCTTCAATGCGGAAAGACCATCTGCAGTTAGTCCATGTGTGACGTTGAGACAGGCATACAACATGCATATCCAGCACCAGTTGAAACATGTGACCTGACCACAAGCATATCTCAAAACATAGTAGATCAGTCCAAATACTTTTAACACCACTGTCAATTATCATGTAATACTGTATGTAGGTGGGTCAAGGTACATACATCACACACTCTAAACTATGTCTCAGGTCTCAAAATCTATCTATGCACATGTGCACATGTCTATCTAACAACACACATATTACCTCAATCTTTCATTCAACCACATTTCCTGAACATCATCATACACTCAGCAATTTAAACATTGGTATTGCATTGCACTTACCTGCTCCTCTGGTGCACCATATAGCTGTCCATATAGAGGTCGGACCTCCACCACAAGCTTGTCCAGCTCTTCTGCTGAGAATGCAGGGGCCGTATCACCTGCAGGATGTGGCATGATTGCTCCCAGAGGCAGTACACAGCAGCTTAGGTCATGGAGGTTTTGCTGGCAGCAGTGTCTAGCTTCAAGTGAGAGATGAGATGACGGTCATGTCTGCCACATACAAGACTATCACCGCCGGAAGACATCGCCATTGGCTCAAGACCACAAAAGTAGCAATGTGTACTAATGCCAATGTCCACCAAGGTTTTATCTGCCGCCTACTGCCATGACGACATCAGCCTACAGAGTTAGGTCACTTCCCAATGTCCAGTACAGTAGGTCAGGAAGCTGCTATTTTAAGGCTTATATCTGAACAAAAAAGTTTTTCAAGTAGCATCACAAGCTGTGAAACATATCTATGTCATTGAGTTCACTGCTGGCATTAAGAAAACATATTGAACTGTGCATTTCTCATGTACAGGATGTAAATTAGATGTATCCTGAGTTATGTACTTGTAATTGTAATGTCAGCAGAGTAATGACAATCTGAAAATGGTATAGGTGTACAAAATATGTGTAACATGTAAAGAAAGTTAATGTCACATAGACTGTCAGTGACATGTTTCTCCGTTTCAAAAACATGATAGGGTTCAGGGGATGTGAATGTAGTCATAAACCATTATTTGTCTAGGTATGTGCTATGTACAATGTATGTATAGTTTCATGTTTAAATATTTAGTATCATATGTGATATAAGTTTGATCATACCCATGCTGTACAGATTGAGTGATACACATATAAAACAGTTTTTGTCTCACATAGTTACCTAGGCATGAGAAGAGTGAGACAACCTCCAGTGTGCTGTCCAATAGCAGACCTGCAGACCATGGAGGAGTGATGTGATTCAGATCTACCACCTGGATAGGCATGCAATCATGGATCTCTGACATCAGTTGGTGCCAGATCTGATGCCTGCCATTCGTAATACATATAGCAAACCTCTCATTGTACAAGTAATGTCAGTGCTGACCTTCCTGGCCACAGGCTCCTTTCAAAATACCAAGGTCCTAACTGCAGGGATGTCTCAGCCTATGTTCAGTCTGGTCCCGAAGGCTGCACTGTCTGCATTTTTGAAGCACCTGGACAGCTACATCCAATTTCTACAACATGAAGATTTGGCTCATGGAAAGGTTGATTTCTATGCTTTGGTACACAGTCCACAAGTGGTTAGAGCCATAGATGGAACCCATGTAGCACTGGTTCCCCCTAATGCCAATGAACTCCGTTAATGACCAAGTGGTCTATTTGGCTGACCTCTACATTTCACAAGTTTGTGCAAGGTACCCTGGATCAGTCCATGAGTCCTTAATCATGTGGAGCAGCAATATCCCACTGCTGATAACACAACAATACACAGAGAGGGCCTGGCTGGTTGGTAAGTCACATATGTCATGTGTTTCTGTACCTTATATCTGCTCCCAGATATGTGGATGTCCAAGATTTATGTTTGGCTTGTTGTAACTATTCCTCACAGAGAACTCTGGTTACCCAAACCATCCTTAGTTATTGACTCCAGTGAGGTTACACTAGGGGAAGTTCGCTTCACTGAGGCCCACATAAGGACCAGGTGTATCGTGGAGTGGACTTTTGGGCTCCTGAAGGCAAGATTCCACTGCATTAATGAGTCTGGAGGAGCCCTCCTCTACTCACCCACCAAAGTATGTCAAATAGTTGTTGCCTGTTGCATGCTTCACAACCTCGCAATGTGACGTCAAATCCCATTAATACCAGATGAGGGGGAGCCAGCAGTTCCAGTGGGTGAGAATGTGGATTTGCCAATTGAGGATGAGTATGATGAGGGTGAAGCTGGAGACATCAAGGCGATCTAATCAATCAGTACTTCACCTGACTTGAGGTATGTGATGTGATATAATTAGAGTTATTAAGTGAGGAATGCTTGATAAGGGTCTTAGTATGACATTAGAGAAGTCATAAGTAGCTCCAAAGACCATGACTCAGTTGTGCATGCAGATTGTTACATGGTGTAGCGTCCAGCCATTTGATCTACATGGTCTAAGTTTTTCACAATGCACAATCTGAGTCACATTTGTATATTTGAATTGGATATGTAATGGTTATGTGTCAATGTGGCATATACCTTATGTTTGTCATTTACAAATTGCAGATTAAGTGAACAGGCTCATCCTCTTTTGGCAATATCACACAGTGTCACAGACTGGGATTTGCAGACTGACAATTGAGATGGTCATGGATTGAATCAGGTACTGTCAGGTGTGAGATTTGTTGTGTGTGAGTTCTATGCCCAGACTGTCAGGACAGTGGGATGGTAGGGTTCTATTCCATACTAAAGACCTGTTTGGCATTGTATGTGGTGCCAATGGTGCCATGTGTGTGTTGTTTCTGAAACATGTCATCATGTACTGTCCATACCATCTAACATCATACTTATTTGTGTTGCTAAAAACAAACTTGTATGTAGTTGTCACTGTGTTTCCTCATTGCAGACCAATGTGCATGTTTCTGAAGACTGACATAGGTGAGTGGCAAGCATACAGATACCTGACCATGGTATGTTGGATGGTTCCATGATTGGGGACATTTGTACTGACCTCTTTCTGTTTGGTGGGGCATGGTCATGTGGCAGCTATTGTATGGGTATGTGATTAGGCTTTAGGTGATGATACATTGAAATAATATGTCTGCCTCCTGGGATAGTGTATGACTGACATGTCCCTAACTTCAGAAATCTGTGGGTTGGATATTGGATGGCACCTATGCTGTAACCCTGAAGTTAGCAGCAGTACTTCACTGTGTGATCCTTGGCATTCTCCCAATCTATATGTGGGAAAGTGAATTACAGGTGATTTGAGTTATATCTATCCTCATCAGACAATGCAAAATCTAGTCTTTTTATACAGTACACGTCTGTGGAACATTTCAAAGGTTTTACATTTGAGAAAAACTTTCTTTTTGTGCAAGAGATATTATACATGACAGTTGTATATGGTTCATAAATGACTCTGACACATGATCTGTGGCTAACTGGTATTTATAGGGATGTAGTGTGGTTAGTTTTACGTATCCTTTGCGCATTAGCTTCAGGCTTTAGGCCTCTGTGCACTTTGCTCTAAATGCTTTTTATTAGGCTTCGTACTGTTATTTTTCAAATAGCCAGTTCTACGGTGTTGTTTTTTTATTCATATCACACTGTTTTGCCTACTTCAGCACTGGAGTTCTCCATAACATATTCACTCTGTGCTTCAGTCAAGGATACAGTCTGGTACATTGCCGATAGACGTGGTAGGAGTTTAGATTTGGCATTCCTGCGTAGGGACATTTTGTGATCACGATGACATGTTAGTTATAAAATCACTTCCTTGTCCCAATACACGCAAGAGGGAGATTCCGACCAGGGAACCACAACTAGACGCTGACTGCCTCGTTGCAGATGCTGAACCAGATCACAGGCCTTTGCTCAGGTATGAGGGCTAATGTCTCCCCAGTGATTCGGAAAGGCAAGCTAGAAGCTTAACATGCTGTGCTCTAAATAGAACAAGCAGAGGGAGAGTAGAAACTGTTAGGCACTATGATAGCTTTGTTCTTATG
The DNA here is from genome assembly GCF_031143425.1 of Pleurodeles waltl. NCBI lineage: Eukaryota > Metazoa > Chordata > Amphibia > Caudata > Salamandridae > Pleurodeles > Pleurodeles waltl. The sequence goes on from NC_090442.1 coordinate 684,963,762, forward strand.
TTTTACTCTCCTGGTGACTATTTCAATCCTACTATGTTGTATTGTTCTGGTTATTGCGGCTCACGCCTTATTATCTAAAATACAGTCGTTTTATTAAAACATTATATAAAACTTATACTGTCTTTGTCATTTGTATATGAGATCATATTGTAAATGAGAGAGTTGGTTTGGATCTGAGTGACCACGACTTCCCTGAGAAGTTCCAAAGATGTCATGCGCTCGGCTGCCCAATCATTTCTTCCCCGTGGGAGAAATGAGGCACTGCTAGTTAGCCGGAGCAAAAACCGGATTTAGGGTGACAGACTTCTTTACAAGTGGGTCAGACTCAGTCCCCCACACCGTTATCGATCCTGCTGCCTAGAAATCCAGTAGTCTCATTTAGGATAATGAGAGCCCACGCGACAGGGGAGTGTGCAGCAAAATGTGTGAATCGAAACAAAACAAAACACAAAGCAAACAGTGAAGGGTTCATTTATGGTAGATGAAATCATCAGGGTAGCTACAACAATATTAGGGGAAACAAGTTGAGTTTCCTTGTACCATAGGTAAATGAAGATCGGGCTAATAACAATCAACAGTCAACAGGGTGCCACAGAAGGGGAACCAATCAGTAGGGTTTCACTTCCTGACAGTGGTTTTGATCTTGGCATCTGCTCCTCCTGGATGTTCAGGGGGACCTCCATGTTTGCAGGGAGATCCTACAGCTACAGAGTCTTGGTTGTCTGAGGCATACCCTTCCCCTGGCAGAGCCTCTGTTCCACTAGCTGCCACAGATGTAGAAGGGCATGATGTTTCATTGCTAGAGGAAGAGGCCAGATGTTGGGTACAAAAACTACTCAGGGTGGTATTCATGTCTCTCAGCACCCCTTCAATGGTAGCCAAGTGGGCATTTTGGGCCTGCCGCTAGTGCATGACTTCATGGTAGTTGTCCCTCTGCAGCTGTCTGATCTCACCCATCATGGGAAGTACCTGGCCCATCATGCATTGGGATTGTTGGAAACCTTCCAAGATTTGGGAGATGGTGTCCTGGCCAGTTGTGTCGCTAGGGGCCTCCATCGTCTGGTGCACACCATCCCTCCCACTCACCCTACCCCCTCGTGGATGTGCCCCTGGCACATTTTGCCAGCTACCACTCGTGGTAGGTCCATCATTGTCTGGGTTCACAACAGGAGATTCAGGTACCTGTAGTAGGAGCACAAGATGGAAGACAATGCCCTTGGAACATAGGTTTGGGTGCAAGTGGTTGCCTGTGATGTTGATGCAACAGAGTTGGGAGGATTTGATGTGGGCAGGGTGAGGCTGACAGTTGTTAATGACCAGGTGTCCCAGATGGGCTAGCTTCGTCCTCAATGTCCACACATCCAGGGGTGTTTTCCACAGTGTGGCCTTCATCTAGAGGGAAAGTGGAAGTTTCTGGTGTCCTCTCCATGGTGAAAATGACACGGTTACCTGTAGGGGAAGTGGAACACACAGTTGTTGAAAGTAGTGCAACAGGTGATATCAAATTTTGACCGCTAGACAAGCTATGTGACATACACACAGAGCCTTTAAATGATCCCCATTGACACCTGCTTCCAAATCTGGGTTAGAGCTATGTGGCAATGTAAATGTATCTCCTAGTAAGGTGTATAGCATCATTGAGTCAACTACAGCTGCAAAATGTACTATGGTGACAGAGCTGGCCAACAGTATGGGAGTTACCATTTAACCTACGCATCTATATGGATGCACTGCAAGTACATCCAGCCTCCTACATTGTTTTCCCCACCAGATGAATAAATAACTGTTTGGATGGTAATTTCAAGGGCCAGTTTAGTTGGGAACACAGCTGTAGCTGTGTGTTGCTTCTAGTAGTACTGGTAGTAGGCCACACATTGATGTCATTGCCATTGACTGTACAATAGTGGAGCATTCAGGTGTGTTGAATTGATTGTTCATTTCACATGCAAGGTTATTTTACTTGTAATACACTTCTGGTTTTCTTAAAGGTGGAACAGTGCCTGGTGGGAGTTGAAGTGCTGTCAGTCCCTGTACTACCCATGCCATACACAGACACTGTGCCCGCAGGTGAGTTTAGTTGACATGAGGCATGCCAGAGAGGGGTATTTAGACATTGGACCCAGGGGTAGTGGGTGGGTTGGTTGTTGAGGTGGCCAAAAGTGATCAGTGAGCATGCAAGACAAAACGTTTTGGTGACATTAATGGTGTAGTGACTTACCTGATTCCACTCCCCCAGGTATTTCTGTCAGGCCCTGAGGATGTATGATGACCAAGACCTTCTCCTTCCATGATGTGAAAGTTGGGGGCGGAGGTGGGGACCCATTGCCAGTCTTGAGGCCTGCCAGCTGGTGCCTGGTGGCCATGGAATGACCTTCCCCCTGAGGTTATTTACCTCCTCCTGATGTCCTCCCTTGTGCATTGATGGCTGCGTACAGAATGTACCCTGTCGACTATCCTTTGCCACAACTCCATTTTCCTGCCAATAGATGTTTGCAGGACTCATGCTCCAAATAGGCATGACTCTACTCCGAAAATTTCATCCACCATGACCCTCACCTCACCATCAGTGAAACATGGATGTTTTTGTGGGGACATGGTAGTGTTGGATGAGACGCTGAGGTAAAAGCAACAGAAAGGAAAATAAATTGGTGATGAGGTGTGGGTACTGTGATGTGAGTGGGTGATGGCTGGTGTCTATTGTGTGGGATACTAATTTGTGTGTTGTCTGTGTTGTGCAGGTGTGGGATGAGTGGTATCTGAAATGTGTAGGGGTGCCTATTATATGCTTTGTGATATTTTTTTCAAGTGTCTCCTAACTGGTGTTTTTGCTACAAAGGATTGTGGGGTGGGAAGGAGTGTGCTTTATACTGCAATGTGTAGGTGTGTTGGGTGTGTGGATGTGTGGGGTTTTCAAACTATCTTATTTGGTATGGTATTTTACTGATGTAACTACCAACTGCCTTGGATCACACCGCCATTAGTTTTGTGCCATGAAAGAACTGCTATAGTGATTTGTGGATCATAATATGATCAGAGGTTTTTTGGCAGACTGGCAGTGCTGGTGGTATGACTGCCTCTCTTCCCGCCCTCCAGTGTTGTGGCAGTTTTGGAAATTTGGCTGGATTTTGATGGGCTTCACTGTGTGGGACTCTTAATAAGTTTGTCGCATGACCACCAATATGGCGGTCTTTTGGTGGCCACCCTCCGCAGTGGTCTTGCCGAAAGGTCACCAAACTCGCATTGAGGCCCATAGTCTCTTGGCCCTTCATGCACAGCTCACTAATTATTTAAGAGCTCTAAGTCATGTGATCTGTCACTAAGGGCCAGGGTGGGTCTCTAATGTCATGTTGGGGGATGAATGGTCTAACATGTTTGTACTCCATGCATTAACATACCCCAGTTAAATGTGCAAGAGTAAGGAAGAATGAGGCAAAAACAATTCTCATTTGGCATTGGGACCAAAGATAGAGAATTGAGTTAACCATATTAGACCCAAAGTAACATGAATGCCCACTGCTCTATCTCATTATTCATGCATTTTAGATGTAGAGCAAAAATGAGACTCTGGCGAAGGGGCAAGGATACCCCCTTTGTTTTGGTTAGTGCAGTAGTATGGAACTGGTCAGGGCACCAATATGCCATTAATCCATAGAGTCCTTTCACAATAAATATGTCTCTTGTGAGAGATCAAGATCACATTCTTTGATATGAAGCAAGTGTAGAAGTGCTGTACATTTAACAGATGAGTTAATACATTCAGTATTTAAAGAGACACCATTAAGGACCTTAAATCCTTCTAATCCTACTAACTTTATGCCTTGTAGAATGTGCAATAAATGTGTCCACAATAGGCCCTGCTTCCTTGGTATCCTGCACCATGAAGGCTTTAGACCCATTTCCCAAATAACGCACTATTGTGCACTTTGCACCTGGTGAGAACGTCTAATAAAAGTTGTGCATGTAAGCCTCATGGAAACATACCTCACTAAAAGGGGATTTGAAATAAGGTTTAAGAGAGGATACCAAAGTTAGAAAGAAATCACAATTGTGGTGTGAATTATTCTCCGGGACACTTTTGATGTAGTGGGGAAAGCAACAACATTCTCGTTTGCACGGATGTGGTAGACACTGGCCTTAATAACGTGCTGTTGCTTGTTTTATTTGCGTTCTGTAGTATTTTTTTCATAGCTTCATCGGGGTTGTAGCTTGCATTTTGTGTCAGTTATCTTTAAATAGTAAAGAAAGATCAAGTTATAATGCTGACCACCGAGTTATAAGTAGAATCTTGACTTTACTTCGGATTTTCATTCCCCAACACCACAGAATGAGAAAAGCATCCAGACAGGTGATGCAGTTCAGGGATTAGTATTTGTAGGCTAAAATATTTCAGAAACATTGAAGTGTCACCCATGATCATTTCATAGGGTTATACTAGAGTCATTATCTGTTGATACTGTGATAAAAGGCATTTAATAAGCATGGTGTGTTTCTCATTCCCAACACATTTAATATTCCCAATTAAAGGCAAAGAAGCCTGTCTCTGCATTAGTAGCCCAATAGAAAACACAACACCTACCACAGTTTATGTTACTTTACTTCCTGTCTTCCTTACTGCTATACATAGTTTCAGTTTGCATCTGACATTTCAGCATAATGCCGCCACTCCTTGCATTGCTAATCAATGCTTATTATTTAAAGCTTTGCTGATGCGCCTTTTCTCTTCAAATGTGAGCACAGTCGCACCTCCTCTGTGACACCCTGCAATTAGCTGCACGTTTCTGGAGAGTACAGGAAGAGTCATGAGTAAACTAAGAGAAGCTGCAGCCCGTGTGGGCCGCTATACAGCTCTATTCACTAAGAAAATGGAATTGTTCTTTTCACCTGATCAGCTCTGTAGAAAATGTGATGAATGCATTGAATCAGCATATCGACAATGCCATCACCTTAAACAGCAACTTTATTACCCACCTGTCTATCGTGCTTAAATGTTGGGCAAGACAGATAAACTGAAGTTATTCCCAGTCAATCTCTCTTTGGAGTGACTACATCTAGTGTTTCATGGTTGCCGGCACACACCTAACTCCCTGGAGATGCCGCTGAATGGCACGACCGCCGCCGATGCCGCTAATCCCCAAATTTGGTGCAAAATTACATTTATTACAGCATGATGTATGTGTCTAGCGTCAACTATATATATTCGGTATTCCTATCAGGCCCTGCGGACCACATTCCTCAGGGTCAATGTTATTTAAGAGGAGGGAATTTGAACGGCCCCCTCCCCAAGCCTTGAAAAGGGGTCTTGGGACACCAATTCCCAGGACTGTGACTTTAAAAAAAAGGGAGGGTAGCTATATGGCCCCACTCCCTGAACTTTAATGGCCCTGGGGAACCCATCCCCTGTGGACAGCTCATTTGCTGTGTCCTGGGGAGCCCACCCTTGGGACACAGTGCTTTTCCTGACTGCACCCAAGCAGGCAAGAAAAAGTGTTTGCTGCTGTCTGGTGGAAGCATTTTTGAATCTGCTGCCAAACAGAGGCAACCAAAAAGGGCCTGATTTATATCTTTGCGGAGGGAATACTCCATCACAAAAGTGACGGATTTCCCATCTTCCGTTTTACAATCCCTTTTTATCCTATGGGGATCGTAATACGGTGAACGGGATATCTGTCACGTTTGTGAGTGAGTATTTCCTTCGCTGAGATCTAAATCAGGGGCAACGTTGATTCCCAGCGGGCGGGAGCTTTAAAAATCCTGCTGCAGCTTTGAATAAACTTGTATTCTATTTCCCTGCCCACACTGGTGCGAACAGGGAAACAGAGTAAGGTATTGTTCCAGCCCGAAGGATGAAACATAAATAGTTGATCCTTCCAGACTGCATCAGAGTTATTTCCCACATCATGGGGCTCCCCCCAAAGCTTCCAATGTGCACATGGTGGGTGCCTTGGATGAGCACTGGGACACCAACCTATTTGAAATGGATAACCCGGGAGATGGCATCCCTGGGGACATAATACACAGCCCCCTCCCATTTTAAAACATATAAATGGCCCCAGGGAATGGGGTCCCTGTAGGAAGCTGGCTCTGTATATAGTGAATGAAAAGGACATACACTGTGCAGAGAGTCCAGGCAACCCCACCTTGGTATCCAGAGGCAAATATAGACAACCCAATGCTCTATGTTTGTGGTAGTGCCGGCAAGCAGTTAGGCTTATCTAGGAGTTGTGCTAAGCATTTGTTCTACTCACTGTATCAATAAATGAAGACACACACTCAAAAGAATAACTCAAGTCCAATTTACAAAAATAACATGGACTTTATATAATTTTCTGACCAAGAATTCTGTTACAAGGTAAGCAGTTTTTAAATTAAAACTCCTTTTCAGCTTTACAAATCAACACACTGCAATTTTCAGAATCTTCAGTGTTGACCTGTAGGAGGAAAACAAGAATACAGTTTTGCAGGTAAGCACACATCATCCAATCTCCAGGGTTTTAGGTCATCACCACACAAGGGTCAAATCAGCAGCAAGAGTGAACTCACAGCAGCACAGGGGTGGCTGGATGTCTGATGTTGACTTTGGAGTCGGGGCCCAATGTTAACAAATAGAAACTGAGGGTGCACGAAGATGCAGTGCTCACAGGTGAGTAAAAGCGGCATCAGAGGTTGGTCTCCAGAGGTTTGGGGTGGCACAAGTCAGCACCAAACTTACACACTCAGCGGCACAGGGGCCACCTGGTGCATAGTGCTAACGTAGCCTCAGGCACCCAATGTTAACCAATAAATTAGGAGGTAACCAAAGATGCGCTGGTCCCAGGTGAGTAGAGTGGGGTCAGGGTTCCATCTTCTAGAGTTGAAATAAAAACAAAGGGAGCCACAAGGCAGAGCCACACTTACACCCTCAGCGGTACAGGGGAGGTGGCTGCAGTGTACCAACTCAACGTTGATCGCCTAATGTTATCCTATTGGGGAGCTCACTTTCAGAAACAGGCTGCATACTCTAACCAGGAGGCCGGGCTAGGACAACCCACAGCTGCCTAGGTAAGTAGAGATGCCAGGGGTGTAGGGGCACTGATGGTCCAGTTCCCGAAGGCCCAGGGGCTCTGGGTCTTAAGGTGTCTTTTAGCATCAGAAACAGCTAAGTGGGCAGGTCGCTGTCAGGGGAAGTCTTCAGATTGAGGCTGCAGGTGTCACTGTAGAGTCCGACAGGGGTAAGCCCACAGTGGACTCTTGCTCAGAAGTGCTGGGGAACCTTAACAGGACCAGTGGGCCACTTGGACTTGGGTCGTGGGCATTGGGTGCAAAGGCGGATCCAGAGGCAGTTTTGCGGTTCCTCAGGCAGACTTCTTTTTTTTTAAGTTGTCGTTTTTTGGACAGGACCACTGTCCACTGGTGATCTTGGTCTTTATCAAAGGCAAGCAGTCCTTCTATGGTTTTGGATGTTGTGGGACTGCTGGACAAGTAGTCTTTTGGTACAGGTTCTTCGGGGGCTTCAGACAGGCTGGTACGGCTGGGTCCAAGTCAGTTGGTGCTAGATGTATCAAAATCCCATTTGTCATTCCCTAAATAGCAAATTTTAAGAAATTTATATTTAGGGAATGAAAAATGGTGTGTAACAAAATAGCGATCGATTCCTACAGAATCGTAATCACTATTAGGGAATCGCTATTAAGGATTGCGACTCCATTCATTCCCATGGGCCTGAAGGCCCATAGGTAGGAATGTTTTTGTATTTCCTAAAATAGGAAATGCAAAACCAAAGATACTGAGGGCAACCCTAAAATAAATTGGCCATAAAAGTGCACACATGCCCTATACACATGGTTACCATCAACTTTGAGTTGATGGTAATGGCATTTCCTAAATTACCATTTTGCACTTAGAAATGCTTATTACATATGCTTAGGTAATCGCAAATTCAAAATCCCTATTTATGCGTTCTTATTTAGGGAATCACAAATTGTTATTCCTCATTTGGAGTTGCAATTTTTGGGAAAAAATTATGATTCCCTAAAATGGGACTGCCAATGACTTTCATACATTTGGAAAGGCATTTTCGAATTTGCTAACGGTCAAATGTAACAATTCACACCATGTGTGAATGCAAAAACGTTTGATACATGTGGCCCTTGATGTCTTCAGTCTTCTCTGCTGGTGAGACTCTGTAGTGTCCGTCTCTTCTTAGGTTGTCAGGAATCTGAAGTTCTGGTCAGGGGATGCCACCTAAATTCTGTATTTAGTGGGAATTAGGGGGAATACCTGGTCATAGCCAATGGGCTACCTACGTTAGGTTGACTACACCCACTATGTGACCACCTCCTGTGGGAGGGGGATGCAACTTTGACCCTAATTGGCTATTTTTCCTTCCATCCAAGATGGAGGAAAATGAAATGGGGGGTCGCCACACCTGAGGGGTGGTGCTGGCTCAGGGTGGCTACTTCTTCTATTCTATTTAGTTTCCCCAATGGTTGTCCTGCCTAAACTGGGGGCTGCTCTGGGGGGGTTGCCTTCTGCTGGTAGCAGCAGAGGCTGGGGTCACATTTCAAGGGCGGTATAGCCTTTGAAGCTTCCCGCCTGAGCAGGGTGCATGCCTGGTGGAGGAGGTGTGACACCTTCACCCAGGAAAAGCCTTGTCTTCTGGCTCCAGAGAGCAAAGGCTATCACCCCAGGAGTCCAGACTTGTGTCTTATGGTAGCAGGCTGCCTAAGACAAGTTAGCAATCATGCCCGAGCTGTTAGGTTTTCAGGGGGCACCTCAAAGGTGCCCTCTGGGTACATTTTATAACATATCCAACACTGGCACCAGTGAGGATTTATTATGCTGTGTTGTTTGATACCAAACACCCCAGGGTTCAGAGAAGCCATCAGGTAGCTGGGGAAATCGTAATGACCAGTGTTCAGCATATGTATTGGCTATGGCTTCCTTGTACACTTAATATGTCTAAGAATTGACAAAGACACAGTAGGGGCATATTTGCTCATGCACATATGCCCTCACATGTAACATAGTGCATCCTGCCTTAGGGCTGTAAGGCCTTCTAAAGGGGTGAATTATCCATATTGCATGCAAAGTTACGGCATATGGCACTCAGGCAGAGTGCCACGTCAAGTTTGCAATTTTGGGTACACCTTGCCATGCAACCTGCAATGACAGTCTGTATAAGGCTAGTGTGGGATCCCTCAGAGTGGCACAATTGGTGCTGCAGCTCTTGGGGGCCCTCTTCAGTACCCATGCCCCAGGTACCAGGGTACCATTTACTAGGGACTTACAAGGGTGGCTAAAATGACAATCACAGTACAGTTTGGGGAAAAGAGATCTGGCCCTGGGAACCTGTTTAGCAGAGGCACAGGGCACTAACAGTTCAAAACCACATCATGTTCCATACAAAAGAGGCACTTTCTCACAGTCTCCGGAGTCCTGATAAGGCTCAGGGAGGTAAGCTGCATAGCCCCTCCTCCTTTTTATTATATTTAGCCCTGGGGGATGGGGTATCCATGCCTAAAGAGGCTCGAGGAGGGGGTCGTGTGAAAAATAGGAAAAATAGGAAAAAAGTGTTCCCCTAGAATGTCTGGCATCAACAAACAGTTTGCTGTGCTAGTCTTTATCTTTCCAGCTTTCAGGAAACATGCAGAACTAGATTAAAAAATCATTTTTTTTAACCACAGTTTTGGCATTTTCAAAGATGTAGCTTATTTCTCCTCTTTTAAGTGCTGCCAACATACTTGACCATGGGTATTCCAGGAAAACTATAGATTTCGGAAAAGTATACATAATTCCAAATTCAGCAAGGGGTCATGTGTGTAAATCCCTCAAGGTTTTTCCAAAGAACTGTTGAAATAAAGAAATATTGAAAATGATTAAGAAAACCCATCCATTTATGACAACATTTTCATATGTAACGTTTTGTGACAATGATCAATTTGCAAAAGGATTATACCATTAGTTCCATTATACCCTTCTGGTTGCGGGGTTATATAAGGTTTGTAGGTTCCTCAAGAACCTAAGGTACCAAGAGCCAACAACCGAGCTGCACCATTCAATCTTTTTTCATTGTATACTGAGTACACACCAATTCATATGGTAAAATATGTAGAGTGAGAAATGTGTATCATGGAAACCTATGTATTTCTGAAATGGGCACAAGATATGGTGCTTAGAAGCAGTGATTATTTGTACACATCTGAATTTGTGGGTACCCATAGTAGCATTTTATTTAGGGGTATTTTTCAAAATGTCTTCTTTCTTATACACTGGCTTATATGTGCAAAGCACAAATGAACTGACATCCAATTGGTAATAAAAAGCGTTGTTACCAACTGGATTTCTATGCTTCCACATGTCTTCCAATAAAATGCCACCTCAATTGTGTGGGTAGTCTTAGTGCCTGCATCAGGAAATGGGCCAAAACACAATATGGATGCAATATATGTTTCCACTGAAAACTGACCCTTTTTTCAATGTGGGTTGTGGTGCAATTTGGCCCCCATCTTAGCCGGCACCTGGAGAAACCTAGCAAACGTGCACATTTTTAAAAACCAGATACCTAGGAGAGTCCAGGGTGCAGAGGCTTGTGTGGCTGTCACCATGATTCCTACCCAGAATCCTTTGTAAAGCTCAAACATTGAATAAAAACACATTTTACTCAATTTTATTTGATGGGCAGATCTGTAATCCGAAGGGAGTTGCAAATTTCCTTCCACTAAGCATTCCCCTCAAGTCTCCCAATGAAAATGGTACCTCAGTTGTGTGGGTAGGCCTAGTGCCCACAACAGGATACAGCCCAAAACGCAACATGGATACATCACATTTTCCCACTCAAAACTGACCCTTGTTTTGTGAAGTAGGTAGCTGTGGAATTTGGGTCCGATCTCAGCCAGCACGTAGGGAAACCAAGCAAACTTGCACATTTTTGAAAATTAGACATGTGGAAAAATCCTGGGTTGGGTAACCTGTGTGATTCTCACCAGTTATTTTTTACCCATAATCCCTTGGAAATCTCTACTTTCAAAAATACACATTTCCTCACTTTTCTGTGATGAAAAGTTCTGCAATCTGTGTGAAGCCACACATTTCCTTTCACCCAGCATTTCCCTAAGTCTCCTGATAAAAATGGTACCTCATGTATGTGGGCAAGCCTTTATTTTGCAATTTGTGTAGCTGTGGATCCTGGGCCCTAGCTCAACCGGCATCATGCAAAACTAGCAAACCTGCACATTTTTTTACAACTAAACAACTAGGGGAGTCCAGGTGTGTATTACTTGCATGGTTTTTACCAAGTCATTTTACCCAGAAGGTGTGTTTTCACTTCAAAAACGTGGTATGTCTATGTTCAATTTGTTAGCATTTTCCAATCTTGGGCCCTATGGTCACCCACAAAAATTAGGTTCAGTTTTTATGTGGAAACGCTGGTTGGTTGTCAATTTGTGTATTTCAGCAGATAACCAAAATTTCCAACACAAAACATAAATGAATGAGTAATCTTAGCCATGTTCATACTTTCCAGTTTTGTACAGCATTATAGGAAAGGGAAAAGAATCAATGCAAGTTAGAGAATGCTGGACAGATCTGGGAGTTTGCATTGCAAAAAAATAGGCTAAGTTTAAATTTTGGTTGAAAGATAAGTCTCAGTAGCTCTGGCAGAGGGCTGAAAGTCTGCCATGCTGAGACTACTCCACCTACCAAATTTAAAAATGACTGCATGGTAGTCAATTCTAAAACAATAGAAGGAGCAGCCATCACAGTGGTTCCTGTCAATGCCTTTTTATGTTTGACTTACTGCTCCATCAAGAAGATGGAGCCGTCCATAATGTTTTTTTTTTTTTTTTTAAATAAAATCCCGAAGCTGGGTTTTCTTTTTGAAAAAAAAGTTCTGCTCTCACCATGGGAGTTATCTACTGTGTCAAGGGGGCCATTAGGCAGTTTTCACTGCCCCTTTGCACCCTGGTTGTCCTTGTCACAGATGGCCCTTACTAAGTTGGAACATGGGAGGGGTGCAACCTTGCCAACGATTGTGAAGTCTTCACCACGGTTGCACCAATGGCTGTCCAGCATATGTGTAGGGCAGACAGAACATAATGTTCATGGTAAGGATACTCTAGTGCTGTGCTGTTACAACTGAGTATCCTTACAGCCACGCTTATAAATCTGGTTCTCATTTTTTAAAGCAACCTTACCACAAACATTGGTTTGTTTTAGCACCTTGAGAAATGCTGGATTTTTAGCACAAATACGTATCACATGTATCTGAATATTGAAACCAAGACTACAGAAGGTGAGCCATAAAGCTGCGACAAGGCACCAACTACTTTATGATCCATTCACACTCCATTCACACACCACACACAAGATTTTCATACTGCCAGCCATGGGCCCAATCCAACAGATCAGTGCATTGACATCAGAGTACTACTTTCATTCTAGGGCCCATCACATTCCTATGCCACAGGACATATTTCCCATTCAAGACAACCTATTAACCAGTCATCAATTAAACTGTACATAAACACACAAGCTTCTGATACCAAGAGCAAGTTTTACAATTTGCATTGATTGGCTGAAAAACCTGGTCATTCTTATCCACTCCCCCCATGTACTTGATGTAATCAATAATATAGGTGGGCTTGTGAACTTCAGCCATCAGACCCCAAACTGTGATGGTGAAGGTGCTTTCATCATGAATTGTAGTGACCACATACAAATCACGCTTATCAGAAAACTTGACTCTTAGCAATTCACTGGAATGCAATGCAGTGTTCTGAAACATTTGTAGTTTCTCACAAACAAGCTCCAGTGGGAATCCTCTGGGCGACAATAAACTATACTGCATGTCACAGTTCTAGCTTTATACAGTGCGCTGGATAGCTCTACTCCTGTATAAAAGTTGTCCACATAAAGGATATGACCTTTGTCAAGGAGTGGCTGGACAAGCTACTATACAATCTTTCCTGTGATTCCTAGCATGGGAGAGCAACCTACAGGCTACAGAAAGGAGTCCTTTCTTGCATAAACCCCCAAGCTGTACACATAGCCAGTGGAGCTTTCACACAACATGGACAACTGTGTGTGTCCTGCTTGCAATGTATTGAGCAGCAGCTGCCTATTTTATAGGATGAAGGAATCATCAATCACCATATTCTTTCCAGGCTTTTGAATCTCTGGAAACCTGGCAGACAAATGTTTTGTGACAGGTCGAATGATGAACAACCTGTCATGGTACGAATGGTACCAGGGCAATGCAGCAGAACTGTCATTGAAAAGCAGCATACCTTACAATACCAAAAACAATCCCTGCTCAATAGACAGCATTGCTCATGTACAGGGTGAAGATGGGGGTTACCCAAACTGTGCGAGTAAACCCGTAGGTTTGTGCACTAACCCCATTTTGAGTGTAAGACCCTAAAATTTCTTCAGCTCCTCAAATGAAGTGGGTGTCCACTTGTGTGCCCTAGAATAAGACCCTTTAATGCCTTCATGCTCCCTCAGAAATTCTTTGGCACGCAAATGTGTTTGCTTCACAATTTGATCAAGGATGTCACCATCTACAAAGAGATAGATGTAGTCAATTAGCAAAAAATTCGCCGTCTTGACTTCACATCCATTGTTGCCATTGAAAGGCAAATTTTGGGGCTGAACATGCCAGCTCTGTGGGCTGGTCTAACCTGCTATGGTCACTCTGCAGCACAGTTTGTTTGTGAGGGGACAACGCAACTGCCATCATCATGTTCCTCAGATATGCTGGATGGAACTCTGCTATCTAAAAAATAACTTCCAGATTCTGTTCCATTTACCTCTACCTTAGATGCTGTCTCAGTCTTTGATCCTGCCTCAGAGCTGTTCTCCATAACCCGAGTTAGGGCCTGGGCAGCAATCATCCTTCAAGAATCCATCTCTAGTGACTGACTAGAAATTTCCATCTAAGACACTGTCCTACGTAGAAGACAGAAGTATTGCTCTAAATCAGTTGGTGGGTGTGCGCATGTGAGATGTGTGCAACAGTAAGTAAACACAAAATTACTTCTCTGGTTTCCTGCAGGTTCTCCAAATATCTCAAATGAAAGACAAAAAAAAGACAGTATTATTTCATCTTGCCACATACTCAATACCACAGCCTACTTTTCCTATGGCTAATGCAAAACTTTATGTTGGAAAACCTGCTGGGCCACTGCCAACATAAAAGTTATTTCCTGAAACCAAACATCTGCCTTCATCGTTAAAAAGCACACATTCATGCAGTACCCCCTGTAACTTTGTGCACAGGGGCGCTCCTTGTGAACTGACAGTACTATCACCAGGGTCACTGGAATTATGCAGCAGAAGACCACCAAATTATGTGGCAGGGTTGACTTATTTGGCAAGAAAAAACAAATTCTGCAACACAATGCAGCACTTTTTTTGACAATATTCCTTTTTTTGATTGGAAAACATAATAATATCTGAACAAAGATTTCACCTGAGTAGCACCAGCATAGCAAACAAATAAATAAATAAGCACCTGCATGATGAGCAGTTGACCTTTGAGTAGGACCTTTCCGTGCATGTGAACCTGTTGCCACATTTGTACTCACTTTTGACCCACTTGAGCTGCAAACATTTTTTTATATAAATCTGAAGATTATAAAGGGATGACAGATTATGTGGTACTTTCTTTAAATAAATGTGTGCATTTCCTCTGGGAGTGCAATGCCCCCCCAGGGGAAAATGTCGATTTATAAAAACATGTGTATAATTCCTACATAATCTGTAGATTTATATAAAAAAAATTCTACCTCAAATGAGCCCAAACAACCCCTTGACGCTTTTTTTTTAGGAAGTGTGTGGTTTCCCATGAAAACCATATAGGATTTCTCCCAGGAAAACACTACTTTTCTTTAAAAAGAGTTAGAGCCCACAGGGGTTGTCCCAATTAGCAGTAGGCCGCCCTCTGACAATTTCATTTTTTCATTTTTTCATTTTTTTGTAACATTTTTCATTTCCTATGAGGGCAACTGTACCCCCAAGAGAAAAACAATTTTGTTTATTTTTTTTAAATATGTGCCTCATTGAGGCGGGAGAATCAGCCCATTGCCACAAAGGACAACCCTCCCCAAATATGTTCCCTGGTGGCCTAGTGTTTTTCATGGCTAAGGATCACAGAAGTTTCTGATTTTTTTCCCTTAATAGCTGTGCACCCGTTTGACGAATGTGGGCCAAGCTTTGCAGACCTGCTGCCCCGTTTTATTTTGGAAGGACTGAAAATCTGGGCTTTTGGTCAAGAGGTTGCAAAGGAAAAAGCAGGGTCCCAAAACAACCTTCAAACTCAATGCAATAAAAAATTTTAGAGCTTAGAAACTAAAAGCTCCAGTCAGGATATCTGGTCGCACTTAGACCGGGGCTAAGTCAAAGTTTCAGGTGAACCCGATGGATCCCAGCTTGGCTACAGCAAGCGGAGGCCTCAGTTAAAATTTACCTTCGGAATTAGGGGGTCATTATGACCCTGACTGTCACCAGACCACCAGGGTCACGTGGGGGATGGACCCCACTGTCATGGCTGTCCGACCATCACATTATGACTGTGACGAAGCCACCACGGTCTAACCACCACAACCGCCAGGCTGCCACCAGCCTGCAGCCTGGTGGTCCAGGTGGTTGTAATCCGCCAGGGCAGCGCTGCAAGCTGGTGGACACTATGCACTACAGCATTACTGCCGGCTCTATTGTGCATCGGAGGCAATGCTATAGGCCGTTTCCTCCTGGGCCAGAGGGCGGAAATTGTGTTTCCACCCGCTGACCCAGCGGGAAACTCATAATGGGCCCGGTGGGGAGGCTGCCACACTGGCAGCAACCTACCCATATGGACTTTGGCGGATGGACTTTTCTGTCGGCCTAAGTCATAATCTGCCCCTTAGTTTCTTTTTTGGAGTTTTTTCGCTCTGACATTGGACGATCCTCCACAGTAAGCCCATTTCAATTCAAAGTTGTTGGATTGCCTTTTCAGGAGCCCCTGGTGAAATCCTGGAAGTCTGGGGCTCCAGGGCTTTTTAGCGGGATGCACCAGCAAGTCAGGCCGGGTCGCCGTCAAAGTATGCCGGCTTGACTCAATGGCAGGTCGGTGCCTTTATAGCACGTTTTACCAAAAGTTCTCCAAACTTCTACAAACTTCTGTATCTTCTTCCAGAAGGTCTTTGAAGGTCATTTAGGAGTCCACAGCTCACCCCAAGGTTCCAGAAGTTCTGGGTTGCTCCTTGAGGGGTAGGACTCCAACTCCCACAATGCACATGGCTTAAACTCCAAAATGACCACTGGACGTGGTCAGTTTCTTCAGGATTTGATGCCAGGGACCTGGTAAGCTATTTTTCATGTGTAGCAGGCAGGGAGTCCCTTCTTGGACCAGTTCAAGCCAGGCAAAGTCCTTTTAATGGTGAAGCCCAAATGTGCAGCTAGTGGAGTCCTTCAGAGTTCAGTATCCAGGTGCAGGTCAGGGGTCCATCAGGACAGGCCTTCTGCTGATGTTGTTCCTTGTAGGGATCTGAGGTGTGGACGCAGCAGTGCCATATTTATCCTTTCTCCTGAAGTGAAAAGCAGGGGTGGAGTGATTGTCCAGTCACAGGTAGGCTACTACCCCATTGTATGACCACTTCCTGGGAAGTGTGGCAAAATCAATCCCAGGGAGCAATATTCTTTAAAAATCCAACATGACTGAAACTGAATTTTGGAGGTTAGGTTTGGCTGAGCCCACCCACTGGTGTGGCTAAAAATCCTTAACACACCCTTCTCCTAATCTAATCAAGAGGGCACCTGATTGTCTAGGGTTTCAGGAAATGGAGCAGTCTCCAAATGTCCTTCCCTTGCTTTGAAAACTAGTTTGGCTGTTCTGCCCCATCCTGTGTCACCATCTGCTGAGCCAGATCTCTCCCACATGCACATCCTTAGTGTTCAGCCCAGGCCACGTCACACTTCATCAAGGCAGCTGGCCAGGCTGCCAGAGGTTGGCCAATCAGAGAAGGGCACTACAGAGCTGAAGTTGGCAACTTTCAGGTAGAGTTTTAAACCCCTTAACCTGAACTAGTTATTTAAATCCAACAATGGCAATATTTGGGGATTTATTATAACAATTAATTTGATATCAAACTCAAAATATCTGGCTCGTATGGGGACTTTACTAATTAAATTAAAGTCTCCTCATTTTAGACTATGGAGCCCATTCACTACAGTGAGGGAAAAACAAATTTGGGTATTTTACCTCACCAGGCTTAACAAACAATTTTAATAAGGTCTCTGCTTATAGTTACATGGCACCCAGCTCTAGGGGTACTTACTGCATACCTTAGGGGTGACCTATATGTAAAAATAAGAAGTTTGAGACTTTCCAAGTACTTTAATTCCAAATTCGAATTTGCATATAACTTTAGTTTAAAAGCAGCCAGCTAGTCAGGCCTGCCTTTAAATTGACACTGGGCAGCTCAGCAGTGCTACCAATGCAGTGGTCCCTAAACCTACATGCCTTACCATATACTTGGGACTTATAGGTAGGTTGATAGTGGCAATTATAATTAGTCTAATTTGCATATCCCCTGTACACAGAGAACTGGCTGTGGGACTGGTAAGCAGTACCCAGGACACAGCCAAGAGTCAGTAACCATCATTATCTGTCCAAAAGGTTTGGGGTGACCAGGCCAAAAAGGAGGACTTTCCTACAGAGGGCAACCCTATCTAGGCCCTCTGGTGATGTTGAAGGGCCTAGACAGAGTACCGTGAACTTGGACCTGGGCGGTCCGATTTGTGTAATTACTCCAGACGCATGTCCGGAGTCATTGCCCAAGGCCTTCCTTCTCCAGTACCTGTCATGGATCGGCCAGTGCACCTGGTCAAATGCCTTCTCCTCAACATTGGACCTCAACACCGCCAGTGCACATGAGTGGACCACCTTGCCCATGAGGTGAAAGAGACCCTCAGTGTTATCACTTCAGCCCCTTTTAGGGGTAAAGCCAGTCTGGTCCGGGTCAGCCAATCTCTGCATTTAGGGATTCATTTGAGCCACCAAGACACCCATGATAAGCTTATCATCCACATTGAAGAGGTATGTGGGCGGTATAATGCACACTGCAGGGGGTCCTTGCCAGGTTTCAGAATGACTGTGATAACTGGCACTCCCATGAAAGGGAGGAGTCTACTCATGTCCCCTATGGAATTGTAAAGCTGGACCAGAAGGGGGGGCAATTGAGGCCCAAATAGTTTGTAAAAGCCAAGGGTGAAGCCATCGGACCTAGGGGCCTTTCCTGATTGCAGTCTGGATATGGTAGTGAGCACCTCATCGAGGCGTATGCCCCCCTCAAGCTATAGAGCAACACCATCCGATATGTGGGTGAGAGGCTTAGAGACAGGAATTGGTGACATTCACTGCTGAGAACTCCTCAGCTTGGTATAGGGTAGGATAAAAGCACTCTGTGGCATGGGCAACATCCGCTAAGCTAATTGCAGAGGTCAGATGATTTTGGCTCAGTTTATGAGCCAAAAGATGCCCACCTTTTTACTTCCCATATAATAGGTTTGCTTGTTCTGGGGCAGGGCATACTCCTCCCTGTCCCACTCCAGTGCTTTAAGCTGGGCCCTGACCAGAGTCAGTTGTCTATATATCTTGTGTGCACCTATGCACTTGTGGTCATCTTCTAAGTCATGAACTCGGGGTCTTAGATCTTGTTTCTTCTCTTATCACTCCTAATTGAGCTTTCTGGAAATAGCAAGAAAAGTCCCCTGACCACAGCTTTTAATGTTTCCAAGAGAAGGGGGATAGGCGTGTTGGGAATTTCATTATCCTCAAGGAAGTGTTTAATGATGGCCTTATCTCTTTTCGGGTGGTGTTGTATATAAGTAGTTTGTCATTGAGCTGCCAGTGATGGCAGTGAGCCTCCCTGGCAGGGATAGTGAATGTAAGTGTAATCAAGGAGTGATCAGACAATGCCATAATTTCAAGGTCTGTCTGTCTCAGGGTTGCCAAGATTGCTTGAGGAGACTAGGGAATAGTCTATGTGGGTGTTAGTCTTGTGGGCCCTGGGGAAGAATAAGTATCTTAGTGGTAGGGGGTGCATAGCTCTCCAAGCATCAACTAGGCTCATGTCTGCAAGCTTGCCCAGCCCAGTTTCCATGAAGGCATTGGGCTTTTCAACTTGCTGTGGGTACCAGTCAAGGGAGTTGTCATGGACCAGATTGACGTTGCCTCTCACTATGGTGACAGGGTCAGGAATGGCCATCCCCAGACCTAAGACCCTCAGCACAAACTGCTCCTTGTGGGCATTAGGTGTGCATAATTAGGCAAGGGTCAAGGTGTGCACATTTACAGTAAGGCGGATAGAGATGAGACTCCCTGGTATCTGAGCTTTGGTGTGCACTACTTGACTAGGGAAATGGTTGGAGATGAGAATGGTGACCCCCCCACTGTCCTACTGGGGCCAGAGGAGAAGTACTGACCGTCAAACCAGTGGAGTGGAGCCTTCCATAGTCCTACCTAAGGAGGTGCGTCTCCTGCAGTAGGGCGATGTCACAATGAGAGTCTTTAAGAAAGGCCAGAAGGGCCAATCACTAGGCGGGGGAGTTGAGGCCCTGGACATTATAGCTTAGGAACTTGACCATCTGCAAATAAGGGCAGTGAGGCAAGATAAATCAGCGCCAGGCACAAGTGTCTAATGGATGGTGGGATAGCTCTGGAGTCTCTCCCAGAAGTTAGGGACAGCTGCAAAAAGAACTCCATTCAGGAAGGATGACAAACTGAGGGGAAACAACAAAACAACTCATCACTCCCTCCATGGGAGTCTCTAATGTACTGGTGATGCAGCAAGGCAGCCAGCTCTGTACATGTGGTCGAGCACTATCTCTTTATCTACCAGTTAAGGGTGTATGTGAAGGAATAGGCAGATGAAATAGGCCTCCAGATCTTCCCCACCAACTGGTAGAGGAGCCACTTTAATGAAAATGTTCAACCTTCACAGCTTCTTCTCTAGCTCTTCCATGTGGAGCTGCAGATTCAGGTTCTACTCTTGAAGCTCCACCAGCTCCCTCCTATGATTCTCTAACTCCTTCTGAGCATCCCTGCCAGTCTTCAGCATCACCACCCGGTTGCCAAGTTTGGTGACATCCTTTCTGACCTTCGTGGGGTCCACTACCACATCGTCCCAGAGTGCTGTTGTGTCCTTGTGAAGTTTAGCAAAGAGGGCCTCCATGAACAGCCAGGTGATGGGGACCAGGAGGTCATCTGAATTGGTTCCCATCTCTGGAGGTTCCAGCAGGTCCAAGGGGGATTCCTTGGTGTAGGAGACAAGCTTAATCATGGCCACCTTTGTCAACAAAGTCCAGCTCATTTCATCAGGGTCTGTTCTGGAGAGCCCAGCCTCACACACCCCTGCAATGTCCTTGTGCCGGGCGGTGGGAGGTCCACAGCGCGTGAATAGGCCAAAACAGAGGAACATTGAGGCCTCAGGCATGCAGCAATCAGGCCTGCCACATGGCTCCTCATAGGTAATAAAGCAAATGGGGCCCGGTACATGGAGCCACCTGTCTCCTTTAGGGGGGCCCAAGACCCCTCAGTATGGCTCACTCCACCAGCAGGGCCCCCACAGCTTCCTATCAGGAGGTGACATGGCCTAAGAGGTCACAAACAGCAATCAGGTCAGAGTGTCAGGCCCCAAGGCTCAAGCACCCGAGGGCAGACATCTATGCTGTGTTCAATAGGACCAACATCCTCTCAACATCTGCTCCATGGTGGGGCCAGTTGACTACCTCCCAGGGGGTCTGCGATCACTCAGAAGGGTGCGCTCCCACCTGTTGGCGGGGGAGGGGGCTGCAACAAGAAATAATGCCTAGGCGATGGGCCCCTCCAGGCTTCAGGGGGTTGTGCCCGGGTACCACCAGGCAAAGAATGTTCAAAGGGGAGCAATGGCTGGTTTCCCAAGGTGGCCATGGCTCTGCAACCTGCAATCCCCAAGATGGCAGCACTGGGCAAAGCCCAAAGCCAGAGGCAGAAGCCACAGTCAGCAACAAGAGTCTTCTCTGCAGCACTGCAGACATCTGCAACTTCCCAGGGGAGACCCCAAAACTCAAACAGCCCCCTGTGCCTTTACAGCCCCCAGGGACAGAACTGCACTGGTGATGGAGGTTGTCGCACCAGAGATCTTCTGCCGTCAGCTCCTAGCAGTCCACCATCTTGGCTATGCCCCCAATAAATGTTAAGTTATAAGGTTTTTCAACTTAGTAATATCTTATTGCACAGTATTACTAAAAGTAGCACGGAAGCCGAAAATTAAACTATATATATGTACATTTTCAGATTTACTACATTAACAAATGAAAGACCCATTTGTGGTCCCATCCTAATGAAACCTATAAACAAATACACAACAAATAGAATACATCTTAATTTGCATATGTTTCCTTTGCATGCTCTCTGGCTCACAAAAAAAGGTGGCACAGCAAGCCAAATAAAAGACAGCCCTGTTATGCACCCCAGTGCAACAAATGGAAAATTGACAACTGTGCATGGTGAGGGCACGAGTTATAGTTACCTTATGGTTTTGTACGAGTAAATTAAGAAACTAACTATAACGTCCCTGTAACCTTTGTTTTTTTCAGTAAATATATATATATATATATATATATATATATATATATATATATATATATATATATATATATATATATGTTTATATATTTATACAGATAGATAGAAAGGTAGATAGATAGATAGATAGATAGACAGACAGACAGACAGACAGACAGATAGATAGATAGATAGATAGATAGATAGATAGATAGATAGATAGATAGATAGATAGATAGATAGATAGATAGACAGACAGACAGTTAGCTTTCCACAAAGAGTTTATCCACCTCAGCTCCCTTCTGAAAGGGTTGTTGTGATCTCTCAAGTCAGAGAAAAGGGGAATGGAGTGGTCCTAAAACACTTTTTCTCAATGCAATTCCCATAGGGAAAAATGTACAAAGATACAGCCAAAATGGCTAAACGGAGTTAGACCAAATTTGGCATAATGCTAGATCTTTACCCAGAAAGCAAGATGTATGTAATTTCTAGTTCATCTGTTCAGTAGTTCTTAAGAAGTTAAAGTTCAAAATGTGTTGATATCTGTTGCCAGAGGACTATGAAAATGGCAGATAAAAGGATAGGATGTGATTGTCTGCTGTCAACTTGAATAGATATGTTGGGTAGCTATTTTAGAACTTGAGACCATGTCCTGTGTTTCCTAAAGAAAAGCAAGAATAACATTTAAATGGCCCCCTTTTTGGGGGGCCCCATAGCATTCCCCCGGAGCCAAAATGAAATTTCACTTTGCTATTGCAGTACCACAGTAGTACCACAGGAAAACACTTCAAACAAGGTTGGAAAGCCATTTTTCAAAAAAATACCATGAGGTGAACCGGGTCTATTGCATTTTCCATTTTTATTGAACCTAAAATCAAGGAAGCATATGGTGCCCCCTCCCCAAAATGGTAGATGCCCCTGGGGCCCCAACTCCCTTTGTTCGGGTGCGTGTTTGATGGGGGCTTGCGACCCTGAAGCAATGGTGGGGGGCACTGCCATGTACCTTCCGCATGGCAGTGTGCCACTACCATTCACATGACCAGGAGATGGGGATACACTTCACCAATTCATACCCTGCCCACATGCAGCTCCCATGCCAGCCAGGTACTGTGGTGGCAGGCAGGAAACTAAATCAACCGCACTGAAGTAGGCCCCCAGTACTTGCATTATGAAAAGAAAAACTGAAAAAGGAAGGCTGTAAGTGGCCCAGGTGGGACTTGGGCACCCACACCGGAAAAAAAAGTGAAGAAAAAAAATGTGTGATCTTGTCGCTTCACTAAAGAATGCTGGACTGATTCTGATTAAATAATCCCTTCACACAGCTGGAGCACCCCATAATGCCCGGAGTAGGCTTTGTTTTAAATATTTTATTTCTAGTAATGCCCCAAGGATGGGCATGGGCACCACCAATTATTATTTTCATTGTTTTTAGGGTCTGCTGGGAGCACAGTAGCACCCCCAGATAATTTTTTTTAAGTCACAGTAACTCTCCAGGGACATTGAATGCATGATCACAGGAAAGCTTTCCATAATTTCCAAAGCACGCCAAGCTGGACATGTATGCTCCTCAGCTGGAGTGTTGGGGTGACTTGGGGTGAATTCTATGGATACATTTTGTGGCCTAAAGAGTATTAAAGAAATATTTATGATTACTGTATTTAAAATATTTTATTTACAATGACTGTTAATAAAAATTGCAATGTGTATTAAAATTGAACACATTGGATTATGGTTACTGATTACATTGTTTTCACTGGTGGACTGGTGGATTTATTAAAGTGATGACTCTTTGACAAAGTCAATTGATCTCTTCCCTGTTTAGTTCCACAGAAGACAAAAGAATAAAGAAGAATTTGAGCTTAGCAGCCAAAGAATTTTTTTCTACTTCAACAAGGATTTCCATGTTCAAATCAAGGGGACCACAATGTGATGTCCCTTTGAACCACAAATGTCTCGTAAATGGAATATTGCAAGAACAGGACCAGGCTGGTGGACCCCAATGGTGAGTACCTGCAAAAGAGGGGAACTGAGTCCAGTCCACACAGGAGTGTCCATGTGGGACAGGTGGCACTGGCCATCATAATGTGGGTGAAATTTCAGGTCAACTGTGGTAGATGAAGTCCAGCTGCAGATTCCAGGAGCTACAGAGTAGTCTCTGAAGTCACCTAGGAGCTGTCTGTTGGTGGTCGCTAGATTGCAGATGGGTCAGTGGTGAGGAAGACCACCAACAGGGGAAAGCAAGTGCAACTGGAGCTGTTGGAGGTTTGCACAGCTGAAGAGGACCAGCAGGGTCCTGGGCACTTGACCCATGAAGGGGCATCTGGGCTGACCCACAGAAGACAGGAGAGCCATCAGAACACATGAGAAACCCACTGGCAGCAGGCACAGTAAGTTGCAGTGAAGCCAAGGCAGCACATCTGAAGAAGAGTCCCATATCGTTGGAGCAGAAGAGAGGAGACTGTCTTTGCAGAGGTAGAGTGCTGGGGGCCGATGCTACTTTGATCCATAAGATTCCTCAGAGCAGGATTCAACAGGCCTTGGTTGCTGCAACAGTCACGGTGCACAGGGATTCTGTCTTGGGGGAAGAGGCAAGGACTCACTGTCTCCCAAGTTGGGCAGAAGGCAGAGAAGACCTAGGTGACCCCTCAAAACCACCACATGTGTTGGAGAATCTTCGCAGGTCTAGAGGACAGCAGATTCAGGCAGCCAGACATAGTTGCCTTGGGTGCCTGCAGATGCAGGGGAGTGACTCCTTCACTCCAAGGGAGAGTTCTTTTTGCTTCTTTGTTGCAGCTGAGGTCTTGTCAACCCCATAGGATGCACTTCCATGGAAATAGTGCACATTTCTGACGGGGGCCATGGAAACAATGTTGCAAGGAGAGGTCATCTTAGTCTTGCAGTTTTGTTCAGTTCCTGTGAAGTCTAGCGGCGGTTCCGGTGGCCAGGAGCAGAAGAGGTCATTGTAGAGAATTCCTGGTGGAGTCACGCATGCTGAATCTGGGGACTCACCAGCAAGAGAGTCTCTAAATCGCCCAAAATGGGCCTCACTTTGCAAGGCGAACACCTATTAGAGGGGGTCATTGATTTAATCTGCCCAACCTGACCAGTCAGATGCTCCCAGGGGCCTCTGCCCGTCTTGATTTCAAGATGGCAGAATCACCTGGAGGAGCTCAAGGCACCACCCCTGG
The DNA here is from genome assembly GCF_031143425.1 of Pleurodeles waltl. Classification (NCBI taxonomy): domain Eukaryota; kingdom Metazoa; phylum Chordata; class Amphibia; order Caudata; family Salamandridae; genus Pleurodeles; species Pleurodeles waltl. The sequence goes on from NC_090442.1 coordinate 684,988,512, forward strand.
GGTGGTGATGGACAGGGGAGTGGTCACTTCCCTTTCCTTTGTGCAATTTCATGCCAGAGCAGGGACTGGGGTCCCTGGACTAGTGCACAGCGGATCATGCAAGGAGGGCACTAAATGTGGCCTTAAAAGCAAGCTGGTGGCTTCGGGATGCTACCCCTCCCCAGCCTTGCAACACCTATTTCCAAGGCAGAGGCCGTTTCACCCCTCACGCACAGGAAATCCTTTGTTCTGCCTTCCCCTCTTTCAGCTGGTCAAGCAGTAGGAAAGCAGAATCCTGTCTGAGGGGCTGCTGCAGCGTGGGCGGCTTGCAGAACCCTGGAAGACTGGTAAAATCATTCTTGTGGGGTTCTCTAAGGAGCCCCCAGAGTGCATGGAATCAAGCCACCAATACTGGCATCCGTACTGTGGTATGATCCCAACATGTTGAATACCAAGCAAGCCTAGGTTTGGGGTTACCATTATGTAGCTAGGCAATAGGGAGTGACCCTTGGCCAGTACATATCTGAAATTGCTTCCCTGCACTTATGAAGTCCAGGGAATTGGAAATGGAATTTGTAGGGTCACCTCTGCTCTATGTAGGGGGACCTGCACCTTTCCTTATGGCTGGAAGGGCCTACAATAGGATTGACTTACAGTGACCTGGTGTAGTGACAAGCAGTGAAAGGGTGCATGCACATTTCCACGCAGGCTGCAAATGGTAGGCTCACAGAAACATTTTGCATGGGCTCCCATGGGTGCCATAATACATGCTGCAGCCCATGACAGACCCCTGTTATACCAATGACCTGGTTACCTACGTAACATATACTCAGGACTTACAAGGTTTCACCAGTATGCGAACTGTGAGGTGTAAAGAGTACCAAGACAACCAAATTTAGAGGAGAGAGCAAAATTACCGGGGTCCTGGTTAGCAGGAGCCCAGTGAAAACAGTCTAAGCGCACTGACAAAAAGCAAAAAGTGGGGGTAACCATGCCAAAAATAGAGACTTTCCTACAGATGGCTATATAAAGATAATTCCTACAAAGAGACAACATCAGGCTCTGGAAACAGTTCATAGACAACATCTTTCTGAACTGGAGAGGCACAGAGATCATGTTATATCTATTTGGAGAATGTTTAAATAACAGAACAGCGGACATAATATGTACATCTCACTGGAGCAAAACTGAGATAAGCTTCCTGGATCTCAAAATAAAACAGGAGGATGGGGTTATTTTTACTACATTAAACACCAAGTCCACTGACAGCAATAGGTTTCTAAACTATTCAAGTCATCGTCAAAGAAATCTCTGTGATAACCTTCCACTTGGTCAATTTCTGTGCGTAATAATAAATTGTTAAAAAAAAGAGGACTACTATGCGAATGCACACCAGTTGATTACCAATTAACTGGTGTGCATTCACATAGTACAAACTTCTTAAAAGAACCATGACACAGGCATGATATACACCACAAGAGGTACTGCTTGAACCAACTGAAAAGTGTCCTTCAGACTCTCAGGTATTTGTCCTGACCTTCAATTCTAACACCACTGAAATAAAAATGGTTATCTGGAAACACTGGAACATTGTGTCATCACTGGATCCTTTCAAAGAAGTACCCCACTTTGCCGTAAGAGGAATAGGAACATTATGGATAGACTGGTCCACTCCAATAGTGGGCCTACCGCTCTTCACTGGCCATAGAAGAATTAGTATCTGTCTGGCATATGCATCTACAATTGAAAGGAATGAGTTCATGTACATAAAAGACAATGAATTGTCTAACTGTAAGTCTAAGAATGTGACCTATGCTATCCTTTTCCCTTGTCTAAAGGCTTATATTGGTCAACATGACAAGAGGTATGCCATAGAATTAGCCAACATAAGTCAAGGATCAGGTGCAGCCCCACTGGTCCAACATTTCATTGACCTCAATCACAGCCTGGCAGACTTCAAGTGGACTATCTTAAGGAAGGTCACAATGGCTGATGCCAGTACACTATTGAGGTGGGAGGCATATGTGATCATGAAGCTGTGCATAGCAGAGGTAGGCCAAAATGAAATGTTAGAAATAGAAAATGTATAATATCTTTTGGAACCACAGGCAAAGTGCCAAACTTCTTAATGACTTCATGTCTACTTTTACTGCAATATCTGATCTTAACATTTGTTTTCAACACCTACTTCTTTATACAGATATGAGTATCATGCATTATACTAGAGGTATAACAAAAAGAGAGCCTACTTCACATATTCATTGCTATAGGACATCCTCAGCATGAACAATTATTTCTCAATTAGGAAACACAATGGATTCAAGATTAGACTTCAGGTTGCAACACCAATAACAATGACAGTTTTTTAAGCATCCTCACTATAATTTTTCACCACAGGGGAGTTTTGTAACCGAAGGAACTAAGGCCCAGATTGATGAAAAGTGGTGCTGGACATAGTGCAGTGCCACTTTTCTGGCACCCCTTAGTGTCCCCCTAACGCCATCCTGTGTGTACCATATTTAATATACAGCCACCATGGTGGGTGTCAGGGGACTAAAGCCATACTTTTTTACACTAGTCCAGCGCTTTGCAGGACTAGCATCAAAAATGTTGATGCTAATCCTGCAAACTACCCAGAGGCCACTGAACACAATGGGAACCTCTGTTTAACACCTGCACTTAGCAGGTGTTAAAAAATGCAGATAAAAATGGCACAAAGGAATCTCAGGCTTAATGTGGTGCAAGGGGTTACAAAGTGGAGCAATGGAAGCATTAAACCACATTGTAAATATGGTGCTCCGTTTTTGCCCTTCCAACACCACATTATCATCATAAAAATGACTCTAATGGCGCTGGAATGTCTCTAGGTCACCATAAATCTGGGCCTAAAATTCCCATGAGGCCCAAAACGCAATGAGCGAACCCTGTTTCATTGCAGAGGAAGATGGATCTCCTGCGGATATGCCTGTCCCAGATTTCCCAGATGACATGGATGACAAGCCGATAAACATTCCCCAGGAGACTATCCAAAAGGTCCTTGACACCCTCCAGACCCCACCTTCAGTCACAAGGAGGAGCACATAACAAGCATCCATCGCAGAGGATCCACCAACCACCCCAAGTGTAAGAACTGCCAGCTCCAATACACTTGAGGACTCAGACGACACCGGCACCAGCTTTGAGAGAACTGTAGTTGGAATACAGCGGGAGCTGGCCAAGGAGGTGCGGGTGGGGATGCAAAATATGGCAGCCAGCCTTGAGGGGATGCGTTCGTGCATGATGTCATCTGCAGATCCGGTAGCAGCTATGCAAGCCCTAACATCCATACTGCAAGGACTACAAGAAACTGTCAAGGAATTCACCACTGCAGTAAGGGAGTTGCCACAACACCTCACACCCCAAACCTTCCACTGCATGCACGAATGCAATCAATGGGCTGTATACTATGATGCAAATCACAATTTCAAAAAAAGGTGGCCGCAAGCATCCAGATTACACAAGCCAGTGTGTGCATGCTGAAGGATGCTGCATGGAACAATGCTACATACTAGAAAGTAGTGAATCCGTTTCCAGGTGGGGAACATGCTACCTGCACTGAGGTACTAATACAGGTACTCAGTGCGCTCTTGCTTATTTGTTTCTATTTAACAGTTACCTATAGTGCATAATTTCATGCACATTATTTCTGCACCTTGATGTGTTCTGCTTTCCTAGGTCCCTTTCAGGCATATAAATGATGGGACCTCCCAGTAAATGCTTGTGTCTCTGAATGATGCACACTTTTTTGCATGGTGTGGATGTTATTGTATTTACCAGGCATAGGGTTTCCATCGTTAAAGACACCTATCAGCATGGTCCATTGCAGATCCATCTTAGCATGATTTGAGCTTTGACAGACCACTATGTTCATAATACCATCTCTTCCTGTAATCCTTACCAATAAATTATCGAAGAGCACATATGGCCCATAAATTCACATATTGTGTCAGCATGACATCAGGGCATGTATAAGGATGTGTACTCTAAGGGATTTGATAACTTTCTCCAAAATGTTGATTGTATAGGCTATTCAGTGTCCTACAATATTATGGCCCTCATTACAACCCTGGCAGTAAATCCCACTTTCCGCCGTGCAGAAGACCGCCAACATACTGTTGCGGCAGCGGAATTCCGCTACAGGTATTACGACCCACAGCTCGGAATCTGCCACAATACAGACACCCACACAAGTCCGCCACACCAAAGGTCAGTGATAATCTGGCAATACCAAAACCTACACTGTGACGCCAACAGGAATACGCCCACAGTATCAGGACCCACGAATCAGCACGGCGGTCTTTCAACCGCATTAAACCATTGGCGGTACACACCACCGCGCTCAAAATACACACACACTAACAAAACACAACCACATTGGACAATTAATAATACACACACCTGATACACATACGCACACTACACCCACACATCAAATCCAATATAAAGCACACACCCACATCACCCACAAACCCTTGCCACCAAAAATGTGAAAGAAGGCCAGAGAGAGAGACTACCTAACACAACACCAGCATCCACAGACACACAACACCATCACTCATACAACATCCACGCACCTCAAACAACATACACCAACACATCCCCTCACACAGACAGCACCTCACACATCACCCACACCACATCATGGCACCTCAAGGACACCCCAGGTTCTCTGAGGAGGAGCTCAGGGTCATGATGGAGGAAATCGTCCGAGTAGAGCCACAGCTATTCGGAGCACAGGTGCAGCAGACATCCATAGCAAGGAAGATGGAGCTATGGCGCAGAATTGTAGACAGGGTTAACGCAGTTGGACAGCATCCCAAAACACAGGATGACATCAGGAAGAGCTGGAATGACCTACGGGGGAAGGTACGATCCGTGGTATCTAGAGACCATTTGCTGTACAGAGGACTGACGGTGGACCCCCACCACCTAGATGGCACACATAGATACAATAACTATGCATTTACACCCCAACAGGACCCCTACCCAGCGTCACCAGATAGGAGGTGCCAGACATACCCAGCCCCCCCACAGAAGAGACCCACAGTGACAACAGCAGCTCTGCACGCCTGGATTAAGATGACCAGCGCAGCCCATCAGGGACCTCTGGACAGTCGGTTCCCCTGACACAGTCACAAACCACCACTGAACCTCGCCCCTCAGGAAACACCACCACAGCACCCACCCAGCGGGCCCATCCCTCTTCCCCAGGACACGTCAATCAGCAGTGTGTCCACCGCTACAGGGAACCCAGGCAACCCCACTAACACAGGACAATCAGGGACCTGGGGGCGGTGGCAGTGGGCACACGGTTCAGGGGACAGAGGCACAGAGGCACAGGATAACAGGGAAGCTGGGAGGACTGCTGTGCGACAGGGGGAGGACAGGCCTAGGGAACCGACACTCCACGAGACACTCTCCAACATCACGGGAGCTTACCACCATTCCCAGGAGACCATGGGCACTGTACTGGCCAAGGTTCAGGAGACCCAGTGGCTGCAGAAGGAACACTACCCGGGGATCAGGGTAGGACTTGAATTCCATCAACACCACCCTGGTCACCATTGCAGGGGTGCTGGCAGAACTTCTCAACACCAGGAGGGACACAGTGGCACACCAACGGACGATGAAAAGCCCTCTACCTCCGCCGGCACTAGTGGACAGGAAGCACCACCCCAGGAACAACATGCCACCAGCACCCCACCCCCTGCAGATGGAGAACCACACCGCAAACAGTCCCTGAGATCCAGGAACAAGACAGAGAACATTGCCAAGACCCCCGCCAGGAAATAAGACCCCCCTGAATGTCACCTTTCTGTCCCACTTTGACACCCCATCCACCTTAAACTGCCATTGCTCCATTTCCTATGCCCCATTGGACAATGCACCTGTGAAACAAATAGACTGGACTCTGCCATGGACATTCCTCCACCATCACCCCAGCCCATTTTACAACCCCCTCCGCTTATTTGCACAAAAATAAACACACTTGAACCACAAAACAATCTGGAGTCAGTCTGTGCTTTCACAAATGTGTAATTGCAAAATCTCTGGAATATAGCAATGTCAATGTACTTGTTCACATACCAATGTAACACAGCTGTAGGCCAGCAGTAAACATAGCAGAGGTCACAAAGTGGCACCCAGATCTGTGAAACGGAAAGCCAAAGTAACAAGTCAGGGTCCATACAGTGAGCGAAAATGACAGACTTATGCTAGCTCCAACAATAGTATCAGATGTGGGAAGCAGTTACATCTTCTTACCTGTGTCTCACTGGAAGTACTGCATGATGATGTTGTTTCGGTTGTCGACATCTTCTTCTAGTGAATACCATCCAGGGTGTTGAGAGGCATTTGCAACAAACAAATGCATACCTGGAGGGCATTCATTCTGGGCAGGCGGCCCAACAGAGAGCATTTCAGGCTCTGGCCTCAGCACTGATGGCAGCCATTGTCCCTATGTCCAGCCTCCCCCCTACAACATCCTCCACCCCGACCCAATCCCCTGTACCTCAGCCTATCCCAAGCACACCACCAGACCAGCATGCACACTCATCAACACACAAGAGTGGACATGGCAAACATAAGCACCACACATCCCACAAGCACTCACACAAGCACCATACCCATGCAGACACAGCAACATCCACTGCCTCCACTGTGTCCCCCTCCTCCACGTTCTCCTCCTCCCTCCCTGTCTCGTCTCCACTCACATTTGCATGCACTACATCCTCAGCCACTACCTCAATCACCAGCACGCCCATCACCACACACCGGTCACGTGCAATCACCACCCCCACTACCATGCAGACATCCCCAGTGTCCTCACCCAGTGTGTCTGTGAGCCCTCCTCCCAAAGTACAGAAATGCAGGCACACACCCACCCAACAGCCATCGACCTCACAACAGCCTCCAGGCAATTGGACTCTATGTGATCTATTTACGTCCTCATATTGATCTGTGTGAGAAAAATACATTGTTATAATATGTTAACCCATAAGGCAGGATTGTACATGGGTAGCCATTTGATTAATATTTCTGGACACAGCATTTTTGTTTAACACTATCATTTAAGTCCATTTGTTTACTACAAGTGAACAATATTTTTGTAATCTGGTGGTGTTCCTTGTGTATTCACGTAATATTTTTTTTGAGTTCCTGAAATAGAAATATGTTAACACAAGCAGGATATATGTACTTTATTGAAAGTCTGAAATTCAGCAATTGATAGCCTATTGGGCTCCTTTTGTTTAGTGAGTGAGATTATTGATCCCTCCCCCCATTGTGGCACTACAGGATCTAACCCCCTTTGAGTATAAAAAGAGAACCTCAGACACTAACACTTCAGTACACTTCTGGACCTGTGGATACTCTGCCAGGAAGAAGGACTGCTGTGCTGTTACAAGGACTGCCACTCTGCTGGATTCTTTCTCTACAAGGGCCTGCTGCCCTGTTGACATTCTGCCTGCTGCCTTTTGCATGGGAAAGAAGAACTGGACTTTTAACTCAAATTTGAACCCAGGACCTGATAGTGACTCAAAGGGCTATACTGCTGGCCTTCTGATCTGAGACTCAGGGACACAATAGGCTCCCCCACAGAACCTGTGAGTTCTTGACACCCAAGCTGTGCCTCTCAGATCCAGGACCCTGGGTGTGGCTCTAGAGTTCCTATATTCAAGATTTGGGGCTCTTCACAACCATAAATGTCCCATTTGCACCAGAACCATGCTGCTGACACCATAAATCAGTGTTAGCCGCCACAAGCCTGTTTCTTCGACCATCAAGAATTGATCATCATGTAGGACCACCAACATGAAGTACCAGCCCACCAGCCATGACACGCTACCTGCTCCTTGTGCCATGCATATCGCCGCAAGTGATTCTCTTCTTGCTCCTGGATACCTTCTTCTATTTGGACTGGAATCTTGGAACAAAACTTGAGAAGGTAAACCATCAGTGGGGGTAATCTGTGTCTACCATGCGCTCCATATAGGCCAGCCTGAACTTTAGACTTTTACCCGGTCCAGTGTGACCTGATAGCTGTGATTTGCACTTTTTGCTTTTATTGTTCCAAGATTCATAACTCCAGTTCTGCTAATTGAATTTGATGTTGTTTTGGTCTTATTTAATTTATAAAATGTTGCTCTATTTTCCTTATATGGTATGGGATCTTTTTTTATGGTGTGTACACTGTTTTATTGTTTTAAATGTTGCACAAACACTTTATACATTGGGTCTAAGTTAGGACTGACTGCTCTGTGCAAAGCTATCAGGGGGATGAGCATACGTTAATTTAGGATTTCCTTGTGCCTTTCGCTGACAAGAACTGTGGCTGCTATTTGACCAGGGCTTACACCATAGTCAACCATCAACCCAATTTCTCACAAAATACTTTTGTACAAAAAAGAAAATGCCTTTTGGATATTCCACATTATAAAAACATCAAATGAGAGCCAATGTATAGGTCTTGCAATGCTTAGAAGAATTTTTTGTTTAAGGGTTTGTGACATATTAGAGGAAAACTCATCAGTGATTTATTTACCATATGAACTGAAAGTAATTCTGATTCAATGTAATCAGCAAGCATGCACATCTGCAAACAGGTAGTCCTGGCCCTTTTTTCAGGGTCATAAACTCTGTTCCCCTGGGTCTTGTGTGGGGGGGCCCAGAGGGACCCCCCCACAAGGCCAAAATAAAAACAAAATGAAAGTTTTTGTCACAATCCCTCTTGCCACGTGCCCCCCAGACCTGAGCCTTTGTAGGCTCTGGGGACCACACATCCAGGGTCGGCTCAAATACTCTGTCCTAGGGAACCCACAGAGTAGTTTCCCTGCTCTCACTTGTGTGGGCAAAGAAATAAGTTCTTGTGTCTGTTGGGAGAATTTTTAAATCACACACTTGTGCAGGCAGAGAAGCAAAATGCATACTACCCCTCCCTGAGGGAGAGAGGATAAATACCTTCTCCCTCCAGGCATAAGCAGTGGACCCTCCCATACCATGCAGGGAGTTAGCTGGGGCTGTGGGGGCACTAGAGCTTCTCCCATGGTCCCCAGCATGTACTCTGTGTCTGTGGGTCCCCCACATGTGCACAGGGGTACCCAACTCTCACCCCAGGGGGTGGGGTCTCTAGGGCCGAGAAGGCTTGTGGAGCTGTGCCACAGAGCCCCCTCCCCTTTTAAATAAAAATGATCCTCTGGGGATAGGGTCCGTGGGACCTATGAAGGTTTTGGGAGAGGGGCTGCTCACCCCCTTTCCTTAAGAGTTTGTCCTCAAGAGATGGGGTCCTCAAAGCCAATGAAGGGGTGGGGAGGAGGTCCCCCTCCCCTTTTGTATTGTATTTGGCCCCAGGGGATGTGGTCCCAGTATCCTATTAAGGGTCAGCAAGGTGAGCTGCAGGACCTCCTCCCCTTAAGATATATGTTTTTGGCCCAGAGGATGGGGACCCTAAGGGCCCAAAGACCAACCCAATGCTTTGCATGCCAAGGGCTGCATGTGGTGCATGGTTGGTAGTCTAGTGGTGGCTTGGCCAGAGGTCCTGGCAGCAGGTCATGCCCTGAGTCCAACCCTCCACTGTACATGGCCAAAGTCTGTGCAAAGCATGGTGTCGGCTGTATGTGAGGAATTGGATGCACTGCCTGGCTGCAAGTCAGGACCTGTGGCCAGCCCCAATTAAAGTCTGTGTACAGAGCGGGTGTAGAAAAGTCCTCCTTTTTGTCCTGGTTACTCCCAAACATTTTGGCCAGATACTGGTGGTTACTCTTGGCTGTGCCCTGGGTATTGCTAACCAGTCCCAGTGCTCTGTGTAAAGTGGATTTGCAAATTAGGCTAATTATAATTGGCAGTATCAACCTACCTATAAGTCGCTAGTATATGGAAGGGAATGCAGGTTTAGGGATCCCAGCCTAGGTAGTGTACCCAGAGGTACACTGCTGAAGTGCCCAGTGTCATTTTAAAGGCAGGCCTGCCTTGCTGGCTGGTTTTAACATAAAGTTACCCTCAAATTCGACTTTGGAATTGAAAGTACTTCCAAAGTCTTAAACTACCTTATTTGTATATCTATGTCACCCCCTAAGGTGTGCCCTAGGTGCCCCCACGGTTGGGTGCAGTGTAACTATATGCAGGGGCCTTATAAAAATGTTTTATAAGCCCTGGTGAGGGAATATAGCCAAATTTGTTTTTCCCTCATTGTAGCGAATGGACTCCACAGGCTAAAATGGGGAGACTTTGGGGGTCATTCTGACCTCAGCGGTAAAAGTCGCTTACCGCCGGCCAGAAGGCCGCCATAACACCGCCGCGGCCGCGGTAAACCGCCACGGTCATTCTGACCCGCAACTGGCAAACCGCCAAAAACCCGACATCCACAATAATCCGCCACACCAAAGGTCAGCGGGAAACTGGCGATGACCAAACCTCCACCGTCACGCCAACAGAAATACGCCCATGCCATTCCGACCCACAAATCCCCTCAGCGGTCTTTCAACCACGGTATTCCAGTGGCGGTACTCACCGCCGCGGTCAAAATACACACACCTTTGCAAAACACATCCACATTGGATAATTCAAAATACACACACCTGAGACACATACACACACCACTCCCACACACCCAATCCAGTATAAAACACACACCCACATCACCCACAAACCCCTACGACCACAATTGCGAGTGAAGGACAGAGAGAGAGAGCACAGCATAGAGTACACCATCACACAGAGGCAAATCACAACATCACCCACACACTTTCCACGCACAAAACACCATACACCATCACACTCACCACACTCTACAACACATACACCACCCCTCACCTCATCCACACCACCCCATGGCACCCCAAAGACACCCCAGGTTCTCTGACGCAGAACTCAGGGTTATGGTCGAGGAAATAGTTTGTGTAGAGCCCCAGCTCTTCGGGGCACAGGTGCAGCACACCACCATTGCCAGGAAGATGGAGCTATGGAGCAGAATAGTGGACAGGGTCAACGCTGTGGGACAGCATCCACGCAATCGGGACGACATCGGGAAGCGGTGGAACGACCTACGGGGAAAGGTGCGTTCCATGGTATCAAGGCACAACATTGCGGTGCAGAAGACTGGCGGCGGACCCCCACCTACTCCCCCAGAATTCACAGCATGGGAGGAGGAAGTCTTGCACATCCTGCATCCTGAGGGCCTCGCAGCAGTAGGCGGAGGAATGGACTCTGGTAAGTCAAATCTTCACTACTTCATTCCCCCCACCCAACCTGCATGCCAAATCATACCCCTACCCTCACCCCCACCCCCATCACACCAACTCCTTGCTAATGGCTCACCATCACAACCCACCCATCCCAAAACCTAGCCCTGCATGCCTCCCCAAAGCATGGACACCCATCCCCAAAGCATGCCCACTGCACACACCCATCACCCCCACAAGCCACCGTCACAAAAGCCCCCACAAGGGAATGCCAGCACTGGGGGACACGGCCACCCACCCATTACACGAAATGCCACACACAGAAGCAATAACCATACTCTTATACCCCTGCAGGACCCGAACGCCACCACACCGCCACGGAGGGTCCAGAGATGTCCATCCCACCCCCAGAAGAGGCCCCCAGGGATGACAGCAGCTCTGTCTAACTGGACCCTGATGACCAGCCCGGCCCATCGGGGACCTCGGGACAGTCGGTTCCCCACAGACAGCCACAGGCAACACCAGACCCAACCCCCTCTGGGAACACCAGCACAGCTCCCACCCAGCGGGCCCATGCCTCTGTCTCCAGGACACGTCAATCAGTGGTGTGTCCACCACTCCAGGGCACCCAGGTTGACCCACCACCCCAGCAACAACTGGGACCTAGGGGCAGTGGTAGTGGGCACACCGTCCAGGGGACAGAGGCCCAGGGAAACAGGGGAACTGGGAGGGCTGCTGTGCGACAGGGGGGGGACAGGCCCAGGGAACCGACTCTCCAAGAGGCCCTCTCCTCCATCATGGGAGCATACCATCACTCCCAGGAGACGATGGCTACGGTACTGGCCAGGTTCCAGGAGATCCAGGTCATGCAGGAGCAACAGTACATGGGGTTCAGAGAGGAACTGAGGAACATTAGTTCCGCAATGGGGACCATCGTCGTGGCCCTAACCCAGATAGTCACCACATTGCGGGACCATGTGGCACCACAAAGGGCCCCTGTCACTAGCCTGGACCAGGAACAGCCTACCACCTCCGCCGGCGCTAGTGGACAGGAGGCCCCCACACAACGACAGGCCACCAGAACCCCACCTCCTGCAGAAGAAGAACCACCCCGCAAGCGGAACCTGAGATCTCACAAGAAGACAGAGTAGGATTGCAAGACCCCCGCCAGCAAACGATACCCCCTGATGTCATCCCACTGTCCTACATTGTCACCCTGTCCAACCTTGAACTGACCCTGCTCCATCCTTCCACAGGCATATGGACAATGCACCTGTGCGACTGAGAACTGGACTCTGCCATGGACATTACTCCACCATCACCCATCCCCGTTTTACAATCATGTTCCATAAATTTAGCACTTGAATTAAATCACTTTTTGCACTCAAAAAATCTGGAGTCTGCTTGTAATTTGAACAAATGTATTAGACATAACGTGCCAAAATGTTCAGTTACATTGTGATGACATCATACCACTGTCAGACAGCTGTAGTCCATGGGCAAACAAAGCAGAGGTCACGCAGTGGGGCCCACAGCTCTGAAAACGGAAGGGAAAGTCACAACTCAGTTAACAGGAACTCGGGGGGAACTCAGACAGTAGAGAGGCAGGAGACTTTAAGTAAATGTAAAATGGCGTGGTTGATTCGTACCTGTGTGCTACTGAAAATACTGTTGAATCACTGTGTCCCTGTTGTCTTCCCCGTCGTCCTCCTCCTCTTCACTCTCCACAGGCTCCACAGCTGCTACAACACCACCATCTGGACCATCCTCCTGCAGGAAAGGCACCTGGCGTCGCAAAGCCAGGTTGTGAAGCATACAGCAGGCCACGATGATATGGCACACCTTCTTTGGTGAGTACATTAGGGATCCCCCTGTCATATGCAGGCACCTAAACCTGGCCTTCCGGAGGCCGAAGGTTCTTTCTATAATCCTCCTAGTTCGCCCATAGGCCTCATTGTAGCGTTCCTCTGCCCTTGTCCTGGGATTCCTCACTGGGGTAAGTAGCCACGACAGGTTGGGGTAACCAGAGTCACCTATTAGCCACACACGGTGTCTCTGTAGCTGTTCCATCACATAAGGGATGCTGCTATTTTGCATGATGTACGCATCATGCACTGACCCAGGGAACTTGGCATTTACATGGGAGATGTACTGGTCAGCCAAACAGACCACCTGGACATTCATAGAATGATAACTTTTCCTGTTCCTGTACACCTGCTCACTGCCACTGGGGGGAACCAAGGCCACATGTGTCCCATCAATGGCACCAATGATGTTGGGGATATGTCCAAGGGCATAGAAATCACCCTTCACTGTAGCCAAATCGGCCACCTCAGGGAAAACAATGTAGCTCCGCATGTGTTTCAGCAGGGCAGACAACACTCTGGACAAAACCTTAGAAAACATAGGCTGAGACATCCCTGATGATATGGCCACTGTTGTTTGGAATGATCCACTTGCCAAAAAATGGAGTACTGACAGAACCTGCACCAGAGGGGGAATCCCTGTGGGTTGGCGAATGGGGGACATCAGGTCTGGCTCCAGCTGGGCACACAGTTCCTGTATAGTGGCTCGGTCAAGTCTGTATGTAAGTATGACATGTCTTTCTTCCATTGTCGACAGGTCCACCAGCGGTCTGTACACAGGAGGATTCCTCCATCTCCTCGCAAGTCCCAGCGGACGGTGCCTAGGAAGGACAACATGGAGCACAGAGACAAGCAACCCACAGGTACGTAACCACAGCTTGCACAGTACATGATTCGTTATGCATTGAATGGCTTGTATGAGTGGCAATGCAAGGCCTAGGCCTGTGTGACGCCATAGAAATTCAGCCATGTGGGCCCTTGAAATGGCGGCTGTCTGACCTGTGAAGTGTGACAATGGGATGTGAGGTCAATGCGCTGGCGTGGCACACCGTGGCGGTAGGCGGTCGAAGACCGCGGCGCAAAGCAGCATTGGTTAACATAGAACCCTATGGGTCTCAGGAGCCAATGACGATGTGCGCCGCGGTACGCACCGCAGCGGGCGTGACCGCCATTTTCTAACTGCTTAATCACTCGAGACCTGATCATCCACAGGAGAGGACCTATACTGCAAGTGCTGCTGTGAACTCGGTCTGGAAGAGACAATGGCTGCTGCGACTGGGGAAAGGGCCCCTGCCTTCACATCTGAGGAATTGGATAAACTCGTTGATGGGGTCCTCCCCCAGTATGCTCTTCTCTACGGTCCTGCAGACCAACAGGTAAGTACACTGGGAGCACGTTGTATGGGCTATGCCTGTGTTGAGTGGGGTGGATGTAAGATGGTGGGGAGGGGAGCGTATGAGGATAGCAACGCACGACAGATGAGAGCATGTGCCAAATGGCAAGGTTGGGGAGGGGGGGCCACTCACATCGACCATGCAGAAAAGTGATGATATTTCTTTTTCCACCCTGTCACATAGGTCAGCGCCCATCAGAAGATCGACATTTGGCGTGCCATCGCCAAGGACGTCCGGGCCCTGGGGGTCCACAACAGACGGGGCACCCACTGCCGCAAGAGGTGGGAGGACATCCGCCGCGGGAGCAGACCGCCGAGGCTCTGCTGGGGATGGCCTCCCAACGTAGGAGGGGTGCCAGTCGTCAATTGACCCCCCTGATGTCCCGGATCCTGGCGGTGGCCTACCCCAATTTGGATGGGCACGTGAGGACATCACAGCAGACACAAGGGGGTGAGTATCAGCACATTCTGCTATATTAGCGCACAGTGGAGGCGTCTGGGTGGGGGAGGAGGGCTGTGGCTATCTCTAGGCCAGGGCGGTTTCTGTAGGCTAGGCCCCTCCGTTAGACATGGCCCTGTGCCCCCGCCCCCCACCTCTGTAGGGTGCTAAGTACAGCTATCCATGGCCTGGGCTCACCTATGTGTGCATTTGTCATCCATAGACTTGTAGGCCAAGTCACAATAATTGAGTAGTGTACCCCGAGTGCGCGGCGTAGTGCAGGGGGCTTCTGTGTCTGTCCTCTCTGCCAACGGTGCCGCCAATGCATGCACTCAACATGTCTTTCTTTCTTCTCTCCCCCCCTTTTTTTTGGTTTTCCTGCTCATGTGTGCATTAGCATCATCAGGCGGAGGAGAAGTGGCATCGGCGCACGAGGGAGCTGCATCTCACATGGGCCCGGAGGGCCCTGCAACCGACTCGGACAAAACCAGTGAGACGGAGGGCGAGGGGGGCTCCACAACGGGGACCCATGGAGACGTCAGCGACACCGACACGTCCTCGGAAGGGAGCTCCCTTGTGGTGGCGGCACCATCCGTGCCCACCGCAAAAACAGGTACAGCCGCCACCCAGCGCACCAGCTCTGCCCTCCCAGCAGCCCCTCAGCTCCCGCCCCGTGCCCATCTCGGCCAGGAAGCCGGCCATCTCCTTCGCCCCTGGCACCTCAGGTCCTGCCCCAGTTACCCCTGCTGCTCTCAGTGAGGAGGTCATTGACCTCCTCCGGACGCTCATTGTTGGGCAGTCTACCCTTTTGAATGCCATCCAGGGGGTGGAAAGGGAGGTGCATCGGAGCAATGCATACCTGGAGGGCATTCATTCGGGTCAGGCTGCCCATCAGCGATCGTTCAACGCTCTGGCCTCAGCACTGACGGCAGCAATTGTCCCTGTGTATAGCCTCCCCCCTCCAACTTCCTCAACCCAGTCCCACTCCCCTGTTCCTCTGCCTATCCCAGACACACTTACAGACCAGCCTGCACACACATCAACACCCAAGGGCAGCTCATCCAGACATAAGCACCACAGATCACACAAGCATTCACCAAAGCAACATCCACATGCAGACACAGCAACACCCACTGCCTCCACTGTGTCCCCCTCCTCCTCGTCTCCCTCCTCCCTCCCTGTGACGTCTCCACTCACACCTGCATGCACACCACCATCAGCCAGTACGTCCATCACCACCACACCCACCAGAACAGTCCGCACACGTGCAGTCACCACCCCCACTACCATTTACACGTCCCCTGTGTCCTCTCCCAGTGTGTCTGTCACCCCCTCTTCCAAACCACACAAACGCAGGCAGCCACCCACCCAACAGCCATCCACCTCACGACAGCCTCCGTCACAAGCACCTGCACCCAAAGACAGCACACTTGACTCTCCTACAACCACATCCTCTTCCTCCACTCCCATACCCACTACAACTACCCGTCCCTGTCTTTCGAAATTGATTTTCCTTTCCAACCTTGAACTATTTCCAACAACTGACCCACCCCCTCCATCTCGTAAGAGTCCAACCAGCACCTCAGCCACCACAAGCCCTGCACCTACTAGGACCATCGTTCAGGGCTATTGGAGTCCACCAGCTCCTAGGGCAGGAACATCGGCCAGCAGCAAGGGGACAGCCAGCCCACCCCCTGGGAAAAGAAGCAAAAAAGTGAAGGGCCGGTGCCACAGGCCTGAGACGGCTGCCCCCAAGGACACCAGCCTTGCACCGTCACCTGGCCCATCCACCAAGGGAGGCAAGGGCCCCAGAGATTCTTCCAAGGAGGGCAAGGGCCCCAGAGATACTTCCAAGGGAGGCAAGGGCCCCAGAGATTCGTCCAAGGAGGGCAAGGGTCCCAGAGATACTTCCAAGGGAGGCAAGGGCCCCAGAGATTCGTCCAAGGAGGGCAAGGGCCCCAGAGATACTTCCAAGGGAGGCAAGGGTCCCAGAGATTCGTCCAAGGAGGGCAAGGGCAGCAGGGCGAAGAAGTCCGGCAGCAGGCGAGCTGGCCAGGAGGGCCCCACCAGCCCCATTTGGGGTGTGACGGAGGACACCCACGGGCCCAGGAGTCCAGCACAGGAGGGCCCTGCAAGCGATAGGTCGGATGGCGACTGAGCGGGAATGATTGCCCAGATCTGGTTCCCTAGGAACACAAGACAAGCACCGCTGAACAGGGCCCGCCGTGAGAAGCACCGCTGAACAGGGCCCCGCCGTGAGAAGAACCGCTGAACAGGGCCCCTCCGTGAGAAGCACCGCTCCGCTGGGCCCCGCCGTGAGAAGAACCGCTGAACAGGGCCCCGCCGTGAGAAGAACCGCTGAACAGGGCCCCGCCGTGAGAAGAACCGCTGAACAGGGCCCCGCCGTGAGAAGAACTGCTGAACAGGGCCCGCCGTGAGAAGAACCACTGAACAGGGCCCCGCCGTGAGACGAACCGCTGAACAGGGACCAGCCGTGAGAAGCACCGCTCCGCTGGGCCCCGCCGTGAGAAGAACCGCTGAACAGGGCCCCGCCATGAGAAGAACCGCTGAACAGGGCCCCGCCGTGAGAAGAACCGCTGAACAGGGCCCCGCCGTGAGAAGAACCACTGAACAGGGCCCCGCCGTGAGAAGAACCGCTGAACAGGGCCCCGCCGTGAGAAGCACCGCTCCGCTGGGCCCTGCCGTGAGAAGAACCGCTGAACAGGGCCCCGCCGTGAGAAGAACCGCTGAACAGGGCCCGCCGTCTCTGCACCGCTCCGCTGGGCCCTTCATCTCAAGCACCGCTCCGCTGGGCCCTTCATCCCAAGCACTGCTCCGCTGGGCCCCGCCGTCTCTGCACCGCTCCGCTGGGCCCTTCATCTCAAGCACCGCTCCGCTGGGCCCTTCCTCTCAAGCACCGCTCCGCTGGGCCCTTCATCTCAAGCACCGCTCCGCTGGGCCCTTCATCTCAAGCACCGCTCTGCTGGGCCCCGCCGTCTCTGCACCGCTCCGCTGGGCCCTTCATCTCAAGCACCGCTCCGCTGGGCCCCGCCGTCTCTGCACCGCTCCGCTGGGCCCTTCATCTCAAGCACCGCTCCGCTGGGCCCTTCCTCTCAAGCACCGCTCCGCTGGGCCCTTCATCTCAAGCACCGCTCCGCTGGGCCCTTCATCTCAAGCACCGCTCCGCTGGGCCCCGCCGTCTCTGCACCGCTCCGCTGGGCCCTTCATCTCAAGCACCGCTCCGCTGGGCCCTTCCTCTCAAGCACCGCTCCGCTGGGCACTTCATCTCAAGCACCGCTCCGCTGGGCCCCGCCGTCTCTGCTCCGCACCGCTGGGCCCTTAATCTCAAGCACCGCTCCGCTGGGCCCTTCATCTCAAGCACCGCTCCGCTGGGCCCTTCATCTCAAGCACCGCTCCGCTGGGCCTTTCAACTCAAGCACCGCTCCGCTGGGCCCCGCCGTCTCTGCACCGCTCCGCTGGGCCCTCATCTGAAACACCGCTCTGCTGGGCCCTTCCTCTCAAGCACCGCTCCGCTGGGCCCTTCATCTCAAGCACCGCTCCACTGGGCCCCGCCGTCTCTGCACCGCTCCGCTGGGCCCTTCATCTCAAGCACTGCTCCGCTGGGCACCGCCGTCTCTGCACCGCTCCGCTGGACCCTTCATCTCAAGCACCGCTCCGCTGGGCCCTTCCTCTCAAGCACCGCTCCGCTGGGCCCTTCCTCTCAAGCACCGCTCCGCTGGGCCCTGCCGTCTCTGCACCGCCCCGCTGGGCCCTTCCTCTCAAGCACCGCTCCGCTGGGGCCTTCATCTCAAGCACCGCTGGCCCATTGGCAGGGCCGGATCTGTGTCGGGCAGGGCTTCACGAAGCACTCTGGGCACCATGCCTCCTCCATAACCAGTGGAGTCTGTAATCCACCAGATGGACTGTGGCTTTGCACTCCCCAGGATGGTACAGTGGGCAATCCACCCACTGAAAAGACTTGTGAGACTGTGGCTTTGCACTCCCCAGGATGGTACAGTGGGCAATCCACCCACTGTAGAGACTTGTGAGACTGTGGCTTTGCACTCCCCAGGATGGTACAGTGGGCAATCCACCCACTGTAGAGACTTGTGAGACTGTGGCTTTGCACTCCCCAGGATGGTACAGTGGGCAATCCACCCACTGAAAAGACTTGTGAGACTGTGGCTTTGCACTCCCCATGATGGTACAGTGGGCATGGAGGCCCCTCGTGGATCTGGCGTCGTGGACTCATGTGGCTGAGGTGCCCCCCCTTCCCTTCCCCCTGAGGTGCCTGTGGTTTTATTATCTGATGCCCCAGCAGTGTTCTCACCAATGGAATCGGGTTTCGTGTGTGGGCTTTGCCCATGTGTTTATGCACATTGGCCCACGGACAATGGCATGTAGCCAATATGTGCCTGACTTTTGGACTATGTTCATATTCTTCATGTTGTGATTTATTAGGTTTAACTGACTCTGTGCACCAGCCTGTTTTCCTCACTTTTTGCTAAGATACTGTACCTGGTGTCTGTGTGACTCCATAAAAAGCACCATGCATTGTGGGAAATGACTCTGTCACAACTTCGCCTAACATCAAATTGCAGTATTGGTGCTTCCAGGCACTCTTTTTGTGTTTTTTAATTACTAAAGTCTTATTTTGAACAGTGTATTGTGGATTTTTATCGTATTTGGTCTTATTTATTCAGAAAAAATATTTACTATTTTTATAAACCTATGTGGTGTTAATTTGTTAGTATTTCACTGTATTACTGTATGTGTTGGTACAAATATTTTACACACTGATTCTGCGTTAAGCCTTTCTCCTCGTGCCAAGCTACCAAGAGAGTGAGCGGGGGTTAACCAGGTGTGTTTCGCCTTTGCCCTGACTAGAGTGAGGGTCCTTGCTTGGACGGGGGTAACCTGACTGCCAACCGAAGACCCCATTTGTAACAGCAGAGGTTCCTCTTGGTTTCAGAAATGATCTAAAAGTCTGGGGTTTTGGGTCCACTACTAATAACCCTTTCTGCCTTTGAAGAGGGCAAACTTCAAAGTAAAGTCTCTGTTGTTTACAGGATCCTCCCTTGCCAGGCCAGGCCCCAGACCCACACCAGGGTGTAAGAGACTGCATTGTGTGAGGGCAGGCACAGCCCATTCAGGTGTAACTGACCACTCCTCCCTCAACTGCAGACCAGATGCCTCATCTGCATATGCAGGCTACACCCCATCTCCCTTTGATTCACTGTCTAGAGGAGATTCACAAACATCCCAACTGTCAGTCTGACCCAGACATGGAATCGACAAACCGGCAGAGTCACAGAATAGTTAAAGCAAGAAAATGCCTCCTTTTTGAAGGTGGCATTTTCAAACTAACAATCTAAAAGCCAACTTCACTAACAGATGTATTTTTAAATTGTGAGTTCAGAGACCCCAAACTCCAGATTTCCATCTGCTCTCAAAGCGAAACTGCACTTTAAGGATATTTAAAGGCAACCCCCATGTTAACCTATGAGAGAGATAGGCCTTGCAACAGTAAAAACCGAATTTGGCAGTATTTCACTGTTAGGACATGTAAAACACATTAGTACGTGTCCCACTTTTAAAATATACTGCACACTGCATATGGGCTACCTAGGACCTAGCTTAGGTGTGCCTTACATGTATAAAAAGGGAAGGTTTAGGCCTGGCAATTGGGTACACTTAACAAGTCACGTTGGCAGATTAAAACTGTACACACAGACACTGCAGTGGCAGGTCTGAACCATATTTACAGGGCTACTAATGTTGGTGGCACAACCAGAGCTGCAGGCCCACTAGTAGCCTTTGCTTTACAGGCCCTAGGCACCTCTAGTGCAGTTTACTAGGGACTTACTAGTAAATCAAATATGCCAATCAGGAAAAGCCAATTACACATGCCTTTTACACAGAAGCACTTGAACCTTAGCACTGGTCAGCAGTGGTGATGTACCCAGAGTACCAAAACAGCAAAAAAAAGAGTCCAACACACAGTCAAAACATGGGAAGGAGAGGCAAAAAAGGCAGGAGAGACCACACAAATGATGCTAGGTCTAAAATGGCATTGCACTCTGTTCTCTGTGAACCCACAGACAGGCATTGACGTCCAGGGAAAAGAGGCACCCCAGGTTCCCACTGTCTTTTCCTGAGGCAACAGTCTGTGAAGAACCCATCACTTTCAATCCATTCTGGAATGCTTGTAATTGCTTTAGCCGAGGGTCACCCTTCAGCATACTCCATGGCCCTCTAGGCAGGTTACATTGCAAGGCAACTATGGCCCTCATTACAACATTGGCGGTAAGTGCTGCTTCCTGCCATGCTGACTGCCACCAACATACCGTGACCGCGGCAGTATGCCGCTACCCATATTATAACTCACACATAGAAAGCTTCAACTATACAGACACACACACAAGTCCGCCAGCCCAAAGGTCAGTGATAAAATGGCGGTACCAAAACCCACACCGTTACGCCAATAGAAATATGCCACAGCATCATGACCCACGAATAACCGAGGCAGTCATTCAACTGCAGTAAACCATTGGAGTACATACTGCCGCGCTCAAAGTACCCACACACTAACAAAACAACACCACATTGGACAGTTCAAAATACACACACCTGACACACATACACATACCACAGCCACACACCCACACCAATATAAAACACACACACACACACAACCCACAACCCTTTACGACCCAAAGATTTTGGCAAGTGAGAGAGAGAGACAAGCCAGGAGAACCCATTAAATCTGAGCCACAAAACACCATCACCCATACACCATCCACGCACCTCACAGCACACACTCTAACACATCACCCCACACACCCTCACACACACCACTCACACTACACCCATGGCACCACAAAGACACCCCAGGTTCTCAGAGGAGGAACTAAGGGTCATGGTGGAGGAAATCATCCGGGTAGAGCCACAGCTATTCGGATCACAGGTGCAGCAGACATCTATTGCAAGGAAGATGGAGCTATGGCGGAGAATCGTGGACAGGGTCAACACCCTGAGACAGCACCCAAGAACAAGGGATGACATCAGGAAGAGGTGGAATGACCTACGCCGGAAGGTATGTTCAGTGGTATCAAGGCACCATATAGCAGTACAGAGGACTGGCGGTGGACCCCCTCCTCCTCCCACACAACTAAAAACATGGGAGGAGAAAGTCTTGGCGATGATGCATTCTGAGGGCCTGGAAGGAGTAGCAGGAGGACTGGACTCGGGTAAGTCAAATCTTTACTACCTTATCCCCCATCCTACCTGCATGCCATCACAAACAACAACCCCTACCTTCACCCTTATCACCCCACCACCTCTCATATACCCCACCTTCACAACCCACCCATCCCAATATCAAGCCCTTCATGCAACACCAAGCATGGACCCCCATCACAGACCTGCATGACACCCATCACCACAGCATGCACACTAGTGACAATCACTTAGCCAAACCAAGCACAACTCACACAAGCCAAAGCTGCCTTGCTAATAACAACCATAGAGGGAAACATATCCATGCACAAGATGGCACACGCAGATACAACAACACTGCATTTACATCCCCACAGGACCCCCACTCAATGTCATTGAAGAGGAGGTGCCAGAAACATCCAGTCCCCCCGAAGAGGCCCACAGTGATGACAGCAGCTCTGCACGCCTGGATCACGATGACCAACCTGGCCCATCAGGGACCTCTGGACAGTCGGTGACCCAGGCACAGTCCCATCCCACCACAGAGCCTCCCCCCTCAGGAAACACCAGCACAGCACCCACCCAGCGGGCCCATCCTTCTGTCCCCAGGACACATCAATCAGCAGTGTGTCCACCACTACACGGTCCCCAGGCAACCCCACAAACACGGGACGATCAGGGACCTGGGGCCAGTGGCAGTGGGCACGTGGTTCAGGGGACAAAGTCACCGGACAACAGGGAAGCTGGGAGGACTGCTATGTGACAGGGGGAGGACAGGCCCAGGGAACAGAATTTCCACGAGGCACTCACCAACATCCTGGGAGCATACCACCATTCCCAGGAGACCATGGGCCAGATACTGGACAAGCTGCAGGAGACCCAGCGGCTGCAGGAGGGACAGTACCTGGGGATCAGGGAGGACCTGAGGGACATCCACACCACCCCAGTCACCACTGCAGGGTTGCTGGCTGACATGGCCAACACCATGAGGGAGGCAGTGGCACAACAACGGACCCCTGACACTAGCCAAACTGAAGAACAGCCCTCCACCTCCGCTGACGCTAGTGGACAGGAGGTCCGCCACAGGAACAACAGGCCACCAGCACCCCATCCCCTGCAGAAGGAGAACCACCCCGCAAACAGTCCCTGCGATCCAGGCAGAAGCCAGAGAACATTGCCAAGATCCCCGACAGGAAATAAGACTCTCCTGATTGTCACCCTTCTGTCCCACTCTGTCACCCTGTCCACCTTGAACTGCCATTGCTCCCCTTCCTATGGCCCCTTGGATAATGCACCTGTGATACAAATAGACTGGACTCTACCCTGGAATTTCCTCCATCGGCAACCCAGCCCCTTACAATACCCCCTACACTTATTATCACAAAAATAAACACCCTTGGAACAAAATCAAATATGGAGTCTGGCAATTGTTTGTCAAATGTATTAGTTTCACAAACTGTAAACATTGCAATTCAAATATTTACATAGGTATGACCTGTAATGGACAGCAGTAAACACACCAAGAGCCAGAATGGGGCACAGAGAGCTGAAAACAGAGATGTCAAAGGGTACAGTAAGTGGCCATAGAAATAGGGAAATCAGGCTGCCATGTTCAATGTCAAACACAAAACTGCAATGGAAGGTGAGGTTACAGTGTCTTACCTTTGTGTCGCTGGAAGTACTGTTGAATAAGTATACTTCTGTTGTCTACATCTTCTTCCTCTGCCTCCTCTTCGTCACTGTCCACAGGCTCCACCGCTGCCTCACGACCATCCCCAGGCTCATCCTCCTGAAGAAAAGGCACCTGGCATCTCAAAGCCAGGTTGTGCAACATGCAACGATGATCTGGCACACCTTCTTGGATGAGTAGTACAGGGATCCACCTGTCAGATGGAGGCATCAGAATCTGACCTTCAGGAGGACAAAGGTTCTCTCAATGATCCTCCTTGTTCGCCCATGTGCCTCATTGTAACGCTCCGCTGCCCTTGTCCTGGCATTCCTCACTGGGGTCAGTAGCCATGAGAGGTTGGGGTATCCAGAGTCACCTGCAAATCTTCGAGGGATACCTGTTAGCCACACTCTAACCCTTAGGGCCAACCCCACACCCATATACCTACATCAACTGGGTGGGGACCATGGACTCACCTATTAGCCACACCCGGTGCCTCTAGAGTTGAGACATCACATATGGGATGTTACTGTTCCTCAAGATAAAGGCATCATGCACAGACCCAGGATACTTGGCATTGACATGGGAGATGTACTGGTCCGCCAAACACTCCATCTGCACATTCAGATAGTGAAAGCTTTTCCTATTTCTGAACAGTTGTTCATTTCTCCTGGGGGGACAAATGCAATATGTGTACCATCAATGGCACCAATGTTGTTGGGGATATGTCCCAGTGCATAAAAGTCAGCCTTCACCGTGGCCAAATTCTCCACCTGGTCAGCACGTTTGAGAACATAGGCCCTCATTATGAACATGGCGGTAAACACCGTTGACCGCTGTAGAGACGACGAACAGAAGCCCGCCGTTGGTGGTGAACGGTAACCCGCCGTATAATGATGAAAAAATCAGAAACCGACAAAAATCTCCCTGCCACCAGTCACCGCCAGGACCTTGTCGGCGGAAATGCTGGACCTTCCACCCCGCTGATCACACAAACTCCCTGCCCTCCAAATAATGAAGCACAAATCACTGCGTCGGTCAGTGGAAGCCGAATGACCATTGGCGGTACAGTCCGCCATGGGCAGCAGGTGGACCCAACAGTAAGAAATGCTTACATTGGCAAGTTTGAAACACATATACCTGACACACATCCACAACACTATAAAACACTCACAGACACACCCCACAATCCTTTGTATCGCCAATAGGAGAAGGCAGACAGACAACACTACAGGCAGACACTGAACGCCACATCACACGGCTCACACACCCAACCACACAAGATTACCCTCACCTAGATCCACACAAGACACCATTCACAAAACACACCATGGCACCCCCAAACATCCACACTTCACAGAAAGGGAGCTAAGGACCATGGCGGACGAGATAGTGAGGGTCGAGCCACAATTATTCAGGGCACAGGTCCAGCACACACCCATCGCCAGGAAGATGGAGCTGTGACAGACAATAGTCAACAAGGTCAATGTAGTGGGACACCATCCACACACCAGGGACTATATCCGCAAGAGATGGAACGACCTGCATGGGAAGGTCAGGTCCATGGCATCCAGGCACCAAATTGCAGTCCAGAAGACTGGGGGAGGACCTCCACTAACACCAACACGACTACACTGACTGGGAGGAAAAGGTATTGGCCATCCTGCTCCCTGAGGGACTCACTGGACTCAGTGGAGGAATGGACTCAGGTAAGTCGTCTACATTTACCCCATATCCATCACACCTGGAATCCATGCACAACCTCACCCCTCCAACACCCACCAGGACCACTACCCCACCCAGGCCACAATCACTACATCCAGTCCCCCTGCATGCCCACAAACCGACTAACAGGCCCACATCCCTCCCCCTTTGCACAGCCACCCACCCCTGCAAGGAATCACAATGGCCTACAACACCCAAAATGCACCTCCACATCCAAAGCAAAATGCAATCGTAACCTCACAAAAGCACCCTGCATGGACCCAAAGTGTGAAAACCTGCACAAAACTGCCCAGTCCTGTGCACCCCATCCAATCATGCAAGTGTAACAGACATGTCCATTCCCCCCCAACAGGCACCATCACCCATGCCACCCTGATGGACCGGACAAGGAGTGACAGTGCCACACAGGGAGAGAGAGGAACCTCCCAGGACACTGGAGATGGAACCCTGGACATTGATGATCACCCTGGCCCCTCACACAGTCCTGGACTTTCATCATCCAGCAGCCCCCCAGGACACCAATGATACCCCTACCACCCAGCCAACAACATCATGCCAGGGCAACCGTCCCCACACCTGTCTATCCAGGCCACAGACTGGTGGAACACATGGACAGAGGCCACAGTCACCCTCTACCAACAGGCAGGAAGACGATGGCCCCCAGTACAAGTGGTACCGCCAGACCTGTGCAGGGGGCACAGGGGGCTAGGCCCAGTGGGAGGGCCTCAGTGGCCCAGGGAGGAGGCCATATGATTGATGCAGCCACCCAGGATGTGACATCTGATGTCCTGGGAGCATGTCACCATACCCAGGACAGATTGGCCCAGATAGTATCCACCCTGGAGAAGAGTCAAAGGTTGCAGCTAGCACACCACCAAGAGGCCATGGAGCAGTGGAAAGTGCACAATGCCACAATGGCCACCATAGCAGGTGCGCTGCTGCACCTTGTCCCAACACAGGCTGAGGCCCACACAGACCAGGAAGCCCCCACTACAGGCCAGGGTACAGACCGGACAACGACAGCATCACCAGCAACTGCACATGTTCCACCCTCTCAGCACACACAGGGAACATCCATCTCAACCTGTACAGGCCAACATCAGGCACCCAAACGGACCCTCCGGCACAGATATGGCACTGGAACACCTGCCAAGACCAAGGCCCCTTCAAAGAAGTGACTCTGGCAATAACTGTCCTCCAAGTGTCCCACTGAATCAAAAACACAACTGTGTGAAAACACAACAAATTCTTGTAAACATAGATGGACCTACCACTACTGCCAACAAATGCTGCGACCATGTTGCCATATTGTAGACCCACCAGTAGCACACTCCCATCACTGTAATCTGCACGATTGAATTGCTGTACCAAATAAAACACAATTTCACATATTACAATGTCCCCTGTCATTATGTTTAAACAAAGTGAAGTATGGATGCAACTGTATTATAACTCATTTAT
Source organism: Pleurodeles waltl (assembly GCF_031143425.1). Taxonomy (NCBI): domain Eukaryota; kingdom Metazoa; phylum Chordata; class Amphibia; order Caudata; family Salamandridae; genus Pleurodeles; species Pleurodeles waltl. The sequence goes on from NC_090442.1 coordinate 685,015,477, forward strand.
TATTATCTGAGTAGCAGGAAATGCACCACACACATAACATGTTGTTGTGCCTACAGATGTGCTGAACTATCATTCTATAATGTCACCTCTCCTATGCAGACCTGGTCACAGTGGCAATGACTATTGACCCAAAGGCACACTGACAGTATGCTGCACAGACAGCAATCTCATCCAATAGTCCCACATAGTTACTGGAAGTAGAGTTGTATCAGTTGGGTCCTGGAATTTACATCTTCCCCCTCCCCCTCCTCATAATCACCATTACTCTCATCCCCTCTCTGTGGAAGCTGGTCTGGATACATAGCACCCTCCTCCTCCAAAAGGGGGATTGAATTCCTCACAGCCATGTTGTGCAGCATGCAGCAGGCCACCACTATTCTACACTCCTTTTCAGGCCAATGGGCCAAGGAACCGCCAGAGATATATAGACAACAAAATCTAGCCTTCAGGAGACCTATTGTGCGCTCTATCACCCTCCTAGTACGTCCATGGGCCTCATTGTAATTCCTCTCTGCATCTTTTCCAGGATTCCTCACTGGTGTCAGGAGCCAACGCAAGTTGGGGTAGCCAGAAACACCTAGAAAATGGTGCAAAACAGGACTGTCAATGACAAGCCTCAGAGGCAGACAGCCTGGCTGTCTGCTATGTGGCAGTAAGTGTCAGAAACACCTACCTATGATCCATCCTCTGTCCTCTTGTAGTTGTACCATCTTGTGTGGCACACTACTGTTCCTTAGCACAAAGGAATCATGGACTGATCCAGGGAACATGGCATTCACATGCGAGATGTACTGGTCTGCAGTACACACCAAATGAATGTTCATGGAATGAAAGTTCGTCCTGTTTCTGTACACCTGTTCACTGACTTTTGGGGGGATGATAGCTATGTGGGTGCCATTGATGGCACCTATCACATGGGGTATGTGGCAAAGGCATAGAAGTCCGACTTGATGGCAGGGAGGTCAGCACTTTAGGGAACCTCACATAGGACTGTATGTGTCGTACAAATGCATTCAGGAATCTGGACAATATAACGCTAAACATTGGCTGTGAAAAACCTGCACCCATGCCCACTGTCACTTGAAATGAGCCCATGGCCAGGAAATGTAGTGCAGAGAGCACTTGCACTTCAGTAGCGATGGCATGCTGATTACGATAAGCTGGTGTCAGTGCTGGATCCAGTAATGCACAAAGTTTATCAATAGTAGCATGAGTGAGTCTGTAATTGATAATGATGTGACGCTCCACCATGGTCTGCAAATCAACAAGTGGTCTGTACACCGATGGGGCCCTCCCTTGACACAAGGGTCTGTACCTAGGAGGAGTTGAAAACACGTGTTAGGAACACACATACATCTGACATATTGTTTATCATTCAGCACTGCTGGCATGATTGTCGTTGACACAAATGCTGAGTGTGTGTGACATCACAGCAATATGACCACAATGATATATCAGGACAGGTCAGGTGAGGTAATGTATATTGTTCCATGCCTATAGGTGTTTAGGGGACAATAGGACCTGCATTGTGCTGATAAGGGTTTTACAACTGCGTAGTTAGGGCCAAAATGTCTGCCCCCTGTAATCCAGAAGTGTTGTAGTGGAAGTGACCTCATACCACTAGTGGTTGACATAATTGCGTAAGGCGTTGTTTACCGCCCTGCGCAAATTAATTGATTAACATGGTTGTCAATGGGCATTCTTAGCGTATCATGATTGCCGCCAGCAGTGATGGTGTGCACCGCTGCAGTGCGTACGCAAACTCATCTCCGCAACTTCACTTGACTCCCTGATCTCGGGCATGCAGGTACTCCACTGAGTGTACTGCTGTGTCCTGCCTTTGGTCATGGACATGGCACGTGTTGCAGGGGAAAGGGCCCTGGCCTTAACCAACGAGGAATTGGAGAAGCTTGTGTACGGGGTCCTGCCCCTGTACGCCAAGTTCTACAGTCTGCCAGAGGTAGAGGTGATTAGGAGGATTGGGGGACATGGATGTGTGTAATGGTGGTTGATGGCTGCATACATGTGTGCACATGTGACACTGTATAGTCCAGGGTTCCTGACATGCATCGTGTGTGTGTGCTGTTAGGCTGTTTGAAATGTTCGTCCCATGGTGGACGTATAGCCAGCTGTATATTATTGGCCATTGTCTGACCTCAGTGTTACTTTTTCTGTGCGTTCCTTATCGGTAAGCGCCCACCAGAAGAGGGGACTTTGGCATGCCATCGCCAAGGAGGTCCGGTCCCTGGGGATCTACAACTGACGGAGCACCCACTGCAGGAAGAGGTTGAAGGACCTGTGGCACTGGGTGAGGAAGATCTGTGAGGCCCAGCTGGGAAAGTCCTCCCAATGAGGAAGGGGTGCTCGTCGGGCACTGACCCCCCCTTATGCAATGCATCCTTGCAGTGGCGTACCCAGACCTGGATGGGCGCTTGAAGGCTGCACAGCAGTCACAAGGGGGTGAGTATATTTACCATATTTTTGCTCCTCGATGGATGTGTGTGTGCGTTCATATTTATGCTGTCTAGTGGCAGGGACTCTGAATGATGTCCATCTACATAATGGCCCCCTTGGGGAGTAGGGGTGTAAGGGTCAATTCTGCAGTACGACAAGTCGTTAAGTTCTGTGAGGAATGGCTGTAGAGCAGGGTTGTGGCCACTAGTCAGGGGCATAGCCATTTGTATAGCGATAGGTGCTGCCTGGTTGAATATGTTCTGGGTGGCTGTATGTGTGAACCACTTATGTACCTCCATTCAGCTATTAAAAGTGTCTCTCCTGTTGTGTGTCTCCATCCCTGTTCTCTTGTGTTGTCCGTGTACATCAGCATCATCTTGCGAGGGAGCTGAGGCACCGGTGAGTGGGGAGGCAGCGGCCCATGGATCCTCAGAGGCAGAGTCATCCGACGCCAAGGGGACCAGTGGGTTGGAGGGCGAGGGGAGTACCACAGGAGAGGCAACTACCACTGGAGGTAGTGAGTCCGATACCTCTTCCAATGGGATCTCCCTGGCTGACCCTAGTGGGCCCACCCCTACTGTGTCATCTTCCATCCTCCATACCATCACCACCCTCCCAGTTGCTCCCCACCGAGTTGCCCATGCCCGCTCGCCAAGAAGGGTGGGCATCTCCTTCGCCCCAGGCACCTCCTCCCCTGCCCCAGTCAGCCCTGCTACCCTCACGGAGGAGGCTATTGACCTCCTGAAAACCATCTCGGTAGGGAAGACAACCATTGTAAATGTCATCCAGGGGCTAGCATCAGAGGTGCAGCAGACCAATGCCTATCTGGATGGCATTCACGGTGCCGTGTTTGGACTACAGAGATCCTTTCAGGCTCTAGCCTCCTCTTGGATGGCAGCCGGTGTCCCTGGTCATTCCGTCCCCCCTACAACCACCTCTACCCCTTCCAGCACCCCACTCCCTTTACCCGTCCAAAGCACACATTCTGACATGCAGGCACACACCTCAACACACAAGAAGCACACTTCAAAACACAAGCACCACACCTCCCACCACAAGCATACACACAACCAACATACACATGCGCACACCAACATCCAGTTCCCCCAAGTTGTTCACCTCTTCCGCCTCCCTGTCTGTCCCCTGTACAGGCACACCCACAGGCACTGCTTTCAATGTTGCTGACCCTATTCCTGCAGTCACCACAATAGTACACATCAATTCATGCACCCCAGACACCACACCTGCACTCACCACAATGACTTTAGTTGACACATGCAGCACATTCAGCAGACTTGCAGACACCCAGACAACATCCATTTACACTGGCAGCCTGTCTTGTCCCACTAAATCCACCCCCTCCCAAGACACTCAAACGCTCCAATACACATCCACCACCCCTCAGCATACTGTCCAGTCACATGCACCCACGTCACGCACACCTACAACTGTCACGACTACTCCCTCTACTTCTACTCCCACGCCTTCCTCCAGGTCCACCCCAATCGCCCCTAAGAAACTTTTCCTATCCCGTGTTGACCTAGTTGAACCCACTGGCCCACCCCGTCTCGTCCCTAAACATGCTCACCTCCTTGCCCTGTCCACTCCTCCCATGTCACAGCCCGCCCCTGTCTGCCCTTCCCATTCTACCTCCTCTGTGAGGAAGAGACCCCGTGCTGGCCCAGGAACATCTGCCGCACCCCAGGCCAAGTCCGCTCCACTAGCTGCAAGCACAAAACCCAAGCCCTCTCCACCTTCCAAACGTAAATCTAAGCCCACCCCTCACAGTCGTAAGTCCATACCCCACCACCCCTGTCCCCTGTTCCCTGAGGTGCCTGGATGCCCCATTGTTGCCCCTATGAAGTGGAGTACCGTAGCACTTGTGGGAGTCAAGTTGGGGCCATTGTGGCCCGTCGGACTTCTTTACCTATGGACTGGCCATAGGCCTAATATGCACTCTGTTGCTCATTGAGCAGATTAAAGGTTAATGTGTGGCCTGTGTTGTTTAAGACACACTCTGGATCCGTGGTCTCTCGTTTCATTGTTTGAGGGTGTTGGGCACATGTATGTACTTTGGGCAGGTTGGATTTGCCTTGTGTCGGGTAAGTACCTCTTGCTGGGGGTGTATGGCTTGTGCTGCTGGGAAGGGTTGTGGGAGCATTGCAGGGTGGGTGTAATGGGTGGGTATGTAACTGTGCCTTTTCTTCCCTTGTTTAGTAGGTTGCAGGACTTACTGTTGTTGTCTTCGTCGGCGGTCTTGGTCGTGGAGGTATATGGCAAGGAGCAGGGCTGGCATGATCTGCAACTCTCTCTCCATGTCTGCTTCAGTGTGGTGTGTGAGCCTCTGGTGAGTGTCTCCTCATATTTGGTTCGTTTCCGCCTGGCTTTGTGTGGCGGTGGTTCCCGCCCTGGAACTGATGGCAGTCTAGTGCTTTATTATTTGAGGGGCAGGTAGGGCCTTTCCGTCGGCCTGTGGGCGGGCTCTGCCGTCGTTGTCGGCATTCCTCTCCTGGCAGTGAGTGGTTTTCAGGATGCCTGTGTTTCAGTTGGTTCATTATTTGGCGGTTTGGACCGCACGTCTGTTGGTGGTTGTTACCGCCACCTCCGGTGGTGCGGTATTTACCGCCGTGTTCATAATGAGGGCCATAGGCTGTGACATCCCTGATGCCATGGGCACTGTTGTTTGGGAGGAACCACTTGCCAGGAAATGGAGCACTGACAGGACCTGCAGTAGAGGGCGGATACCTGTGGGGTGGTGGATAGCGGAAATCAGGTCTGGCTCCAATTGAGCACACAGTTCTTGGATTGTGGCCCTATCAAGTCTGTAGGTCAGGATAATGCCTGTCCTCCATTGTCACCAGGTCCACCAGGGGTCTGTACACAGGGGATGTCTACATCTCCTATTCATCCTCAGCGGTTGAACTCTAGGGTGAAAAACGGTGAGCAGAAGGTCATATTCACACATGTCTCAATTAATATACAATTTTTGCTTTACAGAAACAGTATGTGTACTCGTAAGTCAGTTGATGTGCCAAGGTCTGCTGTGATGCAGTTAGGTGCCATGGCCTGTGCCCCCTGAAATGGCAACTGCCTGACATGTGAGGAGAGACAAGTGGAAATGAGGTAATTCCGCTGGCGTTGTGCGCCGTTGTGGTCGGCGGTCGATGACTGCCACGCTACACCGCATTGGTTATCATTGGGCCCTATCGGTTCCAGGAGCCAATGGCGATGTACGCCGGCAGTGAGAGTATGCACCCCCGTGGACGTGACTGCCACTTTCTATCTGCGCACTCATTTGTTACCTGATCTTCAACAGGAGAGGACCTACACTCCTGCAAGTGCTGCTGTGACCTGTGTCTGGAAGCGACAATGGCTCGAGTGTCTGGGGAAAGGGCTCCTGCCTTCACTTCAGAGGAGTTGGAGAGACTGGTTAATGGGGTCTAACCACAGTACACTTTACTCTATGGTTTTCCAGACAAACAGATGAGTACACTGTTGAGCATGATGCGTGGGGCATGAATGTATGGATTGCTGTGTGTGTAAGCCTCGTGTAGAGTGGGGTCTGAGTGGTCCTGGGCAGAGTGCTGCATGTGTGGTGGGCAATGTATGTGTGTAAGGGGATGGGGGGATATGTTGGGCCATGAGTATAACAGTCTGGACGGTATGACTAATACCTTTTCTGCTGTATTTTTTCTGCAGGTCAGCGCCCATCAGAAAAAGGGTATTTGGCGTGCCATCGCCAAGGAGGTGCGGACCCCGGGGGTCTTTGACAGGAGGAGCACCCACTGCTGCAAACAGTGGGAGGACCTGTGCAAGGAAGATGGCGGAGGCCCAGCTGGGGCTGGCCCCCACCTAGAAAGGGGTGCCCGTCGTACCCGGCCCCCACTGATGTTTCGCATCCTGGTGGTGGCCTATCAGGAGTTGGATGGGCGCTTGAAGGCATCTCAGCAGCCACAAGGGGGTGAGTAAAGATTCAGCATCATGACTCTGCACGTGCTAAGGTTTTACCTGGGTGGGGGCTGTGGGTGCCCCTAAGCCAGTGCGAACATGGCAGGGTATGTTCAATGATGGGCAAGCTCAGATGCACTCCAACCCCAATAATGTTAGTGGGCATCTACTACTGGGCAGGGTCCTGTGGGTTTCAGTTGTGCAGCTAATGGCGTTAGGCATTGTACCCCGTGGGCTGTTGACTAGCATTATAACAGGTATTGCATGGCCTGGGGCTGTTCTCTGTGAGTTTTGTAAGCCAACTGTAGTATTTTTGCTGGCACTAACCAAGTGTATCCTCTGTCTCTCCCCCCTTTTTGTTTTGTCACCCTGTCCTTGTGTGTATTAGCATCATCTGGTGGAGGAGCAGCGGGAGACGGAGGGAGCTGCATTCCACATGGGCCTGGAGGCCGAATCCACCGACGGTGAGGGCACCAGTGGGACGGAAGGCGAGGGGAGCACCACGACTGAGACAGGAGGGGACACTACTGACAGCGACACCTCCTCCGATGACAGCTCCCTGGCGGTGGCAGACACCTTTGTGGACACCCCAACTACAGGTACAGCTGTGTTTCCCGTTCCCGCACACCCAGGAGGACGGGCATCTCCTTCGTCCCAGGCACCTCAGGCCCTGCCCCAGTTAGCCCTGCTGCCCTCAGTGAGGAGGCTATTGACCTCCTGAGATCCCTCTCTTTTGGGCAGTCAACCATACTGAATGCCATCCAGGGTGTAGCAGGGCATTTGCAACAAACAAATGCATACCTGGAGGGCATTCACCCTGGCGTGCTGGCCCAACAGAGAGCATTCCAGACTCTGGCCAACGCACTGATGGCAGCCATTGTCCCTGTCTCCAGCCTCCCCCTCCAACTTCCTTTACCCAGTCCCAATCCCCAAAACCCTAGCCTATCCCAAGCACACCTTCAGAACAGCAATCACCAAATCAACACACAGAAGTGACTCAGGCAAACACAAGCACCACACTTCATCTCACAGGCACTCAAACAAGCACCATCCACATGTAGATACACCAGCATCTACTGCCTCCACTGTGTCCCCCTCCTCCTCCTCATCCACCTCCCTCCCAGTAGCATCTCCACTCACACCTGCATGCACTACATCCTCATCCACTACCTCCATCACCAGCACGCCTATCACTACACGCCATCCACTGGCAGTCACCACCCCCACATCCATGCACACGTCCCCTGTGTCCTCTCCCACTGTGTCTGTGACCCCTCCTCCCAAAGTACACAAACACAAGCACACAGACAACCAACAACCATCCACCTCACAACAGCATCCAGCCCATGCACCTGCACCCAAACACAGCAGACTGACACCTCCTAAAACCACTCCCTCTTCCTCCACTCCCAAACATTCACCCTCTTCCCGGCCCAGTGTCCCTAAGAAGCTTTTTCTCACCACCCTTGACCTATTCCTACTCCTCCCTCCCATCCTTCACTACGGGCCAGGGTGGCCAGAACCCAGCCCAGCACCTCAGCCACCCAGTCCACGGTCATTGTGGTTTCTGCAGCTACTGCAGGTGTGAGAGGCTCCAAGGAGGCACCCGTCAGCCAAGCCAGTGTGCCAGCACCACCTGCCAAGGCCAAGAAGGGTCCGCCACCTAGCAAGGACAAGAAGGGGGCACCAGCCAGCAAGGGGAAGGAGGCACCACCAGCCAGCAAGGGCAAGAAAATGACAACAGCTGGCAGAAGCAAGGAGGCACCACCATTTGCCAAGGGCAGGAAGGGGCACAAAACACCAGCCATGGCACTTCATCCGTCTGAGGCTGCAGGTGAAGGCTACCACCACCACTGCCAGCACCGCCACCTGCACTGCGGCCAGCACCGCCACCTGCACCGCGGCCTGTACCGCCACATGCCCCGCCACCAGCAGCACCACTGCCAGCAGCAGCAGCCCCAATGTGCAGCCATCTGAGGCTGCAGGTGAGGGCCTGGGGGCTACCACCACCACTGCCAGCACCGCCACCTTCAGCACAACTGGCATCCACTGAGCAGCCGTCACCGCCGGCGAGCAGTGTGTAGTGGTGACTACATGGGCAGCAGTGCATCCTGGCCCCTGCAACACCTGTCGGTATGACTCCCAGGTGAGAGACTCTGACCTTGCCCCATCCAGGAGAAAGCAAACTAGGAACATGGCCCCTCCAGAACCAGTGGAAGAAGCCATCCACTCACCCCCTCCTTGCCAGGATGAAGCACACTGGGCACAAGACCCCCTCCAGAACCAGTGGAAGAGGCCATCCACTCACCCTCTCCATGCCAGGATGAAGCACACTGGGCACAAGGCCCCCTCCAAATCCAGTGGAAGAGACCATCCACTCAGCCCCTCCTTGGCAGGATGAAGCACACTGGGCACAAGGCCCCCCTCCAGAACCAGTGGAGAAGCCATCCACTTGAGAGACTGTGGCCTTGCACTCCCTAGGACCAAGCAGTGGGCAAACCACCCACTTGAGAGACTGTGGCCTTGCACTCCCCAGGACCAAGCAGTGGACAAACCACCCACTTGAGAGACTGTGGTCTTGCACTCCCCAGGACCAAGCAGTAGTATACAATATATACAAAAGGAGGGACAATGCCCACTCCAAAATGTTTGTGGCCCACTGGGCCAAACCACAACGGCCAAGGCCACACTTGACTCCTTCCTCAATACAGAGAGAACACAGCAGGGACATCAGACCAAAAGCACACAGGCAACTCAGTGGGATGGGGAATGGGGGGGCACCTCAGCCAGAAGATGGTGCAACGCCACTGGCCTGGAGGGGGCTCCATGCCTACTGCTGTGCCACATTCTCTCAAGTGGGTGGTTTGCCCACTGCTTGGTCCTAGGGAGTGCAAGGCCACAGTCTCTCAAGTGGATGGCTTCTCCACTGGTTCTGGAGGGGGCCTTGTGCCCAGTGTGCTTCATCCTGCCAAGGAGGGGCTGAGTGGATGGCCTCTTCCACTGGTTTTGGAGGGGGCCTTGTGCCCAGTGTGCTTCATCCTGGCATGGAGAGGGTGAGTGGATGGCCTCTTCCACTGGTTCTGGAGGTGGCCTTGTGCCCAGTGTGCTTCATCCTGGCAAGGAGGGGGTGAGTGGATGGCTTCTTCCACTGGTTCTGGAGGGGCCTTGTTCCTAGTTTGCTTTATCCTGGATGGGGCAAGGTCAGAGTCTCTCACCTGGGAGTCATACTGACAGGTGTTGCAGGGGCCAGGATGCACTGCTGCCCATGTAGTCACCACTACACACTGCTCGCTGGCGGTGACGGCTGCTCAGTGGATGCCAGTTGTGCTGAAGGTGGCGGTGCTGGCAGTGGTGGTGGTAGCCCCCAGGCCTTCACCTGCAGCCTCAGATGGCTGCACATTGGGGCTGCTGCTGCTGGCAGTGGTGCTGCTGGTGGTGGGGCATGTGGCGGTACAGGCCGCGGTGCAGGTGGCGGTGCTGGCCGCAGTGCAGGTGGCGGTGCTGGCAGTGGTGGTGGTAGCCTTCACCTGCAGCCTCAGACGGATGAAGTGCCATGGCTGGTGTTTTGTGCCCCTTCCTGTCCTTGGCAAATGGTGGTGCCTCCTTTCTTCTGCCAGCTGTTGTCATTTTCTTGCCCTTGCTGGCTGGTGGGGCCTCCTTCCCCTTGCTGGCTGGTGTCCCCTTCTTGTCCTTGCTAGGTGGCGGACCCTTCTTGGCCTTGGCAGGTGGTGCTGGCACACTGGCTTGGCTGACGGGTGCCTCCTTGGAGCCTCTCACACCTGCAGTAGCTGCAGAAACCACAATGACCGTGGACTGGGTGGCTGAGGTGCTGGGCTGGGTTCTGGCCACCCTGGCCCGTAGTGAAGGATGGGAGGGAGGGGTAGGAATAGGTCAAGGGTGGTGAGAAAAAGCTTCTTAGGGACACTGGGCCAGGAAGAGGGTGAATGTTTGGGAGTGGAGGAAGAGGGAGTGGTTTTAGGAGGTGTCAGTCTGCTGTGATTGGGTGCAGGTGCATGGGCTGGATGCTGTTGTGAGGTGGATGGTTGTTGGTTGTCTGTGTGCTTGTGTATGTGTACTTTGGGAGGAGGGGTCACAGACACAGTGGGAGAGGACACAGGGGACGTGTGCATGGATGTGGGGGTGGTGACTGCCAGTGGATGGCGTGTAGTGATAGGCGTGCTGGTGATGGAGGTAGTGGATGAGGATGTAGTGCATGCAGGTGTGAGTGGAGATGCTACTGGGAGGGAGGTGGGTGAGGAGGAGGAGGGGGACACAGTGGAGGCAGTAGATGCTGGTGTATCTACATGTGGATGGTGCTTGTTTGAGTGCCTGTGAGATGAAGTGTGGTGCTTGTGTTTGCCTGAGTCACTTCTGTGTGTTGATTTGGTGATTGCTGGTCTGAAGGTGTGCTTGGGATAGGCTAGGGTTTTGGGGATTGGGACTGGGTAGAGGAAGTTGGAGGGGGAGGCTGGAGACAGGGACAATGGCTGCCATCAGTGCGTTGGCCAGAGTCTGGAATGCTCTCTGTTGGGCCGGCACGCCAGGGTGAATGCCCTCCAGGTATGCATTTGTTTGTTGCAAATGCCCTGCTACACCCTGGATGGCATTCAGTATGGTTGACTGCCCAAAAGAGAGGGATCTCAGGAGGTCAATAGCCTCCTCACTGAGGGCAGCAGGGCTAACTGGGGCAGGGCCTGAGGTGCCTGGGACGAAGGAGATGCCCGTCCTCCTGGGTGTGCGGGAATGGGAAACACAGCTGTACCTGTAGTTGGGGTGGCCACAAAGGTGTCTGCCACCGCCAGGGAGCTGTCATCGGAGGAGGTGTCGCTGTCAGTAGTGTCCCCTCCTGTCTCAGTCGTGGTGCTCCCCTCGCCTTCCGTCCCACTGGTGCCCTCACCGTCGGTGGATTCGGCCTCCAGGCCCATGTGGAATGCAGCTCCCTCCGTCTCCCGCTGCTCCTCCACCAGATGATGCTAATACACACAAGGACAGGGTGACAAAACAAAAAGGGGGAGAGACAGAGGATACACTTGGTTAGTGCCAGCAAAAATACTACAGTTGGCTTACAAAACTCACAGGGAACAGCCCCAGGCCATGCAATACCTGTTATAATGCTAGTCAACAGCCCACGGGGTACAATGCCTAACGCCATTAGCTGCACACCTGAAACCCACAGGACCCTGCCCAGTAGTAGATGCCCACTAACATTATTGGGGTTGGAGTGCATCTGAGCTTGCCCATCATTGAACATACCCTGCCATGTTCGCACTGGCTTAGGGGCACCCACAGCCCCCACCCAGGTAAAACCTTAGCACGTGCAAAGTCATGATGCTGAATCTTTACTCACCCCCTTGTGGCTGCTGAGATGCCTTCAAGCGCCCATCCAACTCCTGATAGGCCACCACCAGGATGCGAAACATCAGTGGGGGCCGGGTACGACGGGCACCCCTTTCTAGGTGGGGGCCAGCCCCAGCTGGGCCTCCGCTATCTTCCTTGCACAGGTCCTCCCACTGTTTGCAGCAGTGGGTGCTCCTCCTGTCAAAGACCCCCGGGGTCCGCACCTCCTTGGCGATGGCACGCCAAATACCCTTTTTCTGATGGGCGCTGACCTGCAGAAAAAATACAGCAGAAAAGATATTAGTCATACCGTCCAGACTGTTATACTCATGGCCCAACATATCCCCCCATCCCCTTACACACATACATTGCCCACCATACATGCAGCACTCTGCCCAGGACCACTCAGAACCCACTCTACACGAGGCTTACACACACAGCAATCCATACATTCATGCCCCACGCATCATGCTCACAGTGTACTCATCTGTTTGTCTGGAAAACCATAGAGTAAAGTGTACTGTGGTTAGACCCCATTAACCAGTCTCTCCAACTCCTCTGAAGTGAAGGCCGGAGCCCTTTCCCCAGACACTCGAGCCATTGTCGCTTCCAGACACAGGTCACAGCAGCAATTGCAGGAGTGTAGGTCCTCTCCTGTTGAAGATCAGGTAACAAATGAGTGCGCAGATAGAAAGTGGCAGCCACGTCCACGGGGGTGCGTACTGTCACTGCCAGCATACATCGCCATTGGCTCCTGGAACCGATAGGGCCCAATGATAACCAATGCGGTGTAGCGTGGCAGTCATCGACCGCCGACCACAACGGCGCACAACGCCAGCGGAATTACCTCATTTCCACTTGTCTCTCCTCACATGTCAGGCAGTTGCCATTTCAGGGGGGCACAGGCCATGGCACCTAACTGCATCACAGCAGACCTTGGCACATCAACTGACTTACGAGTACACATACTGTTTCTGTAAAGCAAAAATTGTATATTAATTGAGACAGGTGTGAATATGACCTTCTGCTCACAGTTTTTCACCCTAGAGTTCAACCGCTGAGGATGAATAGGAGATGGAGACATCCCCTGTGTACAGACCCCTGGTGGACCTGGTGACAATGGAGGACAGGCATTATCCTGACCTACAGACTTGATAGGGCCACAATCCAAGAACTGTGTGCTCAATTGGAGCCAGACCTGATTTCCGCTATCCGCCACCCCACAGGTATCCGCCCTCTACTGCAGGTCCTGTCAGTGCTCCATTTCCTGGCAAGTGGTTCCTCCCAAACAACAGTGCCCATGGCATCAGGGATGTCACAGCCTATGGCCCTCATTATGAACACGCCGGTAAATACCGCACCACCGGCGGTGGCGGTAACAACCGCCAACAGACGTGCGGTCCAAACCGCCAAATAATGAACCAACTGAAACACAGGCATCCTGAAAACCACTCACTGCCAGGAAAGGAATGCCGACAACGACGGCAGAGCCCGCCCACAGGCCGACGGAAAGGCCCTACCTGCCCCTCAAATAATAAAGCACTAGACCGCCGTCAGTTCCAGGGCGGGAACCACCGCCACACAAAGCCAGGCGGAAACGAACCAAATATGAGGAGACACTCACCAGAGGCTCACACACCACACTGAAGCAGACATGGAGAGAGAGTTGCAGATCATGCCAGCCCTGCTCCTTGCCATATACCTCCACGACCAAGACCGCCGACGAAGACAACAACAGTAAGTCCTGCAACCTACTAAACAAGGGAAGAAAAGGCACAGTTACATACCCACCCATTACACCCACCCTGCAATGCTCCCACAAACCTTCCCAGCAGCACAAGCCATACACCCCCAGCAAGAGGTACTTACCCGACACAAGGCAAATCCAACCTGCCCAAAGTACATACATGTGCCCAACACCCTCAAACAATGAAACGAGAGACCACGGATCCAGAGTGTGCCTTAAACAACACAGGCCACACATTAACCTTTAATCTGCTCAATGAGCAACAGAGTGCATATTAGACCTATGGCCAGTCCATAGGTAAAGAAGTCCGACGGGCCACAATGGCCCCAACTTGACTCCCACAAGTGCTACGGTACTCCACTTCATAGGGGCAACAATGGGGCATCCAGGCACCTCAGGGAACAGGGGACAGGGGTGGTGGGGTGTGGACTTACGACTGTGAGGGGTGGGCTTAGATTTACGTTTGGAAGGTGGAGAGGGCTTGGGTTTTGTGCTTTCAGCTGGTGGAGCGGACTTGGCCTGGGGTGCGGCAGATGTTCCTGGGCCAGCACGGGGTCTCTTCCTCACAGAGGAGGTAGAATGGGAAGGGCAGACAGGGGCGGGCTGTAACGTGGGAGGAGTGGACAGGGCAAGGAGGTGAGCATGTTTAGGGACGAGACGGGGTGGGCCAGTGGGTTCAACTAGGTCAACACGGGATAGGAAAAGTTTCTTAGGGGCGATTGGGGTGGACCTGGAGGAAGGCGTGGGAGTGGAAGTAGAGGGAGTAGTCGTAACAGGTGTAGGTGTGCATGACGTGGGTGCAGGTGACTGGACAGTATGCTGAGGGGTGGTGGATGTGTATTGGAGCGTTTGAGTGTCTTGGGAGGGGGTGGATTTAGTGGGACAAGACAGGCTGCCAGTGTAAATGGATGTTGTCTGGGTGTCTGCAAGTCTGCTGAATGTGCTGCATGTGTCAACTAAAGTCATTGTGGTGAGTGCGGGTGTGGTGTCTGGGGTGCATGAATTGATGTGTACTATTGTGGTGACTGCAGGAATAGGGTCAGCAACATTGAAAGCAGTGCCTGTGGGTGTGCATGTACAGGGGACAGACAGGGAGGCGGAAGAGGTGAACAACTTGGGGGAACTGGATGTTGGTGTGTGCGCATGTGTATGTTGGTTGTGTGTATGCTTGTGGTGGGAGGTGTGGTGCTTGTGTTTTGAAGTGTGCTTCTTGTGGGTTGAGGTGTGTGCCTGCGTGTCAGAATGTGTGCTTTGGACGGGTGAAGGGAGTGGGGTGCTGGAAGGGGTAGAGGTGGTTGGAGTGGGGACGGAATGACCAGGGACACCGGCTGCCATCCAAGAGGAGGCTAGAGCCTGAAAAGATCTCTGTAGTCCAAACACGGCACCGTGAATGCCATCCAGATAGGCATTGGTCTGCTGCACCTCTGATGCTAGCCCCTGGATGACATTGACAATGGTTGTCTTCCCTACAGAGATGGTTTTCAGGAGGTCAATAGCCTCCTCCGTGAGGGTAGCAGGGCTGACTGGGGCAGGGGAGGAGGTGCCTGGGGCGAAGGAGATGCCCACCCTTCATGGCGAGTGGGCATGGGCAACTCGGTGGGGAGCAACTTGGAGGGTGGTGATGGTATGGAGGATGGAAGATGACACAGAAGGGGTGGGCCCACTAGGGTCAGACAGGGAGATCCCATTGGAAGAGGTATCGGACTCACTACCTCCAGTGGTAGTTGCCTCCCCTGTGGTACTCCCCTCGCCCTCCAACCCACTGATCCCCTTGGCGTCGGATGACTCTGCCTCTGAGGATCCATGGGCCGCTGCCTCCCCAGTCACTGGTGCCTCAGCTCCCTCGCAAGATGATGCTGATGTACACGGACAACACAAGAGAACAGGGATGGGGACACACAACAGGAGAGACACTTTTAATAGCTGAATGGAGGTACATAAGTGGTTCACACATACAGCCACCCAGAACATATTCAACCAGGCAGCACCTATCGCTATACAAATGGCTATGCCCCTGACTAGTGGCCACAACCCTGCTCTACAGCCATTCCTCACAGAACTTAACGACTTGTCGTACTGCAGAATTGACCCTTACACCCCTACTCCCCAAGGGGGCCATTATGTAGACGGACATCATTCAGAGTCCCTGCCACTAGACAGCATAAATATGAACGCACACACACATCCATCGAGGAGCAAAAATATGGTAAATATACTCACCCCCTTGTGACTGCTGTGCAGCCTTCAAGCACCCATCCAGGTCTGGGTACGCCACTGCCAGGATGCATTGCATAAGGGGGGGTCAGTGCCCGACGAGCACCCCTTCCTCATTGGGAGGACTTTCCCAGCTGGGCCTCACAGATCTTCCTCACCCAGTGCCACAGGTCCTTCAACCTCTTCCTGCAGTGGGTGCTCCGTCAGTTGTAGACCCCCAGGGACCGGACCTCCTTGGCGATGGCATGCCAAAGTCCCCTCTTCTGGTTGGCGCTTACCGATAAGGAACACACAGAAAAAGTAACACTGAGGTCAGACAATGGCCAATAATATACAGCTGGCTATACGTCCACCATGGGACGGACATTTCAAACAGCCTAACAGCACACACACACGATGCATGTCAGGAACCCTGGACTATACAGTGTCACATGTGCACACATGTATGCAGCCATCAACCACCATTACACACATCCATGTCCCCCAATCCTCCTAATCACCTCTACCTCTGGCAGACTGTAGAACTTGGCGTACAGGGGCAGGACCCCGTACACAAGCTTCTCCAATTCCTCGTTGGTTAAGGCCAGGGCCCTTTCCCCTGCAACACATGCCATGTCCATGACCAAAGGCAGGACACAGCAGTACACTCAGTGGAGTACCTGCATGCCCGAGATCAGGGAGTCAAGTGAAGTTGCGGAGATGAGTTTGCGTACGCACTGCAGCGGTGCACACCATCACTGCTGGCGACAATCATGATACGCTAAGAATGCCCATTGACAACCATGTTAATCAATGAATTTGCGCAGGGCGGTAAACACCGCCTTACGCAATTATGTCAACCACTAGTGGTATGAGGTCACTTCCACTACAACACTTCTGGATTACAGGGGGCAGACATTTTGGCCCTAACTACGCAGTTGTAAAACCCTTATCAGCACAATGCAGGTCCTATTGTCCCCTAAACACCTATAGGCATGGAACAATATACATTACCTCACCTGACCTGTCCTGATATATCATTGTGGTCATATTGCTGTGATGTCACACACACTCAGCATTTGTGTCAACGACAATCATGCCAGCAGTGCTGAATGATAAACAATATGTCAGATGTATGTGTGTTCCTAACACGTGTTTTCAACTCCTCCTAGGTACAGACCCTTGTGTCAAGGGAGGGCCCCATCGGTGTACAGACCACTTGTTGATTTGCAGACCATGGTGGAGCGTCACATCATTATCAATTACAGACTCACTCATGCTACTATTGATAAACTTTGTGCATTACTGGATCCAGCACTGACACCAGCTTATCGTAATCAGCATGCCATCCCTACTGAAGTGCAAGTGCTCTCTGCACTACATTTCCTGGCCATGGGCTCATTTCAAGTGACAGTGGGCATGGGTGCAGGTTTTTCACAGCCAATGTTTAGCGTTATATTGTCCAGATTCCTGAATGCATTTGTACGACACATACAGTCCTATGTGAGGTTCCCTAAAGTGCTGACCTCCCTGCCATCAAGTCGGACTTCTATGCCTTTGCCACATACCCCATGTGATAGGTGCCATCAATGGCACCCACATAGCTATCATCCCCCCAAAAGTCAGTGAACAGGTGTACAGAAACAGGAAGAACTTTCATTCCATGAACATTCATTTGGTGTGAACTGCAGACCAGTACATCTCGCATGTGAATGCCATGTTCCCTGGATCAGTCCATGATTCCTTTGTGCTAAGGAACAGTAGTGTGCCACACAAGATGGTACAACTACAAGAGGACAGAGGATGGATCATAGGTAGGTGTTTCTGACACTTACTGCCACATAGCAGACAGACAGGCTGTCTGCCTCTGAGGCTTGTCATTGACAGTCCTGTTTTGCACCATTTTCTAGGTGTTTCTGGCTACCCCAACTTGCGTTGGCTCCTGACACCAGTGAGGAATCCTGGAAAAGATGCAGAGAGGAATTACAATGAGGCCCATGGACGTACTAGGAGGGTGATAGAGCGCACAATAGGTCTCCTGAAGGCTAGATTTTGTTGTCTATATATCTCTGGCGGTTCCTTGGCCCATTGGCCTGAAAAGGAGTGTAGAATAGTGGTGGCCTGCTGCATGCTGCACAACATGGCTGTGAGGAATTCAATCCTCCTTTTGGAGGAGGAGGGTGCTATGTATCCAGACCAGCTTCCTCAGAGAGGGGATGAGAGTAATGGTGATGATGAGGAGGGGGAGGGGGAAGATGTAAATTCCAGGACCCAACTGATACAACTCTACTTCCAGTAACTATGTGGGACTATTGGATGAGATTGCTGTCTGTGCAGCATACTGTCAGTGTGCCTTTGGGTCAATAGTCATTGCCACTGTGACCAGGTCTGCATTGGAGAGGTGACATTATAGAATGATAGTTCAGCACATCTGTAGGCACAACAACATGTTATGTGTGTGGTGCATTTCCCGCTACTCAGATAATAATAAATGAGTTATAATACAGTTGCATCCATACTTCACTTTGTTTAAACATAATGACAGGGGACATTGTAATATGTGAAATTGTGTTTTATCTGGTACAGCAATTCAATCGTGCAGATTACAGTGATGGGAGTGTGCTACTGGTGGGTCTACAATATGGCAACATGGTCGCAGCATTTGTTGGCAGTAGTGGTAGGTCCATCTATGTTTACAAGAATTTGTTGTGTTTTCACACAGTTGTGTTTTTGATTCAGTGGGACACTTGGAGGACAGTTATTGACAAAGTCACTTCTTTGAAGGGGCCTTGGTCTTGGCAGGTGTTCCAGTGCCATATCTGGGCCGGAGGGTCCGTTTGGGTGCCTGATGTTGGCCTGTACAGGTTGAGATGGATGTTCCCTGTGTGTCCTGAGAGGGTGGAACATGTGCAGTTGCTGGTGATGCTGTCGTTGTCCGGTCTGTACCCTGGCCTGTAGTGGGGGCTTCCTGGTCTGTGTGGGCCTCAGCCTGTGTTGGGACAAGGTGCAGCAGCGCACCTGCTATGGTGGCCATTGTGGCATTGTGCAGTTTCCACTGCTCCATGGCCTCTTGGTGGTGTGCTAGCTGCAACCTTTGACTCTTCTCCAGGGTGGATACTATCTGGGCCAATCTGTCCTGGGTATGGTGACATGCTCCCAGGACATCAGATGTCACATCCTGGGTGGCTGCATCAATCATATGGCCTCCTCCCTGGGCCACTGAGGCCCTCCCACTGGGCCTAGCCCCCTGTGCCCCCTGCACAGGTCTGGCGGTACCACTTGTACTGGGGGCCATCGTCTTCCTGCCTGTTGGTAGAGGGTGACTGTGGCCTCTGTCCATGTGTTCCACCAGTCTGTGGCCTGGATAGACAGGTGTGGGGACGGTTGCCCTGGCCTGATGTTGTTGGCTGGGTGGTAGGGGTATCATTGGTGTCCTGGGGGGCTGCTGGATGATGAAAGTCCAGGACTGTGTGAGGGGCCAGGGTGATCATCAATGTCCAGGGTTCCATCTCCAGTGTCCTGGGAGGTTCCTCTCTCTCCCTGTGTGGCACTGTCACTCCTTGTCCGGTCCTTCAGTGTGGCATGGGTGATGGTGCCTGTTGGGGGGGAATGGACATGTCTGTTACACTTGCATGATCGGATGGGGTGCACAGGACTGGGCAGTTTTGTGCAGGTTTTCACACTTTGGGTCCATGCAGGGTGCTTTTGTGAGGTTACGATTGCATTTTGCTTTGGATGTGGAGGTGCATTTTGGGTGTTGTAGGCCATTGTGATTCCTTGCAGGGGTGGGTGGCTGTGCAAAGGGGGAGGGATGTGGGCCTGTTAGTCGGTTTGTGGGCATGCAGGGGGACTGGATGTAGTGATTGTGGCCTGGGTGGGGTAGTGGTCCTGGTGGGTGTTGGAGGGGTGAAGTGGTGCATGGATTCAAGGTGTGATGGATATGGGGTAAATGTAGACGACTTACCTGAGTCCATTCCTCCACTGAGTCCAGTGAGTCCCTCAGGGTGCAGGATGGCCAATACCTTTTCCTCCCAGTCAGTGTAGTCGTGTTGGTGTTGGTGGAGGTCCTCCCCCAGTCTTCTGGACTGCAATTTGGTGCCTGGATGCCATGGACCTGACCTTCCCATGCAGGTCGTTCCATCTCTTGCGGATATAGTCCCTGGTGTGTGGATGGTGTCCCACTACATTGACCTTGTTGAATATTGTCTGTCATAGCTCCATCTTCCTGGCGATGGGTGTGTGCTGGACCTGTGCCCTGAATAATTGTGGCTCGACCCTCACTATCTCGTCCGCCATGGTCCTTAGCTCCCTTTCTGTGAAGTGTGGATGTTTGGGGGTGCCATGGTGTGTTTTGTGAATGGTGTCTTGTGTGGATCTAGGTGAGGGTAATCTTGTGTGGTTGGCTGTGTGAGCCGTGTGATGTGGCGTTCAGTGTCTGCCTGTAGTGTTGTCTGTCTGCCTTCTCCTATTGGCGATACAAAGGATTGTGGGGTGTGTCTGTGAGTGTTTTATAGTGTTGTGGATGTGTGTCAGGTATATGGGTTTCAAACTTGCCAATGTAAGCATTTCTTACTGTTGGGTCCACCTGCTGCCCATTGCGGACTGTACCGCCAATGGTCATTCGGCTTCCACTGACCGATGCAGTGATTTGTGCTTCATTATTTGGAGGGCAGGGAGTTTGTGTGATCAGCGGGGTGGAAGGTCCAGCATTTCCGCCGACAAGGTCCTGGCGGTGACTGGTGGCAGGGAGATTTTTGTCAGTTTCTGATTTTTTCATCATTATACGGCGGGTTACCGTTCACCACCAACGGCGGGCTTCTGTTCGTCGTCTCTACAGCGGTCGACGGTGTTTACCGCCATGTTCATAATGAGGGCCTATGTTCTCAAACGTGCTGACCAGGTGGAGAATTTGGCCACGGTGAAGGCTGACTTTTATGCACTGGGACATATCCCCAACAACATTGGTGCCATTGATGGTACACATATTGCATTTGTCCCCCCAGGAGAAATGAACAACTGTTCAGAAATAGGAAAAGCTTTCACTATCTGAATGTGCAGATGGTGTGTTTGGCGGACCAGTACATCTCCCATGTCAATGCCAAGTATCCTGGGTCTGTGCATGATGCCTTTATCTTGAGGAACAGTAACATCCCATATGTGATGTCTCAACTCTAGAGGCACCGGGTGTGGCTAATAGGTGAGTCCATGGTCCCCACCCAGTTGATGTAGGTATATGGGTGTGGGGTTGGCCCTAAGGGTTAGTGTGTGGCTAACAGGTATCCCTCGAAGATTTGCAGGTGACTCTGGATACCCCAACCTCTCATGGCTACTGACCCCAGTGAGGAATGCCAGGACAAGGGCAGCGGAGTGTTACAATGAGGCACATGGGCGAACAAGGAGGATCATTGAGAGAACCTTTGGCCTCCTGAAGGTCAGATTCTGGTGCCTCCATCTGACAGGTGGATCCCTGTACTACTCACCCAAGAAGGTGTGCCAGATCATCGTTGCATGTTGCACAACCTGGCCTTGAGATGCCAGGTGCCTTTTCTTCAGGAGGATGAGCCTGGGGATGGTCGTGTGGCAGAGGTGGAGCCTGTGGACAGTGACGAAGAGGAGGCAGAGGAAGAAGATGTAGACAACAGAAGTATACTTATTCAACAGTACTTCCAGCGACAGAAAGGTAAGACACTGTAACCTCACCTTCCATTGCAGTTTTGTGTTTGACATTGAACATGGCAGCCTGATTTCCCTATTTCTATGGCCACTTACTGTACCCTTTGACATCTCTGTTTTCAGCTCTCTGTGCCCCATTCTGGCTCTTGGTGTGTTTACTGCTGTCCATTACAGGTCATACCTATGTAAATATTTGAATTGCAATGTTTACAGTTTGTGAAACTAATACATTTGACAAACAATTGCCAGACTCCATATTTGATTTTGTTCCAAGGGTGTTTATTTTTGTGATAATAAGTGTAGGGGGTATTGTAATGGGCTGGGTTGCTGATGGAGGAAATTCCAGGGTAGAGTCCAGTCTATTTGTATCACAGGTGCATTATCCAAGGGGCCATAGGAAGGGGAGCAATGGCAGTTCAAGGTGGACAGGGTGACAGAGTGGGACAGAAGGGTGACAATCAGGAGAGTCTTATTTCCTGTCGGGGATCTTGGCAATGCTCTCTGGCTTCTGCCTGGATCGCAGGGACTGTTTGCGGGGTGGTTCTCCTTCTGCAGGGGATGGGGTGCTGGTGGCCTGTTGTTCCTGTGGCGGACCTCCTGTCCACTAGCGTCGGCGGAGGTGGAGGGCTGTTCTTCAGTTTGGCTAGTGTCAGGGGTCCGTTGTTGTGCCACTGCCTCCCTCATGGTGTTGGCCATGTCAGCCAGCAACCCTGCAGTGGTGACTGGGGTGGTGTGGATGTCCCTCAGGTCCTCCCTGATCCCCAGGTACTGTCCCTCCTGCAGCCGCTGGGTCTCCTGCAGCTTGTCCAGTATCTGGCCCATGGTCTCCTGGGAATGGTGGTATGCTCCCAGGATGTTGGTGAGTACCTCGTGGAAAGTCTGTTCCTTGGGCCTGTCCTCCCCCTGTCACATAGCAGTCCTCCCAGCTTCCCTGTTGTCCAGTGACTTTGTCCCCTGAACCACGTGCCCACTGCCACTGGCCCCAGGTCCCTGATCGTCCCGTGTTTGTGGGGTTGCCTGGGGACCGTGTAGTGGTGGACACACTGCTGATTGATGTGTCCTAGGGACAGAAGGATGGGCCCGCTGGGTGGGTGCTGTGCTGGTGTTTCCTGAGGGGGGAGGCTCTGTGGTGGGATGGGACTGTGCCTGGGTCACCGACTGTCCAGAGGTCCCTGATGGGCCAGGTTGGTCATCGTGATCCAGGCGTGCAGAGCTGCTGTCATCACTGTGGGCCTCTTCGGGGGGACTGGATGTTTCTGGCACCTCCTCTCCAATGACATTGAGTGGGGGTCCTGTGGGGATGTAAATGCAGTGTTATTGTATCTGCGTGTGCCATCTTGTGCATGGATATGTTTCCCTCTATGGTTGTTATTAGCAAGGCAGCTTTGGCTTGTGTGAGTTGTGCTTGGTTTGGCTAAGTGATTGTCACTAGTGTGCATGCTGTGGTGATGGGTGTCCATGCAGGTCTGTGATGGGGGTCCATGTTTGGTGTTGCATGAAGGGCTTGGTATTGGGATGGGTGGGTTGTGAAGGTGGGGTATATGAGAGGTGGTGGGGTGATAAGGGTGAAGGTAGGGGTTGTTGTTTGTGATGGCATGCAGGTAGGGTGGGGGATAAGGTAGTAAAGATTTGACTTACCCGAGTCCAGTCCTCCTGCTACTCCTTCCAGGCCCTCAGAATGCATCATCGCCAAGACTTTCTCCTCCCATGTTTTTAGTTGTGTGGGAGGAGGAGGGGGTCCACCGCCAGTCCTCTGTACTGCTATATGGTGCCTTGATACCACTGAACATACCTTCCCCCGTAGGTCATTCCACCTCTTCCTGATGTCATCCCTTGTTCTTGGGTGCTGTCTCAGGGTGTTGACCCTGTCCACGATTCTCCGCCATAGCTCCATCTTCCTTGCAATAGATGTCTGCTGCACCTGTGATCCGAATAGCTGTGGCTCTACCCGGATGATTTCCTCCACCATGACCCTTAGTTCCTCCTCTGAGAACCTGGGGTGTCTTTGTGGTGCCATGGGTGTAGTGTGAGTGGTGTGTGTGAGGGTGTGTGGGGTGATGTGTTAGAGTGTGTGCTGTGAGGTGCGTGGATGGTGTATGGGTGATGGTGTTTTGTGGCTCAGATTCAATGGGTTCTCCTGGCTTGTCTCTCTCTCACTTGCCAAAATCTTTGGGTCGTAAAGGGTTGTGGGTTGTGTGTGTGTTTTATATTGGTGTGGGTGTGTGGCTGTGGTATGCGTATGTGTGTCAGGTGTGTGTATTTTGAACTGTCCAATGTGGTGTTGTTTTGTTAGTGTGTGGGTACTTTGAGCGCGGCAGTATGTACTCCAATGGTTTACTGCAGTTGAATGACTGCCTCGGTTATTCGTGGGTCATGATGCTGTGGGCATATTTCTATTGGCGTAACGGTGTGGGTTTTGGTACCGCCATTTTATCACTGACCTTTGGGCTGGCGGACTTGTGTGTGTGTCTGTATAGTTGAAGCTTTCTATGTGTGAGTTATAATATGGGTAGCGGCATACTGCCGCGGTCACGGTATGTTGGTGGCAGTCAGCATGGCAGGAAGCAGCACTTACCGCCAATGTTGTAATGAGGGCCATAGTTGCCTTGCAATGTAACCTGCCTAGAGGGCCATGGAGTATGCTGAAGGGTGACCCTCGGCTAAAGCAATTACAAGCATTCCAGAATGGAGTGAAAGTGATGGGTTCTTCACAGACTGTTGCCTCAGGAAAAGACAGTGGGAACCTGGGGTGCCTCTTTTCCCTGGACGTCAATGCCTGTCTGTGGGTTCACAGAGAACAGAGTGCAATGCCATTTTAGACCTAGCATCATTTGTGTGGTCTCTCCTGCCTTTTTTGCCTCTCCTTCCCATGTTTTGACTGTGTGTTGGACTCTTTTTTTTGCTGTTTTGGTACTCTGGGTACATCACCACTGCTGACCAGTGCTAAGGTTCAAGTGCTTCTGTGTAAAGGGCATGTGTAATTGGCTTTTCCTGATTGGCATATTTGATTTACTAGTAAGTCCCTAGTAAACTGCACTAGAGGTGCCTAGGGCCTGTAAAGCAAAGGCTACTAGTGGGCCTGCAGCACTGGTTGTGCCACCAACATTAGTAGCCCTGTAAATATGGTTCAGACCTGCCACTGCAGTGTCTGTGTGTACAGTTTTAAACTGCCAACTTGACTTGTTAAGTGTACCCAATTGCCAGGCCTAAACCTTCCCTTTTTATACATGTAAGGCACCCCTAAGCTAGGTCCTAGGTAGCACATATGCAGTGTGCAGTATATTTTAAAAGTGGGACACGTACTAATGTGTTTTACATGTCCTAACAGTGAAATACTGCCAAATTCGGTTTTTACTGTTGCAAGGCCTATCTCTCTCATAGGTTAACATGGGGGTTGCCTTTAAATATCCTTAAAGTGCAGTTTCGCTTTGAGAGCAGATGGAAATCTGGAGTTTGGGGTCTCTGAACTCACAATTTAAAAATACATCTGTTAGTGAAGTTGGCTTTTAGATTGTTAGTTTGAAAATGCCACCTTCAAAAAGGAGGCATTTTCTTGCTTTAACTATTCTGTGACTCTGCCGGTTTGTCGATTCCATGTCTGGGTCAGACTGACAGTTGGGATGTTTGTGAATCTCCTCTAGACAGTGAATCAAAGGGAGATGGGGTGTAGCCTGCATATGCAGATGAGGCATCTGGTCTGCAGTTGAGGGAGGAGTGGTCAGTTACACCTGAATGGGCTGTGCCTGCCCTCACACAATGCAGTCTCTTACCCCCTGGTGTGGGTCTGGGGCCTGGCCTGGCAAGGGAGGATCCTGTAAACAACAGAGACTTTACTTTGAAGTTTGCCCTCTTCAAAGGCAGAAAGGGTTATTAGTAGTGGACCCAAAACCCCAGACTTTTAGATCATTTCTGGAATCAAGAGGAACCTCTGCTGTTACAAATGGGGTCTTCGGTTGGCAGTCAGGTTACCCCCGTCCAAGCAAGGACCCTCACTCTAGTCAGGGCAAAGGCGAAACACACCTGGTTAACCCCCGCTCACTCTCTTGATAGCTTGGCACGAGGAGAAAGGCTTAACGCAGAATCAGTGTGTAAAATATTTGTACCAACACATACAGTAATACAGTGAAATACTAACAAATTAACACCACATAGGTTTATAAAAATAGTAAATTTTTTTTTTTATTAAATAAGACCAAATACGATAAAAATCCACAATACACTGTTCAAAATAAGACTTTAGTAATTAAAAACACAAAAAGAGTGCCTGGAAGCACCAATACTGCAATTTGATGTTAGGCGAAGTTGTGACAGAGTCATTTCCCACAATGCATGGTGCTTTTTATGGAGTCACACAGACACCAGGTACAGTATCTTAGCAAAAAGTGAGGAAAACAGGCTGGTGCACAGAGTCAGGAAATGAGGCGTCGCTGGATCCGAGGCGGCGTTGGTTTCGGCGCTGCAGGGCAGAGGAGCAGAGGTGTCCGGTCCTTACTGCAGAGCGGTGGAGGTGAGGTGACGTTGGTTACGAGGTGTCGGTCCCTTGGTACTTCCAGCAGAGATGAAGTCAGGCGAAGTCACGGTACTGTGAGGTGACCTCACATGGTGGAGCTCACGTCACGGGGTTGCAGGCGCCGTGATGTAGTCAGGTGTCAAGAACGTCGGTGTTACGACAGTCTGATCTCAGCAAAGTCATGCGTGATGAACAGCTGCGGCGATGCAAGGCCTGAGGAGTCATTGGGGTCGTCGCACTTCTGCGGGATCCATGGCTTCAGGTGCAGACAGCATCATGTGTTCTGTGCAGTGTTGACCTTAGCGAAGTCGCACAGCGTAGTCCGGCGGCATTTCACAGGATTTCACCAGAAATTCACTTCTAGGGGCCCAGGAACTGGAATGGCACCCTCCTCATGCTAGAGTCCGCAGCATGTAGACTCAGAACTGAATGGTGAAGCCTTTGCTGTCTTTGAGGCTTCAAAACAGGAGACAAGCTCTACTCCGAGCCCTTGGCGATACCTATCAATCAGGAATGCACAACAAAGTCAAGTCTTTGCCCCCTTTAGCAGGCATAAGCAGAAACTGCGGGATAGGCCAACAAAGCCCAGTCACAGGGCGGGGCAGCACTTCTCCTCAGCTCTTCAGCTCTTCTCTTTGGCAGAGGTTTCTCTTGATTCCTGAAGTGATCTAAAGTTTGGAGTTCTGGGTCCACTACTTATACTCCTTTCTGCTATGAAGTAGGCAAACTTCAAAGGATAGTCTCTGTTGTTCACAAGATTCTGCCTTGCCCAGGCCAGGCCCCAGACACACAGCAGGGGGTTGGAGACTGCATTGTGTGAGGGCCGGTACAGCCCTTTCAGGTGTGAGTGGCCACTCCTCCCTCCACTCTAGCTCAGATGGCTCATCAGTATATGCAGGCTACACCCCAGCTCTCTTTGTGTCACTGTCTAAGGGAGATTCACAAACAGCCTTTTGGACCTGGCCCTTTTTGTGGGTTCATCCCCAGACTTTTTGGCTCCTTCCTCCTATTTTCACTGACCTCTTGTTGGCTCTAGGACTTTGAGCACTTTATCACTGCTTATCACTGGTGAAGTGCAGGTGCTCTCCCTTCTAAAGTTGGTATGATTGACTTACACCTAATTGACACATTTAATTTACCTGTAGGTCCCTTGTACAGTGGCTATACTCAGGGCCTGCAGCGCTGCTTGTGCAACCCACAGAAGTAGCCTTTCAAACCTATCTCAGGTCTGCTAGCTCAGGGCCTGCGTGCACAGTTTACTGCCACAGGGACCTGGCATCTAAATTTACCACAGAACTCCCCTTTTACTACATGACGCCACCCCTAAGGTAGGCCCTAGCTAGCCCTATGGGCAGAATGCTATGTACATAGAAGGCAGGACATGTGCCTGCTTGCGTGGCCTGTCCTAGTAGTGACAAACAGCCTACTTGGTTTCTTACTGCTGTGAGTTCTGCCTCTGAGGATCTCCTAATACAATACTCTTCTAACCCAATGAGCACGCGCAAAAAGAAGCGCAAACATTTAAGAATGAAAGCAAACAACATCAATTAACATTGAGTAACATCTCACACAAGAATCCTCCCTGGGCTTTTGGGCATAGTTCCTGGGCAAACATTCCTGAGTAAAAGCCCTGTGCAAATCCCTGTGCAAAGTTGGTTTATGCCTTGGAGCAGGAGCAGGAGCAAGAGCAGGGGCAGGAGCAGAAGGCTGAGGCCGAGGATAACAATGTCAACATCAACTATATGTCGATCATCAACATTAAGGCCCTCATCATGACATTGGCGGTAAGTGATAAAGTGGCGGAAATACTGCCAACAGGCCGGCGGTAATTATTGCCAAATTATGGCCATGGCGGTGAGAACTCCCATAGACAGCCAGTGTACCACACCATCCACCAGGGCGTTAACACCACGCACGCCAGCCCTTGGTATCAACAGCCAGGTGGAAGACAAAGTACCGCCCACCATATTATGACACAGCAAACTGCCAGGATAACTGGGGCAGTACCAAAGCCATCAAAAACCTGGCAGAAACAGAACACAGAAAGCGAAAGACTCACCAACAAGTACACAGTGGACTCTGCTGCCGCAATGGAACCGGAACTTCAAGTCTTCCCAATGCTCTTCCACGCTATGCTCCACCTGGAACACCAACGCTGACGAAGATGACAACGGTGAGTACAGCTGCCTAGCAACACAAGGGAGGGAGGGAGAAAAACAAGAGTGACACACACACGCAGAACACACACCAGATAAACACACACCATACACACAACAAGCTGCAGACGTAAACCAATGGCACACGACACACGGCACAATACAACAAGGACCAGATTTTGTTAGTACTGAAAATGTATTAGCAAGGGAAAAGCCACCACATGAGTCGGATATGTATAATTGTCCACAAAGTGCCAGTGCCCAGACCAAAGTACAAAGGGCCCACATGGCCACAGGGCACAGTCCAAGGTCCAACTTGTCCCCTGACATCAACTGCACAGAACTCTGCAGGCGCATCATTTTGCAAGTGGGCAGGCACCTCAGGGGAATGTGGGTGGGGGGCACCTCAGGCAAATTTGAGAACTTTCCCACTGGTTCTGGAGGAGGCTCCATGCCCATTTCTTTGTGCTGGGGAATGCAATGTCACAGTCTTTTAGGTGGGTGATTTGCCCACTTGTTCTGGAGGGGGCTCCATGCCCATTTGTCCGTGCTGGGGAGTTCAAGGTCGCAGTCTCTCAGGTGGGTGACTTTCCTACTGGTTCTAAAGGGGGCTCCACGCCCATTTCTCCATGCTGGGGAGTGCAAGGCCACAGTCTCTCAGGTGAGTGACTTGCCCACTGGTTCTGGAGGGGGCTCCATGCCCATTTCTCCATACTGGGGAGTGCAAGGCCACAGTTTGTCAGGTGGGTGACTTTCCCACTGGTTTTGGAGGGGGCTCCATGCCCATTTCTCTGTTCTGGGGAGTGCAAGGTCAAAAGTCTCTCAGATGGGTGACTTACCTTTGGTTCTAGAGGGGGCTCTTTGTACAGCAGTCCCAGAAGGGTAGCCTACATGCCCTCTGCTGGAGGTGAGGGCTACACTGTCTCATCTGGAGATGAGGGCTGCACTATGTCAGTAGGTGAAGGTGCCTCCTTGGCAGCCTCTGCCTGAGGCGAAGGTGCACTGACTCAGCAGGTTGAGGAGCAGCCTCTGCAGGAGGAGTGGGCTGCAATGCCTCAGCTGGAGGTGAGGGCTCCGTGACTACTGGTGGTAGTGGTGTCATCCTGCCAGCCTCTTCTGGACTCGAGGGCTTCTTCTCCTTCATGGCAGAAGTCGAGGGCTTCTTCCCCTTCATGGCAGGAGGTGCAGCCTCCTTCTCCTTCTTGGCAGGAGTCGAGGGCTTCTTCCCTTTCATGACAGGAGTCAAGGGCTTCTTCCTCTTCATGGCAGGAGGTGCGGCCTCATTCCCCTTCATGGTAAGAGTCGAGGGCTTCTTCCCCCTTCACGGCAGTGGCTGTGGGATCCTTACCCTTCCTGGCTGGTGGAGTGGGATCCATCACTGCCTTGCCTCCACAACTAGGAGGTATCTCCACTGTCCGCATGTACTGTTTGGCTGAGGTGCTGGGCTGGGTCGTTGGGACCCTGCTCTTATGGGCAGGATGGGGGGCAGTGGAGGGAAGAGGTCTAGTTGGGCAAGGAAAAGCTTTTTAGGGATGGTGGGGAGGAGAAGAGGGAGGAGGGATGGGAGTGGAGGTTAAGGGAGTGGTTGTTGGAGGAGTATGTCTGCTGGACTTGGATGCAGGTGCATGGGGAGTATGCTGATGTGAGGTGGATGGCTGTTGGGTGTCTGAGTGCTTGCATTGGTGACCTTTGGGGGGGCAGACAGGGTTGGAGAAGACACAGGTGACGCGAGCATGGATGTTGTGGAGGTGGCTACTAGTGAGGTGTGTGTGCTGCTTGGTGTGGTGATGCTGGTGGTGGATGAAGCAGTGCTTGCAGGTGTGAGTGTGGATGTGAATGTGTAGGAGGTGGAGGAGGAGGAGGAGGTAGAGACAGTAGAGGCAGTGGATGTGGTTGTGTCTGCAACTGTCTGGTGTTTGTGTGAGTGCTTGTGTGTTGAAGTGTGGGTCCTGTGTTTGACTGTGACAATCTTGTGTGATGTCGTGTATGCCTGCCCATCTGCATGGGTGCATGGGATGGGTTGGGGTTCAGGAGACTGGGACTGGGAAGTGGTAGTTGGAGGGGGGACGGTAGGGACAGGGACAATGGCTGCAAACAGAGATGACGTCAGAGCCTGACTCGATCTCTGTTGGGCCACCAATCCAACGTGGATGCCTTCCAGGAATGAATTGCATTGCTGCATCTGGGATGCCAACCCCTGGATGGCATTCACAATGGTTGACTGCTCTACAGAAATGGATCTCAGGAGGTCAATAGCCTCCTCACTCAGGGCAGCAGGGCTCACTGGGGAAGGGCCTGAGTTGACTGGGGTGAACAAGGTGCCCACCCTCCTGGGTAAGCGGGCACAGGCAACTCGCTGAGGGTCTACTCGGAGGGCGTTGCTGGTACGGGGTTGGCAGCTGTACCTGCAGCTGGTGTGGTCATAGAGGTGTCCGCCACCACCAGGGAGCTTCCATCCAAGAAGGTATCTGAGTCTGTGTTGTCACCTCCTGTCTCCAACGTGGTGCTCCCGTTGCCCTCAGTCCCACTGGTTTCTTTGGTGTTGGTGGACTCTGCCTCCTGGGTCCTGTGGGATGCAGCTCCCTCTGTCGCCGGTGCCGGTGCCCCTGCTCCTCCGCCAGATGATGCTAATGCACACATGGACAGGATGACAGATGATAAAGGGGGAAAGAGAGAAAGGGAACACTGGGTCAATTACTGCACCAACACCACAATTGGCATACACAGCACTGTCACAAGCATGTATCAGGATTGAGCACTATGCATTGCACTGCCACTGATTTGGGTAGATGCCACAGCAAGATGAGGGCCAAACACCACTAACTACACACCTCCTGGGACCCACTAAGCCATGTCTGACATGGAATGCAACCTCGCTAGGTCACCTTATTTTCCCTTTCAACCATTACCCTGGAGCTGGATAACACGGCAATTTCTGGCCTAGCATTAAGGGGCACACACTAACTCACACACACCACCCGGATCCCATGCCACCTACAAATTATTGTTGTAACGGCCACTGTACTTACCACCTTGTGGCTGCTGTGATGCCCTCAAGCACCCATCCAGCTCTCGGTAGGCCACCACCAGTATGCGGGCCATTAGTGGGGTCAGGTTCTGATGTGCACCCCTTCCTCATTGGGAGGCCATCCCCAGCTGGGCATCTGCACTCTTCCGTACCCAGCGTCTCAGGTCCTACCACTGTTTCTGTCTCCGTGGGTGCCCTGCCTGCCATAGACCCCCATGGTCCGCACGTCCTTGGCAATGGCATGCCATAATCCCTTCTTTTGATGGGCGCTGACCTGCAGAGGCGATACGGACAAGATGACACCATTACACATACAATCCAGCCTGTCACACATATGGCCCATCAATCCTGTTTCCTTCACCATTGGCACACACATCGCTCGGCGCACACCATCTACACCACGACATGAGTTCACCCCTCCAATGACAAGATGCTTGCACACACATCTCCATGCATCCTTCCCACATGCATTGTTGCCCAAGGTGTAATCACCTGTTTGGTCTGGAGGCCCATACAGCAGTCTGTACTGGGGTAGGACCCCATCCACTAATCACTCCAAATCCTCCGAAGTGAAGGCAGTGGCCCTTTCCCCAGTCACACGGGCCATGGTAGGTTCCACACACAGGTCACAGCAGCACATGCAGTGTAGGTGTTCTCCTGTTGAAGGTCAGAAAACAAGTGAGGAATCAGATAGAAAATGGCAGTCACATCCGCAGAGGTGTACCCCATCACTGCCGGCGCAGATCTCCATTGGCCACTGTACTCCATAGTGCTGCATATTATCCAATGAGGAACTGCACGGCGGTGTAAGACTGCCTTCTGCCACAACACCCAATGTCGGCAGAGTTACCTCACTTCCACCTGTCCCTACACACAGGACAGGCAGTCGCCATTTCATGGTGATGAACAACCATCAGATTAACCTTTACTGCATCACTGTCTAGACTTGGGCGTACCTTGAACCCTTGAACTTCTGGTACCTTGTAAGTGTTTCTGGCTTCTGTCTGGTTCACAGGGAACGTTTGCGGGCGGTTCACCTTCTGCAGGGGGAGGGGTTCTAGTGGCCTGTTGCTCCTGTGGTGGGGCCTCTTGGACACTAGCGGCAACTGAAGTGGAGGGCTGTTCAGATGACTGGCTAGCGGCAGGGGCCCGCTGGTGTGCTGTTGCCTCCCTCGTGATGCTGGCCATGTCTGCCAGCACCCCTGCTATGGAGATCAGGGTGTTGTTAATGGCCTGCAAGTCCTCCCTGATCTCCTGATACTGTCCATCCTGCAGCTGCCTGTTCTCCTGCATGTTGCCTAGGATCTGGTTCATCGTGTCCTGGGAATGTTGGTGGGCTCACAGGACCTCGGAGAGTGCCTCCTGGAGAGTCAGTTCCCTGCTCCTGTACTCTGGGTGGGTGCTGTGGTGTTGGTTCTTGATGGGGAGGCTCTGTGGTGTTCTGTGAGTGGGCTTGGGTGACCGGATGTCCAGTGATCCCTGATGGGCCAGGTAGGTCATCCAGATCCAGAAGTCCAAAGTTACTGTCATCACTTTGGGCCTCTTCTTTTGGGGGACTGGATAGTGGTGGCACGTCCTCTCCAGTGGCATTGGCTGGGGTACCTGTGGGGATGTAAATGATGTATTATGCTTCAGGTGTATGATGTGTACTTCTGTTAATTTCTTTCTATGGTTGTTGTTACCCTGCCAACTTTTGGTTGTATATGTTGGTGTATTGTGGGATTGTTAGTTTCCCTATGCTGTGCATGCTTTAGTGATGAGTGTCCATGCAGGGCTGGGAGGGGTGTCCATGCATTGGTACAGCATGCAATGCCTGGCATTGGTATTAGTGAGATGTGTTGGTGGAGTGTGTGGGATGTGGGGAGTGATAAGAGTGAGGGTTAGGGTGTGTGATGGTATGCAGGTATGGGGGGGGTGATAATTGTTAACAGTTGATTTACCAGTGTCCAGTCCTCCGCCAACTCCGGCGAGTCCCTTAGGATGCAATATTGCCAGTACCTGCTCCTCCCATGCTGTGTGTTGGGGGGAAAAGGTGAGGGTCCACCACTAGTCCTCTGTGTGGGGAGCTGGTGTCTTGCTGCAATGGAATGTACCTTCCCCGTAGGTCACCCCACCTCTTCCTGATGTCGTCCCTTGTTGTTGGGTGCTGCCCAGGGGATTACGAGTCCCCGACCGCCAGCCTTTTCCTGGCGGTTTGAAGCGCCAGGAAAAGGCTGGCGGTACGGGGAGTCGCATGGCCCCCAGACAGGGCCCCATGCAGCTTTTCACTGTCTGCTATGCAGACAATGAAAAGTGCGACGGGTGCAACTGCACCTGTCGCACGGACGCAACACCGCCAGCTCCATTTGGAGCCGGCTCCTATGTTGCGGCCGAGATTCCCGTTGGGCCGGCTGGCGGAAACCAGGTTTCCCCCCGCCAGCCCAGCGAGGATCTCATAATGACTGTGGCGGGTGTGCGGCTGCATTGGCGGCCCCCCGGTGGTCAGATCTTGGCAGGCGGCTGTAGCTGCCCTCCAAGGTCATAATGAGGGCCTTTGTGTACACATCCCAAGGATTTGCAAGAATATATAACCCTCCGGGGCTATGTAAACATTGGAGGTGGGCCACGCTTCCTCCCTCAAGGAGCCTCTGATGGCCCTGGGGACCACCACCCCCCCACCGGGCTGGCTCCTGCTATGTCCCAGGGTGCCCAGCCCCAGGCCATAGCTCTTTGCACACCAAGCCACAGGAACCTTTTAGGGCTCCCTTGTGGTCCCTGAAAGTCCATAAAGGGCTTAAGTTAAGAAAATAAAAAAATAAACCCCTGTAGCTCAGTGTGAAGGTTACAAGACCAGCTGGATATATATATAAATTTTACGGCGGTCACCAGTAGGTAAGTATAGTTGGGGCCATGCATCCGCAGAAAAAGTGTTTTTTGACCTGCCTATATTATTGGCACCTTTTGACGAATCTTCATAAAATTTTCCAACAAAAGTGTGCCAGTGATTCTTATTGCACATGATATGTTTTGGGGTGATCCATCAAGTGGGGTCCGAGAAAAAGAGGGGGTAAAAAATGTGCATTTTCCATGTTAATTCTGTTAAGCGTTTTGAACACAAATACAGCCTGAACCTCTGGACGGAATTACACCAAATTTGGCAGAAAGGTAGCTTTCAGTATGCAGATTATGCCTTTGCACATTGATTGCAAGTCCGTTCTGTAGTTTTTGAGATGTTTAAGGGGAAATACAATTGTATATCTATGGCCGCAGATCCGTCCCAATGTAGTTATAGTGTTGGCAGCAAATTTGCGAATACCATGCCAACAGGAATGCTGCGATTGATTCGCTGCAACCTGAGCAGAAAGTTGTGGCCACCATGTTAGGTAATGGGACACGTTCCCCAGGTCTGTAAAATAAAATGAAAAATGGAATAAGTGGTCAGGGTGGAGGTACCCTGACCTCAGGGCTGTGATATAGGTGTCTTTGAGGGTCAAATTATGACCTTAAAAATATTTTTTTGCACGCTGGGTGATATTCGCAAACCGGTCACAATGCTCAGCTCAGCCCGTTGCCATGTAACGTTGTAATAATTCAGGAATATCAGAGAAAAGATTTGAACGAAAACATTCAAAGACTCATTCATACACTAAATCATTCATTCATAGAAACACTCAGACATTCATGCACCCAATTACAGACCCACTCAGAGAGTCATACACCCACTTTCATACCCACTGAGACACACACACCCACTCACAGACCCACCCAGGCCCTCAAGCACCAACTCACAGACCAACTCAGACACTGGTACACCCACTCAGACACTCTCACACCCATAGACACCCTCTCATACCTATTACCACATCCAGAGAGGCAGTCCCCGCGGCCAACTCTTGCCATACATGGCCGTGCTCTGTATAGGGTTAGGTAATTATGGGAATTGGCTGCAGGGCCTTGCCATGAGCAGCATGGAGTTGGGTGGCTATAGGGGGTTGACCACAGACTCTAGTCAAAGGCCAGGGCCAGCGGCCAACCCCCACTACGCATGACTGAAGGCTGAGCATGGCGTTGGTTAGATTAAGGTATAGTAATTAAAATACCTTTGTGTTAAAAAAACATGGAAATTCACTGATAAAAACAAAAGTTACAGGGACAATATAATTAGGAAATAGAATAAAAAACATAGAATTTCACCTAAAAAAAACTAAAGGTTTTATGTACGTTATGGTTAGGTTCTGGATTTAGTCATACAAAACCTTACAAATTCAGCAGTTAGAGGATTTTGAACACAACTGCAGCCTGAACCGCTGGACAGCATCACACCAAATTTGGCAGAAAGCTAGCTCTTGGTCCAGAAAGTGTGATTTTTGTAATTTGATGAAAAAACATCGAGTGTTTTTTGAGATATCATAGTTTTAAAAGTATAGATCTCTAGGGACGAGGATCTTCTGCGGATCCAGCTGTCCTCATGCTGATATCTCTTTAGCTGCCAGCACTTCAGCAAAGAAGTGGTGCCAGCCATATTGGAACATGGCTTCAGCTGAAAAGGGGTTCATGTAGAGTCACCCTGAGCCCCTAGCCTTGGTCTAGGGGTGCCTCACGGACCCTGGAAGGGCAAAAACATTAACAAAATCTATGCAAAATCTGCAGATCAACAGATTTTTGGGACATCTGTTTTCAAAAGAGCAGTCTCCTGTCATTTTCTTTAATTTTACCACTGGGTGGGCCAGGTCCTGGGGGAGTTGGGGGCTTCAAAAAGTAGGGGGCTCACACTGCCCCATCCTAGGGCTTTTGTTTGCTCTGGGGACCACCACCTCTTGGGGTGATAACATTCAAGTATATGGGAAGACCATGTGGCCCGTACGGCCTCCAACATAGCCCGGGGCTGCCAACTCCCAGGGGCTGAATATGAAATTCATGCGGGAGGGCACACGTGGCCCTCTATAACCACCTTTGGACCAACACCTTCTTGGGGCAAAATTTCAAATTGTAATGAGGGAGGCCTGTATAGCCTCCCCCAAATTTGCGAGGACTGCCACCTCCCCAAGGTTGAATCAAAAATGCATGCGGGGGCCCACATGGCTCCCCCTGCAGCCCCAAGGACCACCACCTCCCTAGGGCATTTTGTTGTAATGAAGGGGGGCCATTGTGCCCCCCACACAGGCCTTGGGACCACCACCTTCGGGGGCTGAACAAAATAATGAAGGGGTCCATTGTGGACCCCCTGTCTCAGGGACCACCACCTCTATGGTGCAAAATTAAACATTTGAGGGTGGTCACACAGCTCCCCTTGTGTAGTCCCCAGGGCCAGCTCCTGCTATGTTTGGGGTACCAACTCCTGGGACATAGCTGTGTGATATAACTTGGTGGGAGCTTTGACAGCTCCTGCCAAGTCAGAGCAAACACTCTGGTTCCAGCAGGCGAGACCTGTCAAAGTGCTCTTACATGCTGGAAGCAGAGTTCTAATCTTTTTCACTGCCCTCAGAGATGTGGGCAGAAAAAGAGATGACATTATTGCTTTGACAGACAGGGAGTTGCATGTTTAGCAGCTCCCTGTGTGCCAAACCAATTCCGATTCCTGCAGGAAGTAGAAGTCCGTCTTGGACCACGGGGGCCTTGAGGCTCCCCTTGAAGTCCTCATTGTGCACACTGGGTGCACAGGGCACCCAGGTTACAAGGCCGGGACCAAGGGCATGGGGTCCCCGGGCCTGAAATAAGTGGCTTCCCTTTAAATTGCTACAAATATGCAAATGTGCAAATTACTTGGAACCTGCGCCTGCTTGGCCCTGTACTGTCCGCCTTAGTAGTATGCAAAGGTCTTCCGGCTTTTGCCAGGATGATGTACAGCTTCCCAAAGTGCCCCTCAGTGCTTTTCCCATTGATTTTGATGGCACATTCTTTCTTGATGCCCAGGAATATGAGGACATCTCCACTAAACAAAGAATGATTTACTTGATATAGATAAGTGGAAGGACCCTGATTTGGTGGAGATTTACATTTGTGTAGTCTGGCTGGCCTCGGTAGGAGGATGCATGTTATCACAGAATTCTAGAGAAACAGGCAACACAAACAATCATGTTGCCAAAATGTGTACAACGTCACTGGTGACATTTCCTTGTGCTCCATTACAAAGTTGTAGTGTAGAATGCATACTGAACATTTATCCAAGGAGGCATACACTTGGGTAGATATTTCATGCAAAGCTGTGGGCTATTGTGGGATAAAAGGGCAGGTGAGGTTCCTTTGTGGTAGAGTCATTCTCACAGCTACAGCCACACGGACACTCACACACCCACTCACAGATGTACTCAGACACTCAGTCAAACACTCATACACCCACTCACAGACCCACTTAAAGAAGAGACACACATCTACTCACATACTTACTCAGACACTCACACATCCCCTCACAGAGCCACTTACACACTCAAGCACCAATTCAGACCCACTCAGAGATTCACATTCACAGACCCACTGAAAGACTCACATACCTACTCACAGACCCACTCAGAGACTCACACACCAACTCACACACCCACTCAGGCTAACACACTCACTCACACACCCTCTTAGACACACATGCACCCACTCACAGACCCACTCAGACATTCAAGCACCCACTCATGGACCTACTCAGACTCACACACACACACACTCACAGACCCACAAAGACACTCACACACACTCACAGAGACACGCACTCTCACACCCACTGTCACACCAAAAGACAACCTCTTACACCTACTCTCACACCCAGGCAGACACTGTCACACTCACTCTGACATTCATATAGACCCTCTAAAACCCACTCTCACAAGCAGACAGACAATCTCACACCCAGAGACACACTTTTTCACACCCAGAGGACAGGCCCTGTGGCCAACGTCTGCCGCATACGGCCAAAGGCCACGCACAGCACTGGGTTGGTGGTTGGAGTAATGTATAGTAATGGAAATTACTTTAAAAAAACATAAAAAGTCACTGAAAAAAACAAAAGTTAGAGGAACATCATAGTTAGGAAATGGAATTTAAAAAAACATGGAAATTCACTTAAAAACCAAATGTGACAGGGACATTATATTTAGGTTCCGAATTTACTGGCACAAAACCAGAGAAATTCAGCAGTTATAGTTATAGTTATTTCAAGTAACTAAAGCTCGCAGCATAAGGTAACTATAACTTGCGCGTTCACTATGCATTGCTAAATACACCAGATAATACAGCACTCATGACAACTTTTATAATGTCAATAAAACTATCAATGAATCATTAGCAGTCAAATTATCGAAGAAAAAACTGTGCATGGAGGGGGAGCAAGATACCTTAGGCCATGAATCATAATTACTTGAAATATCTCTAACGATACCTGGTGAATATCTCTGGGTTTTTGTGCAAGTATATTCAGAACAGACAGTACACACTACAAAGTGAATTTAATAGACACAAGTACAGGCCTTAGATGCCTGAGGCTAAGGAGACGCCCACCCTCCTGGGTGTGCGGGCACGGGCAACTCGCTGAGGGGCTACTGGGAGGGCGGTGCTGGTATGGAGGTGCGGCTGTACCTGCAGCTGGGGTGTTCATAGAGGTGTCCGCCACGACCATGGAGCTCCCATAGGAGGAGGTATCAGAGTCTGTGTTGTCCCCTCCAGTCTCCGCTGTGGTGCTTCCCTCGCCCTCCATTCCACTGGTTCCCTCAGCATTGGTGGACTCTGCCTCCAGGGGCCTGTGGAATGCAGCTCCCTCTTTCGCCGGTGCCTGGCTCCTCCACCAGATGATGCTAATGCACTTAAGGACAGGATGACAAAACAAGAAAGGGGGGGAGAGACAAAGGATGCACTGGGTCACTGACTGCACCAACACCAACGTTGGGGTACACAGCACACTCACACACAGGGAACAGGCCTACGCACTATGCATTGCACTACCAGTGAAATGGCTAGTCACCAAGGAATGAGGAGGGTCACTCACCACCAACTGCAGCACACCTGGGACCCACGCAGCCCTGCCCAAACGTGAATACTAACAAGAAAGGTAAGCAGTATTTTCCATTCAAACCCTTAGCCTCCAGAGGACCTACGCTGCTATATCTGGCCTGGCCTAGGGGCACCCACTGACACACAACCACCACCCAGATACCATCCCACCAGCCCTAAGTTGTAATCATAGTCACTGTACTCACTTGCGGCTACTGTAGTGCCCTCAAGCACTCATCCAGCTCAGGGTAGGCTACCACCAGTATGTGCGCCATCAGGGGAGTAAGGGTCGGACAGGCACCACTCCGTGGGCCACTGTGGTCTTTCGTACCCAGCATATCAGGTCCTCACACCGTTTGCGGCAGAGGGTGCTCCGTCTGTCATAGACCCCCAAGGTCCACACCTCCTTGGCGATGGCACGCAATATTCCCTTCTTTTGATGGGGGCTTTTGATGGGTGCTGACCTGCAGAGGCAATACAGACAGGAGAACACCATTCGACAAACAGTCCAGCCTGTCACACAAATGGCGCACCATACCTGTTTGCATCAACATTGGTACACACATAGCCCAGCGCACAACATGTACACCACCAAGAGGACTTGATGCCTTCACACACAACTCCATGGATTCATGCCACATGCATCGTGCCCACAGTGTACTCACCTGTTGGTCTGGAGCCCCATACAGCAGTCCGTACTGGGGTAGGACACCATCCACCAGTCACTCCAACTCCTCAGAAGTGAAGGCTGGGGCCCTTTCCCTGGTCACACGGGCCATGGTAGGTTCCAGACACAGGTCACAGCAGCACATGCAGTGTAGGTCCCCTCCTACAGAAGGTCAGAAATCAAGTGAGGAATGTGAAATAAAATGGTGGTCACTTCCGCAGCGGTGCATACTGTCACCACCGGCATAGATTCCCATTGGCCAGTGTACCCCTTAGGGCCCAATATGAACCAATGAGGAATTGCACGGTGGTTCACGACCATCTACTGCCTTGGCGCACAATGTCGGCGGCATTACCTCACTTCCACCTGTCCCTCCACACAGGGCAGGCGGTCGCCATTTCAAGGGGGTTAACAGGCCAATAGATAATTTCTGGGTCACAGGATAAATAGGCACATACTTTTAAATTATACTGTCCCAAATCATGATTGCACGACGTGGAATGCTGTTGTGGTATAGTTGTTCAAACTGTGACAGCCTACTCACTCTTGTGTCCCTTAGATACCTATCGCTGCCGATGAATAGGAGATGGAGACATACCCCCGTGTTCAGACCCCTGATGGACTTGGCTACACTGGAGGACAGGCATATTGTCCTCACCTATAGATTGGACAGGGCCACAATCACAGAGCTGGAACCTGACCTGATCTCAGCTATCCGTCATCCCACTGGGATACCCCCTCTTGTGCAGGTTCTATCAGTGCTCCATTTCTTGGCAACTGGTTCATTCCAAGTGAAAGTGGGATTGGCAGCAGGAATGTCACAGCCAATGTTCTCAATCGTGCTGGCAAGAGTCTTGTCTGACATGATAAAACACAAGTCCAGCTACATTGCTTCCCCCCAGGTGGAGGATTTGGCCACAAGGAAGGCCGGATTTTTTGCAATGGGACATATCCCCAACATAATTTGGGCGATTGACAGAACACACATTGCAGTTGTCCCCCCCGGCAAATGAACAATTGTTCAGGAATCATAAGAGTTTCCACTCCATGAATGTGCAGATGGTGTGCCTGGCGGACCAGTACATCTCTGACGTCAATGCAAAGTATCCTGGGTCGGTGCATGATGCCTTTGTCCTAAGGAATAGCAGCATCCCAAATGTGATTTCCGAACTACTGAGGCACAGGGTGTTGCTAATAGGTGAGCCTTGGTTCCCACCCAGTATATGTTGGTGTATGCCTATGCTGTTGGCCATATAGGATAGTGTGTGGCTAAATGTTGTCCCTCAATATTTGCAGGTGACTCTGATTACCCAAACCTATTATGGCTTCTCACCCCTGTGAGGAATGCCCAGACAAGGGCAGAAGAACGTTATAATGAGGCACATGGGCGAACCAGAAGGATCATTGAGAGGACCTTTGGCCTTCTGAAGGCCAGGTTCAGGTGCCTCCATCTGACAGGTGGACCCCTGTGCTATTCACCCAAGAAGGTCTGCCAGATAGTAGTGGCATGCTGCATGTTGCACACCCTGGCCCTCAGGCACCATGCACCTTTTCTGCAGGAGGAGGAGACTGGAGATGCCCCTGTGGCAGCAGTGGACCCTGAGGACAGTGAAGATGAGGAGGCCGATGATGAGGATGTGGACAACAGAACATTGGTGATCCTTCAGTTTCTTCAATGACACACAGGTGAGACAGTGCTACTTCACATTTCTACGACTATTGGTGTATTCTGTGTGGCATTGGCATGCTGGCATTACCGCCTTCTTTCCCCTACTTACTGTTACCTATGGATATTCATTTTACAGATGTTGGTGATATGACAACATTGTCCTGATATGCTCACAACAGCCATCAACAGGTCATTAATTCTATGTTCATACTATCTATCATTCATTTGCAATGGTTGTAGCTCTTTCATTCAATACAAATATGCAATACATGAAATAATAGTAGTCGAGTTTTATCCAAGGGTGTTTATTGTTGTGCTAAAATATGGAAAGGAAAGTGCAATGGAATGAGGTGATGATGGAGGAAAGTCCAGGGTATTGCTCCAGTCTGTTTGTAGCACAGGTGCATTGCCCATGGTAACATAGGAAGGGGAGCAAAGGCAGTTCAAAGTGGACACGGTCACTGAGTGAGACACAAAGGGGATAATCAGGAGAGTCTCATTTCCTGGCCGTGGTCTTGGTAAGTGTTTCTGGCTTCTGTCTGGTTCACAGGGAACGTTTGCGGGGCGGTTCACCTTCTGAAGGAGGAGGGGTTCTAGTGGCCTGTTGCTCCTGTGGTGGGGCCTCTTGGACACTAGCGGCAACTGAAGTGGAGGGCTGTTCAGATGACTGGCTAGCGGCAGGGGCCCGCTGGTGTGCTGTTGCCTCCCTCGTGATGTTGGCCATGTCTGCCAGCAACCCTGCTATGGAGATCAGGGTGTTGTTAATGGCCTGCAAGTCCTCCCTGATCTCCTGATACTGTCCATCCTGCAGCTGCCTGTTCTCCTGCATGTTGCCTAGGATCTGGTTCATCGTGTCCTGGGAATGTTGGTAGGCTCACAGGATCTCGGAGATTGCCTCCTGGAGAGTCAGTTCCCTGCTCCTGTACTCTGGGTGGGTGCTGTGGTGTTGGTTCTTGATGGGGAGGCTCTGTGGTGTTCTGTGAGTGGGCTTGGGTGACCGGATGTCCAGTGATCCCTGATGGGCCAGGTAGGTCATCCAGATCCAGAAGTCCAAAGTTACTGTCATCACTTTGGGCCTCTTCTTTTGGGGGACTGGATAGTGGTGGCACGTCCTCTCCAGTGGCATTGGCTGGGGTACCTGTGGGGATGTAAATGATGTATTATGCTTCAGGTGTATGATGTGTACTTCTGTAAATTTCTTTCTATGGTTGTTGTTACCCTGCCAACTTTTGGTTGTATATGTTGGTGTATTGTGGGATTGTAAGTTTCCCTATGCTGTGCATGCTTTAGTGATGAGTGTCCATGCAGGGCTGGGAGGGGTGTCCATGCATTGGTACAGCATGCAAGACCTGGCATTGGTATTAGTGAGATGTGTTGGTGGAGTGTGTGGGATGTGGGGAGTGATAAGAGTGAGGGTTAGGGTGTGTGCATGCAGGTATGGGGGGGGGGTGATAATTGTTAACAGTTGACTTACCAGTGTTCAGTCCTCCGCCAACTCCGGCGAGTCCCTCAGGATGCAATATTGCCAGTACCTGCTCCTCCCATGCTGTGTGTTGGGGGGAAAAGGTGAGGGTCCACCACTAGTCCTCTGTGTGGGGAGCTGGTGTCTTGCTGCAATGGAATGTACCTTCCCCGTAGGTCACCCCACCACTTCCTGATGTCGTCCCTTGTTGTTGGGTGCTGTCCCACAGCGTTGACCCTGTTCACGATTCTCTGCCATAGCTACATCTTCCTTGCTATTGACATTTGCTGCACCGGTGCTCTAAAGAGCTGTGGCTCTACCCTGACAATTTCTTCCACCATGACCCTTAACTCCTACTCAGTGAAACAAGGTGCCTTTGTGGTGCCATGTGTGTTGTGTGATGTGTGTTGGTGAGGGTGTGTTGGGTAATGTGGTGGGGTGCGTGATGTAGAGTGCGTGAGGAGTGTATGGGTGCAAGTGGTATGTGTGTCTAGTTGTCTCTGTGCTCTTCTTCTAAGTCTCTTGGTGGCAATAGTTGTTCGTAAAGGGTTGTGGGTAATGTGGGTGTGTGGTTTATAGTGGTGTGGGTGTGGTGTGTGTATTTTTGTCAGGTGTATGTTTTTGGTATTGTCCAATATAGTGTTGTTTTGTATGAGGGTGTCCATTCTGAGTCCGGTGGTAAATACCGCCAATGGTTTACCACTGTTGAATGTCCGTCGTAGTGATTCATGGGCCATAATGTGCTGGATGTTGTTTTGTTAGCACAACAGTGTGAGTTTTGGGACCGCCAGTTTATCACTAACCTTTGGTCAGGCGGATATGTGTATGTTGCTGTATTCTGTCGGATTGGTGTGTGTGTGTCATAATATGGTGAAGGGATATTCGCCAGCGTGGCGGTAAGTTGACGGCCGTCAGCGATGAGGTAAGCAGGATTTAACCTGTCATAATGAGGGCCTATGTGTGTTGGAATGACAGGTATACTCCCTACTCTCTGGGTGTAGTTCCCTACACGCGTCCCATAATCCTAAATTGTGCATAGCTGCTGTGAGGGATCTTGCCATTAATGGTTTTGTACCGTGTTTAGATGGGTAACGATCTTTCTCACTGTCCAATATACAATTGTAATCTCCAGCCTACACAATAGGAGCCCTCACCCCTTTCTCCAACACCTCAGGTACATTATCATAGCAGCAATGATCATCTGTGTTGGGTGCATAAGTGTTAAGAATAGTAAGGGACGCCCCCATCTAATGTACCCTGTAGGAGTATTTATCTCCCTTCACATCAGCTTCACTGTAGACATGTGTAAATGGGACCCCGGCACAACCCATATTGCTACACCTCTTGCGTAAGAGGAAAAGGATGAGGAGAGTATTGAAAAAATGTTTTTTACATTTTTGGAAAGCAAAAATAGTATTTATTCACCAGGTTTCTGAATGCAACTTGGAATGGAGTGCACTGGGATCCTGCTAACCAGGTTCAAGGGGGCCAGTGTTCTTTCCCTAAAACATTGGAAAAGTAATTGGATACACTTTTAGCTACCACTATGAGTCCCTAGTAAAAGGTACTTAGGTACCCAGGGCATGGGGTACTATGGGTAAGCCCCTGAGGCAGCAACA
Organism: Pleurodeles waltl; assembly: GCF_031143425.1. NCBI lineage: Eukaryota > Metazoa > Chordata > Amphibia > Caudata > Salamandridae > Pleurodeles > Pleurodeles waltl. Next base: position 685,059,893 of record NC_090442.1, read on the forward strand.
CTGATTGTGCCACCCTCAAGGGCCATGCGTCCAGATGCACCCAGCACTGATATAGCAGGCTGAGTGTCCTGGTGCAAACCCAAAATACAAATTCAACATGGCACACTACCTGTGTGCCTTGTCCACCCTACACTGCATATGTTATAGGTAAGTCCCCTTCTAGCAGGCCTTCCAGCCCTAAGGCAGGGTGCACCATGAGCAATATGCCCCCACTGTGTCCTTGCCAAACCTGGAACATAGTGAGTGAACAGAACAGTCATTTTAATATATGTGCTGGACACTGGTCAATATGAGTTTCCCAGCTACATAATGGCTACTGTGAACCCTGGGTTGTTTGGTATCAAACAACGCAGAATGATAAATCCAAACTGGTACCAGTACTGGATTTATTATAAAAAGGACCCGGGGTTACCTTAGAGGTCCCCCCTGTAAAAACGAACTATCCTGGCATGGTTGTGAACTGGTTCCAGCAAGCCTGCCACCTTCAGACAGCCAATATACAAACTGGGAGGGGGGAGCCCTGTCTCTCTGGTTTGTAAAACAATGCCCTTCCGTGGTGGAGGAGCTAACACCCCCTCCTACAACTGCTACTGCTCTTGAACCTCGATCACCAGGCCTGCTGCTAGCAGCACATGGCCTCCCCCTTTGCAAACCACTACATTTGGAGGAAGCAAAGGTGGAAAAACCACACAAAAGGTAGGAGGAGTGGCCTCACTCAGTATGCACCACTCCTGGGGGCTTACAGGCGAAGTGGACCCTCCATTCAATTTTCCTCCATGTTGTATGGAAGAAAAATATCCAGTTAGGTATTGGGAAACAATCCTTCCCACAGGAAGTGGTCACTGTAGTGGGTGTATCCATCCAAGGGTGTGTCCCATTGGACACTACCAGGTTCCCCCTAAAATTCCCACTAAATTCTGTATATAGTGGGCTCTGCTAGACCAAGAAATTGGATTTGAAAGGACAATGAAGACCAGCACCAAAGAAGAACCAAAACAAGAGAACTGTGGACCTACTGCACAGGAAAAGGCTCCAAACCCTGCCTGCTGCACCCAGGACCCAAAAGTCGATGCTGTGGAGGAGCTGGACACTGGAATGACCCCAGAAAACCCATGGGACCTCCAGACTTAAAAAATCACTCCAGATTTCCCTTCTGAGTGGAGCACCGCTCAAAAACTAAGCAAAAACCAACAAGCCAGTGAGGGTCACTTCACTGACGGCCAATATCTTTGCAACCAGAAGTCACAGCCAGCCTCAACAACACACCATCAACTGCCCAGATATGTCCTACTAGAGTGCTAAGTTTGGTGGCACTGCGATCTCCAGTGGCCACGTTCGCAAATACCCTGGGTACTGGTCAACTAATGTCAGACAACAAGAAAACTAGCTCCCGTGGAGCTGAAACAGGATCAGGTGGGAGCTCCAGTGGAGGGTCTTCAGGAATACCCCAGACATCAAACCAGAGTGCCCCTGTTGTCCTTTAAGCATCCCTAAAAGAGACTCACTTTCATCTCCAAAGGTCTCCATTGAGTACAGCTGGATCTCGCACTGCATCTGGCCGCCCTGTGCCCTGCAATGAAGAACCAGCTGTTCTCCATGGGTCCCTGACCCCTTGCACCCTCAACAGCCCAAGGTGACCCCAAGGCACCATCTTTAAATCTGCAAACCAGCTCCTTTTCCAAGTGGCCCCTCCAGGTGACCCTGTGCCTGTGCCAAGAAGTTTTCCAATGGAACATTTAGGTGGTCTAATTTTACCTCTGGAAACCAACGTGCAGTTGCCTGGACCACCCCACACACTACATAGAGGGCCAGCCCCTAATAGGTCTGCCTAGCAGTGAGTCAGATGCTGCTAGGTGCCTGGGATTCCAGTGCAATGGCTCACACACCTCTGCACTCACCCTCAGACACCTGACGATCCCGCAGAGCATAGGGGAGGTGGCGCCTCACCCAGAAAATTAGAGTGGCTGCTTCGGCCTAGCTGAAAATGGGGAGGGGGCCACATCCGTTCCCATCATCATCACCCGTATGGGGTATGGATGGGACTCACTCTACCTGCTTCTTCCATATGGACTTTGGGAGTGGGGCTAGATTCAGAGCCACAAGGGAAAGTAATAAACAGGAGGTCTGACTGAGGACAGGCCAGAAAAGGAAAATAAAATACAAAGTACAAAAAGGTAACTGAAATGCAAAATAAACCCAAAAATAAACACAGGAAAAGTGAGACAACACCAAAATAAGAACAAATAAGTTGTAATTGGTTATAGGGAAGACTAGATATGGTCGGATTGGGTTGGATAGAGGAAAAAGGCCGCTAACAATGAGAGAGAAACAGAAGCAGGCTAACCAAAATGGATAGGGTTGGATAGAGGAAAAAGCAATACAGGTAGCAATGAGAGACAAGCAGAAGCAGGCACAGCAAAATGGCCAAAAAATGCCCATGCTCAGTCCTGTCATTGACAGCTCTTATCTGTATGAAACCCTAGACACTCACTGAACCTAAATTGAGAAATGAAGCTGATATGAGCTGAAAAGCGGGTACTGTTAATACATTTTCTCTATGGAGAGAGCTTATTCTGAATCCCACTGTTTGGAGACAATGAAACTCTGATGAGCAATGCACCAAAGTGTATTAAAAAAATCTACTAAGAGCAGTGTTCACTCTATGTAACAATTATAAAAAAGTACTGTTTGCTAAAAATAACAACACTCTGAAGGTGCTAAAGAACCTACCACCTGCACCCTTCACAGTGTGGAAAAGCTTTACAGATAGCTCATCTAGTCTAGCAGAACTAGCACACATTCATATGCTAGTTTCTGATGCACATAGGCCCAGATTATAAACACATTGTTTTTTTTAATGCTAAACCGGAGTTAAACTTTTTCTGGCATTCACAAACCAATGCAAATAGGTATTTGCATTGGTTTGTTTGGCAAAGTAGTGCTTTCCGTTACTTTGTGTCAAGGAGGTGATACATGTATGGTACATGGGCGTACCCGTGCTACCACCCATGCTTTTTGATGCTAAACCATATTCTGAAAGATCAGAAGAAAGAGTTTAGTGCCAAAAACTAGCGCCTTTTAAAAGTAGGTGCAAAACAGAGAAATGTTCTAATTTCTTCCTGCCCTTCCAACTTTGCATGTGTGCTGCACTGTACAGGCATACTATTTTGTGTAGAGATTAAATTACCGATATGCTGAGAAGTCTGTCTTTCATAACAACTATAGAGACTATGGTATTGAAATATACTGCTAAGTCAGCTGAGACATCACCCCAGAGTAACATAAGTTCAAACCAGACAGTGGGTAGAGACGGTTCTCTCTGCACATACCTCTCTTCATACTGATGAGTTCCAACAGTAGAATATAAAATGAAGCATCCCCTCTGTTGAAAACTGTGTCTTGCATAACCAGTGTCCATACTTGATTGTAGGGACATACTCATCTCTCTGTCAGACATCTCCCAGTGGTGACAAGCCTACTTAGTACTGTGCGTACACCATGTGATAGGAGTGCGTATTAGAGTATAAAGATGCACTGCTCTCTGTGCCAATAACTCTCTCTTCTATCAGAGATTCCTAAGCTAAAGCAAGGACAAGAACTAATCTCTCTACTAACACCTCACTGTTGCATGACAAGTCCCCATAGCTGCGTAACAAATCAATTGGCATCTCAATTACCAAGTGTCTCTAGAATAAAAGATGTGGATACTGCTATGGAGTTGCATATACATGCAGCAGCATATTAACAGTCGCTGAAAATGGAACAGACAGGTTTAGTGAACATTGAAAATCAATAATAAAGCTGGAATTTCTAATAAATATTCTAATAAATATAACACAAAGAAATCAAAAAGTAACTTTAAACTTGTTTATTACAACAAAACAACACAGAACTACAACAACTATATCAACAACCTATATGAACAATTATTAAGTAAACAAAACAAACAAATATATCTCATGCCTTTTTTAAACTCATCAGCAGGCACTGGTGTCTCCCCCCATCTTTGCTCTAATTGCCTACTGGATTTGGATTCATGTAGCACTTCTTTTGTAGTCTATCTTTTGGCCACCTTAGCCTGTCAAAGAGTCTTAAGTTCCTGGAATATATTGGCAGGCTAGGTGGCAAGAAAGTGTCAGCAAAGCACCATGGGCCAGGTGTATCAGTACATTTTACCCATTCCATGCCCAGATGTATCAAAAGGTTTTACCCATTCTGTGCCTATTGGAAAATGTGTTCATACATATGGCCCCATATCTATAAATTGCAGTTCATAAAAACAGCTTGTGCAGAGTTAGTTCGTACTACTGAAATTCACAGCTGTTCAGCCACTGCCACATCCTTCCAACCTCAAATAACTGTGCTTCAAGACCTAGTTATTACTCAAGAACGCAATAATACTGCTTGTGCTAAAAAGGCTCATTTTTGCTGCTTAAGTAATGAGATAATTATTTCCTGAGAGCCAAGTTTTCAATTTCCTCTCACAAAAGACAAAATTGCAAAAAAGATTAAGGGGGTCATTCTGACCCCCGCCGGCGGCGGTAGCCGCCGGCCTGGCTGGGACCGCCAGAAGACCGTCCCGCGGTCAGAAGACCGCGGCGGTCATTCTGGGTTTCCCACTGGGCTGGCGGGCGACCGCCAAAAGGCCGCCCGCCAGCCCAGTGGGAAACACCCTTCCACGAGGAAGCCGGCTCAGAATGGAGCCGGCGGAGTGGAAGGTGTGCGACGGGTGCAGTGGCACCCGTCGCAAATTTCAGTGTCTGCAAAGCAGACACTGAAATTCAAAGTGGGGCCCTCTTACGGGTGCCCCTGCAGTGCCCATGCCATTGGCATGGGCACTGCAGGGGCCCCCAGGGGCCCCACGACACCCCTCACCGCCATCCTGTTCCTGGCGGTCGGAACTGCCAGGAACAGGATGGCGGTGAGGGGGTCGGAATCCTCCATGGTGGCGCAGCAAGCTGCGCCTCCATGGGGGATTCCCAGGGCAGCGGAAAACCGGCGGGACACCGCCGGTTTTCCTGTTCTGACCGTGGCCAAACCGCCGCGGTCAGAATGCCCTGCGGGGCACCGCCAGCCTGTTGGCGGTGCTCCCGCCGACCCCGGCCCCGAATGACCCCCTAAATGTTGTACTGATCATTAATTCATAAAGGGATACATCACTATAGTCTCCAAGCTATTCTACATGTTTCACCACGGTCCATATTTATATCTAGTCATTAAGTGCATCAGTAACTTGTTATTCCTTTCTCCTAGATAAACAGTTTATTTTCATATTTTTTGCTATTAAATTATACCATGCCATGGATTTTGCTTCCATAATGGTTTCTAAAGTAACACAATCATGTTGACACACTGTAGCTAACATTCACTATTGTTTCACTCTAGAAATAGCAATATCACCACTCAAAGATCCCATAGTGCTAAATATATATATACAAGGAGGTACACAAGAACAGTAGAGCTTGTATTATTACATTCTTTGTTTTATAATCTAAGAAACAGTACTTCCTTCACTAACAAATATCTACAGTTGAAAAACTTCATTCTTAATGCAATCCGGAAACTTGCTCACATCTCTCTACATTATAATGTGTATCTCTCAAAAGCAAAATTAATACATCAACACCTCCCCAAACAGCTTTTCACTCCATAACCATGGTGTAGAGTTAGTACACTTACCTATACTTCACAACAAAGTTTATAAAATATATTATTAAATACCTGATCTTTTCTCTCTTGTGTTTCTGTCTCTCCCAACCCACTATGTGCTTCTACTCCTTTCTCCCACAGGGCTTTTTCCTCCCTTTGTCGTCCCCTCCCTTTTCCCCCTGCCTTCCGAGTTAGCCTGTTTGTCCTCAGAATCTCCGGGACCTGGCGTTGCTGTGGTGCTATGTCGCACTTGTATATCATGTGCACCCATGTACCACCTGGTTTCTGCAGGCCTCTACTGCACTTTTCTGTATTGTGTATACCATTGTTTTGGTTTTGTACTTTTTTGCACACAAATAAAGACATATGAAACGACAATTGTGAAAAGTGAAATTCTGCGTAGTAATGTTTTATATTTGGTAGACTTAATCCTCCTGAAGCTCTAAAAGCTATTAGTCACTGTTTGGGTCCTGCCCTATAGCGGGAAGTTTATTTGGGCCTATTCCATGTAGTCATACTTTGTCTTTTCCTTTCCCCAGTTGACTTTGTAGTCAGAGACATGTGAAAACCTTGCAATAGTTACCATAAAGGTCAGGGTGAGGTATCAGTATTTGTCAGTGTAAGTAAGATATCATCCATAAATTTCAGAAAGTTTTATATTCTAGCTGTTGGTTGTTACAGATGCATTATGTCTGATGGTGTCAATTACTTATTAGAGTGAGTCATCAAGGGGTTTTTAGACTAGTGCTTTGAAGGCATAATATAGGCCATTTGTGACACCTACCTTACACCATTTGTAAAATTCCCCAGGGAATCCATCCTCCCATGGAGCCTTTTCATTTGGGAGCTTGGAGATGGTAGACACTATTTTCTTCATTGCTATCTCGTTTTCTTGGAGTTTACGCCCTATAGAAGCGACAGTTGGGAGATTAAGATCCTGGAAGAATCAGATTTCTGTTTCAATGTCGTTTTTGGACTTTAATGTATATAGTGTACTCTAGTAGGCTGTAAAAGAATTCACTATTTCCTATGGCAGGGATTTTAGGTCACCCTGTACATCATATTGTCGTTGTCTTAAATGAACTGGCATATGTCTGCCTTTCTTTAGTTTCAAAATGGCAGGTTTGTAGATGGTGCAGTTTTGAAGGTGCATATGTAATTCAACAAACAATTGGCCTGTTCTAAGTGTTGTCGATTGGAGGTTAAGGGTATCTCCACAAATTTCCTAATTAGTAGTTTCATGTTTCTATCAAGTAGTATGTGTCCCACTTTCTTCCACTTTTTATTCAATGGGTACCCGATAAAAATGCCATTCTTGCTGCTGACCACTTGAGAACAATCAACAGAGTCTGCATTGTCACTCAAGTAGGCCATTGTATGGGCAACAAAGAAGCATGCTCTGGTAGTTTTTATCATGTTATGTTTATTCACCATGATTTGTGTGCTGAGTGTTGCAGATAATAGTCTTCAGTATTTTGACTGATGAGTGATCAGCGAAGGATCCATCTAGACTGTCACACTGTAAGACTCTGGGGGCATATTTACATGCCCCTTGCACTGCCTTAGCACCGCCATAGTTTCATTTTTTTTCTGCTAAGGCAGTAGTAAGGTGGCCTTTCCCCCACACCGGATTTACAAAGTGATGCAATGCATGCATTGTGCAACTTTGCAATCCCTTGCACCACATTATGCCTGTGCCAGGTATAATGTATGCAAGGGGAATGTTTTAACGCAGGGAGGCCTAAAAAAATTGCACAGTAAAATTTACTAGATTGCACTGTGCCATTTTTTCCATCATTATTAATGCCTGCTCAAGGCAGGCATTAAAATGTTGTGCCCATTAAAATCAATAGGCCTCCCTGTGCTCTGCTGCACTAGCGAAAACATTTTTGATGCTAGTGCAGCAAAGTGCACAAACTACAGCATAAAAAATTCTGACACTATTGTGGTAACGACCGCCATGGCATTGAAGCCCGCTATTGGAGATCAATAAGATGTCATCAGCAAACAACAAGATGGATGTTTTTATGCAAAGGTGGGATCATCAGTGGGGAGACCTGACAAAAAGGGGACAACAGGCCTGATGTACTAAAATGAAATTTTGCATTTCCTAAGTAGCAACTTCATGAAAATCGCTATTTAGGAAATTCAAAATGCTATGTACAGAGATACCGATTTCCTAATAGTGATTCCCATGATGCAGGAATCACTATTAGGAAATTGCAAATAAGGAATCCCATTGCACTTGTGTCAATGGGCCGGTTTTGCATTTCACAAATAGCAATTTCCTAGTAGGAAATTGCTATTTGGGAAATGGAAAACCAAGGATGGCAATGGGCAAAAGGTCTCCCTTGGTGCACCCCAAAAATAGTGGTGTACATGTAGAGCACACATATGCCCAAGGGGTATGTGTGTGCTCTATTGCAGTATAAAAAAAGCATTTTGGGTTGCTTTTTTAACTTGCACATAGTTACCATCGGCTTCAGGTCGATTGTAAACGCATTTCCTAAATGCCCAAATTACATTTGGAAATGCTTTGTACATCAGAATAGGAATCACAAACAGGTAATCTTCACTTGTGTTTTCCTATTCTAAAGATCGCAAATTGCAATTTCTACAGGGTAGACATCACAAATTCCTAAAGGCCTTTGTACATTAGAAGAGGCTGTTTTGCATTTCTTAACAGACCGAAATACCAATTCATTAACCCCTTCGCTGCCAGGCCTTTTTCCCCTCCTGTGCCGAGCCTTTTTTTGGCTATTTGGAGCAGTTCGCCCTTAGGCCCTCATAACTTTTTGTTCACATAAGCTACCCATGCCAAATTTGCGTCCTTTTTTTTCAACATCCTAGGGATTCTAGAGGTACCCAGACTTTGTGGGTTCCCCAGAAGGAGGCCAAGAAATTAGCCAAAAAACAGTGAAAATTTCGTTTTTTTCAAAAAAATGGGAAAAATGGGCTGCAGAAGAAGGCTTGTGGTTTTTTCCCTGAAAAGGGCATCAACAAAGGGTTTGCGGTGATAAAATCACCAGCTTCCCAGCTTTCAGGAACAGGCAGACTTGAATCAGAAAACCCAATTTTTCAACACAATTTTGGCATTTTACTGGGACATACCCCATTTTTATGATTTTTTGTGCTTTCAGCCTCCTTCCAGTCAGTGACAGAAATGGGCATGAAACCAACGCTGGATCCCAGAAACCGCAACATTTTTGAAAAGTAGACAAAAATATGAATTCAGCAAGGGGTAATTTGTGTAGATCCTACAAGGGTTTCCTACAGAAAATAACAACTGAAAAAGAAAAATATTGAAATTGAGGTGAAAAAAACATAAATTTTTCTCTACGTTTTACTCTGTAACTTTTTCCAGCAATGTCAGATTTTCGAAAGCAATATACCGTTACATCTGCTGGACTATTCTGGTTGCGGGGATATATAGGGCTTATAGGTTCATAAAGAACTCTAGGTCCCCAGAGCCAATAAATGACCTGCACCCTGCAGTGGGTTTTCAATCTATGCCGGGTGTACAGCAATTCATTTGCTGAAATATAAAGAGTAAAAAATAGCTATCAAGAAAACCTTTGTATTTCCAAAATGGGCACAAGATAAGGTGTTGAGAAGCAGTGGTTATTTGCACATCTCTGAATTCCGGGGTGCCCATACTAGCATGTGAATTACAGGGCATTTCTCGAATAGATGTCTTTTTTACACACTGTCTTACATTTGGAAGGAAAAAATGTAGAGAAAGACAAGGGGCAATAACCCTTGTTTTGCTATTCTATGTTCCCCCAAGTCTCCCGATAAAAATGATACCTCACTTGTGTGGGTAGGCCTAGCACCCGCGACAGGATATGCCCCAAAACACAACGTGGACACATCACAGAAAACAGAGCTGTTTTTAGCAAAGTGCCTACCTGTAGATTTTGGCCTCTAGCTCAGCCGCCACCTAGGGAAACCTACCAAACCTGTGCATTTCTGAAAACTAGAGACCTAGGGGAATCCAAGATGGGGTGACTTGTGTGGCTCGGACCAGGTTCTGTTACCCAGAATCCTTTGCAAACCTCAAAATTTGGCTAAAAAAAACACATGTTCCTCATATTTCTGTGGCAGAAAGTTCTGGAATCTGAGAGGAGCCACAAATTTCCTTCCACCCAGCGTTCCCACATGTCTCCCGATAAAAATGATACCTCACTTGTGTGGGTAGGCCTAGCGCCCGCGACAGAAAACTCCCCAAAGCGCAACGTGGACACATCCAAATTTGTGAAGGAAAACAGAGGTGTGTTTTGCAAAGTGCCTACCTGTAGATTTTGGCTTGTAGCTCAGCCGCCACCTAGGGAAACCTACCAAACCTGTGCATTTCTGAAAACTAGAGACCTAGGGGAATCCAAGATGGGGTGACTTGTGTGGCTCGGACCAGGTTCTGTTACCCAGAATCCTTTGCAAACCTCAAAATTTGGCTAAAAAAACACATGTTCCTCACATTTCTGTGGCAGAAAGTTCTGGAATCTGAGAGGAGCCACGAATTTCCTTCCACCCAGCGTTCCCCCACGTCTACCAATAAAAATTATACCTCACTTGTGTGGGTAGGCCTAGCGCCCGTGACAGGAAACGCCCCAAAGCGCAACGTGGACACATCCAAATTTGTGAAGGAAAACAGAGGTGTTTTTTGCAAAGTTGCCTACCTGTAGATTTTGGCTTGTAGCTCAGCCGCCCCCTAGGGAAACCTACCAAACCTGTGCATTTCTGAAAACTAGAGACCTAGGGGAATCCAAGATGGGGTGACTTGTGTGGCTCGGACCAGGTTCTGTTACCCAGAATCCTTTGCAAACCTCAAAATTTGGCTAAAAAAACACATGTTCCTCAAATTTCAGTGGCAGAAAGTTCTGGAATCAGAGAGGAGCCACAAATTTCCTTCCACCCAGCGTTCCCCCACGTCTCCCGATAAAAATGATACCTCACTTGTGTGGGTAGGCCTAGCACCCGTGACAGGAAACGCCCCAAAGCGCAACGTGGACACAGCCAAATTTTTGAAGGAAAACAGAGGTGTTTTTTGCAAAGTGCCTACCTGTAGATTTTGGCTTGTAACTCAGACGCCACCTAGGGAAACCTACCAAACCTGTGCATTTCTGAAAACTAGAGACATAGGGGAATCCAAGATGGGGGGACTTGTGTGGCTCGGACTAGGTTCTGTTACCCAGAATCCTTTGCAAACCTCAAAATTTGGCTAAAAAAACACATGTTCCTAACATTTCTGTGGCAGAAAGTTCTGGAATCTGAGAGGAGCCACGAATTTCCTTCCACCCAGCGTTCCCCCACGTCTGCCGATAAAAATGATACCTCACTTGTGTGGGTAGGCCTAGCGCCCGCAACAGAAAACGCCCCAAAGCGCAACGTGGACACATCCAAATTTGTGAAGGAAAACAGAGGTGTTTTTTGCAAAGTTGCCTACCTGTAGATTTTGGCTTGTAGCTCAGCCGCCCCCTAGGGAAACCTACCAAACCTGTGCATTTCTGAAAACTAGAGACCTAGGGGAATCCAAGATGGGGTGACTTGTGTGGCTCGGACCAGGTTCTGTTACCCAGAATCCTTTGCAAACCTCAAAATTTGGCTAAAAAAACACATGTTCCTCAAATTTCAGTGGCAGAAAGTTCTGGAATCTGAGAGGAGCCACAAATTTCCTTCCACCCAGCGTTCCCCCACGTCTCCCGATAAAAATGATACCTCACTTGTGTGGGTAGGCCTAGCACCCGTGACAGGAAACGCCCCAAAGCGCAACGTGGACACAGCCAAATTTTTGAAGGAAAACAGAGGTGTTTTTTGCAAAGTGCCTACCTGTAGATTTTGGCCTGTAGCTCAGCCGCCACTTAGGGAAACCTACCAAACCTGTGCATTTCTGAAAACTAGAGACCTAGGGGAATCCAAGATGGGGTGACTTGTGTGGCTCGGACCAGGTTCTGTTACCCAGAATCCTTTGCAAACCTCAAAATTTGGCTAATAAAACACATGTTCCTAACATTTCTGTGGCAGAAAGTTCTGGAATCTGAGAGGAGCCACAAATTTCCTTCCACTCAGCGTTCCCCCACGTCTCCCGATAAAAATGATACCTCACTTGTGTGGGTAGGCCTAGTGCCCGCGACAGGAAACGCCCCAAAGCGCAACGTGGACACATCCAAATTTGTGAAGGAAAACAGAGGTGTTTTTTTCCAAAGTGCCTACCTGTAGATTTTGGCTTGTAGCTCAGCCGCCACCTAGGGAAACCTACCAAACCTGTGCATTTCTGAAACTAGAGACCTGGGGGAATCCAAAATGGGGTGACTTGTGTGGCTCGGACCAGGTTCTGTTACCCAGAATCCATTGCAAACCTCACAATTTGGCTAAAAAAACACATGTTCCTCACATTTCTGTGGCAGAAAGTTCTGGAATCTGAGAGGAGCCACACATTTCCTTCCACCCAGCGTTCCCCCACGTCTCCCGATAAAAATGATACCTCACTTGTGTGGGTAGGCCTAGCGCAAAGACAGGAAATGCCCCAAAGCGCAACGTGGACACAGCCAAATTATTGAAGGAAAACAGAGGTGTTTTTTGCAAAGTGCCTACCTGTAGATTTTGCCGTGTAGCTCAGCCGCCACCTAGGGAAACCTACCAAACCTGTGCATTTCTGAAAACTAGAGACCTGGGGGAATCCAAGACGGGGTGACTTGTGTGGCTCGGACCAGGTTCTGTTACCCAGAATCCATTGCAAACCTCCAAATTTGGCTAAAAAAACACATGTTCCTCACATTTCTGTGGCAGAAAGTTCAGGAATCTGAGAGGAGCCACAAATTTCCTTCCACCCAGCGTTCCCCCCCGTCTCCGATTAAAATGATACCTCACTTGTGTGGGTAGGCCTAGCGCCCGCAACAGGAAATGCCCCAAAGCCCAACGTGGACACAGCCAAATTTTTGAAGGAAAACAGAGGTGTTTTTTGCAAAGTGCCTACCTGTAGATTTTGGCCTGTAGCTCAGCCGCCACCTAGGGAAACCTACCAAACCTGTGCATTTCTGAAAACTAGAGACCTAGGGGAATCCAAGATGGGGTGACTTGTGTGGCTCGGACCAGGTTCTGTTACCCAGAATCCATTGCAAACCTTAAAATTTGGCTAAAAAAACACATGTTCCTCACATTTCTGTGGCAGAAAGTTCTGGAATCTGAGAGGAGCCACGAATTTCCTTCCACCCAGCGTTCCCCCACGTCTCCCGATAAAAATGATACCTCACTTGTGTGGGTAGGCCTAGCGCCCGCGACAGGAAACGCCCCAAAGCGCAACGTGGACACATCCAAATTTGTGAAGGAAAACAGAGGTGTATTTTGCAAAGTGCCTACCTGTAGATTTTGGCTTGTAGCTCAGCCGCCACCTATGGAAACCTACCAAACCTGTGCATTTCTGAAAACTAGAGACCTAGGGGAATCCAAGATGGGGTGACTTGTGTGGCTCGGACAAGGTTCTGTTACCCAGAATCCTTTGCAAACCTCAAAATTTGGCTAAAAAAACACATGTTCCTCACATTTCTGTGGCAGAAAGTTCTGGAATCTGAGAGGAGCCACGAATTTCCTTCCACCCAGCGTTCCCCCACGTCTCCCGATATAAATGATACCTCACTTGTGTGGTTAGGCCTAGCGCCCGCGACAGGAAACGCCCCAAAGCGCAACATAGACACAGCCAAATTTTTGAAGGAAAACAGAGGTGTTTTTTGCAAAGTGCCTACATGTAGATTTTGGCTTGTAGCTCAGCCGCCACCTAGGGAAACCTACCAAACCTGTACATTTCTGAAAACTAGAGACCTAGGGGAATCCAAGATGGGGTGACTTGTGTGGCTCCGACCAGGTTCTGTTACCCAGAATCCTTTGCAAACCTCAAAATTTGGCTAAAAAAACACATGTTCCTAACATTTCTGTGGCAGAAAGTTCTGGAATCTGAGAGGAGCCACGAATTTCCTTCCACCCAGCGTTCCCCCACGTCTCCTGATAAAAATGATACCTCACTTGTGTGGGTAGGCCTAGTGCCCGCGACAGAAAACGCCCCAAAGCGCAATGTGGACACATCCAAATTTGTGAAGGAAAACAGAGGTGTTTTTTGCAAAGAGCCTACCTGTAGATTTTGGCTTGTAGCTCAGCCGCCACCTAGGGAAACCTACCAAACCTGTGAATTTCTGAAAACTAGAAACCTAGGGGAATCCAAGATGGGGTGACTTGTGTGGCTCGGACCAGGTTCTGTTACCCAGAATCCTTTGCAAACCTCAAAATTTGGCTAAAAAAACACATGTTCCTCACATTTCTGTGGCAGAAAGTTCTGGAATCTGAGAGGAGCCACGAATTTCCTTCCACCCAGCGTTTCCCCACGTCTCCCGATAAAAATGATACCTCACTTGTGAGGGTAGGCCTAGCGCCCGTGACAGGAAATGCCCCAAAGCGCAACGTGGACACAGCCAAATTTTTGAAGGAAAACAGAGGTGCTTTTTGCAAAGTGCCTACCTGTAGCATTTGGCCTGTAGCTCAGCCACCACCTAGGGAAACCTACCAAACCTGTGCCTTTCTGTAAACTAGAGACCTGGGGGAATCCAAGCTGGGGTGACTTGTGTGGCTCGGACCAGGTTCTGTTACCCAGAATCCTTTGCAAACCTCAAAATTTGGTTAAAAAAACACATGTTCCTCACATTTCTGTGGCAGAAAGTTCTGGAATCTGAGAGGAGCCACGAATTTTCTTCCACCCAGCGTTCCCCCACGTCTCCCGATAAAAATGATACCTCACTTGTGTGGGTAGGCCTAGCGCCCGTGACAGGAAATGCCCCAAAGCGCAACGTGGACACAGCCAAATTTTTGAAGGAAAACAGAGGTGTTTTTTGCAAAGTGCCTACCTGTAGATTTTGGCCTGTAGCTCAGCCGCCACCTAGGGAAACCTACCAAACCTGTGCATTTCTGAAAACTAGAGACCTGGGGGAATCCAAGATGGGGTGACTTGTGTGGCTCGGACCAGGTTCTGTTACCCAGAATCCACTGCAAACCTCAAAATGTGGCTAAAAAAACACATGTTCCTCACATTTCTGTGGCAGAAAGTTCTGGAATCTGAGAGGAGCCACAAATTTCCTTCCACCCAGCATTCCCCCACGTCTCCCGATAAAAATGATACCTCACTTGTGTGGGTAGGCCTAGCGCCCGTGACAGGAAATGCCCCAAAGCGCAACGTGGACACAGCCAAATTTTTGAAGGAAAACAGAGGTGTTTTTTGCAAAGTGCCTACCTGTAGATTTTGGCCTGTAGCTCAGCCGCCACCTAGGGAAACCTACCAAACCTGTGCATTTCTGAAATCTAGAGACCTGGGGGAATCCAAGATGGGGTGACTTGTGTGGCTCGGACCAGGTTCTGTTACCCAGAATCCATTGCAAACCTCAAAATTTGGCTAAAAAAACACATGTTCCTAACATTTCTGTAGCAGAAAGTTCTGGAATCTGAGAGGAGCAACGAATTTCCTTCCACCCAGCGTTCCCCCACGTCTGCCGATAAAAATGATACCTCACTTGTTTGGGTAGGCCTAGCGCCCGCAACAGGAAACGCCCCAAAGCTCAACGTGGACACAGCCAAATTTTTGAAGGAAAACAGATGTGTTTTTTGCAAAGTGCCTACCTGTAGATTTTGGCCTGTAGCTCAGCCGCCACCTACGGAAACCTACCAAACCTGTGCATTTCTGAAAACTAGAGACCTAGGGGAATCCAAGATGGGGTGACTTGTGTGGCTCGGACCAGGTTCTGTTACCCAGAATCCTTTGCAAACCTCAAAATTTGGCTAATAAAACACATGTTCCTAACATTTCTGTGGCAGAAAGTTCTGGAATCTGAGAGGAGCCACAAATTTCCTTCCACCCAGCGTTCCCCCACGTCTACCGATAAAAATGATACCTCACTTGTGTGGGTAAGCCTAGTGCCCGCGACAGAAAACGCCCCAAAGCGCAACGTGGACACAGCCAAATTTTTGAAGGAAAACAGAGGTGTTTTTTGCAAAGTGCCTACCTGTAGATTTTGGCTTGTAGCTCAGCCGCCACCTAGGGAAACCTACCAAACCTGTGCATTTCTGAAAACTAGAGACCTAGGGGAATCCAAGATGGGGTGACTTGTGTGGCTCGGACCAGGTTCTGTTACCCAGAATCCTTTGCAAACCTCAAAATTTGGCTAAAAAAACACATGTTCCTAACATTTCTGTGGCAGAAAGTTCTGGAATCTGAGAGGAGCCACGAAATTCCTTCGACCCAGCGTTCCCCCACGTCTGCCGATAAAAATGATACCTCACTTGTTTGGGTAGGCCTAGCGCCCGCGACAGGAAACGCCCCAAAGCGCAACGTGGACACAGCCAAATTTTTGAAGGGAAACAGAGGAGTTTTTTGCAAAGTGCCTACCTGTAGATTTTGGCCTGTAGCTCAGCCGTCACCTACGGAAACCTACCAAACCTGTGCATTTCTGAAAACTAGAGACCTAGGGGAATCCAAGATGGGGTGACTTGTGTGGCTCGGACCAGGTTCTGTTACCCAGAATCCTTTGCAAACCTCAAAATGTGGCTAAAAAAACACATGTTCCTAACATTTCTGTGGCAGAAAGTTCTGGAATCTGAGAGGAGCCACAAATTTCCTTCCACCCAGCGTTCCCCCACGTCTCCCGATAAAAATGATACCTCACTTGTGTGGGTAGGCCTAGTGCCCGCGACAGAAAACGCCCCAAAGCGCAACGTGGACACAGCCAAATTTGTGAAGGAAAACAGAGGTATTTTTTGCAAAGTGCCTACCTGTAGATTTTGGCTTGTAGCTCAGCCGCCACCTAGGGAAACCTACCAAACCTGTGCATTTCTGAAAACTAGAGACCTAGGGGAATCCAAGATGGGGTGACTTGTGTGGCTCGGACCAGGTTCTGTTACCCAGAATCCTTTGCAAACCTCAAAATGTGGCTAAAAAAACACATGTTCCTAACATTTCTGTGGCAGAAAGTTCTGGAATCTGAGAGGAGCCACAAATTTCCTTCCACCCAGCGTTCCCCCACGTCTCCCGATAAAAATGATACCTCACTTGTGTGGGTAGGCCTAGTGCCCGCGACAGAAAACGCCCCAAAGCGCAACGTGGACACAGCCAAATTTGTGAAGGAAAACAGAGGTATTTTTTGCAAAGTGCCTACCTGTAGATTTTGGCTTGTAGCTCAGCCGCCACCTAGGGAAACCTACCAAACCTGTGCATTTCTGAAAACTAGAGACCTGGGGGAATCCAAGATGGGGTGACTTGTGTGGCTCGGACCAGGTTCTGTTACCCAGAATCCATTGCAAATCTCCAAATTTGGCTAAAAAAACACATGTTCCTCACATTTCTGTGGCAGAAAGTTCTGGAATCTGAGAGGAGCCACAAATTTCCTTCCACCCAGCGTTCCCCCCCGTCTCCGATTAAAATGATACCTCACTTGTGTGGGTAGGCCTAGCGCCCGCAACAGGAAATGCCCCAAACCCCAACGTGGACACAGCAAAATTTTTGAAGGAAAACAGAGGTGTTTTTTGCAAAGTGCCTACCTGTAGATTTTGGCCTGTAGCTCAGCCGCCACCTAGGGAAACCTACCAAACCTGTGCATTTCTGAAAACTAGAGACCTAGGGGAATCCAAGATGGGGTGACTTGTGTGGCTCGGACAGGTTCTGTTACCCAGAATCCATTGCAAACCTTAAAATTTGGCTAAAAAAACACATGTTCCTCACATTTCTGTGGCAGAAAGTTCTGGAATCTGAGAGGAGCCACGAATTTCCTTCCACCCAGCGTTCCCCCACGTCTCCCGATAAAAATGATACCTCACTTGTGTGGGTAGGCCTAGCGCCTGCGACAGGAAACGCCCCAAAGCGCAACGTGGACACAGCCAAATTTTTGAAGGAAAACAGAGGTGTTTTTTGCAAAGTGCCTACCTGTAGATTTTGGCCTGTAGCTCAGCCGCCACCTAGGGAAACCTACCAAACCTGTGCATTTCTGAAAACTAGAGACCTGGGGGAATCCAAGATGGGGTGACTTGTGTGGCTCGGACCAGGTTCTGTTACCCAGAATCCATTGCAAACCTCAAAATGTGGCTAAAAAAACACATGTTCCTCACATTTCTGTGGCAGAAAGTTCTGGAATCTGAGAGGAGCCACAAATTTCCTTCCACCCAGCGTTCCCCCACGTCTCCGATAAAAATGATACTTTACTTGTGTGGGTAGGCCTAGCGCCCGCAACAGGAAATGCCCCAAAGCGCAACATGGACACAGCCAAATTTTTGAAGGAAAACAGAGGTGTTTTTTGCAAAGTGCCTACCTGTAGATTTTGGCCTGTAGCTCAGCCGCCACCTATGGAAACCTACCAAACCTGTGCCTTTCTGAAAAGTAGAGACCTAGGGGAATCCAAGATGGGGTGACTTGTGTGGCTCGGACAAGGTTCTGTTACCCAGAATCCTTTGCAAACCTCAAAATGTGGCTAAAAAAACACATGTTCCTCACATTTCTGTGGCAGAAAGTTCTGGAATCTGAGAGGAGTCACGAATTTCCTTCCACCCAGCGTTCCCCCACGTCTCCCGATATAAATGATACCTCACTTGTGTGGTTAGGCCTAGCGCCCGCGACAGGAAACGCCCCAAAGCGCACCGTAGACACAGCCCAATTTTTGAAGGAAAACAGAGGTGTTTTTTGCAAAGTGCCTACCTGTAGATTTCGGCTTGTAGCTCAGCCGCCACCTAGGGAAACCTACCAAACCTGTACATTTCTGAAAACTAGAGACCTAGGGGAATCCAAGATGGGGTGACTTGTGTGGCTCGGACCAGGTTCTGTTACCCAGAATCCTTTGCAAACCTCAAAATTTGGCTAAAAAAACACATGTTCCTAACATTTCTGTGGCAGAAAGTTCTGGAATCTGAAAGGAGCCACGAATTTCCTTCCACCCAGCGTTCCCCCACGTCTCCCGATAAAAATGATACCTCACTTGTGTGGGTAGGCCTAGTGCCCGCGACAGAAAACGCCCCAAAGCGCAACGTGGACACATCCAAATTTGTGAAGGAAAACAGAGGTGTTTTTTGCAAAGAGCCTACCTGTAGATTTTGGCTTGTAGCTCAGCACCCACCTAGGGAAACCTACCAAACCTGTGAATTTCTGAAAACTAGAGACCTAGGGGAATCCAAGATGGGGTGACTTGTTTGGCTCGGACCAGGTTCTGTTACCCAGAATCCTTTGCAAACCTCAAAATTTGGCTTAAAAAACACATGTTCCTCACATTTCTGTGGCAGAAAGTATTGGAATCTGAGAGGAGCCACGAATTTCCTTCCACCCAGCGTTCCCCCACGTCTCCCGATAAAAATGATACCTCACTTGTGTGGGTAGGCCTAGCGCCCGTGACAGGAAATGCCCCAAAGCGCAACGTGGACACAGCCAAATTTTTGAAGGAAATCAGAGGTGCTTTTTGCAAAGTGCCTACCTGTAGCATTTGGCCTGTAGCTCAGCCGCCACCTAGGGAAACCTACCAAACCTGTGCATTTCTGAAAACTAGAGACCTGGGGGAATCCAAGATGGGGTGACTTGTGTGGCTCGGACCAGGTTCTGTTACCTAGAATCCATTGCAAACCTCAAAATTTGTCTAAAAAAACACATGTTCCTCACATTTCTGTGGCAGAAAGTTCTGGAATCTGAGAGGAGCCACAAATTTCCTTCCACCCAGCGTTCCCCCACATCTCCCGATAAAAATGATACCTCACTTGTGTGGGTAGGCCTAGCGCCCGTGACAGGAAATGCCCCAAAGCGCAACGTGGACACAGCCAAATTTTTGAAGGAAAACAGAGGTGTTTTTTGCAAAGTGCCTACCTGTAGATTTTGGCCTGTAGCTCAGCCGCCACCTAGGGAAACCTACCAAACCTGTGCATTTCTGAAAACTAGAGACCTGGGGGAATCCAAGACGGGGTGACTTGTGTGGCTCGGACCAGGTTCTGTTACCCAGAATCCATTGCAAACCTCAAAATTTGGCTAAAAAAACACATGTTCCTCACATTTCTGTGGCAGAAAGTTCTGGAATCTGAGAGGAGCCACAAATTTCCATCCACCCAGCGTTCCCCCACGTCTCCGATAAAAATGATACCTCACTTGTGTGGGTAGGCCTAGCGCCCGCGACAGGAAATGCCCCAAAGCGCAACGTAGACACAGCCAAATTTTTGAAGGGAAACAGAGGTGTTTTTTGCAAAGTGCCTACCTGTAGATTTTGGCTTGTAGCTCAGCCGCCACCTAGGGAAACCTACCAAACCTGTGCATTTCTGAAAACTAGAGACCTAGGGGAATCCAAGATGGGGTGACTTGTGTGGCTCGGACCAGGTTCTGTTACCCAGAATCCTTTGCAAACCTCAAAATTTGGCTAAAAAAACACATGTTCCTAACATTTCTGTGGCAGAAAGTTCTGGAATCTGAGAGGAGCCACAAATTTCCTTCCACCCAGCGTTCCCCCACGTCTCCCGATAAAAATGATACCTCACTTGTGTGGGTAGGCCTAGCGCCCATGACGGGAAATGCCCCAAAGCGCAACGTGGACACAGCCAAATTTTTGAAGGAAAACAGAGGTGTTTTTTGCAAAGTGCCTACCTGTAGATTTTGGCCTGTAGCTCAGCCGCCACCTAGCGAAACCTACCAAACCTGTGCATTTCTGAAAACTAGAGACCTGGGGGAATCCAAGATGGGGTGACTTGTGTGGCTCGGACCAGGTTCTGTTACCCAGAATCCATTGCAAACCTCAAAATTTGGCTAAAAAAACACATGTTCCTCACATTTCTGTGGCAGAAAGTTCTGGAATCTGAGAGGAGCCACAAATTTCCTTCCACCCAGCGTTCCCCCACGACTCCCGATAAAAATGATACCTCACTTGTGTGGGTAGGCCTAGCGCCCGTGACAGGAAATGCCCCAAAGCGCAACGTGGACACAGCCAAATTTTTGAAGGAAAACAGAGGTGTTTTTTGCAAAGTGCCTACCTGTAGATTTTGGCCTGTAGCTCAGCCGCCACCTAGGGAAACCTACCAAACCTGTGCATTTCTGATAACTAGAGACCTGGGGGAATCCAAGATGGGGTGACTTGTGTGGCTCGGACCAGGTTCTGTTACCCAGAATCCATTGCAAACCTCAAAATTTGGCTAAAAAAACACATGTTCCTCACATTTCTGTGGCAGAATGTTCTGGAATCTGAGAGGAGCCACAAATTTCCATCCACCCAGCGTTCCCCCACGTCTCCGATAAAAATGATACCTCACTTGTGTGGGTAGGCCTAGCGCCCGCGACAGGAAACGCCCCAAAGCGCAACGTAGACACAGCCAAATTTTTGAAGGAAAAGAGAGGTGTTTTTTGCAAAGTGCCTACCTGTAGATTTTGGCTTGTAGCTCAGCCGCCACCTAGGGAAACCTACCAAACCTGTGCATTTCTGAAAACTAGAGACCTAGGGGAATCCAAGATGGGGTTACTTGTGTGGCTCGGACCAGGTTCTGTTACCCAGAATCCTTTGCAAACCTCAAAATTTGGCTAAAAAAACACATGTTCCTAACATTTCAGTGGCAGAAAGTTCTGGAATCTGAGAGGAGCCACGAATTTCCTTCCACCCAGCGTTTCCCCACGTCTGCCGATAAAAATGATACCTCACTTGTTTGGGTAGGCCTAGCGCCCGCGACAGGAAACGCCCCAAAGCGCAACGTGGACACAGCCACATTTTTGAAGGAAAACAGAGGTGTTTTTTACAAAGTGCCTACCTGTAGATTTTGGCTTGTAGCTCAGCCGCCACGTAGGGAAACCTACCAAACCTGTGCATTTCTGAAAACTAGAGACCTGGGGGAATCCAAGATGGGGTGACTTGTGTGGCTCGGACCAGGTTCTGTTACCCAGAATCCATTGCAAACCTCAAAATTTGGCTAAAAAAACACATGTTCCTCACATTTCTGTGGCAGAAAGTTCTGGAATCTGAGAGGAGCCACAAATTTCCTTCCACCCAGCGTTCCCCCACGTCTCTGATAAAAATGATACCTCACTTGTGTGGGTAGGCCTAGCGCCCGCAACAGGAAATGTCCCAAAGCGCAACGTGGACACAGCCAAATTTTTGAAGGAAAACAGAGGTGTTTTTTGCAAAGTGCCTACCTGTATATTTTGGCCTGTAGCTCAGCCGCCACCTAGGGAAACCTACCAAACCTGTGCATTTCTGAACACTAGAGACCTAGGGGAATCCAAGATGGGGTGACATGTGAGGCTCGGACCAGGTTCTGTTACCCAGAATCCATTGCAAACCTCAAAATTTGGCTAAAAAAACACATGTTCCTCACATTTCTGTGGCAGAAAGTTCTGGAATCTGAGAGGAGCCACGAATTTCCTTCCACCCAGCGTACCCCCTCGTCTCCAGATAAAAATGATACCTCACTTGTGTGGGTAGGCATAGCGCCCGCGACAGGAAACGCCCCAAAGCGCAACGTGGACACAGACAAATTTTTGAAGGAAAACAGAGGTGTTTTTTGCAAAGTGCCTACCTGTAGATTTTGGCCTGTAGCTCAGCCGCCACCTAGGGAAACCTACCAAACCTGTGCATTTCTGAAAACTAGAGACCTGGGGGAATCCAAGATGGGGTGACTTGTGTGGCTCGGACCAGGTTCTGTTACCCAGAATCCATTGCAAACCTCAAAATTTGGCTAAAAAAACACATGTTCCTCACATTTCTGTGGCAGAAAGTTCTGGAATCTGAGAGGAGCCACAAATTTCCTTCCACCCAGCGTTCCCCCACGTCTCCGATAAAAATGATACCTTACTTGTGTGGGTAGGCCTAGCGCCCGCAACAGGAAATGCCCCAAAGCGCAACGTGGACACAGCAAAATTTTTGAAGGAAAACAGAGGTGTTTTTTGCAAAGTGCCTACCTGTAGATTTTGGCCTGTAGCTCAGCCGCCACCTAGGGAAACCTACCAAACCTGTGCATTTCTGAACACTAGAGACCTAGGGGAATCCAAGATGGGGTGACTTGTGAGGCTCGGACCAGGTTCTGTTACCCAGAATCCATTGCAAACTTCAAAATTTGGCTAAAAAAACACATGTTCCTCACATTTCTGTGGCAGAAAGTTCTGGAATCTGAGAGGAGCCACGAATTTCCTTCCACCCAGCGTTCCCCCACGTCTCCCGATAAAAATGATACCTCACTTGTGTGGGTAGGCCTAGCGCCCGCGACAGGAAACGCCCCAAAGCGCAACGTGGACACATCCAAATTTGTGAAAGAAAACAGAGGTGTGTTTTGCAAAGTGCCTACCTGTAGATTTTGGCTTCTAGCCCAGCCACCACCTAGGGAAACCTACCAAACCTGTGCATTTCTGAAAACTAGAGACCTTGGGGAAACCAAGATGGGGTGACTTGTGTGGCTCGGACCAGGTTCTGTTACCCAGAATCCTTTGCAAACCTCAAAATTTTGCTAAAAAAACACATGTTCCTCACATTTCTGTGGCAGAAAGTTCTGGAATCTGAGAGGAGCCACGAATTTCCTTCCACCCAGTGTTCCCCCACGTCTCCCGATAAAAATGATACCTCACTTGTGTGGGTAGGCCTAGCGCCCGCGACAGGAAACGCCCCAAAGCGCAACGTAGACACAGCCAAATTTTTGAAGGAAAACAGAGGTGTTTTTTGCAAAGTGCCTACCTGTAGATTTTGGCCTGTAGCTCAGCCGCCACCTAGGGAAACCTACCAAACCTGTGCATTTCTGAAAACTAGAGACCTAGGGGAATCCAAGATGGGGTGACTTGTGTGGCTCGGACCAGGTTCTGTTACCCAGAATCCTTTGCAAACCTCAAAATTTGGCTAATAAAACACATGTTCCTAACATTTCTGTGGCAGGAAGTTCTGGAATCTGAGAGGAGTCACAAATTTCCTTCCACCCAGCATTCCCCCACGTCTCCCGATAAAAATGATACCTCACTTGTGTGGGTAGGCCTAGTGCCGGCAACAGGAAACGCCCCAAAGCTCAACGTGGACACATCCAAATTTGTGAAGGAAAACAGAGGTGTTTTTTGCAAAGTGCCTACCTGTAGATTTTGGCTTGTAGCTCAGCCGCCACCTAGGGAAACCTACCAAACCTGTGCATTTCTGAAACTAGAGACCTGGGGGAATCCAAGATGGGGTGACTTGTGTGGATCGGACCAGGTTCTGTTACCCAGAATCCATTGCAAACCTCACAATTTGGCTAAAAAAACACATGTTCCTCACATTTCTGTGGCAGAAAGTTCTGGAATCTGAGAGGAGCCACGAATTTCCTTCCACCCAGCGTTCCCCCACGTCTCCCGATAAAAATGATACCTCACTTGTGTGGGTAGGCCTAGCGCCCGTGACAGGAAATGCCCCAAAGCGCAACGTGGACACATCCAAATTTTTGAAGGAAAACAGAGGTGTTTTTTGCAAAGTGCCTACCTGTAGATTTTGGCCTGTAGCTCAGCCGCCACCTAGGGAAACCTACCAAACCTGTGCATTTCTGAAAACTAGAGACCTGGGGGAATCCAAGATGGGGTGACTTGTGTGGCTCGGACCAGGTTCTGTTACCCAGAATCCATTGCAAACCTCAAAATTTTGCTAAAAAAACACATGTTCCTCACATTTCTGTGGCAGAAAGTTCTGGAATCTGAGAGGAGCCACGAATTTCCTTCCACCCGGCGTTCCCCCACGTCTCCCGATAAAAATGATACCTCACTTGTGTGGGTAGGCCTAGCGCCCGCGACAGGAAACGCCCCAAAGCGCAACGTAGACACAGCCAAATTTTTGAAGGAAAACAGAGGTGTTTTTTGCAAAGTGCCTACCTGTAGATTTTGGCCTGTAGCTCAGCCGCCACCTAGGGAAACCTACCAAACCTGTGCATTTCTGAAAACTAGAGACCTGGGGGAATCCAAGACGGGGTGAATTGTGTGGCTCGGACCAGGTTCTGTTACCCAGAATCCAGTGCAAACCTCAAAATTTGGCTAAAAAAACACATGTTCCTCACATTTCTGTGGCAGAAAGTTCTGGAATCTGAGAGGAGCCACAAATTTCCTTCCACCCAGCGTTCCCCCACGTCTCCCGACAAAAATGATACCTCACTTGTGTAGGTAGGCCTAGCGCCCGCGACAGGAAACGCCCCAAAGCGCAACGTAGACACAGCCAAATTTTTGAAGGAAAACAGAGGTGTTTTTTGCAAAGTGCCTACCTGTAGATTTTGGCCTGTAGCTCAGCCGCCACCTAGGGAAACCTACCAAACCTGTGCATTTCTGAAAACTAGAGACCTAGGGGAATCCAAGATGGGGTGACTTGTGTGGCTCGGACAGGTTCTGTTACCCAGAATCCTTTGCAAACCTCAAAATTTGGCTAAAAAAAAAAATGTTCCTAACATTTCTGTGGCAGAAAGTTCTGGAATCTGAGAGGAGCCACGAATTTCCTACCACCCAGCGTTCCCCCACGTCTGCCGATAAAAATGATACCTCACTTGTTTGGGTAGGCCTAGCGCCCGCGACAGGAAACGCCCCAAAGCGCAACGTGGACACAGCCAAATTTTTGAAGGAAAACAAAGGTGTTTTTTGCAAAGTGCCTACCTGTAGATTTTGGCCTGTAGCTCAGCCGCCACCTACGGAAACCTACCAAACCTGTGCATTTCTGAAAACTAGAGACCTAGGGGAATCCAAGATGGGGTGACTTGTGTGGCTCGGACCAGGTTCTGTTAACCAGAATCCTTTGCAAACCTCAAAATTTGGCTAATAAAACACATGTTCCTAACATTTCTGTGGCAGAAAGTTCTGGAATCTGAGAGGAGCCACAAATTTCCTTCCACCCAGCGTTCCCCCACGTCTCCCGATAAAAATGATACCTCACTTGTGTGGGTAGGCCTAGTGCCCGCGACAGAAAACGCCCCAAAGCGCAACGTGGACACAGCCAAATTTTTGAAGGAAAACAGAGGTGTTTCTTGCAAAGTGCCTACCTGTAGATTTTGGCCTGTAGCTCAGCCGCCACCTAGGGAAACCTACCAAACCTGTGCATTTCTGAACACTAGAGACCTAGGGGAATCCAAGATGGGGTGAATTGTGAGGCTCGGACCAGGTTCTGTTACCCAGAATCCATTGCAAACCTCAAAATTTGGCTAAAAAAACACATGTTCCTCACATTTCTGTGGCAGAAAGTTCTGGAATCTGAGAGGAGCCACGAATTTCCTTCCACACAGCGTACCCCCACGTCTCCCGATAAAAATGATACCTCACTTGTGTGGGTAGGCCTAGCGCCCGCGACAGGAAACGCCCCAAAGCGCAACGTGGACACAGCGAAATTTTTGAAGGAAAACAGAGGTGTTTTTTGCAAAGTGCCTACCTGTAGATTTTGGCCTGTAGCTCAGCCGCCACCTAGGGAAACCTACCAAACCTGTGCATTTCTGAAAACTAGAGACCTGGGGGAATCCAAGATGGGGTGACTTGTGTGGCTCGGACCAGGTTCTGTTACCCAGAATCCATTGCAAATCTCAAAATTTGGCTAAAAAAACACATGTTCCTCACATTTCTGTGGCAGAAAGTTCTGGAATCTGAGAGGAGCCACAAATTTCCTTCCACCCAGCGTTCCCCCACGTCTCCGATAAAAATGATACCTTACTTGTGTGGGTAGGCCTAGCGCCCGCAACAGCAAATGCCCCAAAGCGCAACGTGGACACAGCCAAATTTTTGAAGGAAAACAGAGGTGTTTTTTGCAAAGTGCCTACCTGTAGATTTTGGCCTGTAGCTCAGCCGCCACCTAGGGAAACCTACCAAACCTGTGCATTTCTGAACACTAGAGACCTAGGGGAATCCAAGATGGGGTGACTTGTGAGGCTCGGACCAGGTTCTGTTACCCAGAATCCATTGCAAACCTCAAAATTTGGCTAAAAAAACACATGTTCCTCACATTTCTGTGGCAGAAAGTTCTGGAATTTCAGAGGAGCCACGAATTTCCTTCCACCCAGCGTTCCCCCACGTCTCCCGATAAAAATGATACCTCACTTGTGTGGGTAGGCCTAGCGCCCGCGACAGGAAACGCCCCAAAGCGCAACGTGGACACATCCAAATTTGTGAAGGAAAACAGAGGTGTGTTTTACAAAGTGCCTACCTGTAGATTTTGGCTTGTAGCCCAGCCACCACCTAGGGAAACCTACCAAACCTGTGCATTTCTGAAAACTAGAGACCTTGGGGAATCCAAGATGGGGTGACTTGTGTGGCTCGGACCAGGTTCTGTTACCCAGAATCCTTTGCAAACCTCAAAATTTTGCTAAAAAAACACATGTTCCTCACATTTCTGTGGCAGAAAGTTCTTGAATCTGAGAGGAGCCAAGAATTTCCTTACATCCAGCGTTCCCCCACGTCTCCCGATAAAAATGATACCTCACTTGTGTGGGTAGGCCTAGCGCCCGCGACAGGAAACGCCCCAAAGCGCAACGTAGACACAGCCAAATTTTTGAAGGAAAACAGAGGTGTTTTTTGCAAAGTGCCTACCTGTAGATTTTGGCTTGTAGCTCAGACGCCACCTAGGGAAACCTACCAAACCTGTGCATTTCTGAAAACTAGAGACCGAGGGGAATCCAAGATGGGGTGACTTGTGTGGCTCGGACCAGGTTCTGTTACCCAGAATCCTTTGCAAACCTCAAAATTTGGCTAAAAAAACACATGTTCCTAACATTTCTGTGGCAGAAAGTTCTGGAATCTGAGAGGAGCCACAAATTTCCTTCCACCCAGCGTTCCCCCAAGTCTCCCGATAAAAATGATACCTCACTTGTGTGGGTAGGCCTAGTCCCCGCGACAGAAAACACCCCAAAGCGCAACGTGGACACATCCAAATTTGTGAAGGAAAACAGAGGTGTTTTTTGCAAAGTGCCTACCTGTAGATTTCGGCTTGTAGCTCAGCCGCCACCTAGGGAAACCTACCAAACCTGTACATTTCTGAAAACTAGAGACCTAGGGGAATCCAAGATGGGGTGACTTGTGTGGCACGGACCAGGTTCTGTTACCCAGAATCCTTTGCAAACCTCAAAATTTGGCTAAAAAAACACATGTTCCTAACATTTCTGTGGCAGAAAGTTCTGGAATCTGAGAGGAGCCACGAATTTCCTTCCACCCAGCGTTCCCCCACGTCTCCCGATAAAAATGATACCTCACTTGTGTGGGTAGGCCTAGTGCCCGCGACAGAAAACGCCCCAAAGCGCAACGTGGACACATCCAAATTTGTGAAGGAAAACAGAGGTGTTTTTTGCAAAGAGCCTACCTGTAGATTTTGGCTTGTAGCTCAGCCGCCACCTAGGGAAACCTACCAGACCTGTGAATTTCTGAAAACTAGAGACCTAGGGGAATCCAAGATGGGGTGACTTGTGTGGCTCGGACCAGGTTCTGTTACCCAGAATCCTTTGCAAACCTCAAAATTTGGCTAAAAAAACACATGTTCCTCATATTTCTGTGGCAGAAAGTTCTGGAATCTGAGAGGAGCCACGAATTTCCTTCCACCCAGCGTTCCCCCACGTCTAAAAACACATGTTCCTCACATTTCTGTGGCAGAAAGTTCTGGAATCTGAGAGGAGCCACGAATTTCCTTCCACCCAGCGTTCCCCCACGTCTCCCGATAAAAATGATACCTCACTTGTGTGGGTAGGCCTAGCGCCCGTGACAGGAAATGCCCCAAAGCGCAACGTGGACACAGCCAAATTTTTTAAGGAAAACAGAGGTGTTTTTTGCAAAGTGCCTACCTGTAGATTTTGGCCTGTAGCTCAGCCGCCACCTAGGGAAACCTACCAAACCTGTGCATTTCTGAAAACTAGAGACCTGGGGGAATCCAAGATGGGGTGACTTGTGTGGCTCGGACCAGGTTCTGTTACCCAGAATCCATTGCAAACCTCAAAATTTGGCTAAAAAAACACATGTTCCTCACATTTCTGTGGCAGAAAGTTCTGGAATCTGAGAGGAGCCACGAATTTCCTTCCACCCAGCGTTCCCCCACGTCTCCCGATAAAAATGATACCTCACTTGTGTGGGTAGGCCTAGCGCCCGTGACAGGAAATGCCCCAAAGCGCAACGTGGACACAGCCAAATTTTTGAAGGAAAACAGAGGTGTTTTTTGCAAAGTGCCTACCTGTAGATTTTGGCCTGTAGCTCAGCCGCCACCTAGGGAAACCTACCAAACCTGTGCATTTCTGAAAACTAGAGACCTGGGGGAATCCAAGATGGGGTGACTTGTGTGGCTCGGACCAGGTTCTGTTACCCAGAATCCATTGCAAACCTCAAAATTTGGCTAAAAAAACACATGTTCCTCACATTTCTGTGGCAGAAAGTTCTGGAATCTGAGAGGAGCCACAAATTTCCTTCCACCCAGCGTTCCCCCACGTCTCCCGATAAAAATGATACCTCACTTGTGTGGGTAGGCCTAGCGCCCGTGACAGGAAATGCCCCAAAGCGCAACGTGGACACAGCCAAATTTTTGAAGGAAAACAGAGGTGTTTTTTGCAAAGTGCCTACCTGTAGATTTTGGCCTGTAGCTCAGCCGCCACCTAGGGAAACCTACCAAACCTGTGCATTTCTGAAAACTAGAGACCTGGGGGAATCCAAGATGGGGTGAATTGTGTGGCTCGGACCAGGTTCTGTTACCCAGAATCCATTGCAAACCTCAAAATTTGGCTAAAAAAACACATGTTCCTCACATTTCTGTGGCAGAAAGTTCTGGAATCTGAGAGGAGCCACAAATTTCCTTCCACCCAGCGTTCCCCCACGTCTCCCGACAAAAATGATACCTCACTTGTGTAGGTAGGCCTAGCGCCCGCGACAGGAAACGCCCCAAAGCGCAACGTAGACACAGCCAAATTTTTGAAGGAAAACAGAGATGTTTTTTGCAAAGTGCCTACCTGTAGATTTTGGCCTGTAGCTCAGCCGCCACCTAGGGAAACCTACCAAACCTGTGCATTTCTGAAAACTAGAGACCTAGGGGAATCCAAGATGGGGTGACTTGTGTGGCTCGGACAGGTTCTGTTACCCAGAATCCTTTGCAAACCTCAAAATTTGGCTAAAAAAACACATGTTCCTAACATTTCTGTGGCAGAAAGTTCTGGAATCTGAGAGGAGCCACGAATTTCCTTCCACCCAGCGTTCCCCCACGTCTGCCGATAAAAATGATACCTCACTTGTTTGGGTAGGCCTAGCGCCCGCGACAGGAAACGCCCCAAAGCGCAACGTGGACACAGCCAAATTTTTGAAGGAAAACAAAGGTGTTTTTTGCAAAGTGCCTACCTGTAGATTTTGGCCTGTAGCTCAGCCGCCACCTACGGAAACCTACCAAACCTGTGCATTTCTGAAAACTAGAGACCTAGGGGAATCCAAGATGGGGTGACTTGTGTGGCTCGGACCAGGTTCTGTTAACCAGAATCCTTTGCAAACCTCAAAATTTGGCTAATAAAACACATGTTCCTAACATTTCTGTGGCAGAAAGTTCTGGAATCTGAGAGGAGCCACAAATTTCCTTCCACCCAGCGTTCCCCCACGTCTCCCGATAAAAATGATACCTCACTTGTGTGGGTAGGCCTAGTGCCCGCGACAGAAAACGCCCCAAAGCGCAACGTGGACACAGCCAAATTTTTGAAGGAAAACAGAGGTGTTTCTTGCAAAGTGCCTACCTGTAGATTTTGGCCTGTAGCTCAGCCGCCACCTAGGGAAACCTACCAAACCTGTGCATTTCTGAACACTAGAGACCTAGGGGAATCCAAGATGGGGTGAATTGTGAGGCTCGGACCAGGTTCTGTTACCCAGAATCCATTGCAAACCTCAAAATTTGGCTAAAAAAACACATGTTCCTCACATTTCTGTGGCAGAAAGTTCTGGAATCTGAGAGGAGCCACGAATTTCCTTCCACACAGCGTACCCCCACGTCTCCCGATAAAAATGATACCTCACTTGTGTGGGTAGGCCTAGCGCCCGCGACAGGAAACGCCCCAAAGCGCAACGTGGACACAGCCAAATTTTTGAAGGAAAACAGAGGTGTTTTTTGCAAAGTGCCTACCTGTAGATTTTGGCCTGTAGCTC
Organism: Pleurodeles waltl; assembly: GCF_031143425.1. Lineage (NCBI taxonomy): Eukaryota > Metazoa > Chordata > Amphibia > Caudata > Salamandridae > Pleurodeles > Pleurodeles waltl. The sequence goes on from NC_090442.1 coordinate 685,090,620, forward strand.
AGCCGCCACCTAGGGAAACCTACCAAACCTGTGCATTTCTGAAAACTAGAGACCTGGGGGAATCCAAGATGGGGTGACTTGTGTGGCTCGGACCAGGTTCTGTTACCCAGAATCCATTGCAAATCTCAAAATTTGGCTAAAAAAACACATGTTCCTCACATTTCTGTGGCAGAAAGTTCTGGAATCTGAGAGGAGCCACAAATTTCCTTCCACCCAGCGTTCCCCCACGTCTCCGATAAAAATGATACCTTACTTGTGTGGGTAGGTCTAGCGCCCGCAACAGCAAATGCCCCAAAGCGCAACGTGGACACAGCCAAATTTTTGAAGGAAAACAGAGGTGTTTTTTGCAAAGTGCCTACCTGTAGATTTTGGCCTGTAGCTCAGCCGCCACCTAGGGAAACCTACCAAACCTGTGCATTTCTGAACACTAGAGACCTAGGGGAATCCAAGATGGGGTGACTTGTGAGGCTCGGACCAGGTTCTGTTACCCAGAATCCATTGCAAACCTCAAAATTTGGCTAAAAAAACACATGTTCCTCACATTTCTGTGCCAGAAAGTTCTGGAATTTCAGAGGAGCCACGAATTTCCTTCCACCCAGCGTTCCCCCACATCTCCCGATAAAAATGATACCTCACTTGTGTGGGTAGGCCTAGCGCCCGCGACAGGAAACGCCCCAAAGCGCAACGTGGACACATCCAAATTTGTGAAGGAAAACAGAGGTGTGTTTTACAAAGTGCCTACCTGTAGATTTTGGCTTGTAGCCCAGCCACCACCTAGGGAAACCTACCAAACCTGTGCATTTCTGAAAACTAGAGACCGTGGGGAATCCAAGATGGGGTGACTTGTGTGGCTCGGACCAGGTTCTGTTACCCAGAATCCTTTGCAAACCTCAAAATTTTGCTAAAAAAACACATGTTCCTCACATTTCTGTGGCAGAAAGTTCTGGAATCTGAGAGGAGCCAAGAATTTCCTTCCACCCAGCGTTCCCCCACGTCTCCCGATAAAAATGATATCTCACTTGTGTGGGTAGGCCTAGCGCCCGCGACAGGAAACGCCCCAAAGCGCAACGTAGACACAGCCAAATTTTTCAAGGAAAACAGAGGTGTTTTTTGCAAAGTGCCTACCTGTAGATTTTGGCTTGTAGCTCAGACGCCACCTAGGGAAACCTACCAAACCTGTGCATTTGTGAAATCTAGAGACCTAGGGGAATCCAAGATGGGGTGACTTGTGTGGCTCGGACCAGGTTCTGTTACCCAGAATCCTTTGCAAACCTCAAAATTTGGCTAAAAAAACACATGTTCCTAACATTTCTGTGGCAGAAAGTTCTGGAATCTGAGAGGAGCCACGAATTTCCTTCAACCCAGCGTTCCCCCACGTCTCCCGATAAAAATGATACCTCACTTGTGTGGGTAGGCCTAGTGCCCGCGACAGAAAACGCCCCAAAGCGCAACGTGGACACATCCAAATTTGTGAAGGAAAACAGAGGTGTTTTTTGCAAAGAGCCTACCTGTAGATTTTGGCTTGTAGCTCAGCCGCCACCTAGGGAAACCTACCAAACATGTGAATTTCTGAAAACTAGAGACCTAGGGGAATCCAAGATGGGGTGACTTGTGTGGCTCGGACCAGGTTCTGTTACCCAGAATCCTTTGCAAACCTCAAAATTTGGCTAAAAAAACACATGTTCCTCATATTTCTGTGGCAGAAAGTTCTGGAATCTGAGAGGAGCCACGAATTTCCTTCCACCCAGCGTTCCCCCACATCTCCCGATAAAAATGATACCTCACTTGTGTGGGTAGGCCTAGCGCCCGTGACAGGAAATGCCCCAAAGCGCAACGTGGACACAGCCAAATTTTTGAAGGAAAACAAAGGTGTTTTTTGCAAAGTGCCTACCTGTAGATTTTGGCCTGTAGCTCAGCCGCCACCTACGGAAACCTACCAAACCTGTGCATTTCTGAAAACTAGAGACCTAGGGGAATCCAAGATGGGGTGACTTGTGTGGCTCGGACCAGGTTCTGTTAACCAGAATCCTTTGCAAACCTCAAAATTTGGCTAATAAAACACATGTTCCTAACATTTCTGTGGCAGAAAGTTCTGGAATCTGAGAGGAGCCACAAATTTCCTTCCACCCAGCGTTCCCCCACGTCTCCCGATAAAAATGATACCTCACTTGTGTGGGTAGGCCTAGTGCCCGCGACAGAAAACGCCCCAAAGCGCAACGTGGACACAGCCAAATTTTTGAAGGAAAACAGAGGTGTTTCTTGCAAAGTGCCTACCTGTAGATTTTGGCCTGTAGCTCAGCCGCCACCTAGGGAAACCTACCAAACCTGTGCATTTCTGAACACTAGAGACCTAGGGGAATCCAAGATGGGGTGAATTGTGAGGCTCGGACCAGGTTCTGTTACCCAGAATCCATTGCAAACCTCAAAATTTGGCTAAAAAAACACATGTTCCTCACATTTCTGTGGCAGAAAGTTCTGGAATCTGAGAGGAGCCACGAATTTCCTTCCACACAGCGTACCCCCACGTCTCCCGATAAAAATGATACCTCACTTGTGTGGGTAGGCCTAGCGCCCGCGACAGGAAACGCCCCAAAGCGCAACGTGGACACAGCCAAATTTTTGAAGGAAAACAGAGGTGTTTTTTGCAAAGTGCCTACCTGTAGATTTTGGCCTGTAGCTCAGCCGCCACCTAGGGAAACCTACCAAACCTGTGCATTTCTGAACACTAGAGACCTAGGGGAATCCAAGATGGGGTGACTTGTGAGGCTCGGACCAGGTTCTGTTACCCAGAATCCATTGCAAACCTCAAAATTTGGCTAAAAAAACACATGTTCCTCACATTTCTGTGCCAGAAAGTTCTGGAATTTCAGAGGAGCCACGAATTTCCTTCCACCCAGCGTTCACCCACGTCTGCCGATAAAAATGATACCTCACTTGTTTGGGTAGGCCTAGCGCCCGCGACAGGAAACGCCCCAAAGCGCAACGTGGACACAGCCAAATTTTTGAAGGAAAACAAAGGTGTTTTTTGCAAAGTGCCTACCTGTAGATTTTGGCCTGTAGCTCAGCCGCCACCTACGGAAACCTACCAAACCTGTGCATTTCTGAAAACTAGAGACCTAGGGGAATCCAAGATGGGGTGACTTGTGTGGCTCGGACCAGGTTCTGTTAACCAGAATCCTTTGCAAACCTCAAAATTTGGCTAAAAAAACACATGTTCCTAACATTTCTGTGGCAGAAAGTTCTGGAATCTGAGAGGAGCCACACATTTCCTTCCACCCAGCGTTCCCCCACGTCTCCCGATAAAAATGATACCTCACTTGTGTGGGTAGGCCTAGTGCCCGCGACAGAAAACGCCCCAAAGCGCAACGTGGACACAGCCAAATTTTTGAAGGAAAACAGAGGTGTTTCTTGCAAAGTGCCTACCTGTAGATTTTGGCCTGTAGCTCAGCCGCCACCTAGGGAAACCTACCAAACCTGTGCATTTCTGAACACTAGAGACCTAGGGGAATCCAAGATGGGGTGAATTGTGAGGCTCGGACCAGGTTCTGTTACCCAGAATCCATTGCAAACCTCAAAATTTGGCTAAAAAAACACATGTTCCTCACATTTCTGTGGCAGAAAGTTCTGGAATCTGAGAGGAGCCACGAATTTCCTTCCACACAGCGTACCCCCACGTCTCCCGATAAAAATGATACCTCACTTGTGTGGGTAGGCCTAGCGCCCGCGACAGGAAACGCCCCAAAGCGCAACGTGGACACAGCCAAATTTTTGAAGGAAAACAGAGGTGTTTTTTGCAAAGTGCCTACCTGTAGATTTTGGCCTGTAGCTCAGCCGCCACCTAGGGAAACCTACCAAACCTGTGCATTTCTGAAAACTAGAGACCTGGGGGAATCCAAGATGGGGTGACTTGTGTGGCTCGGACCAGGTTCTGTTACCCAGAATCCATTGCAAATCTCAAAATTTGGCTAAAAAAAACACATGTTCCTCACATTTCTGTGGCAGAAAGTTCTGGAATCTGAGAGGAGCCACAAATTTCCTTCCACCCAGCGTTCCCCCACGTCTCCGATAAAAATGATACCTTACTTGTGTGGGTAGGCCTAGCGCCCGCAACAGCAAATGCCCCAAAGTGCAACGTGGACACAGCCAAATTTTTGAAGGAAAACAGAGGTGTTTTTTGCAAAGTGCCTACCTGTAGATTTTGGCCTGTAGCTCAGCCGCCACCTAGGGAAACCTACCAAACCTGTGCATTTCTGAACACTAGAGACCTAGGGGAATCCAAGATGGGGTGACTTGTGAGGCTCGGACCAGGTTCTGTTACCCAGAATCCATTGCAAACCTCAAAATTTGGCTAAAAAAACACATGTTCCTCACATTTCTGTGCCAGAAAGTTCTGGAATTTCAGAGGAGCCACGAATTTCCTTCCACCCAGCGTTCCCCCACATCTCCCGATAAAAATGATACCTCACTTGTGTGGGTAGGCCTAGCGCCCGCGACAGGAAACGCCCCAAAGCGCAACGTGGACACATCCAAATTTGTGAAGGAAAACAGAGGTGTGTTTTACAAAGTGCCTACCTGTAGATTTTGGCTTGTAGCCCAGCCACCACCTAGGGAAACCTACCAAACCTGTGCATTTCTGAAAACTAGAGACCGTGGGGAATCCAAGATGGGGTGACTTGTGTGGCTCGGACCAGGTTCTGTTACCCAGAATCCTTTGCAAACCTCAAAATTTTGCTAAAAAAACACATGTTCCTCACATTTCTGTGGCAGAAAGTTCTGGAATCTGAGAGGAGCCAAGAATTTCCTTCCACCCAGCGTTCCCCCACGTCTCCCGATAAAAATGATATCTCACTTGTGTGGGTAGGCCTAGCGCCCGCGACAGGAAACGCCCCAAAGCGCAACGTAGACACAGCCAAATTTTTCAAGGAAAACAGAGGTGTTTTTTGCAAAGTGCCTACCTGTAGATTTTGGCTTGTAGCTCAGACGCCACCTAGGGAAACCTACCAAACCTGTGCATTTGTGAAATCTAGAGACCTAGGGGAATCCAAGATGGGGTGACTTGTGTGGCTCGGACCAGGTTCTGTTACCCAGAATCCTTTGCAAACCTCAAAATTTGGCTAAAAAAACACATGTTCCTAACATTTCTGTGGCAGAAAGTTCTGGAATCTGAGAGGAGCCACGAATTTCCTTCAACCCAGCGTTCCCCCACGTCTCCCGATAAAAATGATACCTCACTTGTGTGGGTAGGCCTAGTGCCCGCGACAGAAAACGCCCCAAAGCGCAACGTGGACACATCCAAATTTGTGAAGGAAAACAGAGGTGTTTTTTGCAAAGAGCCTACCTGTAGATTTTGGCTTGTAGCTCAGCCGCCACCTAGGGAAACCTACCAAACATGTGAATTTCTGAAAACTAGAGACCTAGGGGAATCCAAGATGGGGTGACTTGTGTGGCTCGGACCAGGTTCTGTTACCCAGAATCCTTTGCAAACCTCAAAATTTGGCTAAAAAAACACATGTTCCTCATATTTCTGTGGCAGAAAGTTCTGGAATCTGAGAGGAGCCACGAATTTCCTTCCACCCAGCGTTCCCCCACATCTCCCGATAAAAATGATACCTCACTTGTGTGGGTAGGCCTAGCGCCCGTGACAGGAAATGCCCCAAAGCGCAACGTGGACACAGCCAAATTTTTGAAGGAAAACAGAGGTGTTTTTTGCAAAGTGCCTACCTGTAGCATTTGGCCTGTAGCTCAGCCGCCACCTAGGGAAACCTACCAAACCTGTGCATTTCTGTAAACTAGAGACCTGGGGGAATCCAAGCTGGGGTGACTTGTGTGGCTCGGACCAGGTTCTGTTACCCAGAATCCTTTGCAAACCTCAAAATTTGGCTAAAAAAACACATGTTCCTCACATTTCTGTGGCAGAAAGTTCTGGAATCTGAGAGGAGCCACAAATTTCTTTCCACCCAGCGTTCCCCCACGTCTCCCGATAAAAATGATACCTCACTTGTGTGGGTAGGCCTAGCGCACGTGACAGGAAATGCCCCAAAGCGCAACGTGGACACAGCCAAATTTTTGAAGGAAAACAGAGGTGTTTTTTGCAAAGTGCCTACCTGTAGATTTTGGCCTGTAGCTCAGCCGCCACCTAGGGAAACCTACCAAACCTGTGCATTTCTGAAAACTAGAGACCTGGGGGAATCCAAGATGGGGTGAATTGTGTGGCTCGGACTAGGTTCTGTTACCCAGAATCCATTGCAAACCTCAAAATTTGGCTAAAAAAACACATGTTCCTCACATTTCTGTGGCAGAAAGTTCTGGAATCTGAGAGGAGCCACAAATTTCCTTCCACCCAGCGTTCCCCCACGTCTCCCGATAAAAATGATACCTCACTTGTGTGGGTAGGCCTAGCGCCCGTGAAAGGAAATGCCCCAAAGCGCAACGTGGACACAGCCAAATTTTTGAAGGAAAACAGAGGTGTTTTTTGCAAAGTGCCTACCTGTAGATTTTGGCCTGTAGCTCAGCCGCCACCTAGGGAAACCTACCAAACCTGTGCATTTCTGAAAACTAGAGACCTGGGGAATCCAAGATGGGGTGACTTGTGTGGCTCGGACCAGGTTCTGTTACCCAGAATCCATTGCAAACCTCAAAATTTGGCTAAAAAAACACATGTTCCTCACATTTCTGTGGCAGAAAGTTCTGGAATCTGAGAGGAGCCACAAATTTCCATCCACCCAGCGTTCCCCCACGTCTCCGATTAAAATGATACCTCACTTGTGTGGGTAGGCCTAGCGCCCGCGACAGGAAACGCCCCAAAGCGCAACGTAGCCACAGCCAAATTTTTGAAGGAAAACAGAGGTGTTTTTTGCAAAGTGCCTACCTGTAGATTTTGGCTTGTAGCTCAGCCGCCACCTAGGGAAACCTACCAAACCTGTGCATTTCTGAAAACTAGAGACCTAGGGGAATCCAAGATGGGGTGACTTGTGTGGCTCGGACAGGTTCTGTTACCCAGAATCCTTTGCAAACCTCAAAATTTGGCTAAAAAAACACATGTTCCTAACATTTCTGTGGCAGAAAGTTCTGGAATCTGAGAGGAGCCACGAATTTCCTTCCACCCAGCGTTCCCCCACGTCTGCCGATAAAAATTATACCTCACTTGTTTGGGTAGGCCTAGCGCCCGCGACAGGAAACGCCCCAAAGCGCAACGTGGACACAGCCAAATTTTTGAAGGAAAACAGAGGTGTTTTTTGCAAAGTGCCTACCTGTAGATTTTGGCCTGTAGCTCAGCCGCCACCTACGGAAACCTATCAAACCTGTGCATTTCTGAAAACTAGAGACCTAGGGGAATCCAAGATGGGGTGACTTGTGTGGCTCGGACCAGGTTCTGTTACCCAGAATCTTTTGCAAACCTCAAAATTTGGCTAATAAAACACATGTTCCTAACATTTCTGTGGCAGAAAGTTCTGGAATCTGAGAGGAGCCACAAATTTCCTTCCACCCAGCGTTCCCCCACGTCTCCCGATAAAAATGATACCTCACTTGTGTGGGTAGGCCTAGTGCCCGCGACAGAAAACGCCCCAAAGCGCAACGTGGACACAGCCAAATTTGTGAAGGAAAACAGAGGTGTTTTTTGCAAAGTGCCTACCTGTAGATTTTGGCCTGTAGCTCAGCCGCCACCTAGGGAAACCTACCAAACCTGTGCATTTCTGAAAACTAGAGACCTGGGGGAATCCAAGATGGGGTGACTTGTGTGGCTCGGACCAGGTTCTGTTACCCAGATTCCATTGCAAACCTCACAATTTGGCTAAAAAAACACATTTTCCTCACATTTCTGTGGCAGAAAGTTCTAGAATCTGAGAGGAGCCACAAATTTCCTTCCACCCAGCGTTCCCCCACGTCTCCCGATAAAAATGATACCTCACTTGTGTGGGTAGGCATAGCGCCCGTGACAGGAAATGCCCCAAAGCGCAACGTGGACAAAGCTAAATTTTGGAAGGAAAACAGAGGTGTTTTTTGCAAAGTGCCTACCTGTAGATTTTGGCCTGTAGCTCAGCCGCCACCTAGGGAAACCTACCAAACCTGTGCATTTCTGAAAACTAGAGACCTGGGGGAATCCAAGATGGGGTGACTTGTGTGGCTCGGACCAGGTTCTGTTACCCAGAATCCATTGCAAACCTCAAAATTTGGCTAAAAAAACACACGTTCCTCACATTTCTGTGGCAGAAAGTTCTGGAATCTGAGAGGAGCCACAAATTTCCTTCCACCCAGCGTTCCCCCACGTCTCCGATAAAAATGATACCTCACTTGTGTGGGTAGGCCTAACGCCCGCAACAGGAAATGTCCCAAAGCGCAACGTGGACACAGCCAAATTTTTGAAGGAAAACAGAGGTGTTTTTTGCAAAGTGCCTACCTGTATATTTTGGCCTGTAGCTCAGCCGCCACCTAGGAACACCTACCAAACCTGTACATTTCTGAACACTAGAGACCTAGGGGAATCCAAGATGGGGTGACTTGTGAGGCTCGGACCAGGTTCTGTTACCCAGAATCCATTGCAAACCTCAAAATTTGGCTAAAAAAACACAAGTTCCTCACATTTCTGTGGCAGAAAGTTCTGGAATCTGAGAGGAGCCACGAATTTCCTTCCACACAGCGTACCCCCACGTCTCCCGATAAAAATGATACCTCACTTGTGTGGGTAGGCCTAGCGCCCGCGACAGGAAACGCCCCAAAGCGCAACGTGGACACAGCCAAATTTTTGAAGGAAAACAGAGGTGTTTTTTGCAAAGTGCCTACCTGTAGATTTTGGCCTGTAGCTCAGCCGCCACCTAGGGAAACCTACCAAACCTGTGCATTTCTGAAAACTAGAGACCTGGGGGAATCCATGATGGGGTGACTTGTGTGGCTCGGACCAGGTTCTGTTACCCAGATTCCATTGCAAACCTCAAAATTTGGCTAAAAAAACACATTTTCCTCACATTTCTGTGGCAGAAAGTTCTGGAATCTGAGAGGAGCCACAAATTTCCTTCCACCCAGCGTTTCCCCACGTCTCCCGATAAAAATGATACCTCACTTGTGTGGGTAGGCCTGGTGCCCGCGACAGAAAACGCCCCAAAGCGCAACGTGGACACAGCCAAATTTGTGAAGGAAAACAGAGGTGTTTTTTGCAAAGTGCCTACCTGTAGATTTTGGCCTGTAGCTCAGCCGCCACCTAGGGAAACCTACCAAACCTGTGCATTTCTGAAAACTAGAGACCTGGGGGAATCCAAGATGGGGTGACTTGTGTGGCTCGGACCAGGTTCTGTTACCCAGATTCCATTGCAAACCTCAAAATTTGGCTAAAAAAACACATTTTCCTCACATTTCTGTTGCAGAAAGTTCTGGAATCTGAGAGGAGCCACAAATTTCCTTCCACCCAGCGTTCCCCCACGTCTCCCGATAAAAATGATACCTCACTTGTGTGGGTAGGCCTAGCGCCCGTGACAGGAAATGCCCCAAAGCGCAACGTGGACACAGCTAAATTTTTGAAGGAAAACAGAGGTGTTTTTTGCAAAGTGCCTACCTGTAGATTTTGGCCTGTAGCTCAGCCGCCACCTAGGGAAACCTACCAAACCTGTGCATTTCTGAAAACTAGAGACCTGGGGGAATCCAAGATGGGGTGACTTGTGTGGCTCGGACCAGGTTCTGTTACCCAGAATCCATTGCAAACCTCAAAATTTGGCTAAAAAAACACACGTTCCTCACATTTCTGTGGCAGAAAGTTCTGGAATCTGAGAGGAGCCACAAATTTCCTTCCACCCAGCGTTCCCCCACGTCTCCGATAAAAATGATACCTCACTTGTGTGGGTAGGCCTAGCGCCCGCAACAGGAAATGTCCCAAAGCGCAACGTGGACACAGCCAAATTTTTGAAGGAAAACAGAGGTGTTTTTTGCAAAGTGCCTACCTGTATATTTTGGCCTGTAGCTCAGCCGCCACCTAGGAACACCTACCAAACCTGTGCATTTCTGAACACTAGAGACCTAGGGGAATCCAAGATGGGGTGACTTGTGAGGCTCGGACCAGGTTCTGTTACCCAGAATCCATTGCAAACCTCAAAATTTGGCTAAAAAAACACAAGTTCCTCACATTTCTGTGGCAGAAAGTTCTGGAATCTGAGAGGAGCCACGAATTTCCTTCCACACAGCGTACCCCCACGTCTCCCGATAAAAATTATACCTCACTTGTGTGGGTAGGCCTAGCGCCCGCGACAGGAAACGCCCCAAAGCGCAACGTGGACACAGCCAAATTTTTGAAGGAAAACAGAGGTGTTTTTTGCAAAGTGCCTACCTGTAGATTTTGGCCTGTAGCTCAGCCGCCACCTAGGGAAACCTACCAAACCTGTGCATTTCTGAAAACTAGAGACCTGGGGGAATCCAAGATGGGGTGACTTGTGTGGCTCGGACCAGGTTCTGTTACCCAGAATCCATTGCAAACCTCAAAATTTGGCTAAAAAAACACATGTTCCTCACATTTCTGTGGCAGAAAGTTCTGGAATCTGAGAGGAGCCACAAATTTCCTTCCACCCAGCGTTCCCCCACGTCTCCGATAAAAAGGATACCTTACTTGTGTGGGTAGGCCTAGCGCCCGCAACAGGAAATGCCCCAAAGCGCAACGTGGACACAGCCAAATTTTTGAAGGAAAACAGAGGTGTTTTTTGCAAAGTGCCTACCTGTAGATTTTGGCCTGTAGCTCAGCCGCCACCTAGGGAAACCTACCAAACCTGTGCATTTCTGAAAACTAGAGACCTAGGGGAATCCAAGATGGGGTGACTTGTGAGGCTCGGACCAGGTTCTGTTACCCAGAATCCATTACAAACCTCAAAATTTGGCTAAAAAAACACATGTTCCTCACATTTCTGTGGCAGAAAGTTCTGGAATTTGAGAGGAGCCACGAATTTCCTTCCACCCAGCGTTCCCCCACGTCTCCCGATAAAAATGATACCTCACTTGTGTGGGTAGGCCTAGCGCCCGCGACAGGAAACGCCCCAAAGCGCAACGTGGACACAGCCAAATTTTTGAAGGAAAACAGAGGTGTTTTTTGCAAAGTGCCTACCTGTAGATTTTGGCCTGTAGCTCAGCCGCCACCTAGGGAAACCTACCAAACCTGTGCATTTCTGAAAACTAGAGACCTGGGGGAATCCAAGATGGGGTGACTTGTGTGGCTCGGACCAGGTTCTGTTACCCAGAATCCATTGCAAACCTCAAAATTTGGCTAAAAAAACACATGTTCCTCACATTTCTGTGGCAGAAAGTTCTGGAATCTGAGAGGAGCCACAAATTTCCTTCCACCCAGCGTTCCCCCACGTCTCCGATAAAAAGGATACCTTACTTGTGTGGGTAGGCCTAGCGCCCGCAACAGGAAATGCCCCAAAGCGCAACGTGGACACAGCCAAATTTTTGAAGGAAAACAGAGGTGTTTTTTGCAAAGTGCCTACCTGTAGATTTTGGCCTGTAGCTCAGCCGCCACCTAGGGAAACCTACCAAACCTGTGCATTTCTGAACACTAGAGACCTAGGGGAATCCAAGATGGGGTGACTTGTGAGGCTCGGACCAGGTTCTGTTACCCAGAATCCATTGCAAACCTCAAAATTTGGCTAAAAAAACACATGTTCCTCACATTTCTGTGGCAGAAAGTTCTGGAATTTGAGAGGAGCCACGAATTTCCTTCCACCCAGCGTTCCCCCACGTCTCCCGATAAAAATGATACCTCACTTGTGTGGGTAGGCCTAGCGCCCGCGACAGGAAACGCCCCAAAGCGCAACGTGGACACATCCAAATTTGTGAAGGAAAACAGAGGTGTGTTTTGCAAAGTGCCTACCTGTAGATTTTGGCTTGTAGCCCAGCCACCACCTAGGGAAACCTACCACACCTGTGCATTTCTGAAAACTAGAGACCTTGGGGAATCCAAGATGGGGTGACTTGTGTGGCTCGGACCAGGTTCTGTTACCCAGAATCCATTGCAAACCTCAAAATTTGGCTAAAAAAACACATGTTCCTCACATTTCTGTGGCAGAAAGTTCTGGAATCTGAGAGGAGCCACGAATATCCTTCCACCCAGCGTTCCCCCACGTCTCCCGATAAAAATGATACCTCACTTGTGTGGGTAGGCCTAGCGCCCGCGACAGGAAACGCCCCAAAGCGCAACGTAGACACAGCCAAATTTTTGAAGGAAAACAGAGGTGTTTTTTGCAAAGTGCCTACCTGTAGATTTTGGCTTGTAGCTCAGCCGCCACCTAGGGAAACCTACCAAACCTGTGCATTTCTGAAAACTAGAAACCTAGGGGAATCCAAGATGGGGTGACTTGTGTGGCTCGGACAGGTTCTGTTACCCAGAATCCTTTGCAAACCTCAAAATTTGGCTAAAAAAACACATGTTCCTAACATTTCTGTGGCAGAAAGTTCTGGAATCTGAGAGGAGCCACAAATTTCCTTCCACCCAGCGTTCCCCCACGTCTCCCGATAAAAATGATACCTCACTTGTGTGGGTAGGCCTGGTGCCCGCGACAGAAAACGCCCCAAAGCGCAACGTGGACACAGCCAAATTTGTGAAGGAAAACAGAGGTGTGTTTTGCAAAGTGCCTACCTGTATATTTTGGCCTGTAGCTCAGCCGCCACCTAGGAACACCTACCAAACCTGTGCATTTCTGAACACTAGAGACCTAGGGGAATCCAAGATGGGGTGACTTGTGAGGCTCGGACCAGGTTCTGTTACCCAGAATCCATTGCAAACCTCAAAATTTGGCTAAAAAAACACAAGTTCCTCACATTTCTGTGGCAGAAAGTTCTGGAATCTGAGAGGAGCCACGAATTTCCTTCCACACAGCGTACCCCCACGTCTCCCGATAAAAATTATACCTCACTTGTGTGGGTAGGCCTAGCGCCCGCGACAGGAAACGCCCCAAAGCGCAACGTGGACACAGCCAAATTTTTGAAGGAAAACAGAGGTGTTTTTTGCAAAGTGCCTACCTGTAGATTTTGGCCTGTAGCTCAGCCGCCACCTAGGGAAACCTACCAAACCTGTGCATTTCTGAAAACTAGAGACCTGGGGGAATCCAAGATGGGGTGACTTGTGTGGCTCGGACCAGGTTCTGTTACCCAGAATCCATTGCAAACCTCAAAATTTGGCTAAAAAAACACATGTTCCTCACATTTCTGTGGCAGAAAGTTCTGGAATCTGAGAGGAGCCACAAATTTCCTTCCACCCAGCGTTCCCCCACGTCTCCGATAAAAAGGATACCTTACTTGTGTGGGTAGGCCTAGCGCCCGCAACAGGAAATGCCCCAAAGCGCAACGTGGACACAGCCAAATTTTTGAAGGAAAACAGAGGTGTTTTTTGCAAAGTGCCTACCTGTAGATTTTGGCCTGTAGCTCAGCCGCCACCTAGGGAAACCTACCAAACCTGTGCATTTCTGAACACTAGAGACCTAGGGGAATCCAAGATGGGTTGACTTGTGAGGCTCGGACCAGGTTCTGTTACCCAGAATCCATTGCAAACCTCAAAATTTGGCTAAAAAAACACATGTTCCTCACATTTCTGTGGCAGAAAGTTCTGGAATTTGAGAGGAGCCACGAATTTCCTTCCACCCAGCGTTCCCCCACGTCTCCCGATAAAAATGATACCTCACTTGTGTGGGTAGGCCTAGCGCCCGCGACAGGAAACGCCCCAAAGCGCAACGTGGACACAGCCAAATTTTTGAAGGAAAACAGAGGTGTTTTTTGCAAAGTGCCTACCTGTAGATTTTGGCCTGTAGCTCAGCCGCCACCTAGGGAAACCTACCAAACCTGTGCATTTCTGAAAACTAGAGACCTGGGGGAATCCAAGATGGGGTGACTTGTGTGGCTCGGACCAGGTTCTGTTACCCAGAATCCATTGCAAACCTCAAAATTTGGCTAAAAAAACACATGTTCCTCACATTTCTGTGGCAGAAAGTTCTGGAATTTGAGAGGAGCCACGAATTTCCTTCCACCCAGCGTTCCCCCACGTCTCCCGATAAAAATGATACCTCACTTGTGTGGGTAGGCCTAGCGCCCGCGACAGGAAACGCCCCAAAGCGCAACGTGGACACATCCAAATTTGTGAAGGAAAACAGAGGTGTGTTTTGCAAAGTGCCTACCTGTAGATTTTGGCTTGTAGCCCAGCCACCACCTAGGGAAACCTACCACACCTGTGCATTTCTGAAAACTAGAGACCTTGGGGAATCCAAGATGGGGTGACTTGTGTGGCTCGGACCAGGTTCTGTTACCCAGAATCCATTGCAAACCTCAAAATTTGGCTAAAAAAACACATGTTCCTCACATTTCTGTGGCAGAAAGTTCTGGAATCTGAGAGGAGCCACGAATATCCTTCCACCCAGCGTTCCCCCACGTCTCCCGATAAAAATGATACCTCACTTGTGTGGGTAGGCCTAGCGCCCGCGACAGGAAACGCCCCAAAGCGCAACGTAGACACAGCCAAATTTTTGAAGGAAAACAGAGGTGTTTTTTGCAAAGTGCCTACCTGTAGATTTTGGCTTGTAGCTCAGCCGCCACCTAGGGAAACCTACCAAACCTGTGCATTTCTGAAAACTAGAGACCTAGGGGAATCCAAGATGGGGTGACTTGTGTGGCTCGGACAGGTTCTGTTACCCAGAATCCTTTGCAAACCTCAAAATTTGGCTAAAAAAACACATGTTCCTAACATTTCTGTGGCAGAAAGTTCTGGAATCTGAGAGGAGCCACAAATTTCCTTCCACCCAGCGTTCCCCCACGTCTCCCGATAAAAATGATACCTCACTTGTGTGGGTAGGCCTGGTGCCCGCGACAGAAAACGCCCCAAAGCGCAACGTGGACACAGCCAAATTTGTGAAGGAAAACAGAGGTGTTTTTTGCAAAGTGCCTACCTGTAGATTTTGGCCTGTAGCTCAGCCGCCACCTAGGGAAACCTACCAAACCTGTGCATTTCTGAAAACTAGAGACCTGGGGGAATCCAAGATGGGGTGACTTGTGTGGCTCGGACCAGGTTCTGTTACCCAGATTCCATTGCAAACCTCAAAATTTGGCTAAAAAAACACATTTTCCTCACATTTCTGTTGCAGAAAGTTCTGGAATCTGAGAGGAGCCACAAATTTCCTTCCACCCAGCGTTCCCCCACGTCTCCCGATAAAAATGATACCTCACTTGTGTGGGTAGGCCTAGCGCCCGTGACAGGAAATGCCCCAAAGCGCAACGTGGACACAGCTAAATTTTTGAAGGAAAACAGAGGTGTTTTTTGCAAAGTGCCTACCTGTAGATTTTGGCCTGTAGCTCAGCCGCCACCTAGGGAAACCTACCAAACCTGTGCATTTCTGAAAACTAGAGACCTGGGGGAATCCAAGATGGGGTGACTTGTGTGGCTCCGACCAGGTTCTGTTACCCAGAATCCATTGCAAACCTCAAAATTTGGCTAAAAAAACACACGTTCCTCACATTTCTGTGGCAGAAAGTTCTGGAATCTGAGAGGAGCCACAAATTTCCTTCCACCCAGCGTTCCCCCACGTCTCCGATAAAAATGATACCTCACTTGTGTGGGTAGGCCTAGCGCCCGCAACAGGAAATGTCCCAAAGCGCAACGTGGACACAGCCAAATTTATGAAGGAAAACAGAGGTGTTTTTTGCAAAGTGCCTACCTGTATATTTTGGCCTGTAGCTCAGCCGCCACCAAGGAACACCTACCAAACCTGTGCATTTCTGAACACTAGAGACCTAGGGGAATCCAAGATGGGGTGACTTGTGAGGCTCGGACCAGGTTCTGTTACCCAGAATCCATTGCAAACCTCAAAATTTGGCTAAAAAAACACAAGTTCCTCACATTTCTGTGGCAGAAAGTTCTGGAATCTGAGAGGAGCCACGAATTTCCTTCCACACAGCGTACCCCCACGTCTCCCGATAAAAATGATACCTCACTTGTGTGGGTAGGCCTAGCGCCCGCGACAGGAAACGCCCCAAAGCGCAACGTGGACACAGCCAAATTTTTGAAGGAAAACAGAGGTGTTTTTTGCAAAGTGCCTACCTGTAGATTTTGGCCTGTAGCTCAGCCGCCACCTAGGGAAACCTACCAAACCTGTGCATTTCTGAACACTAGAGACCTAGGGGAATCCAAGATGGGGTGACTTGTGAGGCTCGGACCAGGTTCTGTTACCCAGAATCCATTGCAAACCTCAAAATTTGGCTAAAAAAACACATGTTCCTCACATTTCTGTGGCAGAAAGTTCTGGAATTTGAGAGGAGCACGAATTTCCTTCCACCCAGCGTTCCCCCACGTCTCCCGATAAAAATGATACCTCACTTGTGTGGGTAGGCCTAGCGCCCGCGACAGGAAACGCCCCAAAGCGCAACGTGGACACATCCAAATTTGTGAAGGAAAACAGAGGAGTGTTTTGCAAAGTGCCTACCTGTAGATTTTGGCTTGTAGCCCAGCCACCACCTAGGGAAACCTACCAAACCTGTGCATTTCTGAAAACTAAAGACCTTGGGGAATCCAAGATGGGGTGACTTGTGTGGCTCGGACCAGGTTCTGTTACCCAGAATCCATTGCAAACCTCAAAATTTGGCTAAAAAAACACATGTTCCTCACATTTCTGTGGCAGAAAGTTCTGGAATCTGAGAGGAGCCACGAATATCCTTCCACCCAGCGTTCCCCCACGTCTCCCGATAAAAATGATACCTCACTTGTGTGGGTAGGCCTAGCGCCCGCGACAGGAAACGCCCCAAAGCGCAACGTAGACACAGCCAAATTTTTGAAGGAAAACAGAGGTGTTTTTTGCAAAGTGCCTACCTGTAGATTTTGGCTTGTAGCTCAGCCGCCACCTAGGGAAACCTACCAAACCTGTACATTTCTGAAAACTAGAGACCTAGGGGAATCCAAGATGGGGTGACTTGTGTGGCTCGGACAGGTTCTGTTACCCAGAATCCTTTGCAAACCTCAAAATTTGGCTAAAAAAACACATGTTCCTAACATTTCTGTGGCAGAAAGTTCTGGAATCTGAGAGGAGCCACGAATTTCCTTCCACCCAGCGTTCCCCCACATCTGCCGATAAAAATGATACCTCACTTGTTTGGGTAGGCCTAGCGCCCGCGACAGGAAACGCCCCAAAGAACAACGTGGACACAGCCAAATTTTTGAAGGAAAACAGAGGTGTTTTTTGCAAAGTGCCTACCTGTAGATTTTGGCCTGTAGCTCAGCCGCCACCTACGGAAACCTACCAAACCTGTGCATTTCTGAAAACTAGAGACCTAGGGGAATCCAAGATGGTGTGACTTGTGTGGCTCGGACCAGGTTCTGTTACCCAGAATCCTTTGCAAACCTCAAAATTTGGCTAATAAAACACATGTTCCTAACATTTCTGTGGCAGAAAGTTCTGGAATCTGAGAGGAGCCACAAATTTCCTTCCACCCAGCGTTCCCCCACGTCTCCCGATAAAAATGATACCTCACTTGTGTGGGTAGGCCTGGTGCCCGCGACAGAAAACGCCCCAAAGCGCAACGTGGACACAGCCAAATTTGTGAAGGAAAACAGAGGTGTTTTTTGCAATGTGCCTACCTGTAGATTTTGGCCTGTAGCTCAGCCGCCACCTAGGGAAACTTACCAAACCTGTGCATTTCTGAAAACTAGAGACCTGGGGGAATCCAAGATGGGGTGACTTGTGTGGCTCGGACCAGGTTCTGTTACCCAGATTCCATTGCAAACCTCAAAATTTGGCTAAAAAAACACATTTTCCTCACATTTCTGTTGCAGAAAGTTCTGGAATCTGAGAGGAGCCACAAATTTCCTTCCACCCAGCGTTCCCCCACGTCTCCCGATAAAAATGATACCTCACTTGTGTGGGTAGGCCTAGCGCCCGTGACAGGAAATGCCCCAAAGCGCAACGTGGACACAGCCAATTTATTGAAGGAAAACAGAGGTGTTTTTTGCAAAGTGCCTACCTGTAGATTTTGGCCTGTAGCTCAGCCGCCACCTAGGGAAACCTACCAAACCTGTGCATTTCTGAAAACTAGAGACCTGGGGGAATCCAAGATGGGGTGACTTGTGTGGCTCCGACCAGGTTCTGTTACCCAGAATCCATTGCAAACCTCAAAATTTGGCTAAAAAAACACATGTTCCTCACATTTCTGTGGCAGAAAGTTCTGGAATCTGAGAGGAGCCACAAATTTCCTTCCACCCAGCGTTCCCCCACGTCTCCGATAAAAATGATACCTCACTTGTGTGGGTAGGCCTAGCGCCCGCAACAGGAAATGTCCCAAAGCGCAACGTGGACACAGCCACATTTTTGAAGGAAAACAGAGGTGTTTTTTGCAAAGTGCCTACCTGTATATTTTGGCCTGTAGCTCAGCCGCCACCTAGGAACACCTACCAAACCTGTGCATTTCTGAACACTAGAGATCTAGGGGAATCCAAGATGGGGTGACTTGTGAGGCTCGGACCAGGTTCTGTTACCCAGAATCGATTGCAAACCTCAAAATTTGGCTAAAAAAACACATGTTCCTCACATTTCTGTGGCAGAAAGTTCTGGAATCTGAGAGGAGCCACGAATTTCCTTCCACACAGCGTACCCCCACGTCTCCCGATAAAAATGATACCTCACTTGTGTGGGTAGGCCTAGCGCCCGCAACAGGAAACGCCCCAAAGCGCAACGTGGACACAGCCAAATTTTTGAAGGAAAACAGAGGTGTTTTTTGCAAAGTGCCTACCTGTAGATTTTGGTCTGTAGCTCAGCCGCCACCTAGGGAAACCTACCAAACCTGTGCATTTCTGAACACTAGAGACCTAGGGGAATCCAAGATGGGGTGACTTGTGAGGCTCGGACCAGGTTCTGTTACCCAGAATCCATTGCAAACCTCAAAATTTGGCTAAAAAAACACATGTTCCTCACATTTCTGTGGCAGAAAGTTCTGGAATTTGAGAGGAGCCACGAATTTCCTTCCACCCAGCGTTCCCCCACGTCTCCCGATAAAAATGATACCTCACTTGTGTGGGTAGGCCTAGCGCCCGCGACAGGAAACGCCCCAAAGCGCAACGTGGAAACATCCAAATTTGTGAAGGAAAACAGAGGTGTGTTTTGCAAAGTGCCTACCTGTAGATTTTGGCTTGTAGCCCAGCCACCACCTAGGGAAACCTACCAAACCTGAGCATTTCTGAAAACTAGAGACCTTGGGGAATCCAAGATGGGGTGACTTGTGTGGCTCGGACCAGGTTCTGTTACCCAGAATCCTTTGCAAACCTCAAAATTTTGCTAAAAAAACACATGTTCCTCACATTTCTGTGGCAGAAAGTTCTGGAATCTGAGAGGAGCCACGAATTTCCTTCCACCCAGCGTTCCCCCACGTCTCCCGATAAAAATGATACCTCACTTGTGTGGGTAGGCCTAGCGCCCGCGACAGGAAACGCCCCAAAGCGCAACGTAGACACAGCCAAATTTTTCAAGTAAAACAGAGGTGTTTTTTGCAAAGTGCCTACCTGTAGATTTTGGCCTGTAGCTCAGCCGCCACCTAGGGAAACCTACCAAACCTGTGCATTTCTGAAAACTAGAGACCTGGGGGAATCCAAGATGGGGTGACTTGTGTGGCTCGGACCAGGTTCTGTTACCCAGAATCCATTGCAAACCTCAAAATTTGGCTAAAAAAACACACGTTCCTCACATTTCTGTGGCAGAAAGTTCTGGAATCTGAGAGGAGCCACAAATTTCCTTCCACCCAGCGTTCCCCAACGTCTCCGATAAAAATGATACCTCACTTGTGGGGGTAGGCCTAGCGCCCGCAACAGGAAATGTCCCAAAGCGCAACGTGGACACAGCCACATTTTTGAAGGAAAACAGAGGTGTTTTTTGCAAAGTGCCTACCTGTATATTTTGGCCTGTAGCTCAGCCGCCACCTAGGAACACCTACCAAACCTGTGCATTTCTGAACACTAGAGACCTAGGGGAATCCAAGATGGGGTGACTTGTGTGGCTCGGACCAGGTTCTGTTACCCAGAATCCTTTGCAAACCTCAAAATTTGGCTAATAAAACACATGTTCCTAACATTTCTGTGGCAGAAAGTTCTGGAATCTGAGAGGAGCCACAAATTTCCTTCCACCCAGCGTTCCCCCACGTCTCCCGATAAAAATGATACCTCACTTGTGTGGGTAGGCCTGGTGCCCGCGACAGAAAACGCCCCAAAGCGCAACGTGGACACAGCCAAATTTGTGAAGGAAAACAGAGGTGTTTTTTGCAAAGTGCCTACCTGTAGATTTTGGCCTGTAGCTCAGCCGCCACCTAGGGAAACCTACCAAACCTGTGCATTTCTGAAAACTAGAGACCTGGGGGAATCCAAGATGGGGTGACTTGTGTGGCTCGGACCAGGTTCTGTTACCCAGATTCCATTGCAAACCTCAAAATTTGGCTAAAAAAACACATTTTCCTCACATTTCTGTTGCAGAAAGTTCTGGAATCTGAGAGGAGCCACAAATTTCCTTCCACCCAGCGTTCCCCCACGTCTCCCGATAAAAATGATACCTCACTTGTGTGGGTAGGCCTAGCGCCCGTGACAGGAAATGCCCCAAAGCGCAACGTGGACACAGCCAAATTTTTGAAGGAAAACAGAGGTGTTTTTTGCAAAGTGCCTACCTGTAGATTTTGGCCTGTAGCTCAGCCGCCACCTAGGGAAACCTACCAAACCTGTGCATTTCTGAAAACTAGAGACCTGGGGGAATCCAAGATGGGGTGACTTGTGTGGCTCCGACCAGGTTCTGTTACCCAGAATCCATTGCAAACCTCAAAATTTGGCTAAAAAAACACATGTTCCTCACATTTCTGTGGCAGAAAGTTCTGGAATCTGAGAGGAGCCACAAATTTCCTTCCACCCAGCGTTCCCCCACGTCTCCGATAAAAATGATACCTCACTTGTGTGGGTAGGCCTAGCGCCCGCAACAGGAAATGTCCCAAAGCGCAACGTGGACACAGCCACATTTTTGAAGGAAAACAGAGGTGTTTTTTGCAAAGTGCCTACCTGTAGATTTTGGCCTGTAGCTCAGCCGCCACCTAGGAACACCTACCAAACCTGTGCATTTCTGAACACTAGAGATCTAGGGGAATCCAAGATGGGGTGACTTGTGAGGCTCGGACCAGGTTCTGTTACCCAGAATCGATTGCAAACCTCAAAATTTGGCTTAAAAAACACATGTTCCTCACATTTCTGTGGCAGAAAGTTCTGGAATCTGAGAGGAGCCACGAATTTCCTTCCACACAGCGTACCCCCACGTCTCCCGATAAAAATGATACCTCACTTGTGTGGGTAGGCCTAGCGCCCGCAACAGGAAACACCCCAAAGCGCAACGTGGACACAGCCAAATTTTTGAAGGAAAACAGAGGTGTTTTTTGCAAAGTGCCTACCTGTAGATTTTGGCCTGTAGCTCAGCCGCCACCTAGGGAAACCTACCAAACCTGTGCATTTCTGAACACTAGAGACCTAGGGGAATCCAAGATGGGGTGACTTGTGAGGCTCGGACCAGGTTCTGTTACCCAGAATCCATTGCAAACCTCAAAATTTGGCTAAAAAAACACATGTTCCTCACATTTCTGTGGCAGAAAGTTCTGGAATTTGAGAGGAGCCACGAATTTCCTTCCACCCAGCGTTCCCCCACGTCTCCCGATAAAAATGATACCTCACTTGTGTGGGTAGGCCTAGCGCCCGCGACAGGAAACGCCCCAAAGCGCAACGTGGAAACATCCAAATTTGTGAAGGAAAACAGAGGTGTGTTTTGCAAAGTGCCTACCTGTAGATTTTGGCTTGTAGCCCAGCCACCACCTAGGGAAACCTACCAAACCTGTGCATTTCTGAAAACTAGAGACCTTGGGGAATCCAAGATGGGGTGACATGTGTGGCTCGGACCAGGTTCTGTTACCCAGAATCCTTTGCAAACCTCAAAATTTTGCTAAAAAAACACATGTTCCTCACATTTCTGTGGCAGAAAGTTCTGGAATCTGAGAGGAGCCACGAATTTCCTTCCACCCAGCGTTCCCCCACGTCTCCCGATAAAAATGATACCTCACTTGTGTGGGTAGGCCTAGCGCCCGCGACAGGAAACGCCCCAAAGCGCAACGTAGACACAGCCAAATTTTTCAAGTAAAACAGAGGTGTTTTTTGCAAAGTGCCTACCTGTAGATTTTGGCCTGTAGCTCAGCCGCCACCTAGGGAAACCTACCAAACCTGTGCATTTCTGAAAACTAGAGACCTGGGGGAATCCAAGATGGGGTGACTTGTGTGGCTCGGACCAGGTTCTGTTACCCAGAATCCATTGCAAACCTCAAAATTTGGCTAAAAAAACACACGTTCCTCACATTTCTGTGGCAGAAAGTTCTGGAATCTGAGAGGAGCCACAAATTTCCTTCCACCCAGCGTTCCCCAACGTCTCCGATAAAAATGATACCTCACTTGTGTGGGTAGGCCTAGCGCCCGCAACAGGAAATGTCCCAAAGCGCAACGTGGACACAGCCACATTTTTGAAGGAAAACAGAGGTGTTTTTTGCAAAGTGCCTACCTGTATATTTTGGCCTGTAGCTCAGCCGCCACCTAGGAACACCTACCAAACCTGTGCATTTCTGAACACTAGAGATCTAGGGGAATCCAAGATGGGGTGACTTGTGAGGCTCAGACCAGGTTCTGTTACCCAGAATCGATTGCAAACCTCAAAATTTGGCTAAAAAAACACATGTTCCTCACATTTCTGTGGCAGAAAGTTCTGGAATCTGAGAGGAGCCACGAATTTCCTTCCACACAGCGTACCCCCACGTCTCCCGATAAAAATGATACCTCACTTGTGTGGGTAGGCCTAGCGCCCGCGACAGGAAACGCCCCAAAGCGCAACGTGGACACAGCCAAATTTTTGAAGGAAAACAGAGGTGTTTTTTGCAAAGTGCCTACCTGTAGATTTTGGCCTGTAGCTCAGCCGCCACCTAGGGAAACCTACCAAACCTGTGCATTTCTGAAAACTAGAGACCTGGGGGAATCCAAGATGGGGTGACTTGTGTGGCTCGGACCAGGTTCTGTTACCCAGAATCCATTGCAAACCTCAAAATTTGGCTAAAAAAACACATGTTCCTCACATTTCTGTGGCAGAAAGTTCTGGAATCTGAGAGGAGCCACAAATTTCCTTCCACCCAGCGTTCCCCCACGTCTCTGATAAAAATGATACCTTACTTGTGTGGGTAGGCCTAGCGCCCGCAACAGGAAATGCCCCAAAGCGCAACGTGGACACAGCCAAATTTTTGAAGGAAAACAGAGGTGTTTTTTGCAAAGTGCCTACCTGTAGATTTTGGCCTGTAGCTCAGCCGCCACCTAGGGAAACCTACCAAACCTGTGCATTTCTGAACACTAGAGACCTAGGGGAATCCAAGATGGGGTGACTTGTGAGGCTCGGACCAGGTTCTGTTACCCAGAATCCATTGCAAACCTCAAAATTTAGCTAAAAAAACACATGTTCCTCACATTTCTGTGGCAGAAAGTTCTGGAATTTGAGAGGAGCCACGAATTTCCTTCCACCCAGCGTTCCCCCACGTCTCCCGATAAAAATGATACCTCACTTGTGTGGGTAGGCCTAGCGCCCGCGACAGGAAACACCCCAAAGCGCAACGTGGACACATCCAAATTTGTGAAGGAAAACAGAGGTGTGTTTTGCAAAGTGCCTACCTGTAGATTTTGGCTTGTAGCCCAGCCACCACCTAGGGAAACCTACCAAACCTGTGCATTTCTGAAAACTAGAGACCTTGGGGAATCCAAGATGGGGTGACTTGTGTGGCTCGGACCAGGTTCTGTTACCCAGAATCCTTTGCAAACCTCAAAATTTTGCTAAAAAAACACATGTTCCTCACATTTCTGTGGCAGAAAGTTCTGGAATCTGAGAGGAGCCACGAATTTCCTTCCACCCAGCGTTCCCCCACGTCTCCCGATAAAAATGATACCTCACTTGTGTGGGTAGGCCTAGCGCCCGCGACAGGAAACGCCCCAAAGCGCAACGTAGACACAGCCACATTTTTGAAGGAAAACAGAGGTGTTTTTTGCAAAGTGCCTACCTGTAGATTTTGGCTTGTAGCTCAGACGCCACCTAGGGAAACCTACCAAACCTGTGCATTTCTGAAACCTAGAGACCTAGGGGAATCCAAGATGGGGTGACTTGTGTGGCTCGGACCAGGTTCTGTTACCCAGAATCCTTTGCAAACCTCAAAATTTGGCTAAAAAAACACATGTTCCTAACATTTCTGTGGCAGAAAGTTCTGGAATCTGAGAGGAGCCACGAATTTCCTTCCACACAGCGTACCCCCACGTCTACCGATAAAAATGATACCTCACTTGTGTGGGTAGGCCTAGCGCCCGCAACAGGAAATGTCCCAAAGCGCAACGTGGACACAGCCAAATTTTTGAAGGAAAACAGAGGTGTTTTTTGCAAAGTGCCTACCTGTATATTTTGGCCTGTAGCTCAGCCGCCACCTAGGAACACCTACCAAACCTGTGCATTTCTGAACACTAGAGACCTAGGGGAATCCAAGATGGGGTGAATTGTGAGGCTCGGACCAGGTTCTGTTACCCAGAATCCATTGCAAACATCAAAATTTGGCTAAAAAAACACATGTTCCTCACATTTCTGTGGCAGAAAGTTCTGGAATCTGAGAGGAGCCACGAATTTCCTTCCACACAGCGTACCCCCACGTCTCCCGATAAAAATGATACCTCACTTGTGTGGGTAGGCCTAGCGCCCGCGACAGGAAACGCCCCAAAGCGCAACGTGGACACAGCCAAATTTTTGAAGGAAAACAGAGGTGTTTTTTGCAAAGTGCCTACCTGTAGATTTTGGCCTGTAGCTCAGCCGCCACCTAGGGAAACCTACCAAACCTGTGCATTTCTGAAAACTAGAGACCTGGGGGAATCCAAGCTGGGGTGACTTGTGTGGCTCGGACCAGGTTCTGTTACCCAGAATCCATTGCAAATCTCAAAATTTGGCTAAAAAAACACATGTTCCTCACATTTCTGTGGCAGAAAGTTCTGGAATCTGAGAGGAGCCACAAATTTCCTTCCACCCAGCGTTCCCCCACGTCTCCGATAAAAATGATACCTTACTTGTGTGGGTAGGCCTAGCGCCCGCGACAGGAAACTCCCCAAAGCGCAACGTGGACACATCCAAATTTGTGAAGGAAAACAGAGGTGTGTTTTGCAAAGTGCCTACCTGTAGATTTTGGCTTGTAGCCCAGCCACCACCTAGGGAAACCTACCAAACCTGTGCATTTCTGAAAACTAGAGACCTTGGGGAATCCAAGATGGGGTGACTTGTGTGGCTCGGACCAGGTTCTGTTACCCAGAATCCTTTGCAAACCTCAAAATTTTGCTAAAAAAACACATGTTCCTCACATTTCTGTGGCAGAAAGTTCTGGAATCTGAGAGGAGCCAAGAATTTCCTTCCACCCAGCGTTCCCCCACGTCTCCCGATAAAAATGATATCTCACTTGTGTGGGTAGGCCTAGCGCCCGCGACAGGAAACGCCCCAAAGCGCAAGGTGGAAACATCCAAATTTGTGAAGGAAAACAGAGGTGTGTTTTGCAAAGTGCCTACCTGTAGATTTTGGCTTGTAGCCCAGCCACCACCTAGGGAAACCTACCAAACCTGTGCATTTCTGAAAACTAGAGACCTTGGGGAATCCAAGATGGGGTGACTTGTGTGGCTCGGACCAGGTTCTGTTACCCAGAATCCTTTGCAAACCTCAAAATTTTGCTAAAAAAACACATGTTCCTCACATTTCTGTGGCAGAAAGTTCTGGAATCTGAGAGGAGCCACGAATTTCCTTCCACCCAGCGTTTCCCCACGTCTCCCGATAAAAATGATACCTCACTTGTGTGGGTAGGCCTAGCGCCCGCGACAGGAAACGCCCCAAAGCGCAACGTAGACACAGCCAAATTTTTCAAGTAAAACAGAGGTGTTTTTTGCAAAGTGCCTACCTGTAGATTTTGGCCTGTAGCTCAGCCGCCACCTAGGGAAACCTACCAAACCTGTGCATTTCTGAAAACTAGAGACCTGGGGGAATCCAAGATGGGGTGACTTGTGTGGCTCGGACCAGGTTCTGTTACCCAGAATCCATTGCAAACCTCAAAATTTGGCTAAAAAAACACACGTTCCTCACATTTCTGTGGCAGAAAGTTCTGGAATCTGAGAGGAGCCACAAATTTCCTTCCACCCAGCGTTCCCCAACGTCTCCGATAAAAATGATACCTCACTTGTGTGGGTAGGCCTAGCGCCCGCAACAGGAAATGTCCCAAAGCGCAACGTGGACACAGCCACATTTTTGAAGGAAAACAGAGGTGTTTTTTGCAAAGTGCCTACCTGTATATTTTGGCCTGTAGCTCAGCCGCCACCTAGGAACACCTACCAAACCTGTGCATTTCTGAACACTAGAGATCTAGGGGAATCCAAGATGGGGTGACTTGTGAGGCTCGGACCAGGCTCTGTTACCCAGAATCGATTGCAAACCTCAAAATTTGGCTAAAAAAACACATGTTCCTCACATTTCTGTGGCAGAAAGTTCTGGAATCTGAGAGGAGCCACGAATTTCCTTCCACACAGCGTACCCCCACGTCTCCCGATAAAAATGATACCTCACTTGTGTGGGTAGGCCTAGCGCCCGCGACAGGAAACGCCCCAAAGCGCAACGTGGACACAGCCAAATTTTTGAAGGAAAACAGAGGTGTTTTTTGCAAAGTGCCTACCTGTAGATTTTGGCCTGTAGCTCAGCCGCCACCTAGGGAAACCTACCAAACCTGTGCATTTCTGAAAACTAGAGACCTGGGGGAATCCAAGATGGGGTGACTTGTGTGGCTCGGACCAGGTTCTGTTACCCAGAATCCATTGCAAACCTCAAAATTTGGCTAAAAAAACACATGTTCCTCACATTTCTGTGGCAGAAAGTTCTGGAATCTGAGAGGAGCCACAAATTTCCTTCCACCCAGCGTTCCCCCACGTCTCCGATAAAAATGATACCTTACTTGTGTGGGTAGGCCTAGCGCCCGCAACAGGAAATGCCCCAAAGCGCAACGTGGACACAGCCAAATTTTTGAAGGAAAACAGAGGTGTTTTTTGCAAAGTGCCTACCTGTAGATTTTGGCCTGTAGCTCAGCCGCCACCTAGGGAAACCTACCAAACCTGTGCATTTCTGAACACTAGAGACCTAGGGGAATCCAAGATGGGGTGACTTGTGAGGCTCGGACCAGGTTCTGTTACCCAGAATCCATTGCAAACCTCAAAATTTGGCTAAAAAAACACATGTTCCTCACATTTCTGTGGCAGAAAGTTCTGGAATTTGAGAGGAGCCACGAATTTCCTTCCACCCAGCGTTCCCCCACGTCTCCCGATAAAAATGATACCTCACTTGTGTGGGTAGGCCTAGCGCCCGCGACAGGAAACGCCCCAAAGCGCAACGTGGACACATCCAAATTTGTGAAGGAAAACAGAGGTGTGTTTTACAAAGTGCCTACCTGTAGATTTTGGCTTGTAGCCCAGCCACCACCTAGGGAAACCTACCAAACCTGTGCATTTCTGAAAACTAGAGACCTTGGGGAATCCAAGATGGGGTGACTTGTGTGGCTCGGACCAGGTTCTGTTACCCAGAATCCTTTGCAAACCTCAAAATTTTGCTAAAAAAACACATGTTCCTCACATTTCTGTGGCAGAAAGTTCTGGAATCTGAGAGGAGCCACGAATTTCCTTCCACCCAGCGTTCCCCCACGTCTCCCGATAAAAATGATACCTCACTTGTGTGGGTAGGCCTAGCGCCCGCGACAGGAAACGCCCCAAAGCGCAACGTAGACACAGCCAAATTTTTGAAGGAAAACAGAGGTGTTTTTTGCAAAGTGCCTACCTGTAGATTTTGGCTTGTAGCTCAGACGCCACCTAGGGAAACCTACCAAACCTGTGCATTTCTGAAACCTAGAGACCTAGGGGAATCCAAGATGGGGTAACTTGTGTGGCTCGGACCAGGTTCTGTTACCCAGAATCCTTTGCAAACCTCAAAATTTGGCTAAAAAAACACATGTTCCTAACATTTCTGTGGCAGAAAGTTCTGGAATCTGAGAGGAGCCACGAATTTCCTTCCACACAGCGTACCCCCACGTCTACCGATAAAAATGATACCTCACTTGTGTGGGTAGGCCTAGCGCCCGCAACAGGAAATGTCCCAAAGCGCAACGTGGACACAGCCAAATTTTTGAAGGAAAACAGAGGTGTTTTTTGCAAAGTGCCTACCTGTAGATTTTGGCCTGTAGCTCAGCCGCCACCTAGGAACACCTACCAAACCTGTGCATTTCTGAACACTAGAGACCTAGGGGAATCCAAGATGGGGTGAATTGTGAGGCTCGGACCAGGTTCTGTTACCCAGAATCCATTGCAAACATCAAAATTTGGCTAAAAAAACACATGTTCCTCACATTTCTGTGGCAGAAAGTTCTGGAATCTGAGAGGAGCCACGAATTTCCTTCCACACAGCGTACCCCCACGTCTCCCGATAAAAATGATACCTCACTTGTGTGGGTAGGCCTAGCGCCCGCGACAGGAAACGCCCCAAAGCGCAACGTGGACACAGCCAAATTTTTGAAGGAAAACAGAGGTGTTTTTTGCAAAGTGCCTACCTGTAGATTTTGGCCTGTAGCTCAGCCGCCACCTAGGGAAACCTACCAAACCTGTGCATTTCTGAAAACTAGAGACCTGGGGGAATCCAAGCTGGGGTGACTTGTGTGGCTCGGACCAGGTTCTGTTACCCAGAATCCATTGCAAATCTCAAAATTTGGCTAAAAAAACACATGTTCCTCACATTTCTGTGGCAGAAAGTTCTGGAATCTGAGAGGAGCCACAAATTTCCTTCCACCCAGCGTTCCCCCACGTCTCCGATAAAAATGATACCTTACTTGTGTGGGTAGGCCTAGCGCCCGCGACAGGAAACTCCCCAAAGCGCAACGTGGACACATCCAAATTTGTGAAGGAAAACAGAGGTGTGTTTTGCAAAGTGCCTACCTGTAGATTTTGGCTTGTAGCCCAGCCACCACCTAGGGAAACCTACCAAACCTGTGCATTTCTGAAAACTAGAGACCTTGGGGAATCCAAGATGGGGTGACTTGTGTGGCTCGGACCAGGTTCTGTTACCCAGAATCCTTTGCAAACCTCAAAATTTTGCTAAAAAAACACATGTTCCTCACATTTCTGTGGCAGAAAGTTCTGGAATCTGAGAGGAGCCAAGAATTTCCTTCCACCCAGCGTTCCCCCACGTCTCCCGATAAAAATTATATCTCACTTGTGTGGGTAGGCCTAGCGCCCGCGACAGGAAACGCCCCAAAGCGCAAGGTGGAAACATCCAAATTTGTGAAGGAAAACAGAGGTGTGTTTTGCAAAGTGCCTACCTGTAGATTTTGGCTTGTAGCCCAGCCACCACCTAGGGAAACCTACCAAACCTGTGCATTTCTGAAAACTAGAGACCTTGGGGAATCCAAGATGGGGTGACTTGTGTGGCTCGGACCAGGTTCTGTTACCCAGAATCCTTTGCAAACCTCAAAATTTTGCTAAAAAAACACATGTTCCTCACATTTCTGTGGCAGAAAGTTCTGGAATCTGAGAGGAGCCACGAATTCCCTTCCACCCAGCGTTCCCCCACGTCTCCCGATAAAAATGATACCTCACTTGTGTGGGTAGGCCTAGCGCCCGCGACAGGAAACGCCCCAAAGCGCAACGTAGACACAGCCAAATTTTTCAAGTAAAACAGAGGTGTTTTTTGCAAAGTGCCTACCTGTAGATTTTGGCCTGTAGCTCAGCCGCCACCTAGGGAAACCTACCAAACCTGTGCATTTCTGAAAACTAGAGACCTGGGGGAATCCAAGATGGGGTGACTTGTGTGGCTCGGACCAGGTTCTGTTACCCAGAATCCATTGCAAACCTCAAAATTTGGCTAAAAAAACACACGTTCCTCACATTTCTGTGGCAGAAAGTTCTGGAATCTGAGAGGAGCCACAAATTTCCTTCCACCCAGCGTTCCCCAACGTCTCCGATAAAAATGATACCTCACTTGTGTGGGTAGGCCTAGCGCCCGCAACAGGAAATGTCCCAAAGCGCAACGTGGACACAGCCACATTTTTGAAGGAAAACAGAGGTGTTTTTTGCAAAGTGCCTACCTGTATATTTTGGCCTGTAGCTCAGCCGCCACCTAGGAACACCTACCAAACCTGTGCATTTCTGAACACTAGAGATCTAGGGGAATCCAAGATGGGGTGACTTGTGAGGCTCGGACCAGGCTCTGTTACCCAGAATCGATTGCAAACCTCAAAATTTGGCTAAAAAAACACATGTTCCTCACATTTCTGTGGCAGAAAGTTCTGGAATCTGAGAGGAGCCACGAATTTCCTTCCACACAGCGTACCCCCACGTCTCCCGATAAAAATGATACCTCACTTGTGTGGGTAGGCCTAGCGCCCGCGACAGGAAACGCCCCAAAGCGCAACGTGGACACAGCCAAATTTTTGAAGGAAAACAGAGGTGTTTTTTGCAAAGTGCCTACCTGTAGATTTTGGCCTGTAGCTCAGCCGCCACCTAGGGAAACCTACCAAACCTGTGCATTTCTGAAAACTAGAGACCTGGGGGAATCCAAGATGGGGTGACTTGTGTGGCTCGGACCAGGTTCTGTTACCCAGAATCCATTGCAAACCTCAAAATTTGGCTAAAAAAACACATGTTCCTCACATTTCTGTGGCAGAAAGTTCTGGAATCTGAGAGGAGCCACAAATTTCCTTCCACCCAGCGTTCCCCCACGTCTCCGATAAAAATGATACCTTACTTGTGTGGGTAGGCCTAGCGCCCGCAACAGGAAATGCCCCAAAGCGCAACGTGGACACAGCCAAATTTTTGAAGGAAAACAGAGGTGTTTTTTGCAAAGTGCCTACCTGTAGATTTTGGCCTGTAGCTCAGCCGCCACCTAGGGAAACCTACCAAACCTGTGCATTTCTGAACACTAGAGACCTAGGGGAATCCAATATGGGGTGACTTGTGAGGCTCGGACCAGGTTCTGTTACCCAGAATCCATTGCAAACCTCAAAATTTGGCTAAAAAAACACATGTTCCTCACATTTCTGTGGCAGAAAGTTCTGGAATTTGAGAGGAGCCACGAATTTCCTTCCACCCAGCGTTCCCCCACGTCTCCCGATAAAAATGATACCTCACTTGTGTGGGTAGGCCTAGCGCCAGCAACAGGAAATGTCCCAAAGCGCAACGTGGACACAGCCAAATTTTTGAAGGAAAACAGAGGTGTTTTTTGCAAAGTGCCTACCTGTATATTTTGGCCTGTAGCTCAGCCGCCACCTAGGAACACCTACCAAACCTGTGCATTTCTGAACACTAGAGACCTAGGGGAATCCAAGATGGGGTGAATTGTGAGGCTCGGACCAGGTTCTGTTACCCAGAATCCATTGCAAACCTCAAAATTTGGCTAAAAAAACACATGTTCCTCACATTTCTGTGGCAGAAAGTTCTGGAATCTGAGAGGAGCCACGAATTTCCTTCCACACAGCGTACCCCCACGTCTCCCGATAAAAATGATACCTCACTTGTGTGGGTAGGCCTAGCGCCCGCGACAGGAAACGCCCCAAAGCGCAACGTGGACACAGCCAAATTTTTGAAGGAAAACAGAGGTGTTTTTTGCAAAGTGCCTACCTGTAGATTTTGGCCTGGAGCTCAGCAGCCACCTAGGGAAACCTACCAAACCTGTGCATTTCTGAAAACTAGAGACCTGGGGGAATCCAAGCTGGGGTGACTTGTGTGGCTCGGACCAGGTTCTGTTACCCAGAATCCATTGCAAATCTCAAAATTTGGCTAAAAAAACACATGTTCCTCACATTTCTGTGGCAGAAAGTTCTGGAATCTGAGAGGAGCCACAAATTTCCTTCCACCCAGCGTTCCCCCACGTCTCCGATAAAAATGATACCTTACTTGTGTGGGTAGGCCTAGCGCCCGCGACAGGAAACGCCCCAAAGCGCAACGTGGACACATCCAAATTTGTGAAGGAAAACAGAGGTGTGTTTTGCAAAGTGCCTACCTGTAGATTTTGGCTTGTAGCCCAGCCACCACCTAGGGAAACCTACCAAACCTGTGCATTTCTGAAAACTAGAGACCTTGGGGAATCCAAGATGGGGTGACTTGTGTGGCTCGGACCAGGTTCTGTTACCCAGAATCCTTTGCAAACCTCAAAATTTTGCTAAAAAAACACATGTTCCTCACATTTCTGTGGCAGAAAGTTCTGGAATCTGAGAGGAGCCAAGAATTTCCTTCCACCCAGCGTTCCCCCACGTCTCCCGATAAAAATGATATCTCACTTGTGTGGGTAGGCCTAGCGCCCGCGACAGGAAACGCCCCAAAGCGCAACGTAGACACAGCCAAATTTTTCAAGGAAAACAGAGGTGTTTTTTGCAAAGTGCCTACCTGTAGATTTTGGCTTGTAGCTCAGACGCCACCTAGGGAAACCTACCAAACCTGTGCATTTGTGAAATCTAGAGACCTAGGGGAATCCAAGATGGGGTGACTTGTGTGGCTCGGACCAGGTTCTGTTACCCAGAATCCTTTGCAAACCTCAAAATTTGGCTAAAAAAACACATGTTCCTAACATTTCTGTGGCAGAATGTTCTGGAATCTGAGAGGAGCCACAAATTTCCTTCCACCCAGCGTTCCCCCACGTCTCCCGATAAAAATGATACCTCACTTGTGTGGGTAGGCCTAGTCCCCGCGACAGAAAACGCCCCAAAGCGCAACGTGGACACATCCAAATTTGTGAAGGAAAACAGAGGTGTTTTTTGCAAAGTGCCTACCTGTAGATTTCGGCTTGTAGCTCAGCCGCCACCTAGGGAAACCTACCAAACCTGTACATTTCTGAAAACTAGAGACCTAGGGGAATCCAAGATGGGGTGACTTGTGTGGCACGGACCAGGTTCTGTTACCCAGAATCCTTTGCAAACCTCAAAATTTGGCTAAAAAAACACATGTTCCTAACATTTCTGTGGCAGAAAGTTCTGGAATCTGAGAGGAGCCACGAATTTCCTTCCACCCAGCGTTCCCCCTCGTCTCCCGATAAAAATGATACCTCACTTGTGTGGGTAGGCCTAGTGCCCGCGACAGAAAACGCCCCAAAGCGCAACGTGGACACATCCAAATTTGTGAAGGAAAACAGAGGTGTTTTTTGCAAAGAGCCTACCTGTAGATTTTGGCTTGTAGCTCAGCCGCCACCTAGGGAAACCTACCAAACATGTGAATTTCTGAAAACTAGAGACCTAGGGGAATCCAAGATGGGGTGACTTGTGTGGCTCGGACCAGGTTCTGTTACCCAGAATCCTTTGCAAACCTCAAAATTTGGCTAAAAAAACACATGTTCCTCATATTTCTGTGGCAGAAAGTTCTGGAATCTGAGAGGAGCCACGAATTTCCTTCCACCCAGCGTTCCCCCACATCTCCCGATAAAAATGATACCTCACTTGTGTGGGTAGGCCTAGCGCCCGTGACAGGAAATGCCCCAAAGCGCAACGTGGACACAGCCAAATTTTTGAAGGAAAACAGAGGTGTTTTTTGCAAAGTGCCTACCTGTAGCATTTGGCCTGTAGCTCAGCCGCCACCTAGGGAAACCTACCAAACCTGTGCATTTATGTAAACTAGAGACCTGGGGGAATCCAAGCTGGGGTGACTTGTGTGGCTCGGACCAGGTTCTGTTACCCAGAATCCTTTGCAAACCTCAAAATTTGGCTAAAAAAACACATGTTCCTCACATTTCTGTGGCAGAAAGTTCTGGAATCTGAGAGGAGCCACAAATTTCCTTCCACCCAGCGTTCCCCCTCGTCTCCCGATAAAAATGATACCTCACTTGTGTGGGTAGGCCTAGCGCACGTGACATGAAATGCCCCAAAGCGCAACGTGGACACAGCCAAATTTTTGAAGGAAAACAGAGGTGTTTTTTGCAAAGTGCCTACCTGTAGCATTTGGCCTGTAGCTCAGCCGCCACCTAGGGAAACCTACCAAACCTGTGCATTTCTGAAAACTAGAGACCTGGGGGAATCCAAGATGGGGTGAATTGTGTGGCTCGGACTAGGTTCTGTTACCCAGAATCCATTGCAAACCTCAAAATTTGGCTAAAAAAACACATGTTCCTCACATTTCTGTGGCAGAAAGTTCTGGAATCTGAGAGGAGCCACAAATTTCCTTCCACCCAGCGTTCCCCCACGTCTCCCGATAAAAATGATACCTCACTTGTGTGGGTAGGCCTAGCGCCCGTGAAAGGAAATGCCCCAAAGCGCAACGTGGACACAGCCAAATTTTTGAAGGAAAACAGAGGTGTTTTTTTCAAAGTGCCTACCTGTAGATTTTGGCCTGTAGCTCAGCCGCCACCTAGGGAAACCTACCAAACCTGTGCATTTCTGAAAACTAGAGACCTGGGGGAATCCAAGATGGGGTGACTTGTGTGGCTCGGACCAGGTTCTGTTACCCAGAATCCATTGCAAACCTCAAAATTTGGCTAAAAAAACACATGTTCCTCACATTTCTGTGGCAGAAAGTTCTGGAATCTGAGAGGAGCCACAAATTTCCATCCACCCAGCGTTCCCCCACGTCTCCGATAAAAATGATACCTCACTTGTGTGGGTAGGCCTAGCGCCCGCGACAGGAAACGCCCCAAAGCGCAACGTAGCCACAGCCAAATTTTTGAAGGAAAACAGAGGTGTTTTTTGCAAAGTGCCTACCTGTAGATTTTGGCTTGTAGCTCAGCCGCCACCTAGGGAAACCTACCAAACCTGTGCATTTCTGAAAACTAGAGACCTAGGGGAATCCAAGATGGGGTGACTTGTGTGGCTCGGACAGGTTCTGTTACCCAGAATCCTTTGCAAACCTCAAAATTTGGCTAAAAAAACACATGTTCCTAACATTTCTGTTGCAGAAAGTTCTGGAATCTGAGAGGAGCCACGAATTTCCTTCCACCCAGCGTTCCCCCACGTCTGCCGATAAAAATTATACCTCACTTGTTTGGGTAGGCCTAGCGCCCGCGACAGGAAACGCCCCAAAGCGCAACGTGGACACAGCCAAATTTTTGAAGGAAAACAGAGGTGTTTTTTGCAAAGTGCCTACCTGTAGATTTTGGCCTGTAGCTCAGCCGCCACCTACGGAAACCTACCAAACCTGTGCATTTCTAAAAACTAGAGACCGAGGGGAATCCAAGATGGGGTGACTTGTGTGGCTCGGACCAGGTTCTGTTACCCAGAATCTTTTGCAAACCTCAAAATTTGGCTAATAAAACACATGTTCCTAACATTTCTGTGGCAGAAAGTTCTGGAATCTGAGAGGAGCCACAAATTTCCTTCCACCCAGCGTTCCCCCATGTCTCCCGATAAAAATGATACCTCACTTGTGTGGGTAGGCCTAGTGCCCGCGACAGAAAACGCCCCAAAGCGCAACGTGGACACAGCCAAATTTGAGAAGGAAAACAGAGGTGTTTTTTGCAAAGTGCCTACCTGTAGATTTTGGCCTGTAGCTCAGCCGCCACCTAGGGAAACCTACCAAACCTGTGCATTTCTGAAAACTAGAGACCTGGGGGAATCCAAGATGGGGTGACTTGTGTGGCTCGGACCAGGTTCTGTTACCCAGATTCCATTGCAAACCTCAAAATTTGGCAAAAAAAACACATTTTCCTCACATTTCTGTGGCAGAAAGTTCTGGAATCTGAGAGGAGCCACAAATTTCCTTCCACCCAGCGTTCCCCCACGTCTCCCGATAAAAATGATACCTCACTTGTGTGGGTAGGCCTAGCGCCCGTGACAGGAAATGCCCCAAAGCGCAACGTGGACACAGCTAAATTTTTGAAGGAAAACAGAGGTGTTTTTTGCAAAGTGCCTACCTGTAGATTTTGGCCTGTAGCTCAGCCGCCACCTAGGGAAACCTACCAAACCTGTGCATTTCTGAAAACTAGAGACCTGGGGGAATCCAAGATGGGGTGACTTGTGTGGCTCGGACCAGGTTCTGTTACCCAGAATCCATTGCAAACCTCAAAATTTGGCTAAAAAAACACACGTTCCTCACATTTCTGTGGCAGAAAGTTCTGGAATCTGAGAGGAGCCACAAATTTCCTTCCACCCAGCGTTCCCCCACGTCTCCGATAAAAATGATACCTCACTTGTGTGGGTAGGCCTAGCGCCCGCAACAGGAAATGTCCCAAAGCGCAACGTGGACACAGCCAAATTTTTGAAGGAAAACAGAGGTGTTTTTTGCAAAGTGCCTACCTGTATATTTTGGCCTGTAGCTCAGCCGCCACCTAGGAACACCTACCAAACCTGTGCATTTCTGAACACTAGAGACCTAGGGGAATCCAAGATGGGGTGACTTGTGTGGCTCGGACCAGGTTCTGTTACCCAGAATCCATTGCAAACCTCAAAATTTGGCTAAAAAAACACATGTTCCTCACATTTCTGTGGCAGAAAGTTCTGGAATCTGAGAGGAGCCACAAATTTCCTTCCACCCAGCGTTCCCCCACGTCTCCGATAAAAAGGATACCTTACTTGTGTGGGTAGGCCTAGCGCCCGCAACAGGAAATGCCCCAAAGCGCAATGTGGACACAGCCAAATTTTTGAAGGAAAACAGAGGTGTTTTTTGCAAAGTGCCTACCTGTAGATTTTGGCCTGTAGCTCAGCCGCCACCTAGGGAAACCTACCAAACCTGTGCATTTCTGAACACTAGAGACCTAGGGGAATCCAAGATGGGGTGACTTGTGAGGCTCGGACCAGGTTCTGTTACCCAGAATCCATTGCAAACCTCAAAATTTGGCTAAAAAAACACATGTTCCTCACATTTCTGTGGCAGAAAGTTCTGGAATTTGAGAGGAGCCACGAATTTCCTTCCACCCAGCGTTCCCCCACGTCTCCCGATAAAAATGATACCTCACTTGTGTGGGTAGGCCTAGCGCCCGCGACAGGAAACGCCCCAAAGCGCAACGTGGACACATCCAAATTTGTGAAGGAAAACAGAGGTGTGTTTTGCAAAGTGCCTACCTGTAGATTTTGGCTTGTAGCCCAGCCACCACCTAGGGAAACCTACCAAACCTGTGCATTTCTGAAAACTAGAGACCTTGGGGAATCCAAGATGGGGTGACTTGTATGGCTCGGACCAGGTTCTGTTACCCAGAATCCATTGCAAACCTCAAAATTTGGCTAAAAAAACACATGTTCCTCACATTTCTGTGGCAGAAAGTTCTGGAATCTGAGAGGAGCCACGAATATCCTTCCACCCAGCGTTCCCCCACGTCTCCCGATAAAAATGATACCTCACTTGTGTGGGTAGGCCTAGCGCCCGCGACAGGAAACGCCCCAAAGCGCAACGTAGACACAGACAAATTTTTGAAGGAAAACAGAGGTGTTTTTTGCAAAGTGCCTACCTGTAGATTTTGGCTTGTAGCTCAGCCGCCACCTAGGGAAACCTACCAAACCTGTGCATTTCTGAAAACTAGAGACCTAGGGGAATCCAAGATGGGGTGACTTGTGTGGCTCGGACAGGTTCTGTTACCCAGAATCCTTTGCAAACCTCAAAATTTGGCTAAAAAAACACATGTTCCTAACATTTCTGTGGCAGAAAGTTCTGGAATCTGAGAGGAGCCACGAATTTCCTTCCACCCAGCGTTCCCCCGCATCTGCCGATAAAAATTATACCTCACTTGTTTGGGTAGGCCTAGCGCCCGCGACAGGAAACGCCCCAAAGCGCAACGTGGACACAGCCACATTTTTGAAGGAAAACAGAGGTGTTTTTTGCAAAGTGCCTACCTGTAGATTTTGGCCTGTAGCTCAGCCGCCACCTACGGAAACCTACCAAACCTGTGCATTTCTGAAAACTAGAGACCTAGGGGAATCCAAGATGGGGTGACTTGTGTGGCTCGGACCAGGTTCTGTTACCCAGAATCCTTTGCAAACCTCAAAATTTGGCTAATAAAACACATGTTCCTAACATTTCTGTGGCAGAAAGTTCTGGAATCTGAGAGGAGCCACAAATTTCCTTCCACCCAGCGTTCCCCCACGTCTCCCGATAAAAATGATACCTCACTTGTGTGGGTAGGCCTGGTGCCCGCGACAGAAAACGCCCCAAAGCGCAACGTGGACACAGCCAAATTTGTGAAGGAAAACAGAGGTGTTTTTTGCAAAGTGCCTACCTGTAGATTTTGGCCTGTAGCTCAGCCGCCACCTAGGGAAACCTACCAAACCTGTGCATTTCTGAAAACTAGAGACCTGGGGGAATCCAAGATGGGGTGACTTGTGTGGCTCGGACCAGGTTCTGTTACCCAGATTCCATTGCAAACCTCAAAATTTGGCTAAAAAAACACATTTTCCTCACATTTCTGTTGCAGAAAGTTCTGGAATCTGAGAGGAGCCACAAATTTCCTTCCACCCAGCGTTCCCCCACGTCTCCCGATAAAAATGATACCTCACTTGTGTGGGTAGGCCTAGCGCCCGTGACAGGAAATGCCCCAAAGCGCAACGTGTACACAGCTAAATTTTTGAAGGAAAACAGAGGTGTTTTTTGCAAAGTGCCTACCTGTAGATTTTGGCCTGTAGCTCAGCCGCCACCTAGGGAAACCTACCAAACCTGTGCATTTCTGAAAACTAGAGACCTGGGGGAATCCAAGATGGGGTGACTTGTGAGGCTCGGACCAGGTTCTGTTACCCAGAATCCATTGCAAACCTCAAAATGTGGCTAAAAAAACACACGTTCCTCACATTTCTGTGGCAGAAAGTTCTGGAATCTGAGAGGAGCCACAAATTTCCTTCCACCCAGTGTTCCCCCACGTCTCCGATAAAAATGATACCTCACTTGTGTGGGTAGGCCTAGCGCCCGCAACAGGAAATGTCCCAAAGCGCAACGTGGACACAGCCAAATTTTTGAAGGAAAACAGAGGTGTTTTTTGCAAAGTGCCTACCTGTATATTTTGGCCTGTAGCTCAGCCGCCACCTAGGAACACCTACCAAACCTGTGCATTTCTGAACACTAGAGACCTAGGGGAATCCAAGATGGGGTGACTTGTGAGGCTCGGACCAGGTTCTGTTACCCAGAATCCATTGCAAACCTCAAAATTTGGCTAAAAAAACACAAGTTCCTCACATTTCTGTGGCAGAAAGTTCTGGAATCTGAGAGGAGCCACGAATTTCCTTCCACACAGCGTACCCCCACGTCTCCCGATAAAAATGATACCTCACTTGTGTGGGTAGGCCTAGCGCCCGCGACAGGAAACGCCCCAAAGCGCAACGTGGACACAGCCAAATTTTTGAAGGAAAACAGAGGTGTTTTTTGCAAAGTGCCTACCTGTAGATTTTGGCCTGTAGCTCAGCCGCCACCTAGGGAAACCTACCAAACCTGTGCATTTCTGAAAACTAGAGACCTGGGGGAATCCAAGATGGGGTGACTTGTGTGGCTCGGACCAGGTTCTGTTACCCAGAATCCATTGCAAACCTCAAAATTTGGCTAAAAAAACACATGTTCCTCACATTTCTGTGGCAGAAAGTTCTGGAATCTGAGAGGAGCCACAAATTTCCTTCCACCCAGCGTTCCCCCACGTCTCCGATAAAAAGGATACCTTACTTGTGTGGGTAGGCCTAGCGCCCGCAACAGGAAATGCCCCAAAGCGCAACGTGGACACAGCCAAATTTTTGAAGGAAAACAGAGGTGTTTTTTGCAAAGTGCCTACCTGTAGATTTTGGCCTGTAGCTCAGCCGCCACCTAGGGAAACCTACCAAACCTGTGCATTTCTGAACACTAGAGACCTAGGGGAATCCAAGATGGGGTGACTTGTGAGGCTCGGACCAGGTTCTGTTACCCAGAATCCATTGCAAACCTCAAAATTTGGCTAAAAAAACACAAGTTCCTCACATTTCTGTGGCAGAAAGTTCTGGAATCTGAGAGGAGCCACGAATTTCCTTCCACACAGCGTACCCCCACGTCTCCCGATAAAAATGATACCTCACTTGTGTGGGTAGGCCTAGCGCCCGTGACAGGAAACGCCCCAAAGCGCAACGTGGACACAGCCAAATTTTTGAAGGAAAACAGAGGTGTTTTTTGCAAAGTGCCTACCTGTAGATTTTGGCCTGTAGCTCAGCCGCCACCTAGGGAAACCTACCAAACCTGTGCATTTCTGAAAACTAGAGACCTGGGGGAATCCAAGATGGGGTGACTTGTGTGGCTCGGACCAGGTTCTGTTACCCAGAATCCATTGCAAACCTCAAAATTTGGCTAAAAAAACACATGTTCCTCACATTTCTGTGGCAGAAAGTTCTGGAATCTGAGAGGAGCCACAAATTTCCTTCCACCCAGCGTTCCCCCACGTCTCCGATAAAAAGGATACCTTACTTGTGTGGGTAGGCCTAGCGCCCGCAACAGGAAATGCCCCAAAGCGCAACGTGGACACAGCCAAATTTTTGAAGGAAAACAGAGGTGTTTTTTGCAAAGTGCCTACCTGTAGATTTTGGCCTGTAGCTCAGCCGCCACCTAGGGAAACCTACCAAACCTGTGCATTTCTGAAAACTAGAGACCTGGGGGAATCCAAGCTGGGGTGACTTGTGTGGCTCGGACCAGGTTCTGTTACCCAGAATCCATTGCAAATCTCAAAATTTGGCTAAAAAAACACATGTTCCTCACATTTCTGTGGCAGAAAGTTCTGGAATCTGAGAGGAGCCACAAATTTCCTTCCACCCAGCGTTCCCCCACGTCTCCGATAAAAATGATACCTTACTTGTGTGGGTAGGCCTAGCGCCCGCGACAGGAAACGCCCCAAAGCGCAACGTGGACACATCCAAATTTGTGAAGGAAAACAGAGGTGTGTTTTGCAAAGTGCCTACCTGTAGATTTTGGCTTGTAGCCCAGCCACCACCTAGGGAAACCTACCAAACCTGTGCATTTCTGAAAACTAGAGACCTTGGGGAATCCAAGATGGGGTGACTTGTGTGGCTCGGACCAGGTTCTGTTACCCAGAATCCTTTGCAAACCTCAAAATTTTGCTAAAAAAACACATGTTCCTCACATTTCTGTGGCAGAAAGTTCTGGAATCTGAGAGGAGCCAAGAATTTCCTTCCACCCAGCGTTCCCCCACGTCTCCCGATAAAAATGATATCTCACTTGTGTGGGTAGGCCTAGCGCCCGCGACAGGAAACGCCCCAAAGCGCAACGTAGACACAGCCAAATTTTTCAAGGAAAACAGAGGTGTTTTTTGCAAAGTGCCTACCTGTAGATTTTGGCTTGTAGCTCAGACGCCACCTAGGGAAACCTACCAAACCTGTGCATTTGTGAAATCTAGAGACCTAGGGGAATCCAAGATGGGGTGACTTGTGTGGCTCGGACCAGGTTCTGTTACCCAGAATCCTTTGCAAACCTCAAAATTTGGCTAAAAAAACACATGTTCCTAACATTTCTGTGGCAGAAAGTTCTGGAATCTGAGAGGAGCCACAAATTTCCTTCCACCAAGCGTTCCCCCACGTCTCCCGATAAAAATGATACCTCACTTGTGTGGGTAGGCCTAGTCCCCGCGACAGAAAACGCCCCAAAGCGCAACGTGGACACATCCAAATTTGTGAAGGAAAACAGAGGTGTTTTTTGCAAAGTGCCTACCTGTAGATTTCGGCTTGTAGCTCAGCCGCCACCTAGGGAAACCTACCAAACCTGTACATTTCTGAAAACTAGAGACCTAGGGGAATCCAAGATGGGGTGACTTGTGTGGCACGGACCAGGTTCTGTTACCCAGAATCCTTTGCAAACCTCAAAATTTGGCTAAAAAAACACATGTTCCTAACATTTCTGTGGCAGAAAGTTCTGGAATCTGAGAGGAGCCACGAATTTCCTTCCACCCAGCGTTCCCCCTCGTCTCCCGATAAAAATGATACCTCACTTGTGTGGGTAGGCCTAGTGCCCGCGACAGAAAACGCCCCAAAGCGCAACGTGGACACATCCAAATTTGTGAAGGAAAACAGAGGTGTTTTTTGCAAAGAGCCTACCTGTAGATTTTGGCTTGTAGCTCAGCCGCCACCTAGGGAAACCTACCAAACATGTGAATTTCTGAAAACTAGAGACCTAGGGGAATCCAAGATGGGGTGACTTGTGTGGCTCGGACCAGGTTCTGTTACCCAGAATCCTTTGCAAACCTCAAAATTTGGCTAAAAAAACACATGTTCCTCATATTTCTGTGGCAGAAAGTTCTGGAATCTGAGAGGAGCCACGAATTTCCTTCCACCCAGCGTTCCCCCACATCTCCCGATAAAAATGATACCTCACTTGTGTGGGTAGGCCTAGCGCCCGTGACAGGAAATGCCCCAAAGCGCAACGTGGACACAGCCAAATTTTTGAAGGAAAAC
Organism: Pleurodeles waltl; assembly: GCF_031143425.1. Lineage (NCBI taxonomy): Eukaryota > Metazoa > Chordata > Amphibia > Caudata > Salamandridae > Pleurodeles > Pleurodeles waltl. The sequence continues at coordinate 685,133,049 of NC_090442.1, forward strand.
AGAGGTGTTTTTTGCAAAGTGCCTACCTGTAGCATTTGGCCTGTAGCTCAGCCGCCACCTAGGGAAACCTACCAAACCTGTGCATTTCTGAAAACTAGAGACCTGGGGGAATCCAAGATGGGGTGAATTGTGTGGCTCGGACTAGGTTCTGTTACCCAGAATCCATTGCAAACCTCAAAATTTGGCTAAAAAAACACATGTTCCTCACATTTCTGTGGCAGAAAGTTCTGGAATCTGAGAGGAGCCACAAATTTCCTTCCACCCAGCGTTCCCCCACGTCTCCCGATAAAAATGATACCTCACTTGTGTGGGTAGGCCTAGCGCCCGTGAAAGGAAATGCCCCAAAGCGCAACGTCGACACAGCCAAATTTTTGAAGGAAAACAGAGGTGTTTTTTTCAAAGTGCCTACCTGTAGATTTTGGCCTGTAGCTCAGCCGCCACCTAGGGAAACCTACCAAACCTGTGCATTTCTGAAAACTAGAGACCTGGGGGAATCCAAGATGGGGTGACTTGTGTGGCTCGGACCAGGTTCTGTTACCCAGAATCCATTGCAAACCTCAAAATTTGGCTAAAAAAACACATGTTCCTCACATTTCTGTGGCAGAAAGTTCTGGAATCTGAGAGGAGCCACAAATTTCCATCCACCCAGCGTTCCCCCACGTCTCCGATAAAAATGATACCTCACTTGTGTGGGTAGGCCTAGCGCCCGCGACAGGAAACGCCCCAAAGCGCAACGTAGCCACAGCCAAATTTTTGAAGGAAAACAGAGGTGTTTTTTGCAAAGTGCCTACCTGTAGATTTTGGCTTGTAGCTCAGCCGCCACCTAGGGAAACCTACCAAACCTGTGCATTTCTGAAAACTAGAGACCTAGGGGAATCCAAGATGGGGTGACTTGTGTGGCTCGGACAGGTTCTGTTACCCAGAATCCTTTGCAAACCTCAAAATTTGGCTAAAAAAACACATGTTCCTAACATTTCTGTGGCAGAAAGTTCTGGAATCTGAGAGGAGCCACGAATTTCCTTCCACCCAGCGTTCCCCCACGTCTGCCGATAAAAATTATACCTCACTTGTTTGGGTAGGCCTAGCGCCCGCGACAGGAAACGCCCCAAAGCGCAACGTGGACACAGCCAAATTTTTGAAGGAAAACAGAGGTGTTTTTTGCAAAGTGCCTACCTGTAGATTTTGGCCTGTAGCTCAGCCGCCACCTACGGAAACCTACCAAACCTGTGCATTTCTAAAAACTAGAGACCGAGGGGAATCCAAGATGGGGTGACTTGTGTGGCTCGGACCAGGTTCTGTTACCCAGAATCTTTTGCAAACCTCAAAATTTGGCTAATAAAACACATGTTCCTAACATTTCTGTGGCAGAAAGTTCTGGAATCTGAGAGGAGCCACAAATTTCCTTCCACCCAGCGTTCCCCCATGTCTCCCGATAAAAATGATACCTCACTTGTGTGGGTAGGCCTAGTGCCCGCGACAGAAAACGCCCCAAAGCGCAACGTGGACACAGCCAAATTTGTGAAGGAAAACAGAGGTGTTTTTTGCAAAGTGCCTACCTGTAGATTTTGGCCTGTAGCTCAGCCGCCACCTAGGGAAACCTACCAAACCTGTGCATTTCTGAAAACTAGAGACCTGGGGGAATCCAAGATGGGGTGACTTGTGTGGCTCGGACCAGGTTCTGTTACCCAGATTCCATTGCAAACCTCAAAATTTGGCAAAAAAAACACATTTTCCTCACATTTCTGTGGCAGAAAGTTCTGGAATCTGAGAGGAGCCACAAATTTCCTTCCACCCAGCGTTCCCCCACGTCTCCCGATAAAAATGATACCTCACTTGTGTGGGTAGGCCTAGCGCCCGTGACAGGAAATGCCCCAAAGCGCAACGTGGACACAGCTAAATTTTTGAAGGAAAATAGAGGTGTTTTTTGCAAAGTGCCTACCTGTAGATTTTGGCCTGTAGCTCAGCCGCCACCTAGGGAAACCTACCAAACCTGTGCATTTCTGAAAACTAGAGACCTGGGGGAATCCAAGATGGGGTGACTTGTGTGGCTCGGACCAGGTTCTGTTACCCAGAATCCATTGCAAACCTCAAAATTTGGCTAAAAAAACACACGTTCCTCACATTTCTGTGGCAGAAAGTTCTGGAATCTGAGAGGAGCCACAAATTTCCTTCCACCCAGCGTTCCCCCACGTCTCCGATAAAAATGATACCTCACTTGTGTGGGTAGGCCTAGCGCCCGCAACAGGAAATGTCCCAAAGCGCAACGTGGACACAGCCAAATTTTTGAAGGAAAACAGAGGTGTTTTTTGCAAAGTGCCTACCTGTATATTTTGGCCTGTAGCTCAGCCGCCACCTAGGAACACCTACCAAACCTGTGCATTTCTGAACACTAGAGACCTAGGGGAATCCAAGATGGGGTGACTTGTGTGGCTCGGACCAGGTTCTGTTACCCAGAATCCATTGCAAACCTCAAAATTTGGCTAAAAAAACACATGTTCCTCACATTTCTGTGGCAGAAAGTTCTGGAATCTGAGAGGAGCCACAAATTTCCTTCCACCCAGCGTTCCCCCACGTCTCCGATAAAAAGGATACCTTACTTGTGTGGGTAGGCCTAGCGCCCGCAACAGGAAATGCCCCAAAGCGCAACGTGGACACAGCCAAATTTTTGAAGGAAAACAGAGGTGTTTTTTGCAAAGTGCCTACCTGTAGATTTTGGCCTGTAGCTCAGCCGCCACCTAGGGAAACCTACCAAACCTGTGCATTTCTGAACACTAGAGACCTAGGGGAATCCAAGATGGGGTGACTTGTGAGGCTCGGACCAGGTTCTGTTACCCAGAATCCATTGCAAACCTCAAAATTTGGCTAAAAAAACACATGTTCCTCACATTTCTGTGGCAGAAAGTTCTGGAATTTGAGAGGAGCCACGAATTTCCTTCCACCCAGCGTTCCCCCACGTCTCCCGATAAAAATGATACCTCACTTGTGTGGGTAGGCCTAGCGCCCGCAACAGGAAACGCCCCAAAGCGCAACGTGGACACATCCAAATTTGTGAAGGAAAACAGAGGTGTGTTTTGCAAAGTGCCTACCTGTAGATTTTGGCTTGTAGCCCAGCCACCACCTAGGGAAACCTACCAAACCTGTGCATTTCTGAAAACTAGAGACCTTGGGGAATCCAAGATGGGGTGACTTGTATGGCTCGGACCAGGTTCTGTTACCCAGAATCCATTGCAAACCTCAAAATTTGGCTAAAAAAACACATGTTCCTCACATTTCTGTGGCAGAAAGTTCTGGAATCTGAGAGGAGCCACGAATATCCTTCCACCCAGCGTTCCCCCACGTCTCCCGATAAAAATGATACCTCACTTGTGTGGGTAGGCCTAGCGCCCGCGACAGGAAACGCCCCAAAGCGCAACGTAGACACAGACAAATTTTTGAAGGAAAACAGAGGTGTTTTTTGCAAAGTGCCTACCTGTAGATTTTGGCTTGTAGCTCAGCCGCCACCTAGGGAAACCTACCAAACCTGTGCATTTCTGAAAACTAGAGACCTAGGGGAATCCAAGATGGGGTGACTTGTGTGGCTCGGACAGGTTCTGTTACCCAGAATCCTTTGCAAACCTCAAAATTTGGCTAAAAAAACACATGTTCCTAACATTTCTGTGGCAGAAAGTTCTGGAATCTGAGAGGAGCCACGAATTTCCTTCCACCCAGCGTTCCCCCACATCTGCCGATAAAAATTATACCTCACTTGTTTGGGTAGGCCTAGCGCCCGCGACAGGAAACGCCCCAAAGCGCAACGTGGACACAGCCACATTTTTGAAGGAAAACAGAGGTGTTTTTTGCAAAGTGCCTACCTGTAGATTTTGGCCTGTAGCTCAGCCGCCACCTACGGAAACCTACCAAACCTGTGCATTTCTGAAAACTAGAGACCTAGGGGAATCCAAGATGGGGTGACTTGTGTGGCTCGGACCAGGTTCTGTTACCCAGAATCCTTTGCAAACCTCAAAATTTGGCTAATAAAACACATGTTCCTAACATTTCTGTGGCAGAAAGTTCTGGAATCTGAGAGGAGCCACAAATTTCCTTCCACCCAGCGTTCCCCCACGTCTCCCGATAAAAATGATACCTCACTTGTGTGGGTAGGCCTGGTGCCCGCGACAGAAAACGCCCCAAAGCGCAACGTGGACACAGCCAAATTTGTGAAGGAAAACAGAGGTGTTTTTTGCAAAGTGCCTACCTGTAGATTTTGGCCTGTAGCTCAGCCGCCACCTAGGGAAACCTACCAAACCTGTGCATTTCTGAAAACTAGAGACCTGGGGGAATCCAAGATGGGGTGACTTGTGTGGCTCGGACCAGGTTCTGTTACCCAGATTCCATTGCAAACCTCAAAATTTGGCTAAAAAAACACATTTTCCTCACATTTCTGTTGCAGAAAGTTCTGGAATCTGAGAGGAGCCACAAATTTCCTTCCACCCAGCGTTCCCCCACGTCTCCCGATAAAAATGATACCTCACTTGTGTGGGTAGGCCTAGCGCCCGTGACAGGAAATGCCCCAAAGCGCAACGTGTACACAGCTAAATTTTTGAAGGAAAACAGAGGTGTTTTTTGCAAAGTGCCTACCTGTAGATTTTGGCCTGTAGCTCAGCCGCCACCTAGGGAAACCTACCAAACCTGTGCATTTCTGAAAACTAGAGACCTGGGGGAATCCAAGATGGGGTGACTTGTGTGGCTCGGACCAGGTTCTGTTACCCAGAATCCATTGCAAACCTCAAAATGTGGCTAAAAAAACACACGTTCCTCACATTTCTGTGGCAGAAAGTTCTGGAATCTGAGAGGAGCCACAAATTTCCTTCCACCCAGTGTTCCCCCACGTCTCCGATAAAAATGATACCTCACTTGTGTGGGTAGGCCTAGCGCCCGCAACAGGAAATGTCCCAAAGCGCAACGTGGACACAGCCAAATTTTTGAAGGAAAACAGAGGTGTTTTTTGCAAAGTGCCTACCTGTATATTTTGGCCTGTAGCTCAGCCGCCACCTAGGAACACCTACCAAACCTGTGCATTTCTGAACACTAGAGACCTAGGGGAATCCAAGATGGGGTGACTTGTGAGGCTCGGACCAGGTTCTGTTACCCAGAATCCATTGCAAACCTCAAAATTTGGCTAAAAAAACACAAGTTCCTCACATTTCTGTGGCAGAAAGTTCTGGAATCTGAGAGGAGCCACGAATTTCCTTCCACACAGCGTACCCCCACGTCTCCCGATAAAAATGATACCTCACTTGTGTGGGTAGGCCTAGCGCCCGCGACAGGAAACACCCCAAAGCGCAACGTGGACACAGCCAAATTTTTGAAGGAAAACAGAGGTGTTTTTTGCAAAGTGCCTACCTGTAGATTTTGGCCTGTAGCTCAGCCGCCACCTAGGGAAACCTACCAAACCTGTGCATTTCTGAAAACTAGAGACCTGGGGGAATCCAAGATGGGGTGACTTGTGTGGCTCGGACCAGGTTCTGTTACCCAGAATCCATTGCAAACCTCAAAATTTGGCTAAAAAAACACATGTTCCTCACATTTCTGTGGCAGAAAGTTCTGGAATCTGAGAGGAGCCACAAATTTCCTTCCACCCAGCGTTCCCCCACGTCTCCGATAAAAAGGATACCTTACTTGTGTGGGTAGGCCTAGCGCCCGCAACAGGAAATGCCCCAAAGCGCAACATGGACACAGCCAAATTTTTGAAGGAAAACAGAGGTGTTTTTTGCAAAGTGCCTACCTGTAGATTTTGGCCTGTAGCTCAGCCGCCACCTAGGGAAACCTACCAAACCTGTGCATTTCTGAACACTAGAGACCTAGGGGAATCCAAGATGGGGTGACTTGTGAGGCTCGGACCAGGTTCTGTTACCCAGAATCCATTGCAAACCTCAAAATTTGGCTAAAAAAACACAAGTTCCTCACATTTCTGTGGCAGAAAGTTCTGGAATCTGAGAGGAGCCACGAATTTCCTTCCACACAGCGTACCCCCACGTCTCCCGATAAAAATGATACCTCACTTGTGTGGGTAGGCCTAGCGCCCGTGACAGGAAACGCCCCAAAGCGCAACGTGGACACAGCCAAATTTTTGAAGGAAAACAGAGGTGTTTTTTGCAAAGTGCCTACCTGTAGATTTTGGCCTGTAGCTCAGCCGCCACCTAGGGAAACCTACCAAACCTGTGCATTTCTGAAAACTAGAGACCTGGGGGAATCCAAGATGGGGTGACTTGTGTGGCTCGGACCAGGTTCTGTTACCCAGAATCCATTGCAAACCTCAAAATTTGGCTAAAAAAACACATGTTCCTCACATTTCTGTGGCAGAAAGTTCTGGAATCTGAGAGGAGCCACAAATTTCCTTCCACCCAGCGTTCCCCCACGTCTCCGATAAAAAGGATACCTTACTTGTGTGGGTAGGCCTAGCGCCCGCAACAGGAAATGCCCCAAAGCGCAACGTGGACACAGCCAAATTTTTGAAGGAAAACAGAGGTGTTTTTTGCAAAGTGCCTACCTGTAGATTTTGGCCTGTAGCTCAGCCGCCACCTAGGGAAACCTACCAAACCTGTGCATTTCTGAACACTAGAGACCTAGGGGAATCCAAGATGGGGTGACTTGTGAGGCTCGGACCAGGTTCTGTTACCCAGAATCCATTGCAAACCTCAAAATTTGGCTAAAAAAACACATGTTCCTCACATTTCTGTGGCAGAAAGTTCTGGAATTTGAGAGGAGCCACGAATTTCCTTCCACCCAGCGTTCCCCCACGTCTCCCGATAAAAATGATACCTCACTTGTGTGGGTAGGCCTAGCGCCCGCGACAGGAAACGCCCCAAAGCGCAACGTGGACACATCCAAATTTGTGAAGGAAAACAGAGGTGTGTTTTGCAAAGTGCCTACCTGTAGATTTTGGCTTGTAGCCCAGCCACAACCTAGGGAAACCTACCAAACCTGTGCATTTCTGAAAACTAGAGACCTTGGGGAATCCAAGATGGGGTGACTTGTGTGGCTCGGACCAGGTTCTGTTACCCAGAATCCATTGCAAACCTCAAAATTTGGCTAAAAAAACACATGTTCCTCACATTTCTGTGGCAGAAAGTTCTGGAATCTGAGAGGAGCCACGAATATCCTTCCACCCAGCGTTCCCCCACGTCTCCCGATAAAAATGATACCTCACTTGTGTGGGTAGGCCTAGCGCCCGCGACAGGAAACGCCCCAAAGCGCAACGTAGACACAGACAAATTTTTGAAGGAAAACAGAGGTGCTTTTTGCAAAGTGCCTACCTGTAGATTTTGGCTTGTAGCTCAGCCGCCACCTAGGGAAACCTACCAAACCTGTGCATTTCTGAAAACTAGAGACCTAGGGGAATCCAAGATGGGGTGACTTGTGTGGCTCGGACAGGTTCTGTTACCCAGAATCCTTTGCAAACCTCAAAATTTGGCTAAAAAAACACATGTTCCTAACATTTCTGTGGCAGAAAGTTCTGGAATCTGAGAGGAGCCACGAATTTCCTTCCACCCAGCGTTCCCCCACATCTGCCGATAAAAATGATACCTCACTTGTTTGGGTAGGCCTAGCGCCCGCGACAGGAAACGCCCCAAAGCGCAACGTGGACACAGCCACATTTTTGAAGGAAAACAGAGGTGTTTTTTGCAAAGTGCCTACCTGTAGATTTTGGCCTGTAGCTCAGCCGCCACCTACGGAAACCTACCAAACCTGTGCATTTCTGAAAACTAGAGACCTAGGGGAATCCAAGATGGGGTGACTTGTGTGGCTCGGACCAGGTTCTGTTACCCAGAATCCTTTGCAAACCTCAAAATTTGGCTAATAAAACACATGTTCCTAACATTTCTGTGGCAGAAAGTTCTGGAATCTGAGAGGAGCCACAAATTTCCTTCCACCCAGCGTTCCCCCACGTCTCCCGATAAAAATGATACCTCACTTGTGTGGGTAGGCCTGGTGCCCGCGACAGAAAACGCCCCAAAGCGCAACGTGGACACAGCCAAATTTGTGAAGGAAAACAGAGGTGTTTTTTGCAAAGTGCCTACCTGTAGATTTTGGCCTGTAGCTCAGCCGCCACCTAGGGAAACCTACCAAACCTGTGCATTTCTGAAAACTAGAGACCTGGGGGAATCCAAGATGGGGTGACTTGTGTGGCTCGGACCAGGTTCTGTTACCCAGATTCCATTGCAAACCTTAAAATTTGGCTAAAAAAACACATTTTCCTCACATTTCTGTTGCAGAAAGTTCTGGAATCTGAGAGGAGCCACAAATTTCCTTCCACCCAGCGTTCCCCCACGTCTCCCGATAAAAATGATACCTCACTTGTGTGGGTAGGCCTAGCGCCCGTGACAGGAAATGCCCCAAAGCGCAACGTGGACACAGCTAAATTTTTGAAGGAAAACAGAGGTGTTTTTTGCAAAGTGCCTACCTGTAGATTTTGGCCTGTAGCTCAGCCGCCACCTAGGGAAACCTACCAAACCTGTGCATTTCTGAAAACTAGAGACCTGGGGGAATCCAAGATGGGGTGACTTGTGTGGCTCGGACCAGGTTCTGTTACCCAGAATCCATTGCAAACCTCAAAATGTGGCTAAAAAAACACACGTTCCTCACATTTCTGTGGCAGAAAGTTCTGGAATCTGAGAGGAGCCACAAATTTCCTTCCACCCAGTGTTCCCCCACGTCTCCGATAAAAATGATACCTCACTTGTGTGGGTAGGCCTAGCGCCCGCAACAGGAAATGTCCCAAAGCGCAACGTGGACACAGCCAAATTTTTGAAGGAAAACAGAGGTGTTTTTTGCAAAGTGCCTACCTGTATATTTTGGCCTGTAGCTCAGCCGCCACCTAGGAACACCTACCAAACCTGTGCATTTCTGAACACTAGAGACCTAGGGGAATCCAAGATGGGGTGACTTGTGAGGCTCGGACCAGGTTCTGTTACCCAGAATCCATTGCAAACCTCAAAATTTGGCTAAAAAAACACAAGTTCCTCACATTTCTGTGGCAGAAAGTTCTGGAATCTGAGAGGAGCCACGAATTTCCTTCCACACAGCGTACCCCCACGTCTCCCGATAAAAATGATACCTCACTTGTGTGGGTAGGCCTAGCGCCCGCGACAGGAAACGCCCCAAAGCGCAACGTGGACACAGCCAAATTTTTGAAGGAAAACAGAGGTGTTTTTTGCAAAGTGCCTACCTGTAGATTTTGGCCTGTAGCTCAGCCGCCACCTAGGGAAACCTACCAAACCTGTGCATTTCTGAAAACTAGAGACCTGGGGGAATCCAAGATGGGGTGACTTGTGTGGCTCGGACCAGGTTCTGTTACCCAGAATCCATTGCAAACCTCAAAATTTGGCTAAAAAAACACATGTTCCTCACATTTCTGTGGCAGAAAGTTCTGGAATCTGAGAGGAGCCACAAATTTCCTTCCACCCAGCGTTCCCCCACGTCTCCGATAAAAAGGATACCTTACTTGTGTGGGTAGGCCTAGCGCCCGCAACAGGAAATGCCCCAAAGCGCAACGTGGACACAGCCAAATTTTTGAAGGAAAACAGAGGTGTTTTTTGCAAAGTGCCTACCTGTAGATTTTGGCCTGTAGCTCAGCCGCCACCTAGGGAAACCTACCAAACCTGTGCATTTCTGAACACTAGAGACCTAGGGGAATCCAAGATGGGGTGACTTGTGAGGCTCGGACCAGGTTCTGTTACCCAGAATCCATTGCAAACCTCAAAATTTGGCTAAAAAAACACATGTTCCTCACATTTCTGTGGCAGAAAGTTCTGGAATTTGAGAGGAGCCACGAATTTCCTTCCACCCAGCGTTCCCCCACGTCTCCCGATAAAAATGATACCTCACTTGTGTGGGTAGGCCTAGCGCCCGCGACAGGAAACGCCCCAAAGCGCAACGTGGACACATCCAAATTTGTGAAGGAAAACAGAGGTGTGTTTTGCAAAGTGCCTACCTGTAGATTTTGGCTTGTAGCCCAGCCACCACCTAGGGAAACCTACCAAACCTGTGCATTTCTGAAAACTAGAGACCTTGGGGAATCCAAGATGGGGTGACTTGTGTGGCTCGGACCAGGTTCTGTTACCCAGAATCCATTGCAAACCTCAAAATTTGGCTAAAAAAACACATGTTCCTCACATTTCTGTGGCAGAAAGTTCTGGAATCTGAGAGGAGCCACGAATATCCTTCCACCCAGCGTTCCCCCACGTCTCCCGATAAAAATGATACCTCACTTGTGTGGGTAGGCCTAGCGCCCGCGACAGGAAACGCCCCAAAGCGCAACGTAGACACAGCCAAATTTTTGAAGGAAAACAGAGGTGTTTTTTGCAAAGTGCCTACCTGTAGATTTTGGCTTGTAGCTCAGCCGCCACCTAGGGAAACCTACCAAACCTGTGCATTTCTGAAAACTAGAGACCTAGGGGAATCCAAGATGGGGTGACTTGTGTGGCTCGGACAGGTTCTGTTACCCAGAATCCTTTGCAAACCTCAAAATTTGGCTAAAAAAACACATGTTCCTAACATTTCTGTGGCAGAAAGTTCTGGAATCTGAGAGGAGCCACGAATTTCCTTCCACCCAGCGTTCCCCCACATCTGCCGATAAAAATGATACCTCACTTGTTTGGGTAGGCCTAGCGCCCGCAACAGGAAACGCCCCAAAGCGCAACGTGGACACAGCCAAATTTTTGAAGGAAAACAGAGGTGTTTTTTGCAAAGTGCCTACCTGTAGATTTTGGCCTGTAGCTCAGCCGCCACCTACGGAAACCTACCAAACCTGTGCATTTCTGAAAACTAGAGACCTAGGGGAATCCAAGATGGGGTGACTTGTGTGGCTCGGACCAGGTTCTGTTACCCAGAATCCTTTGCAAACCTCAAAATTTGGCTAATAAAACACATGTTCCTAACATTTCTGTGGCAGAAAGTTCTGGAATCTGAGAGGAGCCACAAATTTCCTTCCACCCAGCGTTCCCCCACGTCTCCCGATAAAAATGATACCTCACTTGTGTGGGTAGGCCTGGTGCCCGCGACAGAAAACGCCCCAAAGCGCAACGTGGACACAGCCAAATTTGTGAAGGAAAACAGAGGTGTTTTTTGCAAAGTGCCTACCTGTAGATTTTGGCCTGTAGCTCAGCCGCCACCTAGGGAAACCTACCAAACCTGTGCATTTCTGAAAACTAGAGACCTGGGGGAATCCAAGATGGGGTGACTTGTGTGGCTCGGACCAGGTTCTGTTACCCAGATTCCATTGCAAACATCAAAATTTGGCTAAAAAAACACATTTTCCTCACATTTCTGTTGCAGAAAGTTCTGGAATCTGAGAGGAGCCACAAATTTCCTTCCACCCAGCGTTCCCCCACGTCTCCCGATAAAAATGATACCTCACTTGTGTGGGTAGGCCTAGCGCCCGTGACAGGAAATGCCCCAAAGCGCATCGTGGACACAGCCAAATTTTTGAAGGAAAACAGAGGTGTTTTTTGCAAAGTGCCTACCTGTAGATTTTGGCCTGTAGCTCAGCCGCCACCTAGGGAAACCTACCAAACCTGTGCATTTCTGAAAACTAGAGACCTGGGGGAATCCAAGATGGGGTGACTTGTGTGGCTCCGACCAGGTTCTGTTACCCAGAATCCATTGCAAACCTCAAAATTTGGCTAAAAAAACACATGTTCCTCACATTTCTGTGACAGAAAGTTATGGAATCTGAGAGGAGCCACAAATTTCCTTCCACCCAGCGTTCCCCCACGTCTCCGATAAAAATGATACCTCACTTGTGTGGGTAGGCCTAGCGCCCGCAACAGGAAATGTCCCAAAGCGCAACGTGGACACAGCCACATTTTTGAAGGAAAACAGAGGTGTTTTTTGCAAAGTGCCTACCTGTATATTTTGGCATGTAGCTCAGCCGCCACCTAGGAACACCTACCAAACCTGTGCATTTCTGAACACTAGAGATCTAGGGGAATCCAAGATGGGGTGACTTGTGAGGCTCGGACCAGGTTCTGTTACCCAGAATCGATTGCAAACCTCAAAATTTGGCTAAAAAAACACATGTTCCTCACATTTCTGTGGCAGAAAGTTCTGGAATCTGAGAGGAGCCACAAATTTCCTTCCACACAGCGTACCCCCACGTCTCCCGATAAAAATGATACCTCATTTGTGTGGGTAGGCCTAGCGCCCGCAACAGGAAACTCCCCAAAGCGCAACGTGGACACAGCCAAATTTTTGAAGGAAAACAGAGGTGTTTTTTGCAAAGTGCCTACCTGTAGATTTTGGCCTGTAGCTCAGCCGCCACCTAGGGAAACCTACCAAACCTGTGCATTTCTGAACACTAGAGACCTAGGGGAATCCAAGATGGGGTGACTTGTGAGGCTCGGACCAGGTTCTGTTACCCAGAATCCATTGCAAACCTCAAAATTTGGCTAAAAAAACACATGTTCCTCACATTTCTGTGGCAGAAAGTTCTGGAATTTGAGAGGAGCCACGAATTTCCTTCCACCCAGCGTTCCCCCACGTCTCCCGATAAAAATGATACCTCACTTGTGTGGGTAGGCCTAGCGCCCGCGACAGGAAACGCCCCAAAGCGCAAAGTGGAAACATCCAAATTTGTGAAGGAAAACAGAGGTGTGTTTTGCAAAGTGCCTACCTGTAGATTTTGGCTTGTAGCCCAGCCACCACCTAGGGAAACCTACCAAACCTGTGCATTTCTGAAAACTAGAGACCTTGGGGAATCCAAGATGGGGTGACTTGTGTGGCTCGGACCAGGTTCTGTTACCCAGAATCCTTTGCAAACCTCAAAATTTTGCTAAAAAAACACATGTTCCTCACATTTCTGTGGCAGAAAGTTCTGGAATCTGAGAGGAGCCACGAATTTCCTTCCACCCAGCGTTCCCCCACGTCTCCCGATAAAAATGATACCTCACTTGTGTGGGTAGGCCTAGCGCCCGCGACAGGAAACGCCCCAAAGCGCAACGTAGACACAGCCAAATTTTTCAAGGAAAACAGAGGTGTTTTTTGCAAAGTGCCTACCTGTAGATTTTGGCCTGTAGCTCAGCCGCCACCTAGGGAAACCTACCAAACCTGTGCATTTCTGAAAACTAGAGACCTGGGGGAATCCAAGATGGGGTGAATTGTGTGGCTCGGACCAGGTTCTGTTACCCAGAATCCATTGCAAACCTCAAAATGTGGCTAAAAAAACACACGTTCCTCACATTTCTGTGGCAGAAAGTTCTGGAATCTGAGAGGAGCCACAAATTTCCTTCCACCCAGCGTTCCCCCACGTCTCCGATAAAAATGATACCTCACTTGTGTGGGTAGGCCTAGCGCCCGCAACAGGAAATGTCCCAAAGCGCAACGTGGACACAGCCAAATTTTTGAAGGAAAACAGAGGTGTTTTTTGCAAAGTGCCTACCTGTATATTTTGGCCTGTAGCTCAGCCGCCACCTAGGAACACCTACCAAACCTGTGCATTTCTGAACACTAGAGACCTAGGGGAATCCAAGATGGGGTGACTTGTGAGGCTCGGACCAGGTTCTGTTACCCAGAATCCATTGCAAACCTCAAAATTTGGCTAAAAAAACACAAGTTCCTCACATTTCTGTGGCAGAAAGTTCTGGAATCTGAGAGGAGCCACGAATTTCCTTCCACACAGCGTACCCCCACGTCTCCCGATAAAAATGATACCTCACTTGTGTGGGTAGGCCTAGCGCCCGCGACAGGAAACGCCCCAAAGCGCAACGTGGACACAGCCAAATTTTTGAAGGAAAACAGAGGTGTTTTTTGCAAAGTGCCTACCTGTAGATTTTGGCCTGTAGCTCAGCCGCCACCTAGGGAAACCTACCAAACCTGTGCATTTCTGAAAACTAGAGACCTGGGGGAATCCAAGATGGGGTGACTTGTGTGGCTCGGACCAGGTTCTGTTACCCAGAATCCATTGCAAACCTCAAAATTTGGCTAAAAAAACACATGTTCCTCACATTTCTGTGGCAGAAAGTTCTGGAATCTGAGAGGAGCCACAAATTTCCTTCCACCCAGCGTTCCCCCACGTCTCCGATAAAAAGGATACCTTACTTGTGTGGGTAGGCCTAGCGCCCGCAACAGGAAATGCCCCAAAGCGCAACGTGGACACAGCCAAATTTTTGAAGGAAAACAGAGGTGTTTTTTGCAAAGTGCCTACCTGTAGATTTTGGCCTGTAGCTCAGCCGCCACCTAGGGAAACCTACCAAACCTGTGCATTTCTGAACACTAGAGACCTAGGGGAATCCAAGATGGGGTGACTTGTGAGGCTCGGACCAGGTTCTGTTACCCAGAATCCATTGCAAATCTCAAAATTTGGCTAAAAAAACACATGTTCCTCACATTTCTGTGGCAGAAAGTTCTGGAATTTGAGAGGAGCCACGAATTTCCTTCCACCCAGCGTTCCCCCACGTCTCCCGATAAAAATGATACCTCACTTGTGTGGGTAGGCCTAGCGCCCGCGACAGGAAACGCCCCAAAGTGCAACGTGGACACATCCAAATTTGTGAAGGAAAACAGAGGTGTGTTTTGCAAAGTGCCTACCTGTAGATTTTGGCTTGTAGCCCAGCCACCACCTAGGGAAACCTACCAAACCTGTGCATTTCTGAAAACTAGAGACCTTGGGGAATCCAAGATGGGGTGACTTGTGTGGCTCGGACCAGGTTCTGTTACCCAGAATCCATTGCAAACCTCAAAATTTGGCTAAAAAAACACATGTTCCTCACATTTCTGTGGCAGAAAGTTCTGGAATCTGAGAGGAGCCACGAATATCCTTCCACCCAGCGTTCCCCCACGTCTCCCGATAAAAATGATACCTCACTTGTGTGGGTAGGCCTAGCGCCCGCGACAGGAAACGCCCCAAAGCGCAACGTAGACACAGCCAAATTTTTGAAGGAAAACAGAGGTGTTTTTTGCAAAGTGCCTACCTGTAGATTTTGGCTTGTAGCTCAGCCGCCACCTAGGGAAACCTACCAAACCTGTGCATTTCTGAAAACTAGAGACCTAGGGGAATCCAAGATGGGGTGACTTGTGTGGCTCGGACAGGTTCTGTTACCCAGAATCCTTTGCAAACCTCAAAATTTGGCTAAAAAAACACATGTTCCTAACATTTCTGTGGCAGAAAGTTCTGGAATCTGAGAGGAGCCACGAATTTCCTTCCACCCAGCGTTCCCCCACATCTGCCGATAAAAATGATACCTCACTTGTTTGGGTAGGCCTAGCGCCCGCGACAGGAAACGCCCCAAAGCGCAACGTGGACACAGCCAAATTTTTGAAGGAAAACAGAGGTGTTTTTTGCAAAGTGCCTACCTGTAGATTTTGGCCTGTAGCTCAGCCGCCACCTACGGAAACCTACCAAACCTGTGCATTTCTGAAAACTAGAGACCTAGGGGAATCCAAGATGGGGTGACTTGTGTGGCTCGGACCAGGTTCTGTTACCCAGAATCCTTTGCAAACCTCAAAATTTGGCTAATAAAACACATGTTCCTAACATTTCTGTGGCAGAAAGTTCTGGAATCTGAGAGGAGCCACAAATTTCCTTCCACCCAGCGTTCCCCCACGTCTCCCGATAAAAATGATACCTCACTTGTGTGGGTAGGCCTGGTGCCCGCGACAGAAAACGCCCCAAAGCGCAACGTGGACACAGCCAAATTTGTGAAGGAAAACAGAGGTGTTTTTTGCAAAGTGCCTACCTGTAGATTTTGGCCTGTAGCTCAGCCGCCACCAAGGGAAACCTACCAAACCTGTGCATTTCTGAAAATTAGAGACCTGGGGGAATCCAAGATGGGGTGACTTGTGTGGCTCGGACCAGGTTCTGTTACCCAGATTCCATTGCAAACCTCAAAATTTGGCTAAAAAAACACATTTTCCTCACATTTCTGTTGCAGAAAGTTCTGGAATCTGAGAGGAGCCACAAATTTCCTTCCACCCAGCGTTCCCCCACGTCTCCCGATAAAAATGATACCTCACTTGTGTGGGTAGGCCTAGCGCCCGTGACAGGAAATGCCCCAAAGCGCAACGTGGACACAGCCAAATTTTTGAAGGAAAACAGAGGTGTTTTTTGCAAAGTGCCTACCTGTAGATTTTGGCCTGTAGCTCAGCCGCCACCTAGGGAAACCTACCAAACCTGTGCATTTCTGAAAACTAGAGACCTGGGGGAATCCAAGATGGGGTGACTTGTGTGGCTCCGACCAGGTTCTGTTACCCAGAATCCATTGCAAACCTCAAAATTTGGCTAAAAAAACACATGTTCCTCACATTTCTGTGGCAGAAAGTTCTGGAATCTGAGAGGAGCCACAAATTTCCTTCCACCCAGCGTTCCCCCACGTCTCCGATAAAAATGATACCTCACTTGTGTGGGTAGGCCTAGCGCCCGCAACAGGAAATGTCCCAAAGCGCAACGTGGACACAGCCACATTTTTGAAGGAAAACAGAGGTGTTTTTTGCAAAGTGCCTACCTGTATATTTTGGCCTGTAGCTCAGCCGCCACCTAGGAACACCTACCAAACCTGTGCATTTCTGAACACTAGAGATCTAGGGGAATCCAAGATGGGGTGACTTGTGAGGCTCGGACCAGGTTCTGTTACCCAGAATCGATTGCAAACCTCAAAATTTGGCTAAAAAAACACATGTTCCTCACATTTCTGTGGCAGAAAGTTCTGGAATCTGAGAGGAGCCACGAATTTCCTTCCACACAGCGTACCCCCACGTCTCCCGATAAAAATGATACCTCACTTGTGTGGGTAGGCCTAGCGCCCGCAACAGGAAACGCCCCAAAGCGCAACGTGGACACAGCCAAATTTTTGAAGGAAAACAGAGGTGTTTTTTGCAAAGTGCCTACCTGTAGATTTTGGCCTGTAGCTCAGCCGCCACCTAGGGAAACCTACCAAACCTGTGCATTTCTGAACACTAGAGACCTAGGGGAATCCAAGATGGGGTGACTTGTGAGGCTCGGACCAGGTTCTGTTACCCAGAATCCATTGCAAACCTCAAAATTTGGCTAAAAAAACACATGTTCCTCACATTTCTGTGGCAGAAAGTTCTGGAATTTGAGAGGAGCCACGAATTTCCTTCCACCCAGCGTTCCCCCACGTCTCCCGATAAAAATGATACCTCACTTGTGTGGGTAGGCCTAGCGCCCGCGACAGGAAACGCCCCAAAGCGCAACGTGGAAACATCCAAATTTGTGAAGGAAAACAGAGGTGTGTTTTGCAAAGTGCCTACCTGTAGATTTTGGCTTGTAGCCCAGCCACCACCTAGGGAAACCTACCAAACCTGTGCATTTCTGAAAACTAGAGACCTTGGGGAATCCAAGATGGGGTGACTTGTGTGGCTCGGACCAGGTTCTGTTACCCAGAATCCTTTGCAAACCTCAAAATTTTGCTAAAAAAACACATGTTCCTCACATTTCTGTGGCAGAAAGTTCTGGAATCTGAGAGGAGCCACGAATTTCCTTCCACCCAGTGTTCCCCCACGTCTCCCGATAAAAATGATACCTCACTTGTGTGGGTAGGCCTAGCGCCCGCGACAGGAAACGCCCCAAAGCGCAACGTAGACACAGCCAAATTTTTCAAGGAAAACAGAGGTGTTTTTTGCAAAGTGCCTACCTGTAGATTTTGGCCTGTAGCTCAGCCGCCACCTAGGGAAACCTACCAAACCTGTGCATTTCTGAAAACTAGAGACCTGGGGGAATCCAAGATGGGGTGACTTGTGTGGCTCGGACCAGGTTCTGTTACCCAGAATCCATTGCAAACCTCAAAATTTGGCTAAAAAAACACACGTTCCTCACATTTCTGTGGCAGAAAGTTCTGGAATCTGAGAGGAGCCACAAATTTCCTTCCACCCAGCGTTCCCCCACGTCTCCGATAAAAATGATACCTCACTTGTGTGGGTAGGCCTAGCGCCCGCAACAGGAAATGTCACAAAGCGCAACGTGGACACAGCCACATTTTTGAAGGAAAACAGAGGTGTTTTTTGCAAAGTGCCTACCTGTATATTTTGGCCTGTAGCTCAGACGCCACCTAGGAACACCTACCAAACCTGTGCATTTCTGAACACTAGAGATCTAGGGGAATCCAAGATGGGGTGACTTGTGAGGCTCGGACCAGGTTCTGTTACCCAGAATTGATTGCAAACCTCAAAATTTGGCAAAAAAAACACATGTTCCTCACATTTCTGTGGCAGAAAGTTCTGGAATCTGAGAGGAGCCACGAATTTCCTTCCACACAGCGTACCCCCACGTCTCCCGATAAAAATGATACCTCACTTGTGTGGGTAGGCCTAGCGCCCGCGACAGGAAACGCCCCAAAGCGCAACGTGGACACAGCCAAATTTTTGAAGGAAAACAGAGGTGTTTTTTGCAAAGTGCCTACCTGTAGATTTTGGCCTGTAGCTCAGCCGCCACCTAGGGAAACCTACCAAACCTGTGCATTTCTGAAAACTAGAGACCTGGGGGAATCCAAGATGGGGTGACTTGTGTGGCTCGGACCAGGTTCTGTTACCCAGAATCCATTGCAAACCTCAAAATTTGGCTAAAAAAACACATGTTCCTCACATTTCTGTGGCAGAAAGTTCTGGAATCTGAGAGGAGCCACAAATTTCCTTCCACCCAGCGTTCCCCCACGTCTCCGATAAAAATTATACCTTACTTGTGTGGGTAGGCCTAGCGCCCGCAACAGGAAATGCCCCAAAGCGCAACGTGGACACAGCCAAATTTTTGAAGGAAAACAGAGGTGTTTTTTGCAAAGTGCCTACCTGTAGATTTTGGCCTGTAGCTCAGCCGCCACCTAGGGAAACCTACCAAACCTGTGCATTTCTGAACACTAGAGACCTAGGGGAATCCAAGATGGGGTGACTTGTGAGGCTCGGACCAGGTTCTGTTACCCAGAATCCATTGCAAACCTCAAAATTTGGCTAAAAAAACACATGTTCCTCACATTTCTGTGGCAGAAAGTTCTGGAATTTGAGAGGAGCCACGAATTTCCTTCCACGCAGCGTTCCCCCACGTCTCCCGATAAAAATGATACCTCACTTGTGTGGGTAGGCCTAGCGCCCGCGACAGGAAACGCCCCAAAGCGCAACGTGGACACATCCAAATTTGTGAAGGAAAACAGAGGTGTGTTTTGCAAAGTGCCTACCTGTAGATTTTGGCTTGTAGCCCAGCCACCACCTAGGGAAACCTACCAAACCTGTGCATTTCTGAAAACTAGAGACCTTGGGGAATCCAAGATGGGGTGACTTGTGTGGCTCGGACCAGGTTCTGTTACCCAGAATCCTTTGCAAACCTCAAAATTTTGCTAAAAAAACACATGTTCCTCACATTTCTGTGGCAGAAAGTTCTGGAATCTGAGAGGAGCCACGAATTTCCTTCCACCCAGCGTTCCCCCACGTCTCCCGATAAAAATGATACCTCACTTGTGTGGGTAGGCCTAGCGCCCGCGACAGGAAACGCCCCAAAGCGCAACGTAGACACAGCCAAATTTTTGAAGGAAAACAGAGGTGTTTTTTGCAAAGTGCCTACCTGTAGATTTTGGCTTGTAGCTCAGACGCCACCTAGGGAAACCTACCAAACCTGTGCATTTCTGAAAACTAGAGACCTAGGGGAATCCAAGATGGGGTGACTTGTGTGGCTCGGACCAGGTTCTGTTACCCAGAATCCTTTGCAAACCTCAAAATTGGGCTAAAAAAACACATGTTCCTAACATTTCTGTGGCAGAAAGTTCTGGAATCTGAGAGGAGCCACAAATGTCCTTCCACCCAGCGTTCCCCCACGTCTCCCGATAAAAATGATACCTCACTTGTGTGGGTAGGCCTAGTGCCCGCGACAGAAAACGCCCCAAAGCGCAACGTGGACACATCCAAATTTGTGAAGGAAAACAGAGGTGTTTTTTGCAAAGTGCCTACTTGTAGATTTCGGCTTGTAGCTCAGCCGCCACCTAGGGAAACCTACCAAACCTGTACATTTCTGAAAACTAGAGACCTAGGGGAATCCAAGATGGGGTGAATTGTGTGGCTCGGACCAGGTTCTGTTACACAGAATCCATTGCAAACCTCAAAATTTGGCTAAAAAAACACATGTTTCTCACATTTCTGTGGCAGAAAGTTCTGGAATCTGAGAGGAGCCACAAATTTCCTTCCACCCAGCGTTCCCCCACGTCTCCCGATAAAAATGATACCTCACTTGTGTGGGTAGGCCTAGCGCCCGTGACAGGAAATGCCCCAAAGCGCAATGTGGACACAGCCAAATTTTTGAAGGAAAACAGAGGTGTTTTTTGCAAAGTGCCTACCTGTAGATTTTGGCCTGTAGCTCAGCCGCCACCTAGGGAAACCTACCAAACCTGTGCATTTCTGAAAACTAGAGACCTGGGGGAATCCAAGATGGGGTGACTTGTGTGGCTCGGACCAGGTTCTGTTACCCAGAATCCATTGCAAACCTCAAAATTTGGCTAAAAAAACACATGTTTCTCACATTTCTGTGGCAGAAAGTTCTGGAATCTGAGAGGAGCCACAAATTTCCATCCACCCAGCGTTCCCCCACGTCTCCGATAAAAATGATACCTCACTTGTGTGGGTAGGCCTAGCGCCCGCGACAGGAAACGCCCCAAAGCGCAACGTAGACACACCCAAATTTTTGAAGGAAAACAGAGGTGTTTTTTGCAAAGTGCCTACCTGTGGATTTTGGCTTGTAGCTCAGCCGCCACCTAGGGAAACCTACCAAACCTGTGCATTTCTGAAAACTAGAGACCTAGGGGAATCCAAGATGGGGTGACTTGTGTGGCTCGGACAGGTTCTGTTACCCAGAATCCTTTGCAAACCTCAAAATTTGGCTAAAAAAACACATGTTCCTAACATTTCTGTGGCAGAAAGTTCTGGAATCTGAGAGGAGCCACGAATTTCCTTCCACCCAGCATTCCCCCACGTCTGCCGATAAAAATGATACCTCACTTGTTTGGGTAGGCCTAGCGCCCGCGACAGGAAACGCCCCAAAGCGCAACGTGGACACAGCCAAATTTTTGAAGGAAAACAGAGGTGTTTTTTGCAAAGTGCCTACCTGTAGATTTTGGCCTGTAGCTCAGCCGCCACCTAGGGAAACCTACCAAACCTGTGCATTTCTGAAAACTAGAGACCTAGGGGAATCCAAGATGGGGTGACTTGTGTGGCTCGGACAGGTTCTGTTACCCAGAATCCTTTGCAAACCTCAAAATTTGGCTAATAAAACACATGTTCCTAACATTTCTGTGGCAGAAAGTTCTGGAATCTGAGAGGAGCCACAAATTTCCTTCCACCCAGCGTTCCCCCAAGTCTCCCGATAAAAATGATACCTCACTTGTGTGGGTAGGCCTAGTGCCCGCGACAGAAAACGCCCCAAAGCGCAACGTGGACACAGCCAAATTTGTGAAGGAAAACAGAGGTGTTTTTTGCAAAGTGCCTACCTGTAGATTTTGGCCTGTAGCTCAGCCGCCACCTAGGGAAACCTACCAAACCTGTGCATTTCTGAAAACTAGAGACCTGGGGGAATCCAAGATGGGGTGATTTGTGTGGCTCGGACCAGGTTCTGTTACCCAGATTCCATTGCAAACCTCAAAATTTGGCTAAAAAAACACATTTTCCTTACATTTCTGTGGCAGAAAGTTCTGGAATCTGAGAGGAGCCACAAATTTCCTTCCACCCAGCGTTCCCCCACGTCTCCCGATAAAAATGATACCTCACTTGTGTGGGTAGGCCTAGCGCCCGTGACAGGAAATGCCCCAAAGCGCAACGTGGACACAGCCAAATTTTTGAAGGAAAACAGAGGAGTTTTTTGCAAAGTGCCTACCTGTAGATTTTGGCCTGTAGCTCAGCCGCCACCTAGGGAAACCTACCAAACCTGTGCATTTCTGAAAACTAGAGACCTGGGGGAATCCAAGATGGGGTGACTTGTGTGGCTCGGACCAGGTTCTGTTACCCAGAATCCATTGCAAACCTCAAAATTTGGCTAAAAAAACACACGTTCCTCACATTTCTGTGGCAGAAAGTTCTGGAATCTGAGAGGAGCCACAAATTTCCTTCCACCCAGCGTTCCCCCACGTCTCCGATAAAAATGGTACCTCACTTGTGTGGGTAGGCCTAGCGCCCGCAACAGGAAATGTCCCAAAGCGCAACGTGGACACAGCCAAATTTTTGAAGGAAAACAGAGGTGTTTTTTGCAAAGTGCCTACCTGTATATTTTGGCCTGTAGCTCAGCCGCCACCTAGGAACACCTACCAAACCTGTGCATTTCTGAACACTAGAGACCTAGGGGAATCCAAGATGGGGTGACTTGTGAGGCTCGGACCAGGTTCTGTTACCCAGAATCCATTGCAAACCTCAAAATTTGGCTAAAAAAACACATGTTCCTCACATTTCTGTGGCAGAAAGTTCTGGAATTTGAGAGGAGCCACGAATTTCCTTCCACCCAGCGTTCCCCCACGTCTCCCGATAAAAATGATACCTCACTTGTGTGGGTAGGCCTAGCGCCCGCGACAGGAAACGCCCCAAAGCGACACGTGGACACATCCAAATTTGTGAAGGAAAACAGAGGTGTGTTTTGCAAAGTGCCTACCTGTAGATTTTGGCTTGTAGCCCAGCCACCACCTAGGGAAACCTACCAAACCTGTGCATTTCTGAAAACTAGAGACCTTGGGGAATCCAAGATGGGGTGACTTGTGTGGCTCGGACCAGGTTCTGTTACCCAGAATCCATTGCAAACCTCAAAATTTGGCTAAAAAAACACATGTTCCTCACATTTCTGAGGCAGAAAGTTCTGGAATCTTAGAGGAGCCACAAATTTCCTTCCACCCAGCGTTCCCCCATGTCTCCGATAAAAATGATACCTCACTTGTGTGGGTAGGCCTAGCGCCCGCAACAGGAAACGCCCCAAAGCGCAACGTAGACACAGCCAAATTTTTGAAGGAAAACAGAGGTGTTTTTTGCAAAGTGCCTACCTTTAGATTTTGGCCTGTAGCTCAGCCGCCACCTAGGGAAACCTACCAAACCTGTGCATTTCTGAAAACTAGAGACCTAGGGGAATCCAAGATGGGGTGACTTGTGTGGCTCGGACCAGGTTCTGTTACCCAGAATCCATTGCAAACCTCAAAATTTGGCTAAAAAAACACATGTTCCTCACATTTCTGTGGCAGAAAGTTCTGGAATCTGAGAGGAGCCACAAATTTCCTTCCACCCAGCGTTCCCCCACGTCTCCCGATAAAAATGATACCTCACTTGTGTGGGTAGGCCTAGCGCCCGCGACAGGAAATGCCCCAAAGCGCAACGTGGACACAGCCAAATTTTTGAAGGAAAACAGAGGTGTTTTTTGCAAAGTGCCTACCTGTAGATTTTGGCCTGTAGCTCAGCCGCCACCTAGGGAAACCTACCAAACCTGTGCATTTCTGAAAACTAGAGACCTGGGGGAATCCAAGATGGGGTGACTTGTGTGGCCCGTACCAGGTTCTGTTACCCAGAATCCATTGCAAACCTCAAAATTTGGCTAAAAAAACACATGTTCCTCACATTTCTGTGGCAGAAAGTTCTGAAATCTGAGAGGAGCCACAAATTTCCTTCCACCCAGCGTTGCCCCACGTCTCCGATAAAAATGATACCTCACTTGTGTGGGTAGGCCTAGCGCCCGCAACAGGAAACGCCCCAAAGCGCAACGTAGACACAGCCAAATTTTTGAAGGAAAACAGAGGTGTTTTTTGCAAAGTGCCTACCTGTAGATTTTGGCCTGTAGCTCAGCCGCCACCTAGGGAAACCTACCAAACCTGTGCATTTCTGAAAACTAGAGACCTAGGGGAATCCAAGATGGGGTGACTTGTGTGGCTCGGACCAGGTTCTGTTACCCAGAATCCATTGCAAACCTCAAAATTTTGCTAAAAAAACACATGTTCCTCACATTTCTGTGGCAGAAAGTTCTGGAATCTGAGAGGAACCACACATTTCCTTCCACCCAGCGTTCCCCCATGTCTCCCGATAAAAATGATACCTCTCTTGTGTGGGTAGGCCAACCGCCCGCGACAGGAAACGCCCCAAAGCGCAACGTAGACACAGCCAAATTTTTGAAGGAAAACAGAGGTGTTTTTTGCAAAGTGCCTACCTGTAGATTTTGGCCTGTAGCTCAGCCGCCACCTAGGGAAACCTACCAAACCTGTGCATTTCTGAAAAATAGAGACCTGGGGGAATCCAAGCTGGGGTGACTTGTGTGGCTCGGACCAGGTTCTGTTACCCAGAATCCTTTGCAAACCTCAAAATTTGGCTAAAAAAACACATGTTCCTCACATTTCTGTGGCAGAAAGTTCTGGAATCTGAGAGAAGCCACGAATTTCCTTCCACCCAGCGTTCCCCCACGTCTCCCGATAAAAATGATACCTCACTTGTGTGGGTAGGCCTAGCGCCCGTGACAGGAAATGCCCCAAAGCGCAACGTGGACACAGCCAAATTTTTGAAGGAAAACAGAGGTGTTTTTTGCAAAGTGCCTACCTGTAGCATTTGGCCTGTAGCTCAGCCGCCACCTAGGGAAACCTACCAAACCTGTGCATTTCTGTAAACTAGAGAGCTGGGGGAATCCAAGCTGGGGTGACTTGTGTGGCTCGGACCAGGTTCTGTTACCCAGAATCCTTTGCAAACCTCAAAATTTGGCTAAAAAAACACATGTTCCTCACATTTCTGTGGCAGAAAGTTCTGGAATCTGAGAGGAGCCACGAATTTCCTTCCACCCAGCGTTCCGCCACGTCTCCCGATAAAAATGATACCTCACTTGTGTGGGTAGGCCTAGCACCCGTGACAGGAAATGCCCCAAAGCGCAACGTGGACACAGCCAAATTTTTGAAGGAAAACAGAGGTGTTTTTTGCAAAGTGCCTACCTGTAGATTTTGGCCTGTAGCTCAGCCGCCACCTAGGGAAACCTACCAAACCTGTGCATTTCTAAAAACTAGAGACCTGGGGGAATCCAAGATGGGGTGACTTGTGTGGCTCGGACCAGGTTCTGTTACCCAGAATCCATTGCAAACCTCAAAATTTGGCTAAAAAAACACATGTTCCTCACATTTCTGTGGCAGAAAGTTCTGGAATCTGAGAGGAGCCACAAATTTCCTTCCACCCAGCGTTCCCCAACGTCTCCCGATAAAAATGATACCTCACTTGTGTGGGTAGGCCTAGCGCCCGTGACAGGAAATGCCCCAAAGCGCAACGTGGACACAGCCAAATTTTTGAAGGAAAACAGAGGTGTTTTTTGCAAAGTGCCTACCTGTAGATTTTGGCCTGTAGCTCAGCCGCCACCTAGGGAAACCTACCAAACCTGTTCATTTCTGAACACTAGAGACCTAGGGGAATCCAAAATGGAGTGACTTGTGAGGCTCGGACCAGGTTCTGTTACCCAGAATCCATTGCAAACCTCAAAATTTGGCTAAAAAAACACATGTTCCTCACATTTCTGTGGCAGAAAGTTCTGGAATTTCAGAGGAGCCACGAATTTCCTTCCACCCAGCGTTCCCCCACGTCTCCCGATAAAAATGATACCTCACTTGTGTGGGTAGGCCTAGCGCCCGTGACAGGAAATGCCCCAAAGCGCAACGTGGACACAGCCAAATTTTTGAAGGAAAACAGAGGTGTTTTTTGCAAAGTGCCTACCTGTAGATTTTGGCCTGTAGATCAGCCGCCACCTAGGGAACCCTACCAAACCTGTGCATTTCTGAAAACTAGAGACCTGGGGGAATCCAAGATGGGGTGACTTGTGTGGCTCGGACCAGGTTCTGTTACCCAGAATCCATTGCAAACCTCAAAATTTGGCTAAAAAAACACATGTTCCTCACATTTCTGTGGCAGAAAGTTCTGGAATCTGAGAGGAGCCACAAATTTCCATCCACCCAGCGTTCCCCCACGTCTCCGATAAAAATGATACCTCACTTGTGTGGGTAGGCCTAGCGCCCGCGACAGGAAACGCCCCAAAGCGCAACGTAGACACACCCAAATTTCTGAAGGAAAACAGAGGTGTTTTTTGCAAAGTGCCTACCTGTGGATTTTGGCTTGTAGCTCAGCCGCCACCTAGGAACACCTATCAAACCTGTGCATTTCTGAAAACTAGAGACCTAGGGGAATCCAAGATGGGGTGACTTGTGTGGCTCGGACAGGTTCTGTTACCCAGAATCCTTTGCAAACCTCAAAATTTGGCTAAAAAAACACATGTTCCTAACATTTCTGTGGCAGAAAGTTCTGGAATCTGAGAGGAGCCACGAATTTCCTTCCACCCAGCATTCCCCCACGTCTGCCGATAAAAATGATACCTCACTTGTTTGGGTAGGCCTAGCGCCCGCGACAGGAAACGCCCCAAAGCGCAACGTGGACACAGCCAAATTTTTGAAGGAAAACAGAGGTGTTTTTTGCAAAGTGCCTACCTGTAGATTTTGGCCTGTAGCTCAGCCGCCATCTACGGAAACCTACCAAACCTGTGCATTTCTGAAAACTAGAGACCTAGGGGAATCCAAGATGGGGTGACTTGTGTGGCTCGGACCAGGTTCTGTTAACCAGAATCCTTTGCAAACCTCAAAATTTGGCTAATAAAACACATGTTCCTAACATTTCTGTGGCAGAAAGTTCTGGAATCTGAGAGGAGCCACAAATTTCCTTCCACCCAGCGTTCCCCCATGTCTCCCGATAAAAATGATACCTCACTTGTGTGGGTAGGCCTAGCGCCCGTGACAGGAAATGCCCCAAAGCGCAACGTGGACACAGCCAAATTTTTGAAGGAAAACAGAGGTGTTTTTTGCAAAGTGCCTACCTGTAGCATTTGGCCTGTAGCTCAGCCGCCACCTAGAGAAACCTACCAAACCTGTGCATTTCTGAAAACTAGAGACCTGGGGGAATCCAAGATGGGGTGACTTGTGTGGCTCGGACCAGGTTCTGTTACCCAGAATCCATTGCAAACCTCAAAATTTGGCTAAAAAAACACATGTTCCTCACATTTCTGTGGCAGAAAGTTCTGGAATCTGAGAGGAGCCACAAATTTCCTTCCACCCAGCGTACCCCCACGTCTCCGATAAAAATGATACCTCACTTGTGTGGGTAGGCCTAGCGCCCGCAACAGGAAACGCCCCAAAGCGCAACGTAGACACAGCCAAATTTTTGAAGGAAAACAGAGGTGTTTTTTGCAAAGTGCCTACCTGTAGATTTTGGCCTGTAGCTCAGCCGCCACCTAGGGAAACCTACCAAACCTGTGCATTTCTGAAAACTAGAGACCTGGGGGAATCCAAGATGGGGTGACTTGTGTGGCTCGGACAAGGTTCTGTTACCCAGAATCCATTGCAAACCTCAATATTTGGCTAAAAAAACACATGTCCCTCACATTTCTGTGGCAGAAAGTTCTGGAATCTGAGAGGAGCCACAAATTTCCTTCCACCCAGCGTTCCCCCACGTCTCCCGATAAAAATGATACCTCACTTGTGTGGGTAGGCCTAGCGCCCGTGACAGGAAATGCCCCAAAGCGCAACGTGGACACAGCCAAATTTTTTAAGGAAAACAGAGGTGTTTTTTGCAAAGTGCCTACCTGTAGATTTTGGCCTGTAGCTCAGCCGCCACCTAGGGAAACCTACCAAATCTGTGCCTTTCTGAAAACTAGAGACCTGGGGGAATCCAAGATGGGGTGACTTGTGTGGCTCGGACCAGGTTCTGTTACCCAGAATCCATTGCAAACCTCAAAATTTGGCTAAAAAAACACATGTTCCTCACATTTCTGTGGCAGAAAGTTCTGGAATCGGAGAGGAGCCACAAATTTCCTTCCACCCAGCGTTCCCCCACGTCTCCGATAAAAATGATACCTCACTTGTGTGGGTAGGCCTACCGCCCGCGACAGGAAACGCCCCAAAGTGCAACGTAGACACAGTCAAATTATTGAAGGAAAACAGAGGTGTTTTTTGCAAATTGCCTACCTGTATATTTTGGCCTGTAGCTCAGCCGCCACCTAGGAACACCTACCAAACCTGTGCATTTCTGAACACTAGAGACCTAGGGGAATCCAAGATGGGGTGACTTGTGAGGCTCGGACCAGGTTCTGTTACCCAGAATCCATTGCAAACCTCAAAATTTGGCTAAAAAAACACATGTTCCTCACATTTCTGTGGCAGAAAGTTCTGGAATTTGAGAGGAGCCACGAATTTCCTTCCACCCAGCGTTCCCCCACGTCTCCCGATAAAAATGATACCTCACTTGTGTGGGTAGGCCTAGCGCCCGCGACAGGAAACGCCCCAAAGCGCAACGTGGACACATCCAAATTTGTGAAGGAAAACAGAGGTGTGTTTTGCAAAGTGCCTACCTGTAGATTTTGGCTTGTAGCCCAGCCACCACCTAGGGAAACCTACCAAACCTGTGCATTTCTGAAAACTAGAGACCTTGGGGAATCCAAGATGGGGTGACTTGTGTGGCTCGGACCAGGTTCTGTTACCCAGAATCCATTGCAAACCTCAAAATTTGGCTAAAAAAACACATGTTCCTCACATTTCTGTGGCAGAAAGTTCTGGAATCTTAGAGGAGCCACAAATTTCCTTCCACCCAGCGTTCCCCCACGTCTCCGATAAAAATGATACCTCACTTGTGTGGGTAGGCCTAGCGCCCGCAACAGGAAACGCCCCAAAGCGCAACGTAGACACAGCCAAATTTTTGAAGGAAAATAGAGGTGTTTTTTGCAAAGTGCCTACCTGTAGATTTTGGCCTGTAGCTCAGCCGCCACCTAGGGAAACCTACCAAACCTGTGCATTTCTGAAAACTAGAGACCTAGGGGAATCCAAGATGGGGTGACTTGTGTGGCTCGGACCAGGTTCTGTTACCCAGAATCCATTGCAAACCTCAAAATTTGGCTAAAAAAACACATGTTCCTCACATTTCTGTGGCAGAAAGTTCTGGAATCTGAGAGGAGCCACAAATTTCCTTCCACCCAGCGTTCCCCCACGTCTCCCGATAAAAATGATACCTCACTTGTGTGGGTAGGCCTAGCGCCCGCGACAGGAAATGCCCCAAAGCGCAACGTGGACACAGCCAAATTTTTGAAGGAAAACAGAGGTGTTTTTTGCTAAGTGCTTACCTGTAGATTTTGGCCTGTAGCTCAGCCGCCACCTAGGGAAACCTACCAAACCTGTGCATTTCTGAAACCTAGAGACCTGGGGGAATCCAAGATGGGGTGACTTGTGTGGCCCGTACCAGGTTCTGTTACCCAGAATCCATTGCAAACCTCAAAATTTGGCTAAAAAAACACATGTTCCTCACATTTCTGTGGCAGAAAGTTCTGAAATCTGAGAGGAGCCACAAATTTCCTTCCACCCAGCGTTGCCCCACGTCTCCGATAAAAATGATACCTCACTTGTGTGGGTAGGCCTAGCGCCCGCAACAGGAAACGCCCCAAAGCGCAACGTAGACACAGCCACATTTTTGAAGGAAAACAGAGGTGTTTTTTGCAAAGTGCCTACCTGTAGATTTTGGCCTGTAGCTCAGCCGCCACCTAGGGAAACCTACCAAACCTGTGCATTTCTGAAAACTAGAGACCTAGGGGAATCCAAGATGGGGTGACTTGTGTGGCTCGGACCAGGTTCTGTTACCCAGAATCCATTGCAAACCTCAAAATTTGGCTAAAAAAAACACATGTTCCTCACATTTCTGTGGCAGAAAGTTCTGGAATCTGAGAGGAGCCACAAATTTCCTTCCACCCAGCGTTCCCCCACGTCTCCCGATAAAAATGATACCTCACTTGTGTGGGTAGGCCTAGCGCCCGCGACAGGAAATGCCCCAAAGCGCAACGTGGACACAGCCAAATTTTTGAAGGAAAACAGAGGTGTTTTTTGCTAAGTGCCTACCTGTAGATTTTGGCCTGTAGCTCAGCCGCCACCTAGGGAAACCTACCAAACCTGTGCATTTCTGAAAACTAGAGACCTGGGGGAATCCAAGATGGGGTGACTTGTGTGGCCCGTACCAGGTTCTGTTACCCAGAATCCATTGCAAACCTCAAAATTTGGCTAAAAAAACACATGTTCCTCACATTTCTGTGGCAGAAAGTTCTGAAATCTGAGAGGAGCCACAAATTTCCTTCCACCCAGCGTTGCCCCACGTCTCCGATAAAAATGATACCTCACTTGTGTGGGTAGGCCTAGCGCCCGCAACAGGAAACGCCCCAAAGCGCAACGTAGACACAGCCAAATTTTTGAAGGAAAACAGAGGTGTTTTTTGCAAAGTGCCTACCTGTAGATTTTGGCCTGTAGCTCAGCCGCCACCTAGGGAAACCTACCAAACCTGTGCATTTCTGAAAACTAGAGACCTAGGGGAATCCAAGATGGGGTGACTTGTGTGGCTCGGACCAGGTTCTGTTACCCAGAATCCATTGCAAACCTCAAAATTTGGCTAAAAAAACACATGTTCCTCACATTTCTGTGGCAGAAAGTTCTGGAATCTGAGAGGAACCACACATTTCCTTCCACCCAGCGTTCCCCCATGTCTCCCGATAAAAATGATACCTCTCTTGTGTGGGTAGGCCTACCGCCCGCGACAGGAAACGCCCCAAAGCGCAACGTAGACACAGCCAAATTTTTGAAGGAAAACAGAGGTGTTTTTTGCAAAGTGCCTACCTGTAGATTTTGGCCTGTAGCTCAGCCGCCACCTAGGGAAACCTACCAAACCTGTGCATTTCTGAAAACTAGAGACCTGGGGGAATCCAAGCTGGGGTGACTTGTGTGGCTCGGACCAGGTTCTGTTACCCAGAATCCTTTGCAAACCTCAAAATTTGGCTAAAAAAACACATGTTCCTCACATTTCTGTGGCAGAAAGTTCTGGAATCTGAGAGAAGCCATGAATTTCCTTCCACCCAGCGTTCCCCCACGTCTCCCGATAAAAATGATACCTCACTTGTGTGGGTAGGCCTAGCGCCCGTGACAGGAAATGCCCCAAAGCGCAACGTGGACACAGCCAAATTTTTGAAGGAAAACAGAGGTGTTTTTTGCAAAGTGCCTACCTGTAGCATTTGGCCTGTAGCTGAGCCGCCACCTAGGGAAACCTACCAAACCTGTGCATTTCTGTAAACTAGAGAGCTGGGGGAATCCAAGCTGGGGTGACTTGTGTGGCTCGGACCAGGTTCTGTTACCCAGAATCCTTTGCAAACCTCAAAATTTGGCTAAAAAAACACATGTTCCTCACATTTCTGTGGCAGAAAGTTCTGGAATCTGAGAGGAGCCACGAATTTCCTTCCACCCAGCGTTCCGCCACGTCTCCCGATAAAAATGATACCTCACTTGTGTGGGTAGGCCTAGCACCCGTGACAGGAAATGCCCCAAAGCGCAACGTGGACACAGCCAAATTTTTGAAGGAAAACAGAGGTGTTTTTTGCAAAGTGCCTACCTGTAGATTTTGGCCTGTAGCTCAGCCGCCACCTAGGGAAACCTACCAAACCTGTGCATTTCTAAAAACTAGAGACCTGGGGGAATCCAAGATGGGGTGACTTGTGTGGCTCGGACCAGGTTCTGTTACCCAGAATCCATTGCAAACCTCAATATTTGGCTAAAAAAACACATGTCCC
This sequence comes from Pleurodeles waltl, assembly GCF_031143425.1. Taxonomy (NCBI): domain Eukaryota; kingdom Metazoa; phylum Chordata; class Amphibia; order Caudata; family Salamandridae; genus Pleurodeles; species Pleurodeles waltl. The sequence goes on from NC_090442.1 coordinate 685,164,628, forward strand.
TCACATTTCTGTGGCAGAAAGTTCTGGAATCTGAGAGGAGCCACAAATTTCCTTCCACCCAGCGTTCCCCCACGTCTCCCGATAAAAATGATACCTCACTTGTGTGGGTAGGCCTAGCGCCCGTGACAGGAAATGCCCCAAAGCGCAACGTGGACACAGCCAAATTTTTGAAGGAAAACAGAGGTGTTTTTTGCAAAGTGCCTACCTGTAGATTTTGGCCTGTAGCTCAGCCGCCACCTAGGGAAACCTACCAAATCTGTGCATTTCTGAAAACTAGAGACCTGGGGGAATCCAAGATGGGGTGACTTGTGTGGCTCGGACCAGGTTCTGTTACCCAGAATCCATTGCAAACCTCAAAATTTGGATAAAAAAACACATGTT